>NC_051253.2:15804418-16421627 GCF_015237465.2 Chelonia mydas | reverse complement strand
AATGCCATGCTCATCATCACTGTAGTAGCTGAGCGCCTTTTACATATCAGTTTCTCTGATCCCTTTTCAAGGTGACACCATCTTCCACAGCCCGTGTGCTCAAGAAGCACGGCCATTTCCTAGGGCTGTGCAAGATCTAAGGGTGCAGATACTTTGCCCACGAGACACAGCTTGAAAGCCAGAGGTGCATGACAGCTCTGCTGCGGGCAGGCAGTTGTCAGTTGAAGCAGCACCCGCCAGGGGGACACAGTGCCGTTGAGCAGGTACATACCGCCAGGAAATACACACTGCTCTGCTTTATAGCCACTGCTTGGGCTTGAGGAGAGCAAACAGGCCCACAGGTCTGGGGCCCACTGAGTTAGTCATTGTTCTTTGGCATCCCATTTGTCATCCTTCTGCAGGGACTTAAGCAGGTGGCTGTACCTCAGGAGGGTGCTAAGCGAGCCCTCATTTCCTACTGGGCAGGCAGTTCAGGCAGGGAGCTGATATGGATTAGGGCCTTCAAGCATTCTAGGCAGCCCCCTTTTCACCCCAGTACCCTCTCCAACAATGCAAACTTGCATGCTCCATGCAAACACTTCACCCCACAAAGCCAAGGACCCACAAGGCTATATCGGGGTGGGGAGAAGGTATTATGGTGGGGTGCAAAATTCCCCCCAAACCACCTTCCTGGATCCTCCTAGCCCTGCCTGTCCCAGGAAGCAAAAGTGCCAGGGACCCCGTCTACACTGGGAAATTTCAGCACTTCCCACCCCTGTTCCGTTGGTCTAGTGGTGGTGCAGTTCCCCTGGTGAGAACAGTAGGGCAGACAGTGGGTGCAAGTGTTTTTACCACTTGTTATGATCTGCTGCACCCAAAACAGCCATCTCAAAATATAAGGAAATTAAGACAAGAATCACAGGTAGGTGGTCAATCAAAACATGTAATAACCAGCAACAGCCTGAACAAAACATAATACAGTCCAAATGGCAGGTATGTAGCAACAACTGCACACACCTAATGCTATGTACACACACACACACACACCCGCATACACATGTGTGCAAACTGGACCACGGAGTTGAGGAAGCAGGCACCAAAAAACAAACAGGAACAGAGGGCAGGCAGCAATAAGGATACACACACCCCCGTCATTACACCACTGGGTCATCCTACCCTGCACATCTTGGAACACATCCCGTTTTTTTAATGTACATGGACAAAGCTAGTCCACGCCAGCTTTTACGGACCAGATCAGCCGAGTGCACAATTTTGGAAGCTGCAGCTAGGAAGAAGGATAGGCTTGTGCTTAAGACCCCAGCTGTGGTATCAGGGGACCTGAGCTCGTTTCCCAGCTCTGCCCTAAATTCCAGGGGCCTATGGACAAGTCACCTGATCTTTCTCTTCCTCACTGTCCCCATCTGTAAAGCAGGGCTGCCAATCCCTAACCATCTCAGAAGGGCTCTTTGCGGCTTAATTCATTCCAAGGCATTAAAAGCCGTCAGCTCCTTGGAAGGACACCACCACAGCAGTGTGTATTATGATGATGATGTGGCCGTTCAAGCCTGCATGACAAAAACCCTGGAGTGGCGAAAATATTTTCACTGTGAACACGACTGCAGCAGAAAACAGTCTCTGTGAGAGGGCACATGGGAGAGTCATGCTCTGTCAGTCATCTTTCTCTGCTCTCTGCATGTGTCTCCCAAGCTCTTCGCAGGGTCTGCTGCAGCAGAGCCTTGTGTCCGCTACACGGGATCAATGTCTAGACACCTCCCAACTGAGACATTGTTTTTAATATGCTTGGCGTTGATGCAAACTTTCCTCCATTCCATAGCTGTTTATTTTGCTCTCGCCGCCCTACGTACGTTATCTTTGTTCATGTATCAATATTCCCTCCAGGTAACAAGGGAGGTTTTACTTGTAAGGGACTGAAGCCAAACTGTGCTCATCGCAAGAATTCACACAGTAGGTTAAGCAAACACAGAAGCGACACACAGCTTCCCCAGCAATCGGTCCCTTCAGCCAACACCTCAGCTTGGGTGTTTTGGTGCGGCTGGTTTATAATGGTGCATAACCAGAGCATGTCAATGGGGTTATTTCAAACTCATCCATCTGGCTGATAATGATAAGGTAATCTGAATGGCTCCATTGAGCAGACTAATGAGGGATGCTACCTTCAGAAGCTAGATCGTTCTAGCTATGAATAGATACAGAACAGGAAAGCAGTCGCAGCAATGCTTCTTTTTACTGTGGGGGAACGTGTCTAGGTTTAAAGGCTCCAAAGTACCTACCACATGTTATAATTGGGTCTGACCCTAATGCGCAACCTGGCTTCCAGGAACAGGAAAGAACAACAGCTGGTGCGGGGAGGGAGCTGCTTTATACAGAGAGGGACAAACACACAAAACTGTCAAGAGGTCAGCCCCTCTCACATAGGCCGTGCAAGTCTGCCATGCTCTCGGCCTGCCAAGGAGTCAGTTTGGGCCAAAGGCCCAGCAGCAGGGACACACGAGCATTATGGACAGAGGAAGCTTCCCTTATAAAATGAGAGGCAGGGCTAATTATCCAGTGGTTAGGGCACTAGCCTAGGTCTTGGGAGGCTCTTCAAGTTTCTGCTCTGCCACAGATTTCCTCTGTGACCGCTTGGGCAAGTCATTTAGGGCCAGGTTTTAGGCACCTAAAGATGCAGCTCAGAGCTTTTGAAAATCCCACTCGTTGCCCACCTGGATCATTTGGTGCACTGAAAATCTGGCCTCTCGTCTCTCTGTGCCTCCATTCCCCACCTGTAAAATGGGAATAATGGCACTTGCAAAGGGCATTGGGAGGATGAATAATTTTGTTCTGTGTTTGTCCATACTGGGGTCCTGGCCTGTGACTGGGGCTCCTAGGCTGTACTACATAACAAAGAATTACTATTAATAATAATAAATGCATTAAAGATTGTGAGTCGCTCAGATAATGGGGGCCAGATAAGAAGCTTAGCTAGATAAAGACAACAGGGCAGCATTGTGCAGTAACGAACCACAATAAGTTACAGCTCCTTGCCTTCATCTTCCAGTCCACACCACCCCATCCTGCACATGCCTCCACCCTCCCTCCTGTACCCCGTTGGCCTGGCAGCACTCTAGCCGCTGGATGCTGTAGTCCATGGGGATGGGAGCCTTGGAGTTTATTCAAAGTTTATCCTGTTGCTCATTTCATTGGCTGGGGAAACAATAGCCAGGGTCAGAGCTTAGTGGGACTGAGCAGGTAAAACAGAGGGGTCAAGAAGATAAACACGTTCCAAATTGGCACCACTGAGGCCCAAGGCCAGAGCTCTTTCAGGGATTAGGTCCCGGGTGCTTTGTATGAGTCACGTATTTTCCTACTTACCAATAGTAATCTAGGCAGGCTCACTGACACAGTGCAGCAGGAAAGCCCAATCGTTCTAATGGAGACATCGCGTGAGGGTGAATGTAACAGCAACTGGCAGGAAGAGATGCGCTGAGATATAACCACAGAGCTAGTGGCCATATGGAAACTTTAGTTGGGCACTGGACACCCAGCCTGTGTCAGTGCCTAGGGTACATGCATGTTTCTTAGCATATTGTAAATATGCATCTGCACTGCTTGGCTTTCCTTTGTAACCACAGGAAGAGTTGAAACCACACACTGCCTGGACCGGGGAGAAGTGGAAATCTATCAGAAATGTGTGTTGAGGTTAGTCCCCTCGCACCCTCATTGTATGCCCTTCCAAAGGCATATTTCATACATGGCCATGACCTACCTGCCCATCTTCTCTGGGCTGGGTACTCATCATGGATACACCATCCGTGGGCTCCTTTCACCAGGAGAACAGAGAAGGAGAATTGGACAAGAACAGTCAGAAAATTCAGTGACTGGCCATAGAAAATTACTCATAACGCCCTGTGAAAAGCAGATCCTAAATGGCAATTCTGTACACAAAAGCATGCATGCACTTGCGTGTCTAATTTGCTCACGCAGTAACTACAGTTGCCCAAGCAAAGTGCGTAGTTTTCCATACAAACCAGCTGGTTAGACATGTGCCAGTAACTGATCAGCTGAATGTCAGATCGCCTGCACGGTCACTGGAATTGTGCACAAACGCGTGCATGATTTTCACATAAATGTACTTTGTATTTATAAAGAACTTTCAAACCAAGGATCATTCTGAGGAGTCCGGAGGGAAAAGAGCTCAGAGGAGACCCAGCAATAACAGATGAGTCATCCCAACATTATGGGCCTGATTCCAGAATCTGGCTGTGCAGGACTTAGTGCAGGAGCTGAGCTGTGTGGAGGACGTGGCTCTAAGCCACCTTCCCGCTCTCCTGATCGTTGGCTTAAGGATTTAGAGCATTCCCTGGCCAAGGATCAGCAGAGGGCCCCAGCTCCACCCCTCATGTCCCTTATCCTCCCTACATCTTGTGGGAGGAGATCGGTAAGTGGCATAGAGCCAGCTGCGCTGGCTTTACATCCCCCAAGGATTCCCCTACATCTGGGAAGCCTCTCCATCCTCCTTGGGCAACTGTCCACCTTCTTTGGGCCACCAGAGCAGCACAAAGAGGAGAGAGGAAGGGGCCAAGCCTGGTTCTATAATTGGTGTGATAAGAATATGAGCTACACAGGCTGTAATAGACACCACAGTGAGTGTAGGAGAAGAGGACCCATGACTTATTACAATAGGAACAGACATGGCTGAAATAATGGAAAGGCCTGTACTTTACCAATGTGCTTCCCTCTGATCCAGACGCTTATGTTGTCTCTGCACTGAGAAAATACAGACACCCACGGCTCACATGCGATGCGAGGAACTTCCAAATGGTTTAGATATGCCTGCTCATGTTGCAACTCATGACCAAAAGCTGCTTGTTGCAAAACAAACCACACTTGACGTCACCACACAGCTGGGACGAGAGTGATTTTTTTTTCAGATCACAGCAAATAGCCACAGAGATCTGTGAAGCTGGGTTACGAGCAGCCTCTTCAGCAGTTACAAAACTAAATCAACGTTAGCTGGTGTTTGTGAAATGGGTGGGGAGCTTTGTGCAATCCTTGTGGTGCAGGAGAACATCGTCAGAGTAACAGGATGAATGCTAGTGGAGGGGAAAGCCGATCGGTAAGGTGCTCTCCAGTTGAAAGCACTCACCATCACTCAGGATGAAGCCCAGGGTTCACAGGGTCAGTTATGAGAAGTACCCAAGTGGTCAGATGACACTACAGAGTCCAACACACCCAGGAGAGCGTAGTCTGAGACTTACACGCCAATCGATTCCAAAACATTCACTGCCACTAGATGTCACTGAGGCCAAGAGCTTTGTAGGATTCAGAAGAAGATTAAATAGGAGAACACCCAGTTACATTAGTAGGATTAAACAGTTATATTAAGGATCTTCAGGTTCTGTTGGCTCAAACCAACAATTAAGTGTCTGGGATTAGGTAGAAAGTTCCCCTAGGGGCTAGTTATTTCTTCATTGTCCTCTATGGGGTTTCTGGCAGTGGCCATTGTCAGAGACAAGATATGGGACTGGATGGACCCTGGTTTTGATCAGTAGGGCATTTCCTGTGTTCCTATATTGCTCTTATTGTAGGTTCCAATATGCACGTGACGCCATGCTATTAATCTAAGGCTCTTATATGGCCTCCATTACCATGATGTCTGAGCACCTCACAACCTTTAATGTGTTTATGCTTACAATACCCCTGTGAAGTAGGACTGTGCTGTTATCCCATTTTGCAGCTGGGGAACTGAGGCACAGAGAGGCTAAGTGACTTGCCCCAGGTCACATAGGACATCTGTGGAAAAGCAGGGAGTTGAACCCAGGTTTCCTCAGTTCCAGGCAAATGCACTAAGCACCGGGTGATCATTCCTCTCTCAGTTAGAACAAGGAATACGCTGGAGTGGATCCTGCAGCTTTATAAGGCTGTGTTCTTCCCAGGGTCCACGGGAAATAGCAGGGCCAACATGGCAATTGATTTTCTATTCTTTCCCTGGAGGGGTTTTTTGACTGCACAGTTTCAGCACTTTTGAAATCCCACGCTGCTCTTTTGGCTTCCAGGTAAAGAACGCTTCTCTGCAAGCGTCCCAGAGGCCTTTGCAGGTGCTTCATCTGCATTTGTGCAAACTTCCTCGGATCTGGAGCCAATTCAGCAACAGAACCTGGGCCAAGAACTGCTTGACAATCACTTGACTGCTCTTAGTGAGCTGTGGCCAGCCCTGCCGATCCCCGGATGTGGCTGAGCTTCCAGCCTTGCCCTCACCTCTCCATGCCTCTTAGGCTCTGTACCAGTGAGCAGACGCAGCAGAGGGTGATGACACAGCAAGGATCTGACCCAACACTGTCTGCTGCCAATTCTCACTCCGCTCTAAGGCGGTCTATTAGATCAACGCCTGGCAATCTCAGCCTCTGGTTTACAGACTAAGGGCTCTATCTTGCAAGGTGCTGAGCTGCCTCTATTCTCCTTGAATTAGCCACCCAGCACCTTACAGGATCAGGCCCTGAATCTAACCAAAGGCCACATGTTCCAGTGTTAGTATTCCATTTTCACCCTGTGCGGAGACCAGCTTACACTCTCCATGGGTAGGCAGTCGGGAGTTTTTCTTTTACTTTGGCCGACATTGAGCCCACGGCTTGTAAACTAAAATCAAGTTGATTTGCATTTTCCATGGGCAGCTTAGAGTCACGGATAATTCATTCTCCACACATCTCTAATTAAAATGCTGCCCAGCAGGCTAAACAGGGCTGGGATTTAGCCAAATGTCCCCCTGGCCAGGTTGGGTCAGGAAGGCCCAATGTGGCTTGAATTTTGGGTGTAGTATCACTTACCTTGCTGCATCCAAAGCACAGGGCAACTAGGATAGGCGACCTTTCAGGACATGGAAGATTTGAAAGCTCTGAGCAGAGGTGAAGTGCAGCCGCTCAGGAAGGAATCCTGCAAATTAAAGGCCTGATCCAAATCCAACAAAGTCTTTCCATTTCCTTGGGATCAGGGGGCTAAATGCTGTTCCAAAGTGGAAGCAGTGACTTGGATTCCCGCAATATATTTATTTCAATACATACATGCAGAAGGAGCTCACTGGAACCTGCGGCCAGCTTTTTTGGGCACTAGCCCTACAGGGCACTTATTGATTTTTCCCTTTTAATTCTGGTTAGCTACAGAAATAGGGGATCTGATTAAGCTGTAGACCATCAAAGCTGGGTTGGGCAAGGCCTGTCAGGTGCAGCAGGTAGGCTGCTGGTTTTTCAAGCATACAGAGGATGACGATATAGTAAAACTAGCTGGATAGGCCTGGAATTTAGGCTCCCCAAAATAAACAGTAACCGTAGCTGTAAGCAGGGGAGGTTGTTAAATGAAGAAACCCTTCACACAGACCTTGGGACAGACTTTTCACAGACTAGAGGCATTTGCTCATTCAGTTGCAGTTTCTGTGCATACAAATTAGCCGCACACAGCTGAGCACGTTTTGCTAATGGAGGTGTGTGCAATCTGGCCGTTTAATCGGTTAGCAGTGTGCCTGCTACCCAGACAGAGTCTGGCATTTATCTGGACACAGAGGCCAACTGAAATATGAAGTATTTTTATGTTTCTTTAGGAAATACCGCAGCTGCAAAACACCCTTTGCTACCTACACATTCAGAAATTCAGTCATGTACACACACTCAATCTTACTCATAGTGTCATAATCACACACATACACACACAGGTATACACACATACCTCACAGATTTGGCACCATTTAGACTCATCACATGCGTGGTACACATATACAGCACAATTCACGTTCCTATATTCCTCACGCATACACCACATACAGTACATCGTCATTCACACACACACACACACACAGAGCCTCACTTCCTGGAACAGTCATTTGGCACCAGCCAAAATTTTATATGTATAGAAAGCTGCTCCCACTTTCAAGACAATCCCTCTTATATTTCCCATTAATCTAACTGCTGCTGTCCCCGTTCGGAAAGTGCTTTCACAGAACTACTTTATTACATTTCCAATGGGAAGGTTTTAGCCTTGGGTTTCTTGCTTTTGTGTGTTGTTTTTTAAGCATTGCATTCTGCTTCGGGACTAAGGAAAACAGACAATTGGGGGAGGAGAATGGGGGCTATGAGAGAATTGGTTACATTTCCAGCTTTGCTAATGAGAACTCCAAATGTGCTCAGTGGGCTGCTCTCAGCATGGAGCTCTCAGCAGCGAAGACAGCCAGGGCCATTTTAATCATTTCCAGATTTGTGTGGGAGGTCAGGGCCCTGGGGTGCCGCTCCATGTCAGTTTTATAAACACTGCAGTTTTTCCAGATGGTCTCTGGCTCCAGCCTGGCTAGCAGGTTGATTGGGCCAGACCAAAATAACAACAGGTGGAGAACAGGCCATGACTGCCTGACGCTATCTCCTTTTTCCATCTATTCCCCAAAAGATTTTTTTTTTCTTTGCAGAAAACAATTAACATTTGCTGGGGCAGATCTGCGGGGGCAGCGGTGGGGAGGCCAGCTCCAAGGTCCACACCTTTGCATCGAGTGCAAGTGCAACATGTGTCTCTGTATGCCAGGTCCTTGCCAGGACTGGGTGTGACTTAAAGGCCAACCGCACTCCTGGAATCACATGTTCCTTTGTGTTTGGGTTTCTTTCTTTGCGTGGCTGTTTGACTTTACCCAGCACAGCCCCTATGCCAAGCACCATACAAAACCTCACAACGCTGTCCACACGGGAGAGGGATTATGCACAAATTGGGGGGAAACCGAGGCACACAGTTACCTAGGGCCAGATTTGTCAAAAGTGTTAAAGGAATGAAAACATTGTGTACAAAATGCATGTTCAGTTGTGTATCTAATTTGCATAGACAGACACAAAAGTTAAGCATATAAATGGAGGAATTAGGCTTCCAAATTGGGTGGTGAACCATACCGGTATACAACTGACCATTTTGCACTTGCAGTCACAGCAATTGCACAGATTGGTTCTGCAGCCGAGCGTGCCTTTTGGACGTACATTCGTATGCCTAAACATTTTGAAAATCTGGCACTATATATATATATGCCTTGCCCAAGGCTAAACCACAAAGTTCCAAAGTCCAGACTAGAAAATGGACTTCCTGCTTTCCAAAGACCGCCACTGCTTGTTCCATAGACAAGGGCAGTAAAAAAGGGGAGGCTTTTCATCTACCCACACTGATACAATGGTCCCGCTTTTTCAGGAGCAATCAACCAAACATAACGGATTCCATCCCAAAATTGAGGATGCAGACATTTCCACGTGCAAAGCATGTGCAAAGTGTAGGTCAGACAGAGCTGGCCATTCACTCCTCAGTTTCTCCCTCTCTTATTGGCATTAGTAAACTGCAGCAGCTCAAAGCGCCCAGTTAGACCCAAGGCATCAGGGGTTCGACTTGAAAAGAAAGAAGCCCTCTCTCCCTTAGCTGCTTTATCCTGAGGATTTTCTGTTGTTTCCTAGCTAGGGAGCTGACTCAGCAGATCAACTGCAAAGATTCAGACCAACAGACTTTATTCCATGACTGGATCTCAATCTTTACTCTTCTGAGTCCTGCGGTGACATTCCTCCTTCATCTTTTTCATTAACTCTATAGGAATGTAGTGCCAAATTGATCACCCAGGAGTATGACGTCTGCAGTGTACATTTCCAGGGCTGAGAGGCAAAACTCAGTCTCCATGGCACATCCACTCCTTCGCTTCTCCACTGAGACAGCCAGCAAGGGTGCCCCATTAATGCCATTAGTTTTGGTGGCTTTGTGTTGTGGACACTTGTCCACCAGGAGCTGCTCTGAGACCCATCAGCTAGAGGGTAGGGGTATATTTCAAGAGTCGGTGGGTGAGATTCTGTGGCCTGCAATCTGTACAGGCTCAGATTAGATGATCATTATGGTCCCTTCTGGCTTTAAAGTCTATGAGCTCATCCTGGACTGGGCTAGATTTGAACCATCAGCCCCACGTCAACAGGCTATTAGTAAATGCCAGCTCTCTGTAATTTTAGATTTTACAGAGTTTACAAAAAATTTTAGATTTTGTCCTCCCCCCTCCTCCAAATTTTGGATTATTCTGCTTTATTTTCCACCCTAGTTCTAGACTTTGAGTTTACGGCTCTTGTGCCACTGAAAGGCAAATCAATCTCCTGCCAGCTGTGTGGAAGCTGACATTTGGTACTGTGGGCTCCACAAACTAGCTTCTTAATACCAGTCACAGCAGTAATCCCGTAGCAGGCAGCGTAGGAAGTGTCTGTTAAACTGGGACGTCAGGCTAATATCTGAGGTCTGGCGCAATCCTGCCCTCTGAGTCCATGTGCTCTGGCAAATACCGTGGGGCCCTGTACTGTAAAGCCGCAAGGATTCAAATGCCAGGGGGCACACGGAATATGTTCCAATGGCGGCAGGTTTGTAGAGTCGTGAGATTTCCCTGGTAACTCAGATAGACTGGGTAACACAATCCTGTTTGGGTGATTATAGAGTTTGGATAGTCAAGGTTATGCTGTACTGTCCTTGATCCACAGCAAAAGTCTCATTGATCTCATGGGGCTTCTATAAACACATCAGGCCAGCTCCTCAGCTGGTGTGAAACAGCGTGGCTCCATTATGGCCAATGGAGCTACATTGATTTTCATCAGCCGCAGACTAGCCCATCACATTCTGCAGCTCCAAGCAGAAAGATAGGAGTTGACGGTTGTCTTAATAGATACCTGGAAAACCACTGTTTTCAACTACACTCAGACTGATCTGCACTTCACAGTCGGGACTATTCCACATTTACCTTACCGTGAAAGAGGCTCTGTGGGCCAAATCCTCATACCCAGGAGGTGGAGTTTTGGCCACAGGTTATAAAATGCCTGTGGGTGTAAATTAGAAAGTGTATGTTATGCACACCAAGCCAAGTACTTACTCCTGTCTGCAGCTGCTCATTTTAGACATCTAACAGCAGCGAGTGTAGTTTACTCATGCAAGCTCCTGGGGTGAAACTACACAGGTACAAGGCCTGAATTAAAAGAAATAAAAACAAGCCCTGTAATCATGCATAAAAAGCCTTCACCTAACTTGTGCAAACAATTATTCCAGCAGTGCACATCAGTTCACAAGTAAATGTGTCTAATTAGCCATCTGTGCTTTTTATTGCCACAACTGTGGTCATTTCAGGAGCAAAATGAGCATGCAGGACATGGACACACTTTTTGGGCCCTTCTCTAAATATCTGGGCCATAGTATTGGCTGGTTGAACAGTAAGGATCTAGAGTTGAAACGTTCCGAAGGGGCCTCAGCCAGGCCTCCGAGGGTGATATTTTCAAAAGTACCTTGGAGAGTTAGGCACCCAGACCCATATCCTCACAGACATTTAAGTGCCTAGCTCCTATGTAACTAAATACCTTTGAAAATCTGGGCCCCAGTTCCTTCTGACATTCAATAGGAGTTAGGCACCCAGTACCCTTAGGCACTTTTGAAAAATCTGTTTTGGCGATTTGCCTTCATAGATCTTCATTTTCCAGAAGAACGTCAAAGCTCCATTAATCAGTATATTTGCCCATTCTCAGCCCTAACACTAACCTCTTTCCACAGACTACAGATTTCTTCCATAGAAAATAGTCCCCTTACGCCTAAAACACACTGACGCAGAAGAATGTAAGTCCCCCACTGTTAATTACACAATCCCAGGATAAATATAGCTCTGTCCCTTCCTTGTAATTTGTATAAATTGCTCACAATGTTGCAATTTAGTATTTAAGTCCAATTTATTTTGTGTTGATTAATGGAAAAGAGGCTTCCTCCTGTGACCAATAAAAAAGCACTTGCAGGCAAAGAGCCCCATATAAGGAGCCTGCAAGGGGGCTCTGCTCTGTCACAATCCCACAAGCATGTCCGTCAAGGGTCTGCCAGCTGCTCCCAGGAGACAGCCAGTTTACCCAGTGGTTTGTGTGACAGAAGAATTTCCTTGCCTGTTATCACATGGAAACCTCCACCAGTGCAAAAGCAGCAAAAATGGGAACGAAACATTCATTACTGAATGTATGTTTTTGTATATGCAATTTCCATGAGGCAGGGGAGCAATTGCACATCTAGTTTGCATACATAATCATCATGATTGCATGCACAAATCCACTGCATGTATAGGCAAATGGCCATTTGGGTCAATTTGTATAAGCAACATACCCATGGGGGTGGGGGAGTGTATATATGTGTGTGAGAGAGAGAGAGAAATAGTCACAAAATAGGTAAATAGATTCATTTCTGCCACAGCTACATCTACGCACACACACACAAAGCCAAACAAACAAAAAGCTCAACCACAGCAACCAAACCCAGGAAATCTATCTTGTCTGCTTCATTAAGAAATCTAGGAAATTTAGAACCTTATACTTTGCATTTTTGACTATCTCCTAAAATGGAAATTATGAATTTCCGCACTTTAGGGTCTGGAAAGCTTTACTCTGGGAGTTATGCAGGACAGCAAATCTGGAAACTCTCGAAGCTGGTGTGTTAGCTGTGGTAGATTCCTCTCTCTCCTTTCCCCCCAGCCTTTTGCTAGCATTATTGGTTGTTTAGGATCCCCAATTGTGCCATGTTTGAATAGGCCCCAAGCCTGAGAACACTTCCATGCCTAACTTTACTCATGTGAGCAACCCAATTTAAATCAGTGATCCTACTCACATAAGTACAACTACATGTGTGTAAGCATTTGCAGGATCCAGGGATTTGGGTTGCTAGCTCATCATGGCAGAGAACAGGTCTCTATTTCTTTCTGTGAAGTACCTAGCACACTCAGAATAATAAATAAATACTTTTGCACTCATAGATTATTTTATCCTCAGAATTTAAAGCACTTTACACAAGTATGTAAGTAAGTGAGGCAGAGAGAGGTTAAGTGACTTGGCCAAGGTCACCCAGTGATTCAGTGGCAGAGTCAGGAATAGAATTAAAGGTTCCTATGCCCACCCTCTAACCCCTGGACACTTGAGAGTATTAACAAATGAAATCAGAGTTTGGTTTGCAGAGGGAGGCTCCCCACATCCCTCCCCCTTTACACTGGTCATTTTCATGATCTCTAACTTTTCCCTGACATAGGGAGGTCAGCTCTTGTCTCTCTGCAGCAATGGCAGTTCCACCACCTACTTGGGCAACTTGTTCCACTGCCCTGACTGTCGAAAGGAGCCATAGAACGTTAGCTGATATTTTATTGAAGGGCTCCCTGCTGCAGCTTAAACCCTTGTTCTCGCCTTAGGGCCACATCCTAGTACCACAGAACTCATGGCAAAACTCCCTTTGACTTCAATAAAACTAGGACTTGGCCTAGTGAGAATAAATGCTGAGCCCTGATCTTGCCACACCTGTAGGCAGTATGAGCTATAATATCTGTATATTTTTTGTCAACACTTCTGAAGTGTGAGCAGCTATTGCCCCACATTCCACAACGGGAGCCCATAATGATTTCTTCTGTTACTGGCACTCGTAACTCTCTAGGTCTTAACACCCAGAAAACACTAGTCTCTGGCAAATGCTATTTTCAGGCATAAAGGAATTGTTCATATAAAATCAGAGCATTTCTTTAGAAAGGTTCTGAAGCTACATAAATCAAGCTACCCACACAGCCCACAGCCAACACCACAAGGAGCTATTGGAAATGACACACAGTAGATCTTTCTCCAGAACCGTGTCGGGTGGAAATTGCATCATTTGTGCATGGACAGGAAAGTGGGCTCCAGTTTTTACGAAGATGCTGAATAAAAAGAACCTCCCTCCCTAGAAATAGATGTGTTTCAATGACAGGTGGCTCCATGGTAGTTGCATACGTTGATACGGCAAAACACAAAATGCAACATTCTGGCTCCACTGAAGTCCATGGCAAAATTCCCATTAACTTCAGTGGGGACAGCATGTCAACTAAACTCTCCAGAAAATGACCCAGTGTCTCCTTGTTACCTCATGAGCTATTGGGAACCTCCCATCTAATATGGATGTGTGTGAATGGATGCAGTAATTCATGCTGTGATACCCGGCCAAGGTTTTTAAAAGTGACTAGTTATATTAGGTGGTTCAATTTTTAGGTGCTCATCTCAAGATGCCTTAAAAGAGACCTGATCTTCAGAAAGTGCTCAGTGCACCCTCTCTGAAAATCAGACCTCCTCAAGGCATCTCTCATTGGGCTTTGAAAAACGGAGCCACTCAAAATCACCAGTCACTTTGGGAAATCTTGGCCAGCAGGGTCCACCCACCAGCTCCTCATTGGAGAGGTGGGGATTCAGCCACCTGCCTTGATACCTGATAGCAGATGGGATTTAGTAACTGTATTTAACCCTTGAAATTGGGGCTCATAGATTTGACGTTGAGACAGACACTGAAGGTTGAGACAGACAAGGAATGCCACTGGCAGGGGTATGAATGAAACCGCACATGCTCAGAGTCTCAGCATTTGTACTTGCAGTCAATGCAGAATCCATTCCCCCAGCCCAGTGAGGAATGGGTTAGTAAAGCTGAGATCCTGTCCTGAACTGTTGCCTAGCATTGCTGTGCCCTGGAAAGCCCTCTTTCAGGAAAGTGGGAAATACATGCTTCATTTTAAGCATATTAAATCCCAATGGAACTTAAGCACGTGCTTTAGCGCTTCTTGGAATGGATGCTTTAAAGAGCTGGGATGTTGCACTCCAGAAGTGCAATACCTGGACACAGGGGATTCTTCAGGGGTAAATGGCAGTGTCAGCAATGACATATTTATCATTCTTCTCTGCAAAGTCAATATACGGTTGAACTGAACATTGGAAAATATAAACATTGCTATGGACTTGGGTTTCCTACACCCCCAGTTTGGGTGGCTGCTGCCACCACCATGCTTTGCACCTGCAAATGTTACCTCGGATAACCCCCTCTGATCCCTTCTTTCAAGGACCCTGTCCCCAAGAGTAGGGAGCTCACTAATAAATACGGTGGATGCTATCTGAAGGCCACTGCAGGAAAAGCCAGTCACCCAGCTCCACTCCAGACTGTATTAAGAACTCTTACTTTATTAATTACAAGTGAGCCTATGAATGAATGAATTTAGAGTCCCCTCCTGGAACCATCAGCCAGGTCCCGGAACAACCCAGCTGTAACTGGCAAGTCTCAACACTCTCTGCAAAGAGTTCTTTTATGTAGTACAATTATTATCTATATATGCACATATATACAGTGTGTGTGTGTATCTACACTTCCCATTCCTCTAGGCTTAGCACTGAGAGTGGGAGAAACAGAGGCTGTTTCTTTTATTAGACAAAAGAAAAATAATGAAGGACGGACATAGGAAGCCCACACATTAAGCCACCCTCTTGGAATATTCTACCAAGCTCTGTTCCCATGTTGCTTCCAGAGACTCAGGCTAGCATCCCTTATTGGTTGCACCTGGCTGCTATTAACTATTCAATCAAAAAGGGATCACAAGCCAGATATAACTAATTCAGAGGAACTTTTTTACACAACAAACGCTGTTAGTTTTTTGGTGGGTTTTTTTTTAAAGCTAACTCTGGCCTTTGTTAAAACGAGCAAGATTTTTCTCTGCTTCAGAAAGCAGGAGGTGACGCAAACACATTTATAACCGGCTTAGAGGAGCCAGTTACAATATTATTAAAAAAAAAAAAATTACAATACAAACTAGGACCAATTGCTACCCCTGGGAAAAATCAGGAGATTGTTGGTTGGGAGGCGGGATCCAGCTTACATGGAATATTAGAACCATCCTAGAACCTTCACCCAAACTGAACCTCAACTAAAACGTTGTGTGTGCGGGGGGGGAGGGAGGAGAAGGAAGAATAATTATAAATATATTATTGCTGACAGTGCCATTTACCCCCAAATACTGTCTGTGTCTAGGTGTCTAAAAACTTGGGTTATATTTTTTCTACCCTATTTCTTTTCATTGTCTTGGGGTTTGGGGTTTCCTCGTTCTGGATGAGATGACATAAGAATTGCCAAACTGAGTCAGACCAATGGGTCATCTAACCCAGTATTCTGTCTTCTGACAGTGGCCAGTGCCAAATGTTTCAGAGGGAATGAACAGAACAGGGGGATTTTGAGTGATCCATTACCTATCGTCCAGTCTGAACTTCTAGCACTCAGAGTCTTAGGGACACCCAGAGCATGGGGTTCCGTCACTGACCATCTTGGCTAACAGCCACTGATGGCTCTATCCTTCATGAACTTATCTACTTCTTTTTTGAACCTAGTTATACTTTTGGCCTTCACAACATCCCATTGCAATGAGTTCCACAGGTTGACTGTGTATGGTGTGAATCATTATATGTTGTATGGCATAATGAGAAAGCTTAGTCTTGTGAAATTTTCAGCCTAGTTTGGGAACCTTGGAAAGTTCAGAGAGCTGAGATAAGTAGCCAAACTTTGGGGCACTTGTCTGAACCAAACAGAATTGCTGAACCTTTTTAGGTTCAACCATAATTAAAGGCCACATCAGCCCACATGTGAGAAATACCTGCACAAGATACTGGCCAGTCCTTGTGCTCCCACTCATGGAGCTTTCACTTCATCCTTGCATTGATGGAGGTTCTTCCTATCCCTAGAAGAATGGGCAAAGAGATTCATCGTAAACCCATGGATGTCGCAAGATCTGTATGTATCTTGGGAGAACTGCAATAGGCTTGACGCTTCCTGCCTCTCCCATCCCCCACTTATTATTATTTTTTAACATTTATATTGTGATGGTGCTCAGAGGCCTCAAAGAAGTTGGGGCCTCATTGTGCTAGGCGCTGTGCAGAAATACAGTAAGAGACAGTCCCATAGCAGTGATACTTCCTAGTGATACTTCCTCGTGAACAACAGAAATGCACTTTTTGAATGAAAATTTCCTAGCATCCCCAACCCCAGGTGCCACCCTAAGAAATGATAATTATTCTCTCTGCTGGCCAAAGGACAGAAATATTGATATATCTTTCAGCTCAGTTATGAATAGGGTTGTTGGTTACCCACAGCACATCCCAAGCCCAATTCAACCAAAGCTGTTGCCAGGGAGATGTCTGATCTCCATATTGCAGGATGGATGATGAAGGAGTGGGAGAGGAACTGAAGAAGCAATGAAGATGGTAAAGATCCATTGGGCTGACATGTTCAGGGGTTTCACACACGTTAGAAGACCAGGGGCAAAGGTGGACATGATGGAATCCTTGTGCCTGCGTGAACCCACATTTGCACATGCCTCACATTCAGTTCACAGGCAGACTCGCCTGTCGTGTGTGCACTTACCTGCTTCGCAACATGTTGTATGCTCTTTAAGGTCTGAGACAGGCACACTCATCTTAGTTATCTATTTTTCAATATTATGTTGTTTGGATTGTCACTACCTGTAATGAAGCAGCGCCCCCTCACCCTCCAACACTCCAGGCAACCTTGATGATCTTTGAAGAACACTAGTAAATAAACATACCCATCAGGTCCCCCAGATCAAATAAAATAAACCGGACACAATGTAAAAGCAACAAAAATGAATGGAGCTCCATACACAATCCCTGGAGCCCTGCCACTCCATAAACCTACCCAACAACTATGTCTGCAAAAAGAGAGGAAAGATAAGCCTTGCAGTGTGCTCAGTAAGCCAATGCACTGGGCTGTTAAGGACCTGGAAAAGAAGCAAGTTTCCAAAGATGAGGGACTAACAGAGAGCACCCTGCCAGCCATCCTCTCTATGTTATGCTGCCCAGGCATCTTCACTGACCACAGCTCAGGCAGAATGTCATGGGTGAGGGATGTCTCTTAGGTATGTTCCAGACCATTTAGTGCTTTATAGGTCTAAACCAACATCTTAAAATCAATCCAAATACCAACAGGTGACCAGGGCCAGTTGAGAGAAAGAGACTCTGCTTAACAAGCCAGCTGCCAAATTCTGCATCAGCCACACCACCATGTGGGTGAACCCATATTCCCTGGCCCCCAAGACTCATTCCATTCACATTAAACCTCTTATCATCACCCAGTCAGAACACAGAGCCATCACCATCCTTGCTGTCCTTCTCAGTACCTTTTTTATGCCTTTGCTATGTCCTCTGTTATACAGTGTTCAGATCTGAGCCCAGCACTCCAGGTGTAGTGTGGTGGTAGGGGGCTCTGACTTGAGAACTGCCACCTTTGGGCTTGCATTAAGTTCAATGGAAAGCATAAAACAGAGAGAAAGTGCAGCCTGAGGATTTCGTAGATAGTAATAGACTTAGTAGACTGTAGATTTCCGAAGTAAGATTAACTGGATAGTAAGATAGCCAGACTATATACATAAGTAAGACTAACCAGATTTTATAGATTTACTTCAACTGTAAATTTTTGGGGGCAGGGCCTGTCTTTTTGTTCTGTGCTTGTCCAGTGCCTAGGGGTCCTGGTCCATGACCAGAGCTCCTAGGTGCTACTTCAATCAGTTGTCATCATAAATAAATAAATGAACGGAATAAATCCTGCAATGGAAAAGACACATGTGAATGTGAAACATGCCGTGCTCTTCCAAATGTCCCTCCCAGGGATGGCTGCTCTCCGGAAC
The DNA here is from genome assembly GCF_015237465.2 of Chelonia mydas. Classification (NCBI taxonomy): domain Eukaryota; kingdom Metazoa; phylum Chordata; order Testudines; family Cheloniidae; genus Chelonia; species Chelonia mydas. The sequence goes on along the minus strand of NC_051253.2, from coordinate 16,403,143 downwards.
TGTTACTTCCCAGAAGTAAAAAAGAAATGAAGGGCATAAAATAATAATACTTTGCATTTTTTAACCTCCTGGATTCAAAGCACTTTCCAGACACTAATGAATTAACCCTCACAGCCCTCCTCCCTCCCTGTGCTTGAGGTGAGCATTATTGTCCCTGTTTCCTGATGGGGAAACTGAGGCACAGAGGGGTGCAGTGACCTGCCCAAAGCCACCCAGTGAATCAGTGACTGAGAGGGGAGGACACAGGAGCTGTGACTCACAGTCACTGACTTTAACTAGTGGACCACACGAGTCCTTCTCTATGTGATTCTATAAGAGAATTATCATAATATTCTGAAAATTGCTGATCAATTCCTGAGACTGTTTTGATTTCATTAAGTGCATTAAATCACCAGTTTCCTCTTCATTTCTCCCATAATAAGCCAGTCGGAAAAACTCATCGAGTGAGTGAATGGCCTTGTATTTACTCAAACAGTAAGCAGAAACCAAGGAATTTTCACAGATTAGATGCTTCCCGTTCCATCGATCCCAAGGAATTCTTTTTAAATACTCATTTATAAGGACCATACGCAACACATTCCTGAATGCTTGTCTCCACACATAGACATTTTCAGATGCCTGCTGAAATATGCTTGGTTTTAAGAAGGCTCCAAGGAGGTTTTGATTTATTACTGGCGATTATCATGAGGTGAATTTCCATGCTAGATAGGAAATAGTGAATTTACTCAAGCTGGGAAGAAATGAGGAGACAAGGGGAACACGCAAGCCTACCATCTTAATATTGCTTGTTTCATGTTGCTTGTTGTGTTTTCTGATATTTACCTCATAATCACTGATATTGTCTTTCCTGACAGAAACTTTAGCTGTTTTAAAAATTTGTCTAGACTTTATATTTGATTTACAGTAGATTTTTAGCTCCCATCCTACCCAGCTTGTTGCTGATAAGAAGAGTCTAAAATCCTTCAGAATGGAATGCAATGGCTTATCTTCATTGCTTGGAGGTGAGGCCTCAGAGTTCTTCTACACAGGCTGTAAACATAAGGCATGGTTCAATGCCCACTGAAGTCAATGGAAAGACTTGAGGTTTAGCCCACGAAAGCTTATGCCCAGATAAATTTGTTAGTCTCTAAGGTGCCACAAAGATTCCACGTTGTTTTTTCCAGTGACCACAGTGGGCTTCAGATTAGGTCCATCCACAGCAGGGGAGCCCCACTGGAAGGGCTAGGGAAACTGTGGGCTTGTCTTCACTAGAGATTTTGTCTTGAGTGTTCCTGTTAACTCGCCCCCTGTATAGATACAAAAGACTCTCAGAGCAAGGCAGCAACCTCACTTGGAGGTATGGTGGCTGGTTTGTAACTCAAGGTGTCCCTAGAGAGAATTCTGGCCAACATCACCAGATAACAATCAAATAATGCTGGTCCTCCAGTCCCTTCCCACAACTTCTCAGGGTACACTCAGCTGGCTTCCTGTCTTGTAACCTCCCTATTCTCTGGTCCCTGACTGGAAGTCCCCTACCTTTGTATGGTACTGCTCTGCCTTACCTCACCCACCTTGTCTCTAATATCCTGGGACCCACATGGCTACAACTACACGTCGTACAGCCTCCTCAGTCACACACTGAGGAAAATGGTGGAAGACCCATTCAAAACTGGCCTGTGCATAACACTGGAGGACATAGCATAACTAGGGAACCACAGTGCATTTGGGAGTGGATCACACAGCAGCTCGGTTTTCTTTACCCTCTTTCATTTCTATCATTTCAAGGGCTTTGAATGGTACCTCTAGTTTTGCAGTGTTGTTGCTCAAGCCATTACTTGGGCTTAGCAAACTGGCCGTGTTTCATAGCCACATGTTGTATTCTCTGCTAGATAAGATAAGACGCCTAGAAGAAAGGATTTCAGAGTCCCTGACTCACTAGAGAATCTTTTCCTATATCTCAACTACAGAAGCCTATAATACACTTAGCTACTTCATAGGCTTATCAATGAAATTTAAATGCCCATCTTTTCCTCTGGAAGGGAGACTCTTATCGGGAAACAAGGTCATCCCAGTCAGGTGTTAAGCACAGAGGGCCCTAGCATTGTGCAATTGTCAGCATTCAAATGCACAATATTCTCTCACTCCTGTCTCTGCAGCCAGTTGGCTATTCCTGCTCCATGGGTTCCCCTTGAGCAAAAAGCCCCTTCTTTCTGGCAATAATTAATATTTCTTTATCGGTGCTTTGTGAGAGCATAGGGAGGTAGAGGTGTGCAAACCCCTCATTGAAACATCCTTTCCCCACCAATCTGCTGATGAAACCTGCTCTGCACCCCTTTCTGCTAGTTAGAGAAACACTGTTGCCTAAGGAATACTCTGATTCATAACTAACAGGTTTATTGTATTTGTTTGACGGAATCTCAGCTTCTGATCACTTAGTGTATATATGAGCCTAGTTGGGCAGCCACTCGGCACCTGGAACTCCCATTGGTTTTCAAGACTGGGTCATTTAGCTTAGATTGCATTACTTGATTATTTTAGATTGTAAGGCCCTTGCCTGGACCAGTGTTTTGTACACACTGAGAACAATGATCATACTCTGGACTCTCCCTTGCAAACAGGGAAATACTGTGCCAAATTATCCATTACGCTCTGGTCCCTTGGTGGAGGGAAATACCCTGCTGCCATAGGGCAGGCAAAGCCAATTCTTGTGCCAACTGCCCTATGTTCCCCAGCACAGGGAAATGGAGGTGTGCCAGAGACAGGAGCATGGCAGAGCTCCACCCCACTATACTACGCTATGCTGATCTTCCATTAGCATAAATAAGAGCTACCCCAACACTGCTCTAACTCATGCCAGGGCCAGGCCAGCCAAGAATCAAGGAGCTATATCCTGCTCCATAAAGGCCTCTCCACTCCTCTGCACTGCGCTGAACTCAGCTGTAGGAGGGACTTGAGCCAATATCTTTCAAATAAAATAAATTCCTGGATTAAAGATCAGACAAGAGGAAAAAAAATGTTGATGGCGAACAGGTGGAAAAGACAAGATCATTATTATTTTTCATCCACATTTCACACATGAGAAAACTCAGGCAAAGGCCACAGTGTAGATCAGAGAAAAAGCCGAGGCAGAACCCAGGTCTCCTGATTCCCAGACCCGGGCTCTAGCCACTGAATCGTACTGCCTCACATGGAGCTGAATGGCGCCGCTTGTGTGAATAGAGTTAGAGGATCAGGCCCCATTGTAGTAACACTGCAATGAAAGACCACGGCATGGCCATGGCTGACCCGGGTCAGCTGACTGGGGCTCGTGGGCTCGGGTTGCAGAGCTATAAAATTGCAGTAGAGATATTGAAGCTTGGGCTGGAGCCCCGACTCTGAGACCCCACAAGGGGGGAGGGTCTCAGAGCCTGGGCCTGGGCTCCAGCGTGAGTCCAACTATCTTCACTGCAATTTTTAGCCTCGCAGCCCGAGCCCCAGGAGCCCGAGTCAGCTGACCCAGCCCCTGCAATTCGGAGCCACCGGCTTTTTGTCACAGTGTAGACGTACACTAAAAGCCCTCAGACCCTAAGGGTAACAGGATAGAGCTCTGCACTCTCGCAGGTCCTCAGTTCTTCTATCGACTGCTCAAGGGATGCAATTAGCAAAGCCTCTTATTTCATTAAAATATCGTTTCGCCCTCTCCCGTATGTTTCCTGTTAGCGTCGCTTTCCCAGTGTCGCTGAGGCTGGAATATCCTGTTCAGCTCGGGGTCTGAATGGAGTGTTAAATACATGCAGGTGGGCAACCAATGAACCTCCTTCCCCTCAGCCTGGCTGTGTGTGAGGTGCAGTAATATCCTGGAGAGGCAGCAATAAGGAAAGGATTAGATCCAGGAAGGGGGAGGGGAAGCTTCCTCCCCTGGGGAGATAGGTCAGGATCCGTCATTGCAGGTTCTGTACCTGCTCTTGGATTCTCAGCCCTGCATTGTCCTGTCTGTAAAGCAGCTACAGAAAGGAGCAGACTCATTATAGCAGGAACTTCAAGGGGCCAGATGGCGCAGCTCTTACACAGGCAAGGCTCCCACTGAAGCTAATGAGAATTTTGCCTGAGTAAGAACTGAGACCAGTTCTGTGCTCAGTTACACTGGTCTGAATCCAGAGTCACTCCATTGATGTTGATGGAATTACTCCTGATTTACTCCAGCGTAAAGGACAGAATTTGGCCCGAAACACTTCATGAGTTAACGCCAGGAGCCTGATTCTCCTGTCACTTACTCTGGTGCTGGCCCTCCCTTGATGTCAGTGGAGTCACTCAAATTCACATATAGGAAAGCAGACCCAGCCCTAAAGGCATGATCCAACTTTGTCAATGCAAGTCTTTACATTGATTCCAAAGGGAGCTTGATCAGTCCCAAAATGCTTGGTTTGATTTGACTGCATGAGAATTCACCATCTTACTCTCCACCTGTGTTTTTCTTTTCCAAGTATCACATTCAAATCTCCCCTGGCTGATCTGGGATCTGAGGCCTCTCTGGTTATATCAGCAGGGTTTCAGCAGTGGCCTAAAAGTGATTGAGGGAAATTCTTTTTCCGAGGCAGTAAACAAACTGCCAAGTTTTGGAGCAGTTTTCATCTGCATGTGGCTCTCTCCTAGTTCTGTGGCTCATTTCAGATCTTTGTGCTTTTCTCTCCTTACTTACGCTGAGACAGAAATAGCTCTGAGAATAATTTCAATATTTGCAACCTTGCAATAGCACCTCAAACCTGGAGATTATATTGAAGCCTCCAAGAGGATGCTGTCAGAGTTGACAAGGGATTTTCTGACCATGTGTATAGTTTACTTTTGGCCACACAGTATCGGGCTCCTGAGACGGCACAAAGCTAAGCATGCCATTAACTTATGCTGAAGAGCATTTGTTATTCCCGGGCAGTGTAAAATACAGCTCTGCAAAAATGGGTGGACACATGCAAAAGGTCCAGGGAAATGGCACAGTGGCCCAAAATAGATTTTAACCAGGGCATGAAACGTAAGAGAAGGGTAAAGCACTACAAACAAATGTAAATATGTAATATTACAAGAAAAAATTAAATAGGAAACTGCCATCTGAATAACATAGGAAGGCTGGTCTTGTGGTTAAGACACTCGCCCGGGACCTAGTGGATCAGAGGCCAGTTCCCACCTCCGCCACAGAGTTTTTATGTGACCTTGGGCAAATCATTTAATTTCTCTGTGCATCCTTGGACTCAGAGCGTGAGCTTCTTGTCCTTGTGGACTATGCCAGCATCATTAACCTCATTTTTGACAAGACACAGATGGACTAACTCCTCCCTTGTAGAAGGCTAGCACAAGGTCCTCTACACCACTGCAACCCTATATCACTGGCAGGGCTTGTGTGTCACAGATAGGGAGTATGGGCAGAGTGGCCGCTGCATGCTCCGTGCAACTCAGAGGTGAACTTCATGCCTGTTCTGTGACACTAGGAACAGGGTGATCCATTAACTAGGAACCCCTATATAGGGCTGAATGAGCAGTGAAAGATAATTTCATGAGTGGGCTTCCTCTCCCCCTGCAGAGTCCATTTATTCTGACTTTCCGAAATTCACTCAGTAAGATCACATGGTTACCCCTGGTCCAGGAAATCCCTGCCAGCGCTGGAATCCAGTTCTTCAGAGTCCCAGGCCTATGCTTTAACCACCAGATCATGCCTCTAATACAGAGAGTGGGACAGGGAGCTGGCGTGGGGGAGGGAGCAGCATAGGGACCCATGCCATAGTCTTTTTCTGCTCAAACCTCAGCCTACAGCAAACCTGCCGTGCTCAGAACACAACAGGTTAAAATAATGGAGGACAACTGCAACTGATCAAATAATGGCTGATTTTCCTCAGCTCTGGAGGCAATTGTCAGGCCTGTTTTTAAAGACACTCTTGTAGGCAGCCTGGCTATGCTTTTTTGCTTGAGAGGAATTCCTCTGAAACAATAATAGTGACATTGTTCCTCACTTTGCTGGCGGTTTTATAGGGCTGGCTTTGGAGAAAGGTGACCATGGAAGACTTTTGGCCACATGTGTTTACATAAGGAAATGCATGTGGGTTCTGGGGTGGCGCCTGGTGTCAGCAGCCGCTCTCTGTACTCCTGACCCTTACAGAGCTGCTTTCTTGCTTCTGGGTACGTTTACTGCACTCCAGATGTGTGCTGGCTCCAGCATGGCTGCTGAGCTTCAGGGATCTGGCATCCCCAGGCTCATCAGTCCGTGGGGTAGAATGCCATGGTGGTTGTTTTAAAAGCTGTAACGTGTCTTGGTAACACATCATGATTTATTCAGTCCTTGTTTGACAGAGTTGCTTTATCAAAAGCTCATGTGAAGGGCTTTCCAGAGAGGAAAGGAAAGCTCTGACTTCCCCGAACACTCCCTATATATTCAGGTTTGAATTGTGCTGTCTGCCAGGGAAAGGTATGAGCAGGTTCTTTCTGATACTCCAGATCTGCACCTTCTCAAAAAAATATCTTTGTTTGGCTTTTAAGTTGCAATAGGTGTAACAAATGCATACGATCACTAAGCATGTATAGTACTGTTCTTAGACCTTCTATACTGCAGAGGGAAAGTCCCAGGGATGTTTTGCATTATTGCACAATTGTTGTGCCTCTCCCCAAAGATGGCTGCATTTCAGGATTCCTGCGTATCAGATGTATTAAGTTTGAAAAGTCTTTATCTAACTGTAAGATATTATTATTATTAGCAGGTATGAATAAAAATCATGGCCTAATCAAATTAATAATTGCCCTTCTAAGCCCCAGTTTAGTGAAGTGCTTAGCACATGTTTAAGTCTGTCCCTATTCCACAACCATGTGCAGAACTCTTTTAAAAATCTGGCCCTAGTACTTGTTACTATCAGCAATACCATTAGCATCAAGGCATGAGTCCAAGAACTAAGCCTGATGGAGAAGCATTTGCAGGATTGGGCCAGTACACAAAGCGTTAGCTAGTAGCTTTGACTTTGGGTGGCAAACTCCTAATTCCAGATTCACTCCTCAAACATTGTGGTTTCATATGTTGGATTCCAGCATTATCTGGGTCACGTCCCACTTGGGAAAGATTCAATAAAAGGAGCAGAAAGAATTAAAAAAAAAAAAAAAAAACTAAAAAAGAAAAAATAAATAGGGTAATATCAGAGCCAAGAGTGGGGCAAAGTGCAAAGCAAATGGGGACAGAGAGAAAGGGTAATAAGGGAAGCACAGAAGAAGAAAGAGAAGCATGGTCTCTCATAGAGATCTCCGCTCATTACATGGCACGGGCTGCTGTTTAGCTAGAAACATTTTGTTTTGTTTTTTTATTAAAATGTGCTTAATAAATTAAAAGTTAAGCAATGTGCAAAAAAATGGTTTGGAAGCTCAGACTAGTTTTGTGACACCCCTCCCCAAAATAGTTTGAAAGGAGCAAACCTCAGAGTGCCCTGGGTTTGCCTGTCCCTAGTGCCAGCTGATGATGCTCAGTACTAGAGTGCAAGTGAGTTTGTCCTTAAACAATATATATTGGAACGTGAGCAGGGTGGACAATGCAACCTACAAAGAGGGTTGTTTTAATCTCCTTAATAAATATCTAGTAAATAACTAGCTTTAGTCTGACCAGCTGACATGGGCTGAATCTCTCCAGTTTCCAAGCTATACCCCACTAGATGCTCAAGAGAATATACCAGTGCAGGATCTGTCACCAGACTGTTCAACAAGAATCATGTTCCACTTCACCTAGTCCCATCTTTATGCTTCTTTTACATTAATCTGAAGCTGAACCTCTTAGACCCTGGTCCTCCAATATGGCCTCGCTGCACTGCTCTAGCTATGAAGCAGCCCCTGAGGCTGCTCTAACTTGTGCCATGCTGGCATCTGGCAGCCTTTGGGATTGGAGAGCACAAAGATGTCATACAATCATCTTTGCTTCTCCGCCCCCCTGGGCTTAGCGTGTTTCAACACCCCCTCCCCCCCACCAAGTTTAAAGGTATTTGTATCTAGAGGTTTGTATCAGGCCCATAGAGTATGAAACCCCTACTAGGAAATCTTTCCACTGAGAAGCAGTTGGGCATAGTGGACAGATTCTGCTCTCAGTTACACTGGTGTCAATCCAGAGTAATTCCATTGGAGTCACACTGTGATGGAGATTGGAATCTGACCCTGAGCCTCCATGAAGCTGACTAAATCTTCTTGACAGCCATGTTCAGCATTCGCCTTCCTGATATTATTTTCTTTATGACTTTAAAGTCATATTCTCACAGGGGCGAATTGATGGGGTGGATCTTTACCCCCGGGCTTAGACATGAGCCTTCTGTAATTTTTTCTTCCTTTTATCACAATGGAAATAAAATAATACTGGAACAGCAGATACAAAGGGAAGAAAAATCCTGTCTGGGTCAGGATCTCACACTGGGTAGTTCACTTCACAGTTTAAGTAAATAGTTCTCATCCCCAAACCCTTCAGGGTCACATAAATGTGCCTCTTTGCATGGAAGGGACTATTTGGATAGTAACTGGGTGCCTTATGAATTTGCAGCTTTCCCAAACCGTGGGTGTCTAGAATGTGACTCAGGTTTTTTCACAGTGAGATATAAAATCCTATCAATTAATCTAACTTTTATTGCACCTCTGGGGCATGAGCGTGATGTTATTTAAACAAATGGTTCCCATTACCTTCAATTATTTTATAAATGTTTTGCACTGATTTATAGGCTTCTATTAAATGGACAATCTACTTCTGTGCTCCTGGTGGCGGGGGGGGGGGGGGGGGGAGGGAAGGGGGTAAAAACTAATCTAAGGGCTTGATTCCCTCCCCCACTTCCTTTGCACATACATAAGTAACTCTGCCATTTAATTAAAGGGAAAGGGGGTAGGGCAAGGACAGCCAGACACTTCAGTTAAGGTCTTGCTTGAAGCTGGAGGCTGACTTGACTGAAGTCTTCCGCGGTGGATTCTCCAATTCCCTTTCTGTAATCCATTTGCCTTGTTAGTGCCAGGCTGCTACCGGGCCCGCACTAAGGGAATTCTTGCACATGGGCTCTGCCTACACCACATTTCCCCAGACACACGCTATCAGCCCAGTTTCCGACACAGGAAACCTATCCCGAACCTGCCCATTTGACTTCAATGGGAGCAGGAACAGGCCCATTGTCTCCAACACGAAAACACTGAAGCAATGAGAAAGCATGGGGCAGCGCTTTATGTACGACTGGTTTTGTAATCTAACCCTGCACTGTTACACACCAGCTGCTAGCTCACTGAAGTGACCAGCAGTCAAAAGCCCGCTCTCCATTTCTTCTAGGGGTATTAATTTGCCTGGGATTACCTGAGATTTAAGGGATTTTTCTGTTGCATTCAAAGCCTGCAGTATTACTTTTATTTATTGGGGGATTTTTTTTTTCTTTTTTGTTACTTGCAAACACAATTTAAAGGCAGTTCATGGGCACAAGCGCCGCTTCTTGAACTGAAAGGGGATGATCCCTGTTAGCAGGCGCTGCAGGCAAAGCCCTAAGAGCTGGATGCTGGCCGATGTTTGTCTAAACAGCACATTGTGGGAAAGGACAGGCTGGTGGTTTCTCACTTCTCACAATCTGGGCAGGTTGTGGGACACATCCCACAGCACGGCATGGAACCAGCTCCACAAGAACACAGCGAATTGCTATGGCCAAGCTCCCTCCATTCCAGAGGCAACTCATGGCTGGATAATGTGATAGCCGTTTGCAGTACAGCTACCAGAGAGTGAGAGATCCCAGTCTTATACAGTACTGAATGCCCTCACCTCTGGTCAATCTTGCTGGGAGTTGAAAGGGCTCACCATGCTGCCATAGGCACAGGAAGAAGCTCAAATGTTAGCAGCCCGGGCACTGGCTAATCAAAATGGCTTACCCCACCCATGGTATCAGGAACACGCTAAGTGCATTCTGGGGGTTGCTCAATTGGCTTCTGCCAAAGTTTGATATTACGCATGGATCTGACCTCTGCCGCAGCAGCTCTTAGGTTCTAACCCATTTGGAATTGCTTCAGACTTGTGCCTTCCTATGGTGCTTTAAAAGACAGCGTGTCTCCACTCTGACTGGGTGGGGTTTAAAGTGCCTGCTGCTCAGGGCAGCTATCGGTCACATCATTCTGAACTCAGCTGACTGGACCTACTCCTCTGCTGTGACTGAAGTCAATGGGAGCAGAGATCCTGATCCTGCGAAGTGCTGAGTGCCCTTAGCTCCCATTAACTCCAGGGGGGACTGACAGAGCTTAGCTGCTCTCAGGCTCCTGCTATTAGCTTGAGAGGCAGAATTAAGCACTCGGTACATCGTGGCGACCAGCTCTGTGCAAACAGCTTCGGCGTCAATGTGACCGTACAAGACTGATCTGCATTTTGTACAGGATTTTGCCATGAGATTTCAAATTAGTTTAGACACTAAACATATCCCAGCTAAAGACCATTCCCCTGACGGCTGAGCTGCGCACAATAGCATGTGGCTAGGCACTGGGGGCACCAGCCCGTTTTTGCAAATCAGGGTAGAAGACACTTTTCTCCCAACTCTTTCATTCCCAGCTCAAGGCCCCGACCATGCTGGATTTGGGAGGAGAAGGGGGATGGGTTGTGAGCACTAGAAAGAGACAGTGATGTGAACTGAGCAGAGAACGCTTATCTCACCAAGGGTCACTCAGGGACTTGGCTGCTAGAGCAGTGACCTCGGGTTGCCATCCCATCACAGGACCTCATCCATCTCCGGTGCCACAGCGTTAGCCTGTTAACCCTCAGCACTACACATGCTGACAGACAGGACAGCAATTAAGTACTTGGTGAGCTAATTCACTTGAGTCTGTCTACATTTCAAACGGGTTTGGAGATAGACTTCTGTTTACAGAGCCTGCTCCAGTTTATTATTTTTTGGAGAATTAGAGGAACAGCTTCCATTTCAATCTGGGAGCTAAATAAGGCATAAGACGCCATAAAGGTATATATTTGTACATGTTTAAGTGTTCCCTTTTGTGTAGACATACCTCCATGCCCCCTCACCCACCACACACATACACAGCCACCCCCATTAAACCCACCTGTAAACATCTGACTGGCTCTGATGACACTCCAGGTTAGAGAAGCCCTGAGCAGCAGGGAAGAGAAATGCATCTTACCAATACTTATTTTCCATCTACAGTGCTCTTCTCAAACAAGTTAATCTTCACAGCCCTTCTGGGAAGCCTGTGGGGTCAGTATCATTAACCCCATTGTACAGATGGGGAAACCGAGGCACAGGCAGATGAAGTGACTTTAGTCAAGGTCACAAAAGGAATCAGCGCATCGAATCTCAGGAACTCCTGGCTCTGAGTCCTGTGTTCAGGCCACACCTCTCTCACTCACTCTCCTGCTTGTAATTATCGTTTGTGAATTAGTGTAATTTATGGAGAGTGTCACTGGAGTCCAATTCCCTCTGAAAGGTTAAGAAAGAGTGACTGGGTCAATGGCACTAAAATCCTGTTCCCAATGCAATGTTTGAAAGATATGCATTGCTGTGGGTGGGGAGCAAAGGAGAGAACGGATGGAGATAGCAAAGACCTAGTGTAGGATGCTCATCAACACCGTCCCACAGAAGCAGGTGCAAGACTGTTCCCTGCTGCATGTTTTCTGGAGTTTTGTTTAGACTCCCTTACCTGCCTGTGGGAACTTTTATTAGCAATCAATCACAGGTGGGCTTGAGCCATAGAATTTGGATCTGGGTTCTGTTTGGGAATAGCTCGCAACCAGTAGAGATAAGGTGATGTTAGTACCGTTATAAAAGGCACTGGTGAGACTTCATCTGGAATACTGTGTGCAGTTCTCGTCTCCCATGTTTAAGAAGGATGAATTCAAACTGGAACAGGTACAGAGAAGGGCTACTAGGATGATCCGAGGAATGGAAAACCTGTCTTTTGAAAGGAGACTCAAAGAACTTGGCTTGTTTAGCCTAACCAAAAGAAGGCTGTGGGGAGATATGATTGCTCTCTATAAATGTATCAGAGGGATAAATACCAGGGAGGGAGAGGAATTATTTAAACTCAGTATCAACGTGGACACAAGAACAAATGGATATAAACTGGCCATCAGGAAGTTTAGACTTGGAATTAGGCAAAGGTTTCTAACCATCAGAGGAGTGAAGTTCTGGAACTGCCTTCCAAGGTGAGCAGTGGGTGCAAAAGACATATCTAGCTTCAAGACTAAGCTCGATAAGTTTATGGAGGAGATGGTATGATGGGATAGCCTAATTTTGGCAATTAATTGATCTTCAACTATTAGTGGTAAATAGGCCCTATGGCCTCTGATGGGATGTTAGATGGGGTGGGATCTGAGTTACTACAGAGAATTCTTTCCTGGGTGTCTGGCTGGTGAGTCTTGCCCACATGCTCAGGGTTTAGCTGATCGCCATATTTGGGGTCGGGAAGGAATTTTCCTCCAGGGCAGATTGGCAGAGGCACTGGGGGTTTTTCGCCTTCCTCTGCAGTGGGGGGCATGGTCACTTGCTGGAGGATTCTCTGCACCTTCAAGTCTTTAGACCATGATTTGAGGACTTCAATAGCTCAGACATAAGTGAGAGGTTTTTCGCAGGAGTGGGTGGGTGAGATTCTGTGGCCCGCGTTGTGCAGGAGGTTAGACTAGACTATCATAATGGTCCCTTCTGACCTTAAAGTCTATGATTCTATGAACTTGAGGGTTGTATCGGGTCTACCTCCGTTAATAATAATGACAACGACTACGTTCAGCCAATCTCAAAGCTGGAATTTGCTTCAAACCCTGGCACCATGGGGCACCAGAAGCTCATTCTTATCCTTTCCTGCCTCTGCTGTAGGGTCCACCTGGCTGTGAAGCCTCCCCAGCCCAACGGAGTGATGGTTCGCCCGAGGCTGGAAGCAGAGAGGAAGGTCCTTAGCCAGAGGCTGGGGAAGAGCCTTTTGTTTTAGGCTGTTATCAATGGAAATTGACACGTGTGAGACGGAGGTTCTGGAATTCTGATCTCCTCAGTTACGCAGAAGCTATTGTGATTACCACGTCTCAAAGCTGAATGCTGAGAAAGGAAGCAGAGTGGAGGTTTCCATCTGCCCACAGGAGGAAAGGACTGTAGGGCTCTGCTCCAGCCACATCCCTTTTGGTTCTGACCTAAAGCCCTGAGAGAAGAGAAATCAAGCTTGGTTGGCTGCACTCGCTCTGGTTGTTACTTTATCAGCACGTGACTGTGTTTAATCCTGGCAAGGACACCCAGCTCCAACATGGGGAATCCACATCTGTGCCACAAGCATGGCTTATCCCCTGAGCCTCATCCTCCACTCCTCACCCAGGATCCAGCCCAGGGGCTGAGCGGGTGGAGGAGGCAGCAGACAGGCTATTACAGAGCAGTGACTGGGGGGCGCTCGCTTTTCCTCACAGACTGCAGGGCAGGGGGTAGCTGAGCAGCATCTTCCGGGGCATCAGTTAAAGCTGCTCTCCAGGATCAGGGCAAATGGTGGGGGAATGAAAGCCAGCTCCCCCCTCTGCCTCTCCCCTCCAGGGAGCAAAGGCTGGGGTTACCCTCAAACCTGATTTCCCTCCGAGCAGCAGAACGCAGCCCCTAGCAGATCCCGCTGAGCGTGCTGCAATATCAGCATCCAGAATTGGCTTCATTACAGTCAATAGGAGTTTTGCCATTGTCTTCAGTGAATTTCACCCACACGCTTTTCCAAGTGAATTGAATGCTGGTGGGAATGGGAATGGCCTGAACAGCTCTGGGGATTGACACCCACATTACGCACTGAACAGGGTCAGCACAGGTAACACCAGCAGTGCCAGCTGCCCCCACTCAAGTGCTTCAACTACTAACTGCAGGGACTAGTCCCCATGAGCCAGCCTTCCACCGAGCTGATGAGAAGGTCAATAATGGTGCTAGTTAGTGCGGGGCCAGGGACCCTCACTGAGATGCATTCAGTTCATTTCATGCTACCCACTGTGGGTATGTTTACACTGCAGTTAAAAACCCACATTGGCCTGTGCCAGCTGATTTGGGCTCGGGGTGGTGGTGAGGGGGGTTTGTACCAAGGGGCTGTTTAATTGCAACAAGATATTTGGGCTGCAGCCTGAGTTCTGGGACCCTCCTACTTCACAGGTTCCTAGAGCCAGGGCTCCAGGCCTAGCCCAGGCCAGCCACCGGTTTTTAATTGCAGTGTAGACATACTCAGAAACTCCATGGCCCTCTGGGGATCTTCATTACAACACACCTTCATGTTGCATTATAGTTTCTTGCAGACTGGTGGCTGATGGGGCCCTGGGTTGCTTTGGGTGTAAATCTCCCAGAAAGCCTAACGGCATTACCTTTTGCAACCCCTGAATAGCTTTCTAACCACAGTGTAACAATTCCTGGCCAAGATTTTCAAAGGTGACTAGCAATTTTGGGTGGCCAACACGAGATATCTTAAATGGACCTGACTTTGATAGGATGGGTGCTCAGCACTTTCTGATTCAGGCCCTTTTAAAGTGTCTGAAGTTGAGCTCCCAAAAATGGAGGCAGCACAAATCACCAGTCAGTGTGAAAATCTTACCCCACAATTTTGGAGTACTCATTAATTAAGTACCCTGAGCTAATAAAACAATTGTCTGGTTATTTCTTTCATTTAAACTAAGATGTAGAGCTGCTTGGAGAGACTGAAGGAAGGGATCATGTTCCATTGGATCAAGCCATTCTGTCACCATCTAAACACTTCACAAAATCGGGTTGATTTTACCAGAATGTTGTTTAGGAAGAAAACTGGAAAAAAAGTTCTGATCATGTTGAAACGTCCGATTCTGACATTTTCCAAACTGTTTCTGTTTTTCATTTTGAAATGACTTTTCAGTTCAATGGTTTGATTTTGTAGCACAGTGTCTATTTTAACACAACGGTTTTTAAAAAATCAGAATGGAAACAAAGCGTTTCAATTGCAATCTTGAAATCCTTCCTGAAACGGAACTTCCGTCCTCTCCTTAGCTCGAAAAAATAGCCAATATTTTGGTGCAAAAAGTGATCTTTCTGAAAACAGAACACTGGCTTCAAACTATTGAAAGCGTTGCAGGGCTTTTGCTCAAAGACCAAAGCATTTTTGAATGAAAGTGGCAAAAACCTCAGGATTTTCCACACAAAGTGGTCCAAAGAGGAAAACACTGAAATGTCACATCTTTGTTACTGAACATTCCTTTCATTGTGGTAGCACCTCGGGGCCTCACTAACAGACCACGACCCCATTGTGCTAAGAGCTGTTCAAACAGAACGAAAACAAAAATAAATCCCTGTCCCAAAGAGCTTCCAGTCTAAGTAAAGAAACTGCTGCCATGCTGAGACCCTCTGATTTTATTGCACATATTTCACACAGTCTGAGTTTAAACGGTTCTGACCACAAAAGCAAAAGGCTGCCAACCCCATGGGAATTTTTCTTAGAAGCTGCTGAATTACTTTGAGTATAATCAAATAACCTGCAAGATCATGTCAGCTTCATTAGTTAAATCCATCCCTGGCATAAGTTCACTGAAGTTAGCCCTGAAACTAGGGAGTAACTCTGGGCCCTATGGACCTGGTCCCACTGAAGTTGGGTTTGTCCCCACATTCTTACAGGTGCTACATAAGCGGTTTGATTTCGGCATGACCGCTACTTCAATATTTTGCTGTATAACGTACCCCAGGTAAGATCATAAGCCGTTAGGCAACTGGAGTTACAGCAGGATGCATCAGGCCCATTAATGATACCAACCAGGGTTTTTCTGAACCAGCAAAAGCAAAGGCAGAGAAATAACCTGTACTAGACTCTGCTCCCAGCTTCACTGGTGTAGATCCTGCTTAATTCCACGGACATCAATTAAATCGCTCTAGATTCATACCTATGTAACGGAGTCTCACCCACGATTCCCAGCATACATCCCGCTATCAAGTCTCTCTGCTGGCACCTTCAATTTTTCTTCTTGCCTTTGACTTTATTGCTGGACATTGTGGCAGGCAGGTGAAAGTAGGGGCAGTATGCAGGTGTGTGTGTAAGGGGTCATCTGAACTGTTGCCAGGCCTGCCTACCAGGTGCTGAGCACCCCCTGCAAGCCAAAGTGCACCACAACGCCCCGTGGGCCTGCACCTACTGCTGCTCCCATTGAAGTCAACAGAAACAGAGATCAGCAGAAGTACGCTGCACCTCACAGTATCAGGCCTTTAGCCTGCATTAGCTGGCACCTATGATACACACGTCCCAGGTTTTATCCTCTACCCAAATCATTCCCTAGCCCTAATCAGAAGCACCTGGAAACACCTCACAAAGGATTGCATGGGGAAAAAGACCCACAAACAGTTGCTTGCATGTTACAGTTACATGAGAACCCACAGTTGCTCACCCTATGAGCAAGATGAGGACAGTGGGACTTAGCTACTCCCAGCATACAAGATGCCTGATAGACATCACCCAGAACTGATAACTGGCCACCTGCCCACTGATTCGGACTCTGTACCTACGGGCCCAGGTGGTGTGAAGGGACATGGCTGCCAGGGGTGGGTGGGGGCGTAATTTATGAAATTCCAGAATTAACAGAATGATCATTTTACACACACTAGCTGGCTACAGGACAGCCGCTGGGTGGAATGGAACTTTTATTTTCAGACTACATTCCTGACGGAACTAAAAAATATTCTCTTCGGGCCCTTTTCAAAGAGCTGCTGCTAGTCTGGGGGTCTTGATAAAAGGCATTTTGTCCTTTAATTCACTGGAAGGTCTGTGACCCTTACACCAGCACAGTGGGAAAGCAGGAGCCCAGCTCCTGCTGACCAGACCTTTCACACTGTTTAACTCAGCTTGTGAAATCGGTCACACAGCAGGGGGCTAATCCATTCAGTATTTGGGGCGGTGGGGGGAAGAAGGGAGGGCGATGCACAGGATTGAGAAGCCCATCATCAGTTCAACTGCAGACTTGTTTCCCCCCCACCCCATATACATATTGTTTTAAATCACATTGAATTTCAGTGCCTTCTAACCCAGACAAACCTTTGTTAGGATGGAGTTAAGGTTGCAAGTTCCTCTCTGGGAATTCAGGGTGTAGGAGCTTCCAAGACTGGCCGAGTTCCAGCAGCAGCAAAAGTCTGGAAGCCAGGAAATGGGGATGACTAAAGCAAAGCGCTAATGCTAACCCAGATGACAACTGCAACCTTAGCTCTGCCCCAGCAGAGACAACACAAGCAAAGTGACAGCTGAGCTCTAGAATCCCAATAAAGCTGCAGGTTAACACAACTCATCTTTTCTGCATAGTAGCTCAACACAGAGAGACAGCTGCAGGCTGGGGAACTGCGAGTGGGGAGCCACTGAGGGCCACAACTGGTGCAGAGGCACTGGGCATCCATGCAGATAGCTGTGGGATCTACCAGGCTTGGGAACAGACCTTTGCTGCAGGGGAGCATGTTCTGCCTCCTTTTGAAATGAGGGGTCCTCCACAAGGGGATCTTCATGGAGATTTCATTCCCCAGACCCCCCACCCTGCAGTTTGCACGGTGAGAAAGGGTGAGCGATCCTGCTTTCACTTACATTGGTCTGACAAAGTTTAAGTCAGTGATGTCAGGCTGGCATGAAAGTGGTGTAAGTGAGAAAGTCAAGCTCCTGTTATCCAGTGGGTGTGGAAAACAACTTTAACATCCAGGCAGAAGTTTGCAGGGGGCTGAGGCATAGCAGGAAATGCAACTAACGAGGGCGTAGATTTAAGTAGCCTCCTGGGGCGCACACATGGCACTTTAACTTACATCTCGCGCTGTTCCCAGCTCCCCAGTCCAATCTCATTCACAGAGTAAGAAGCCACTGCCTCCACTAAGTTCAGTGGGATTGTACCAAATCAGTGTAAGTTGCATGCATTGCGCACATCTGTTGCCTTCCAAATCAGTGCTAGCTATGCTGCTTAGCAACCTTACACTATTTGGGGCCCAATTGAGGTGTAACTCCTTGACATCAGTGGTGCAAGAACAAGCACTTACTGACCATCTTCTATCTTGGGTTTTTACACTGTGCTCACCCCCACCGTATCCGAATACCTGATAACAGAATGTGGCACTTACCATTGTATATGGGTCTGCTCAGTGTGGCCTTTGCCCTAGATATTTGCCATGTGTTTCATTAATAATCACCCCCTATTTCTGTTACAAGTACATGATTTCTAAAAATAAATAAATAAGTGTTTTCCTGAAAGGCTAATAGATGGGGTCCGATGCAGGATGACATTTCTCTCAATCTGTTCTGGAAATCCATCTGGAACTAAAGCCACAACCCTACCTAGGATGCTAGGAGACCTGTGTGATTATTTCCCTTGGCAAACAATGCATCTCTCAAACTTGTTAAACAGCTGAGAACAGTTAATAACCTTTTAAGCTAATTAAACACCACAGAGCATATCAATCCATGTGGTCATTTTTCCTTTGCTCTAAAAAATGGTGGTATCCTGCTAGAGATTAACCAGCGTATTGTTCAGATCATGCTCTCTCTGCATGTATTTTACTATAACTAGAGCCCTACCAAATTCATGGTCCATTTTGGTCAATTTCACAGTCATAGGATTTTTAGAATAGTAAATTTCATGTCCTAACTATATCCAAGACACTCAGGAACTCCCCAATTGTTATCTCAGGGTCAAATTCAGAGCTAACATTAGCAGTTGTGACTCCATGGGCCTACTTCTGATCTCGCATCAGTCAGAGTCATTGTATTATTATCCACATTTTCCAGATGAAGAAACTCAAGAGAGGAAAGCAAAGGGACATTCCCAAGACAGCACAGCAAAGTCAGAATTAGAACTCAGGATCTGTCAATCCAAACATTGTCTCAGTCCTCCAGACCACAGTGCCACCTCCTCTAAACAGCACTGGATGGCAGCACCAGTTATAGTGCAATGATAGACTTCCCATAAAAATGCTTGCATAGCCATAACATACAGGTTCAAACTCACCTGCAGCACATGTCTCACGATCCTGGTCTAAGACCCACCCTTTAATGCTTCCTGTTTATTTGCCACAGCCTTTTCAGTGTTTCATTTATTAAAACAAATATAATATTATGTCTTCACCTACCACCCTGTCCTTTCTTTGGCTAAACCAGGTTAAAGCTGGAAGACAAAAGTACTGTACTTGGAAATCAGAAGTGTGTGTGATACAAAGGGGGGTCTTGTCTCGAAAGACTGGCCAGGAGTCAAAGTAATGAAATGCTAACTATCTTGGAGTGCATTTTCACAGCAGCAGTTCTGAAATCATATTTCACGGCAGCAAAAGATAGTCTTCATCATGTTTCACCAGATTTAGAAGGATTTGTTCTATTTTTTTGCTGCAAGGTTATTAAAAACACTTGAACCTGAAACAGTTTCATTGTGTCTATGCATTTGCTATTTATTATTATTATAAGCAAGGGTGTCAGGGCCATTAAAAATAAATTGGAAGGGGTAAAAAGCGAACAAGTAGTACAAGGAAATAGGATGATTGAAAACATGCAGCTCAGCTTCCAGTGCAGAAAATTCCACTTTGGAATAATACCTTTTCTGTGGTAGGCAGAGAGAGAGACATTTAATTTTATTTCCCAATTAAACCACCTCCCCCCTTCACCTCTAGAAAATCCAGCATTCCTGGACTGTAAAAAGAGTAGCGGCTACGACCAGTTAGAAATAGAAATGAACCCAGAGACCCACATCCAAACACACCTGAACTTTGGGGAAGTTCAGACCCTGCTCTGAATTTTATGATGCAGGCCCATCTCTAGTAACAAGGTCACATTGGTTCAAACTAAAAGGGGGTTGGATGAGCATTCCTAATGGGATAGAGAGCCTCTCACCTGTCGGTCACTGGTTCCAAACATGAACCCAAGCTGACGGTAACTGAGAGTCATTAACATCTGATGACTCTTACGGTGACCTGTTGGTAAAGAGTTTGGTGGGTCTCAGGACAATTCCCAGCGGACGTTAACAGTTGGAACTTATTGGCTTCTTTGTTGGCAGCCTAACCCCAGGAAGGATTCTTCCAGCTCAAGGTGAAGGCAGAATAGCAGGTCAGGAGAGGAGGTAGCTTGCACTACGGCAGCCAATGCTGTACCTTCTACTGAGAAACAACTTTTCAATTTCCTAGCATCAGTCCAGCATCTATCACATGGACAGATGTCAAGTAGGGCAGCATCTAATACAAGCATTTAAACTCACGTATTTCTCCCTCCCAAATAAACAACTAGTAAGATTCAATACATCAAGTGATTTCAGCGTAAGGGCTTTGAGGCAGAGAGTTGTTTGTCAGTAAGCCAAATAACGAGGAAAAACATCATTGTGAAAAAAATCACATCATATTTAAAAGGGTTATTGACACAGCATCTCCACAGCTCTTGAATAATCAATAGGATTAAAAAGAACCCCAGGAACAAGTTCCAAGACTCTGTTTTCTCTTTCCCTCACTGCAGGAGGCAGCTCCAAGATGCAGAGAGGCTAATCAGCACAGGAGGATGCGGGATTACAGAGAATGTTTGGGGAATGATTTTGAAGAATGAGGGTCAAAAATTCCTGTATGTGACTGCATTCAATTAGAGAGAATGCAACCGTAGGAGCTACAGAAATGAAACATTGGCCTGCCTAACCAGCAGCATGAAGGCCCTGGCACAAAACTGCTTGGGAACGTTCCATATTATTAAATCACTCTAAGTTAGACAAATCTCAATTATCTGTCATTTTTATATATCTACAAATAATGGGCCAGATTTTGATCTCATTTACTAGCATCCTTTGAAGATAAGCGTTATTCCTGATAGACACTGAACATAGAATTTTGCTCACAGATTTTCAAAAGTAAAATTAAAAATAAAATGGTCCAAAAACATGAGTTCAGTATCTGACAATTAAATGGAAAGAAACTAGAATGTCAGATATATGCAGTCAAATATTTGCCTGTGTGTATATTATAAGCATATTTTATATGTTGAATTTTTAAGGCAAGATACTGTGATTAAAAATAATTAACTGCTTGCAATGGTATTCTTGAAAAGTGACAGTGAATATTCACACACGGGCTTCTCTGAATTAAAATATTAAGCTGCATTAAGGGTCAAATCCTTCTTGCTTTAATACAAATAATGAAAAAAGGACTGTTCTTATGAGTAGAGTAGCCCTATCAACAGCAGGACTCCACTATGCCAGGTGGCTAGGGGGACCAGATGTCCCGTTTTTATATAGGAAAGTCCCGGTTTTGGGGACTTTTTCTTATATAGGCGCCTATTACCCCACGCCCTGTCCCATTTTTTCCACAGTTGCTACCTGGTCACCCTATAGGTGGTGTACACACACGTAAGAGACAGCCCCTGCCCGTAGGAGCTTACAATGTAAATAGTCAATAAGTGAGACAGATAAAATGTGGGAGACAGAGAGGTGAAGGAACTTGTCTAAGATCACACAGCAGGTCAGTGCAGAATTAGGAATTTAATTGACACCCGGTTCCACTGAACTTAAAGGAGCCAGACCAGGATGAATTTGGTCCAAAGAGACTTACTCATATCAGTAAAGTGAGTGAGATTTGGAGGCAAAAGGCTTTAGCTATCCCCTACTGATGTCAAGTGAAAACATCATAAAGTTACAGGAAAGACATGTTACAATGCTGAAAATTTTCCATTGGATCATTGTTGTTCTTCATCACTTTTGATTGTGATATGTGCAATGCTAAGTGCAGGGCTCATCAAGCCAAACGACTTGGCAGCTATTGAAAACACCACAGGGAAACAAACCCCAGCCCCAGAACCCCTTTCGTCCAGAGACAATACATGCTTTGGTAGGCAATAGGCAAATGAAACTGGGGGTGGGGGGGCTCGGTATCTCTGCTCCATCAGAGTCTTGACACCAACTTTCTTCTGCCATCAAAAGCACAATTCCATGCTGTGGATTCAATGGGAATTGCCCCAGATATAGAGCTGGTGATGCAGTGGGATCCGAGTCTGTATTTTTCATTGGTCTTGAAGAGAAACGATTCACATTTGAACCTATAATCTGCAATACAGGACACACACTGAGTGGAGCTGGAGAAGACAGAATCTAGGCAAAAGGAGGAGTCTGTTTCACAAGAATTAGTTTAATGTTTCACACGTATTTTGCAAATTTTATCCAAGGTGACACTTTGCCATTGAGTTCTCCCTTTCTGGATGAATTTTCATAGATGTGTCCCATCAAATCAGTGGGGAAATGTAACAACACAATTCAACAAAGTCCAAAAAAAGAGAATGGCAAAATAAACCTTGTAGCGTGACCATTTATAACTTCAAAGCTTCTCTTCACCCCGTGACTTTCAAGGACTCTGCCTAATTGTTGCTTTCTAGGTGGAGGGAAATGTACACAATTACACTGAAAACAATCTCAAAATTGTACATTTTCATAGCCTCTTTGGAAACTTAGCTCCCACAAAAAGCAAAGGGATTCAAGTAAAACAGGAAGGATAATTAAAGTCTGAAGCCCTCTCTCCCCCAGTACATGCACCAATGGGAAAGGACTGGCCATCTTTGCTCACACCAGGCTTGGCACTCGAACAGTATGAATGAGGTGCATTGATAGGGCAGGACAGGGACCGGGATTAGAATAGCAACGTGTGATTCAGGACACATCGAGGTGCATCTCGTGAGGATGGTGAGGACTCACGGTTGGAATTACAGAACGTAGCACGGGCCAGGATCATGAAACACTGCAGCTGCTGAGAAGAGGAAGCCTGCACAACACCTCACTGCACTGGGATGGCTCATACAAGAGCTATTAATCTTTCCTTTTCCTGACCACTACATTCACTCACACATTTTAAAAAGATAAAATCTCTAGGCCTGATCCAAAGCCCATTGAAGTCAATTAGTAATCTTTGACTGAGGCCCTGTGTTAGATGAGAAAAAGGAAAAATAATATATACCCAGTTCAGCGGTGTTAAAAGCAGACAAAGAAAACAACCCAAAATAAAGTCACCCTTCTGAACTGTAGGTAGTGCATAAGAGCAATCATTTTCCAATTTTGTGTCAGGTTGATACACATACACTAAACAGGACTGACTAGCGTTGACTGTATTTTATTCCAGTGCTCTAATTGTAACACACTTCAAAATACCAGTAGGACAAATTAGGAGCAAAAATGAAGGTTGAATAAGAGCTAAGGAAAGCATAGGCCAAAATCTATAACATCTACAGGTTTAAGTCAAGTCCTAATTTGGCGGCAGGACAATTGTGAAGTACAAGTGTATTATGTAATCCAACATACAATTTTTTACTATATATTTTACTCCATCTTGACAACTGAAAACTTCAGATAGGTTGTTAGGGTACATTTCTAACCCACGAGTAAATAACCTCCTTGTTTGTAAACAGAAATAACTGATTCAAACATTGGCACTGGAACTGATTGGCCTACAGTCCCACTTTGAAAAGTTAGCTTTAAAAGCCTCTCTTTCTTTAATTTTTTTTTTAAACATAATTACAGTTTAACAGGAAATGTTCACCCCATGTAAAAATGTCACAAGGCTATCAAACTGATGGATTCAATCTGTGGATCAAGCACGGACTATGTAAACAGTATAAAATCTCACAGCAATATGCAAGATTATACCCTCCACCCAAGAAGAGAATAATAAAAGCAGAGACCAGTTAATAGAAAAACTAATTGAAGGGACGCCTACCTAAGGGAAACATGTTTCATTAATTAAAACCCTCTTTCCTCACCGCACCACACAGCGCTACTCAAGACAGTAACATTTGAATGAGGATCTTGCCAAATGAAGAGCTAAGACTTGCTTGTTACTAGGGGTTATGTTGTGGCTTTTAGTAAATGAAACTGTGGACTTAAGTTTCAGTTGCTTTTCAGTTTGGTGCCAAACAACGCATAAGCTTGTCTTTAGCGCTGATATTTTAGATTTTATAACAGAAATGGAAGTGATTGTCAACCCAGAAGGAAAACTATGTTTGTTATTTTATTCAAATATTTTTGCCAGTTGCAGTCTATTCCATAGTAAGGCTGTCAGACATGGCCAACATTTAGTGAAGAGGTCTCAAAGAGATGTTTTCAACCTAAGACTCTTATTTTAAAATAAAATCTTTATCTTTTCATACTAGCTCCACGGGTTAGTGACTGCCAAGTTTTTCATCAGGTAAAATGCATCTGAATAAAGGGTGTGATTCTACCACTTTGAGTAGCAACTTAGTTCCATTTATTTGGGATTATTGCTCTTGAACTATTTGCAGAGCAAGATACTATTCCACACAAACAAAGGTAGCAGAATCAAGCCCAGAAAAACTGTCTCGTGGACACCTCTCTGTCCATTTGTCATCGCAACATCATCAGGCCACTACGGCAATTGTTTACGTGGAAAAGTAACATTAGAAAACTATAAAATGTGTTTTTAACTGAGTTTAATATGATTCAGCAACTTAAAATAAGGAGACCAGCATTGTCTCACAGTTCTACATAGCACACCAGCAAGTGCTCCATGGACCAGAGTTTGGCAGCCACTTCTTAGGTTCAGACTGGAATCCACGTATTCCTATGTAGTAGCGCCTTCCTCTACACGTAGTTAGTCCCAACGGAACTGTTGTTGGTGTAAGGTACTAGTCAGCATGTGTAAGGCTGCAACATTCTGGGCCACAAATAAGTAAAACTGAAAGTATTAAAAACTTGCTGCGTCTCATTTAATTTTCACCCTTTTTTGCCAGGTTATTTTACTTTTGATTTCCCTGGAGTGAGAGAGTGAAAAAACCAAGGACAGGCCAATTTCACTTTCCATTCCTAGTGCACTAGCCCCAATGGTCTGGTTTGGCATTCACAACATTGCAGAAGAACTCATTTAATAAATAAATCCATTAACACAACCTTCTTCATGTTGGACTTGGTCAAAACTTCATTTCTAGCCGTTTTTACCCAAAATCTGAACACTGGGCTTGAAACTAGTCAAAACGAACTCTTTAAAGGAGCAAAGTTGAAAACGTTTTTGTCGGGGGGCGGAGGGGAGGGAGAAGGAGGGACACAGGCCCTGGGATTGTGTTTTGCTGGGAAGCATGACGACAGCCAGAGAACGAAGGGAGCACTCTAAGCCTTCTGGCCTAAATTATCTGCTAACACAAATAATCAAATTCCAGGGACCACACTGCTCTGGCGCCACTAAAACAAGGGGGAGGCCTAGCCCAGGCTCTATATTAGCAGGTGGCAGCCCAAGTCTGACCCACGCAGGATATTCAAGTGTGATATACAAAATACTGATGCTCTCTGAGGAAGTCAGCATCACTCCCAGTATCGTGGGAAGTTTTTAATGGCTTGCTCAAGGCTAGGCCCCTAAAATGTTTATATTAATACTTACATGTTGAATAGCCACTCATTTGGTCTCATCTGGAAATCGGTCCAACAGCTGAGAAACATCTGGCAGTTAACCTTAGACGACACAATCTGGTAGCTCAGGGATTTCAGAGGTCTCTTTGGAGGGGATGCAGTTTGGCAAATTTCTTATGGAGATCCCTACTCAAACCCCAGTTGTTCCTCAAGCCCCAGTTAAAGCTTCAGTATTACACTTGCCATACAGAAAGGCTGTCAGTATAACAGAGGTCCTATTTACGTTGCCTGTTATGCCTCATTAGTGACTACAGAAGATTTCATTAATTATACATCACAACCCCATTCTTCATCCCCCATTTTGCAGGAACGTTTCTGAAGTATGCAAATGGCTTGTGTCTCTCAGAGAAATGAGGAAAAAAACCGGCCTTTGCCAGTGTGAACCGCAGCCATCTCTCCCCAGAAAGTCAGCTCCCAATCATTGTGTGTGCGCATGTATGAGCATGTGTATACCCTTCAGCTCTCGATCCACCTCCTCTCGATTAATATAGCATAAGTCTGTCGGCATTTTGCACAACAAACAACAGTCCCTGCCCCAGAGCTTACAGTAGAAAGTAAACAGAAACATTAGGCAACAGGCCCTAGGATGTGGGGGCCAAAGGATCTGCCAAATAAGTGGCTTTGAATGGTGATTTCTGAATGAGAAATCAGGTTGTCTCCCACGGAACACTGCAGTGACTGGAGAGCTAGTGAAATATATCATAAGAGAATGAAAGTTGAGCAACTGAGGGAAAGGGAATTTTAAACAGACCATTTGAAACTTACTTTTCCAGTTTATGAACATGCATTTAACTTCCCTATGTAGCGATCTTTTGGAAGAAATGATTTTTGTTGAAGACTAAACCTTCAGTTAAGGCGGAGCTCATCATCAACGTGCTCGACCATATCCAATGGCCCTGTAGCAAAGTCATGGACAATCACATCTGGAGTGAAGAAAGATAGGACACAAACCCAATTTTTGGGAAATATTTTGCAGATACATTTAAGGAAAAATACAGAGGATGGGGAAGGAGGTTCCTGGCAGAGAAGTGATCTACAGGTCATTTTACACCATGTCCCTCCCTGCCCACTCCTCCAAGTTCCCTTGCCTTAGTTCCCACCATCATCTCCTACCACTGCACTTTGTGATTTCTTTGCTGTTCCAAATTTAGGAAATGGTGCGAAAATGCAAAGCCAAAAACAGATGAGGAGAAGAGCAGGAAGGAAAGAAGACTGGGAGGAGCACAGAGAATAAAGGTTCAATCCTGCAAGCTGCTGAGCACTCTGGCCCTGATTCAGCAAAGCACTTGAGCATGTGCCTACAATTATGATTTCAGGGGGACTCTTTCAGAGGCTTAAAGTTGAGCACATGCTTCAATGCTTTGCTGGACCAGAGAGAAGATAGGGAGAAATGAAATTACCTGTACATGACCCTGCTGAAAGGCAACTTCCCATTGCTGAAAGTCAGTCTGGCCAAAGATTAATACACTGACAATGATTTTCATTGGCATAAGAGAACTCTGCTAAGTAGTCAGAAAAGCTTTGCTTACAAAATAAAGTTTCTTGTCCCTCCCTTGACTCAAGCAGAAGCAGCCATTGCTGTCGCTATCTGCTGAAATAGCAGGTACTCTGGTGAGGATAGTGGCGTATTTATGGTGGGTGTTTACGCCATCGCCCCTTGATGGAGAAAACATGGTCCCATAGTTAAAGCACTGGGCTCAAGTGACCTAAGTTCCATTCCCAGGTAAGCGACAGACTTCCTGTGTGATCACAGACAAGTCACTAACATTGGAATTTTCAGAAATTACTCAAGTGCCATTGACTGCTGAGTCATTTAGGCACTCTTGAAAACCCCACTCCAGCCCCTCAGTTAAATTTGGGATAAATAATACTCTTACTCCTACTGTGTGCATCTGCCTATTGCTACTACAATGAGGTCCTAGAGCATTTAGGTGCCACTCTAATACAGACAATAGCTTCTGAGCAGCACACTCTTGGATAAAGCTGATCAGTCTCTCCCATCTGTTATATCACACTCGCTGCTATGGGGGGAAAGCATGGTTAGTAAAGACATGGTTCATGGAAACACTGTGGACTGAACACAGGACTATCACTGTCACTCTTGAATTCTCTGGCTCCTGTGCCACTGCCTGGCCTTGGTAAAGTTACTTAAGCCCTTCTGTGCCTCAGTTTGACCATCTATATAAAATGGGGACATACCTTAATATTTATTTATACAGCACTCATAGGCATGCATGACAAATGGCAACAAACTTCAGCTGATCCTCAGCAAGTCAATGGCAGGGTCTGGCTTACAACTCAGAATTGCCTGGCTGCTGGGCCTGTGCTCTATGCAATAGATGGCTATGTCTGACTCATCAGGCTCAAAAGGTTTGTTCCTATGTCAGGCCTCAGGCCCAAAATGGGCACTATGTGGACCCTAAGCCAAAGGAGCTCTGTGCAGGCAGAGGAGTCTAGTCTACTGGTACAATGCTTATTGCAGGATCTAGGCTCTTTAGAGTAGGAACTTTGTCCTTTTGTTTGTAGAGTGCTACTATGTCAGTAGACTTATAAGTATGACAATGGTAATTTTGCAATCTAATAAGTATTATGCAATTCCTTGATTACAAGTAAAAATATAGACTGTCAATTCTCTGGCTAAGCATGTTTTAATAATTCACTTAAAATTTATTAACAGCAGATCAGAGATTGCCAAATGTTTATAAACAAGATAGCCATAAACTTTCCCAAAATGTGCCTAAACAGTCTGTTTGCCCCTCCTCGTTTCAAATAGAAATGAAACAAAACCCAAGACCCATGTATTTTAAATTCTGTTGGGAAAAGGTTTTTTCTCTTCTTTAAATCAGATCATTTCCAGGCAACTTTAATACTGCAGCTTTTTTCTAATGCATGAGAATCAGAAACTGATATCACTTAGTAGTGATAAAAAATTTACATCTAAAAAGCTACAGCAGGAGCAAGAGATACAAAAAAAGCACAAATAGGTCCCATGGCTTTGCTTAATTTCAGAGGAAGAAGACAGTTTTAATTAATAAAAATCTCATTGCAGCACTGATTTGTCTCCTAGAAAAATAATGTCAAACTATAGTGCCACATATAACTGTCCACTTCTGGACAGTGTGGAAGCCATCATGCTGAACAGGCTGTTAAAGTCTTAAATCAATACAAGAAATACAGAAGTGGCTCCACAGAAAGATTTAGCATTTAAATTAAACAACATCTGCACTTTGCTCAGAGAAAAGTGATGTAAAGCTGGCTAGCTCCCTCTACTGCCTGAATGCTATTTAAGTAACTGAGGGTATGTCTCCCAAGAAACCTCCAATTTCTACTACTTGAGTGGCCATAGAAAGAGGTGTTACCATACTCAGGCAAAAAGAACAGGAGTACTTGTGGCACCTTAGAGACTAACAAATTTGAGCATAAGCTTTCGTGGGCTACAGCCCACTTTATCGGATGCATGCAGTGGAAAAATACAGGAGGATGATTTTATATACACAGAGAACATGAAACAATGGGTGTTTCAGGCTACTACAGATACAGGTGCTACTCAGGCAGCGAATCTCAGAGCCCGGGTCTATGGACACAAGTTTTCAGGGCTCGCACTACAGGTCTAAAAACAGCTATGTAGAGGCTGCGGATGAGGCTGAGGCTTGGCCTCTGAAGCCCAACCCTTGTCCCCAGGTTTCAGAGCTTGAACCCGAGCCTCAATGCCTACACTGCTGTTTTTAGCACCACAGCATGAGCCCGAGTCTGTAGACCAGTGAGTTTCATAGCCCAGTTGTGGGTTTTAAAATGCAGTGTAGGCATGAGTATAACACCTCCTTCGAAAGGCCATTCAGAGTGGACATGGGAAATTTCTTGGTAGGATTGTCCTTGCTGAATGTGATTATATATAAAAATATATAGAATGTTTAGCTGTGAAGTGCAGCTAAAAATTAAAGGGCTGTCAAGGGAAGCACTTTTAGGGTCAAATCCCACTCAGTCCTGCAGGCTGCTCCCACTGATTTCAGTCGAAGCTGCATGCATTCAAGACAAGTGATGACCAACAGGGCCCAATTCTGATTTCCAATTGATACCTGTTCTTATTCCATCGCTTCTCTCTCTAGAGCTTCCATTTAAGAGGAGACATGTTTCAGGACACAAATCAATTGCCTGAAAGGGTCAAGCAGAAATCCCACACCCCTTCCCTCCAAAAGTGGTATAAAGACCAACCAGGCAGATGTGATACAGGATTGTTTCTTCTCCCTACCTCTTAGCAGGCAATGGACTTTTGAGTCTGCTCCACGAGGGCAATTAATACATCATCTGCAGTGGATGCACATCTCAGTGATTTAGGTTCAGATCATCTTTGACTTAGATTGGAATACTGGTATGGTGTTCTGTTGACATGTCTCAACAAAAGTCAAATACAATGAACGTTTTAAATACACATTAAATCCTTTCCTCAGCAACTCATCTCTATGATAGCCATGGTTAAACATAACTTAAATGGTACTGTTACTAGCACATTTTCAAGATTAGTGTGGACCAGGGTTAAGGATCTGGAATACCCTAACCGCTACATCTTACCTGTTGTCAGAGAAGTTTGTGGGATTTGAAAAGTTGATTACTCAAGGTATTAAGGCCCTCAACTAAGCGTTGTCCATGTTATATGGGATATTGCAAAGGTAATCTTAAAAAAAAGTACTGGTCTCAAGAAGCACAATAATCAGCCACCCTTCTGCTTTCCATTTAAAATCATTTTAGATGCCAAGGTCTTTGAAATAAACATTACAAGCTGATGTAGCACGAGTCTCAATACTGTTTCCACATTTTACAAGATAATTTCTGCTTCACCATATGGTGAGTATTTCAAACCAAAACACATCAGTAAATTCTACAGATGAACATAACCCCTTCCCCTCCACAATCCTACCTCCACCCCCTCCCACCCCCACCCCCACACACACAGAGCCCAGTTCCCTAAGACTTTAAGGTGAATTCACAAGCAATATCTAATTTTTCCCTTTTGAAGAAGGCTCTCTTCATAACCGGAAATACCAAATCCCAGATAAAAAAATAGGGAATATGAAGTTCTGAACAGAAGTCCAGGTTTGCAGAATACACTATTACAGAGAGCAGGAAAAAATCTTATAATGGGAATGAATCTGACTGATTGACTTTCCAGCTTCGATTCCCCCTCATCTTTTCTTCCTTTTGTGGCTACACAGATAGTAGAATAGAACAGGCTGCAACACCTGTATTTCATTCTCTCAGAGGGACTGCAGCAAATAAAGCCATCGTGGTAGGCACCAGGGTAGAAGTTTTCTGTCTGACGGAGTTTCTATTTCAGCAGTTCCTTAAGATCATCACAGGAAGGACACTCCAATTATTTTGGGTATGGCTTTAACCTAAACCATCACACTGATGTGACTCATGTAAAATCCTCCTTTACAAAGTACTCTAAAGGAGGCAGCAGCACACCCGAACCAGAACAATTGTTTCTTTCACCACACAACGTTAAGTTATATGCAAAAATGTTCACATTTTACTATTAAATCAGATCACCATATTATGATCTGTAACAAGATACTCCAAAACATTTCAAGATTTCCCTAAGTGATCAAAGTTCTAAACATAAATACAATTAAAGCCTTGTAATATTAATGCACACTTTTTATTATATTAAAATCAGGCAATGGTCTGATACAATAAAAAGGCTGCTTATGGAATACTGTTATGTTAAACTTTAATTACAGAGGATGTTAAATCCTTACAACTAATATTTTCCTCAAAAGAGTTAATGGAAACATCAATTGTTCATTGACTTGATAGCCGCTGCTTTAAAATGTGGTTTTTACACAAACACTGAATTTGTCATAAAACTTAGGACACACTAGGTTGTTTGTATTTAAGCTTGCATCCACATATCAGCAGTTTGTGGTCCAAAACAGTAAGTCAGAAAAGGCAGTGATTTGCCAGGAGGCATGCCAGTAAGGTCTCTCTCTAATCTGCTGTGCACACCATTTATCCCTAAATCTTCATGGAAGAGTTTCTCTCACAACACGTGAAGTGTCAAAACAAAGTCTACACTACGTTGATTTGTTTCTAATTGTCAGGTCTTTAAAAAGGATCAAAAGTAAGTGCACTGTTTATTAGTTAACATCCTCAGGTCAATTTTGAAGCACCAAAATTTGACTGGTTGTATTGGAGTGTGTGTTTAGAATTTCTACATGCAGATCTTCCCCATTAAAGTTTGGCAGCTAGCAAATCCAAGCAATCCTGGTAAATTACTGCTCTTTTCACCATGTCAAAAGCCTATCTAATAACATCAGCCATGGCCAGCTTGGCGGTGTGGCAGCAGTGCCATGGGGGCAAGGGAGATCCAAGTTTGCGAGCAGAATAGATACTCTTGTTTCCCAGGCTGGTGAAGACTAAATTCATTGGGAAAAACAAAATGACAAGCATGAGGGGACAGGTCAGGTGATTGCCCAAACACTTGCTCCTGCTGGCCACTGGCCAGGGGTAAGGAGAAGACTCACAAAAGGGGCAAAAATAAAGCAGCACCCCCTCTAGGAAGATGGGGGAGAGGAAAGATTGAAAAAACCCTGAATCCCTCATCCAAGGCCCATGTTATTCGGGGAGGAGGGGAGGGGCAGGAGGAGAAATACAATCTGTGCCTTGGCCAAAGGGAAGAAGGAAAGCCTGCCCTAGACTACTAGGACTTAAAAAATAAAACCAACCACAGTCACATTCAGCCTTTACTAGAGATAGCACAAAGGGAGGGATGATTGAGGTTAGCACACATCCCCATTAGTAGTCCACAAAGCCCAGCATAGTCCTGGAAGCTAAAACCTTTGTGTCTATTCTAATAAATAGCCCTGAGCTTCAACTCTATTGCAAAAGACAGAGAAAGAAAAAAACCCAACAACCCAGGCCAAACACACAGCAAGGTGATTGTGTGATATATGTTTTCACAGTTGAATTAAATGTGCCACACTGGTCTTGACAGTAATAAATTTAAATAGACTTTTCTTGATACCAGAAGTTCAACTATGTGGACAGTGGTTACACATGACAAGATTATTTGTTATAGCACAACTTATATTTCAAATGAAAAATTAGTATCATTTACAGTATCTCAAGATAAACTTCCTTTGAACGGGAACTTCCTTTCCAGTACTTTGAGGTCTACAAGATGCATCTAGAAAATTTACTACTGTGGAAAATGAAGACAGCTTAAATTGAATAAAGGGGCATGATTTGTTGTTGTTTTTTAAATTAATTGCTGTAACATTGTCCTTCAGGTGGCTGAGGAAGTTTCATATTTTCTTTAGACATCATTAGACGCCGAAGTTCTTGCAGAACAACTTTGATACTATAAGAATTCTGCCATTTTGCTAGGACTGATATGGCTCTGGGATCCACCTAAAAACAGACAAAAACACCACTCCTGTCAGTCCTCCGAGTCCAAAAAATATAGCTGCCTATCAGATACGGTGGTTTTTAATCAAGTTACCTGCCAGCAAGCTTGAAAAACTTAACATATGTTTAGTTTTCTTTCAAGCTTAATAAATGCTTATATTGTGTAACAACATGAGTGTTGCTAAGGCGAAAGAGAGGAGTCGTTAGCAATATCTTACAATTACCTTATCCCTCCCCTACTTCCACTACTCAAAAAGAAAGCAAAGTATTTTGTTAAGAAACATCTGAGTAAAAATGTAGGTTCAAATTAATGTTCAAAGCTTAAACCGTGTTAACAAACCAAAAAAAAAACCAAAAACTTACCACTCCATTAGAACTATTTACTCCATTCATATTAATTTTTGTTACAAATCTTACAAATGGAGGTGCTTCTGGATATTTGGGCCCACATTCTATTTTAAGGCTGTATATTCTGTTTTCATAAATTGTCTGGAAGAGAGGAACATCTGTGTCAGGCAGTATTAGAATCACTTAATTACAATAGTCATCAGGGACACAAAGTTTGAGTGCGACACACATGGCAGACGTTTCCACGCTTGTTAAGCTACACTCTGAAAATTGCAAGAAAAATTCACTTAGTGCCCAACATAGACAAAGCTTGTCACACTGCACACCAATATTTAAACTATCATCTGTTTACCACATTATGGAATATAACTGACATCCCTGCTTGGAGATTAATTTAGAGTAAAGTAATCCAGTATCTCTCCATAGACTTCAGTTTCATATCAGGCAATTCAAAGGCATATGCAGTTTTGAATTGTAGGTTCAATGGGCTAGACTACCTCAGAAATGAAACCAATGCTTTATATTAGCCAGCTATTTAAACCCAATTTACCCCAAAAGCCTGTCATTTTTTAAATTTTATCAGAAACATTTAACTGTAAATACGATACCTAGACTTTGATTTTTTTTGCCATATTCATAACTCACTGAAGTGATAGAGTTGTGGGGAGATAAGGAGAATGCTCCAAAACACAACACATTCACAGGTCACTCCCCATCCTCAGAAGGAGTCAAAGGATTATTATTTTTCATAGCAATTATGTCTGTAAGGCACGTAACACAGTGTAAGACAGTCCCTACCCTGAGGAGCTTACAATCTAGCTAAACATAGGGAAAGGAGGACAACAAAATGCACAGGGACTGAAGAACATATCTTGTTGTTTTGCAATTTTTAAAGACGATTTAAGACAGTAGGGAGAGGAATTAGGACAACTAACGGAGTGCTGGGGGTGGGAGGGAAGCTAACCAGAAACAACAGGAGTTTTAAGTGTCCACATGATAGACTGGGTCTGGGAGGGATTCCAGCTGTAACAGGCAACAATGAAGGGAGCATGACAGAAGGCCACAAAGCGGGGAGGCCTGGATAGAGCAGTAAGTCTCCAGACTGGGAAATCTGAGCACAGATTCCTGCAGAGTCAACACGGCTCTGAATGCCAAAAGATGGGAATTGCTCAAAAACTACAAGTTCTGTCGTCATGCAAGCATACGGGCGTTCAGAAACATAATGCTGTGTTTTTTTACACAGAGAGCTCTCTATGTAAAATCCTACTGGAGATAAGCTACAGGCAGTTTTTACTTTAACACCGCTAACCGAAATCAACTGTATACCCCCCCCCCCTTGGGATAACCTTGATGTACAAACAAAAGGAAGAACTACTTCACGCAATGCACAGTCAGGCTGTGGTGCTTGCTGCCAGGGGATGTTGTGAAGGCCAAAACTACAAATGGATTAAAAAAAGAATTAGAGAAGTTCATGGAAGACAGGTCCATCAATAGCCATGGTCAGGGATGCAACCCCATGCTCACGGTGTCCCTAAGTCTCTGACTGCCAGTTGCTGGGACTGGAGAACAGGGTATGGATCACTTCATGATTGTCCTGTTCTGTTCACTCCCTTTGAAGAATCTGGTATTGGCCACTGATGGAAGACAGGAGACTAGGCTAGATGGACCATTGATCTGACCCAGTATGGTCATTCTTATGTAGCTACATTGAGGTAAAAAATACTTATGCCTTGTCTCCGCTATGATTTTACATTGAGAGAGCTCTCCTCAATGTAAACACACGCTTAAGTGTAATCTTTTCACAATTATGGCGCAATTTGACTACGGACAGATTGAGAAAGCGGCCAGCAAGCACTGGGATGTGATCTATTACAAGATTTAGAGCAAAGACACAGATGCATATATATCTGATACTAATAAACCAGAACGTGCCAGTTTGAAACTCAAGTAAGAGTCACGGTATTCATAGACAAATACACACACAAATACATTTGCAGCTGTCTTTCTATGCAACAGTGACATCCAGTGGTCAGTTATGCAGAGCAGGATTTTCTAATGACTTTGGTTCTTTTTAAAAGGTATCAGACAGGAAAGGTGAAAAACAGAAGATAGTTGTGAACTGAAGCAAAAAGGGGTCAGCTCTAGACAGATTGGATTATCCTACACAATTCTGACATCAGAATCACTTAGCTGTACTTTGCTCCCATGACAACACTTCTATGGTAAAAGCACACAAGTGTGTGCAGATTTCAGTCTCTTTTTAAATATTTGTTTAATACAAGACCCTTGTAAGGTGCCACCAGACTTGTCATTGTTCATATTTAAGGAGGTATTTACAGTGGCAGTCAAAGAGCAAAAAAAGTTAAGGTGAACAAAGAATGAGAGAAAATATTGAAAGTGTAATGCCGTTAAATAATAAATGAATGGTAAAGCCTCACCTGGAGTACTATGTTCAGTGACAGTCACCCTATCTCAGAAATGGCTACAAATAGAAAGGTGCAGATATGGGCAATGAGAGCATCTGAAGGCTTCCATATAATGATAGGTTGAAAAGACTGGGATAACTTAGAGAGGAGACACATCAGACATGAGATATACATCACAATGCAATGGTATAGTGAAGGTAATAGGCACTCACATTTATCCTTCCATAGTAAAAGAGCAAGGGGATAGTCAGTGAAACTGGAAGACCACAAGTCAATTTAAGGAGTGATGAGGAAGGTTTGTGTGTGTGTTTTTGTTTTAAGATACACACAATGCATAAGTGACATGTGGAATTTACTACTGCAAAGTAGAGGCCAAGAGCCTAATCAGATTAAAAAAGGGATTTGACATATGGATGAGAACACAGAGTTAGATTATCCCTTCTATATTGTTAAAAAGTAAGGATAAAACCTCATGAGACATGGCAGAAGCCAATCACTAACTGATAAGGAGTCATCTATGGGGACATTCCATAGATGGTAGGGCCTAAAGGGGCTCACCCCACTGTAGAGACATCAACAAAGTTGCTGCCCAAATAAATTAGTCCAATCTGTCCACTACAGCCAGAGCGTAGTCACATGGACCATAGCTCTGAAGAACCATCATACCAGCCATGTTTTAAACTAGCTATGAGATACTAAGCTTGTCACCACTGTAGGTTTCAGACTACAAGACCATGAGGTTGGTACATAAGGTACTTTGGAAATATCAAGTGCTATGGAAACACTAAGCCTATCATCAAGATGTCCTTTTTACTAACCTCTCTAAACAGGACAGATACTCTCCAGCTGCAGTATTACTGTAAAGAGCATGGTAGCGTTATAAAAAGCCATTCTGAGGCATATTAAATACACAGATTGGGAGACAGGTGACAAGAAAGTCAAAACCAAAATTTAGTTTATGGCTAGAACCTCAAATTCTAATCTGAGTTAGCTGAAACTTTAAAGGAGTAAGCCAGTTTTGCTGCAATAGAAATACCACAACCCCCACATCCTCAAGAAACTCCCTCAAGTGATGACCAAAAAAAACTGAACTGAACTAAGGCAGAATATGTTAATAGATGAGGACTGGCTAGTGAGATATTACCAGTATTAGCTCCATATTGAACTCTTACAGGCTTTGAGACTTTGCTGTAATTCAGGGTTACAGAACACTAGAAAATTACTGTGTAAATTAATCTGTAAATGTGAATGTCATTTGTGTAACAGAGCTAATCAATTAAAAGGTATTAGCATTGTTTAAAGTCATAAGCAGAAAGATATACTGACATATCAACCCCAATTTATATGCCAAGTAAACCTGGTTGCATACACGTACCCACTCAGATACATGCATGAGAATGTCTGCAGGGGGAAAAAAAGGACAGGAAAGCAGAATTTTGAGTGACACTGGCATTTAGATCTGTAAGTTGATGCTTACTCTTGGAGGCCCAATAATCATTCCTGTCCATCTTGTAAGTGTCATATCTTCATCATCTTCAAGACCCCAGCTAACTGTACCATCTCCTACTCCTTTCTGACCTTCTTCAAGTTCTTCCAACAGTCGAAAATTACGAGGAACTTTTACTCCTAAAAAGAATCAGAAAGAAACTTTGAACTGAGACTATCTGGCAGTGATACAAGACTGGATAATTGGACTGCTACTTTTGGTAATCCGATGTCAAAACATTTAGACCAAAACACTGAGAAACAGCAATATTTCTGAGTGGCAGTATTTTCATGGTGTGAGGAAGATACAAGCTCAGATGTCAAATATAAAAGTAAGTGGAAACAAGGAGTCGTTTGCATTTAAAAAAAAAAAAAAAGTCATGCTAGTGAGCCATGGCAGCTAGGCTCTGCATTAGTGCATACAGCCAGAGGAGGAAAAGGACCTCTGTGTATTCAGAGAAGTAAGCAGCATATTTACTTCCTGCTTCCTTACAGTCTGTCTTTCTACTTTATGTCCATTTGATTTAAGATAAAAGGTAGAAGCTACATCATTTGGTAAAAGGCTGGACATCTATGAATCTTTCCAGAGCCTTTTAAAAGTAGCAAATCAATCTGTTTTGTAACATAAACAAGTTAATTTGAAATTAATTTCAGATCTTGCACTGATGAAGTCCACTAACTAAAGCACTTATATGGGCCCCCATTATGTAATATCTGAGCATCTCACAATCTTTAACAAACTTATGCCACAACACCCCTGTGAGGCATTATCAGTGCCATTTTACAGATAGGGAACTGAGACACAGAAAGGCTAAGTCACTTTCCCTCTAAGACCAAGCCACAGCCATTAAGAATCCTGAATAAATCCTAATCTGTGTCATATTCTTTTATTTGCTCACAGTACATGCCTAAGAACAGTTCTAAGAGAAACAAAGATGCATTAATAGGACATAGAATGCCAATGGAGTTTTTTCACATGACCTTCTAAAGAAAATTTTGTTTACAGAAATACCAAAAGGTTAACTACGTATTGAATAGTTACATAACATGCAATATGACTGAAGAGACTGCCTAGTCCCCTTCTCCAGCCTCACGTATTTGTTCGCATAGAAGAAACACAGACATTCTGTTTATGAGACTACGCTCATCTAGTGCTCAAGAAACATCTCTAGTACATGACACCAGGGACGAGGCAAAGCAAGAGCCTTGAAAATATCCCCTTTGACTGCTTGAGAACCTGGAAGGGTTCTCATATGCAATGTGACAGTGCTTAGAATGACAACTTTAGTGTCTTTAAAGTCTCCCTCAAGTGTCTTTTAGAGACCTAAAAGGGATTGAATGCCAATTCTGATTTTGTTGTGGAATCAAAGTTCTAATCCTCAAACACTACAATATACATTAAAAAATATAAATATATATATATATATCTCCAAACCCGTGAATTTACATAAGAATACCCAGTAATCTGGACACCAAAAAAAAGTCAGTTGTCTCAAATTGGGCATCTAAAATTATGACACTTGACAAATTTGGCCCTAATATCATTCCACCTCAACTCGCCATCTGTAAAGCAGGGATAATACCACCACCTCATCTCATCAGGTGCTACGAAAATAATTCATTAAGATACATAGATACCACAGAAGAGCCTAAGATGAAGTTAGTTCTCTATTCAGTGCAAGGGTTGGATGGTTTGTGGTAAGGCATGGAGCCACATACTGACAAGAATAAAAGGAAATATTAAATAGCTACCCAGTCAGTGAGCACCATCAATTCTGTGCACTGAATAAGGCAGAAGTCCTGTGGGAAGAAAGCAGTATGTGATCATTTGATTAAAGACTATCATAATGTAAATGCACAGGGAAGTCAAACTAAAATTCAAACGGCAACATTAACTCTGTCATTTCCTAACCTGAGTGTGCTCGACTCTGAAACCTTAAACAGGTACAGGGAAGAGTGTGTGTAATATTAATATAAATTCTTATGGGAACAGAAGGCAACGCTGTTTTAGGGCCCTTCCAAACACTCTGATTCAGAATGAGTCAAAGCAATGAATAGTAAGGGTCCTAGAAATAAGAGATTGTAGAATATCAATTAAACTAGTCTGTGGATCGCTGGTGGTCCACAGAGAGCTGGTTGGTCATATGGTTTCCTTGTTCCTAACTGCTGTATCACATGAAAAAAAAAAAAAGCTAAAAACAAACACTTAGTATTACTGCTACAAAAATTTTTTAATTGAAAGTGTCACAGGTATGGTAGACAACTGCAAAGTGGTGGGTCCATGAGGCACTATCAAAATGTTGATTTCACACTATATAAAAAAACTGGAAATCCCCTGTTTTTGTTTGTTTTTTTTTGGGGGGGGGGGGGGAGCGGGGAATCAGTGTATGACCCTAGTGCAGCTGGTACAAGGGCATCTTCTACCTGCATGCTAAAGCATAAAGTATCATGTGTAAGTTTGGTCCTAACCTGGTACTTGAATGAAGTTAAAAAAAACATACAAATTGATAGATCAATTTGTGAATTTAATCAGGGGAGGAGGAAAGAGTAGGAAGAAGAAAAAAACTGTTAGTTATCCAATCATATATCCTAAAATATGTTCTTATCTGTTCTGTGCATATTCAGTATTTGCCAAGTTACTTTTGCAAGCTTACCCCAGGGCAAGTTCTATGACAGAAGACAGGTTTCAGAGTAGCAGCCGTGTAAGTCTGTATTCGCAAAAAGAAAAGGAGTACTCGTGGCATCTTAGAGACTAACCAATTTATTTGAGCATAAGCTCACTTCATCAGATGCATTGCATCCGATGAAGTGAGCTGTAGCTCACGAAAACTTATGCTCAAATAAATTTGTTAGTCTCTAAGGTGCCAAGAGTACTCCTTTTCTTTTTATGACAGAAGAGTATTCCTACATCAGCTGGCTCAAGCGTGAGTCAACTACATTTTCCACATATGGCAAATACCTGCATAACTTTCTTATTAAGTGTAGTTATGGAGATTGCCAACACAATAACAAAACAAAACTGTTTGCTTTAAGAGTCTTTCAATACAAAAACAGAATACAGAAGAAATAAGTAGTTCACTTCGAGTTTTAACTACTACATCGCCAAAACAGGCGTCAGATTATAAAATTTAATTTAGCCAATCTTTATGAATCCAGAATATTCTGAGCAGCAGCTTCAAACTTCATTTAAATTATGACACAAAAGGTAGGAAAATATCTACATCATCTTAGTTCACTGCCTGCAGACCTCATGGAAATATTCCAGAGACAAATATATTATATTATAAACTTCAGAGCAAAAGTAGAAAGATTACCATAATGAACCTGCTAAAGACTTAACTATAGCAGCACTGACAATGTTATATCTCCAATTTCACAAGTTTATAAATTGGATATAAATTTTAAGTCTTGAGTAAATTTGTACATACCAGGCCTCAATCTTAGACTTTTGTTTACTAGGTCTGACAAACCCCATGAAGGACATTTAGTTTTACAGTGGGGATTGGAAAAAAAAATCCACTTGCCAGTCATAAGTGGAGAAGCCTTATTCCTACAGAACTCAAGCTCCTAAAGAAGTTGCTAGCCTTATGGTTATGAAGATAGCATTCCAAGTGATACAGTGCCCTCTTCATGAGTCTTTGCTCCTCAGAATTTCACCAAGCAGCAGCAGCAGATTAAAATTGATTATTGGTAAGTAATTATCTATCAAGTCATCTCAGATTTTAAGTTGTCTTCCAACAATGCCCTGCCAGATCCAGTGAATTAAGGATGCAGAAGATTGACAGGATTTTTTGCTTTATCAGTCAGAATCGAAGATAATTTTTGTAGTAAGAAAGAAAAATATACTTCCAGGCAGATATATGGAAGTCCTAGTTTGACAAAGGGTCTTAAAACATTCCAAAGTTAAACTCTTATCAAATCACTAAAGTACAAAACTTAACAGGGCATATGTTAACTCTTAGACCTCTTGCATCTTGTCAGTCTAAGGTATAGTATTACAAGTTAGAGCACAGAAAGCCTTGACACTTTTAAGTGTTTTTAGTTTAATTAAAAACACTTAAAGTAGTTCATCTAAGTCACACAAATTTACATTAGTTTATGATGAGGCAAAAAAAGCAAAGTCCATTACTCTGCTTTTCTGAGCTTTTCCAACTTAAGAAATTTAAGTTATAGAATTTAAATATCAGATTCAGAACTTGTATGACCAAACTGAAGCACACAGCATGTTTTACAGAGGTAAAGACTTCTCAAAAATTGGATCCATTTTGGAAGCACCAAAGTACTTTAGCAATGCTAGTAGGTTCTGATACAATGAAATGGTCAAAATACTTTGACGGTCAGATGCTGCACCATGAAAGTCAAAGGGAGTTTTACCATTGATTTCAATATGCACAGAATCAAACCTTTAGAGTAAAGAGTTTTACATTGGCATGACAATGAAAGATTACATCTGCAGCTTTTCTTTCTACAGAGGAGTTAAGATACAAGCATTTATCTTTTGGCACATATGGATTTATCTCAACTGTAAGGGATAAGGCACAAGAATTTATGGCTAATACATTTCAGTAATTAGGAACTCTAACAAAAAAGTTCTTGTTCTGTCAAGGATAATTTTACATAACTAATTTAAAGAGGAAACATCAGATTCTGATCTCTCATACCAATTTTAATTTTGACATCAGTAATTACTCCAGATTTAACTAGCATAAGTGAAATCATGTCTTTCAACCATAAGTTATCTTTTGTACCTAAATACACAAAACAGCTAGCAAAAAAAAGTTTTAAAATACTTTCCATGTTATGTTTGATATTACAGCCTTAATTATATCTGCTCCAAGTATTCTTTTGCAGAGAGTACTGTATTGGAACAATTTTTAAATGCTAAGTTTTCCAACAATTACACAATTATAAGTACTCTTTTAGATGCAGAAGTTTGTCCTCAGAATAGTTTTGAAGTGATGTAATATTCACCGTTTAATGAAAGGCTTTTGGTTATGACACAAACTGTAAGAAGCCAGGAAATTTAAAGTTCATATGTTGCCCTTACATGTCATTGTACTCAAACAAGACAACAGAAACTGACTTTTACTGAGATACTTAACCAGCTCCCAAACCCTATGAAATACTTCTGAATAAGATAAAGTGCTAGTTGCATACTTTTATACTAAAGTGCATTCCTTATAAATTATACTAAGGGCTAGTCCACACTAGAAGTGCTACAGGGTGCAGCTGCGCCGCTGTAGCATGTCTGATGAAGACGCTCTCTGCCAACAGAAGACAGCTCTCCCGGCGGCATAATAAAAGCACCTGCCTGAAAGGCACTAGCCCGCTGACATAGTGCTGTTCACACTGGCACTTGGGTTGGTGTAGCTTATGTCATTCGGGGGATGGCTTACTGACACCCCTGAGCGACCATAAGTTATACCGAAATAACCTTTAGTGCACACAAGCCCTAAAATGGCTGACAGAAACTTGCATTTCCATTAAAGAGCTCTCAAACTAAAGAAAACTTTGCAGTACAAATTAGACAGTTGCAACGTCAACGTTGTTTCTTAGTATTTAAGCTGTGAAACAAGCCACAACAGCTACATCAACTACAATTTATTTTACTAAGGAAGGCATTCAAAACTAATATTTTGGGGAAAATATTTACACCAACTCTTATGAGATAAAAATCTATTATACGTGACAAGAATATTGGTGAAGCTGAGTTCAACATTCTCTCACAAACTTCCACCTTCAAAAAAAAAAAAAAAAGAAATACCATCACACAGTACTCCAGATGAGGCCACACCACTGATTTACATGATGGCATAGTATTTTCAATATTATTCTCCATCCTATTCCTTATGCATCCTCACACTTTGATTTTAACTATAGCTGCATATTAGGCAGAGATCTTAACTGCCTTAACTCATCTGCAATGAAGCTTAGAATCCTGAACTGTATTAACTCTGGAAAAATCAGAACTTTGTAAGGTGTATGAGTAGTTCCCCCCGCACCCCAGTGTGTATTATTTTGCATTTAGCAATGCTGAACTTCAAATGCAATCTTGGTGCCCATTCACCTAGTCTGGTTAGCTCCCTCTGAAGTGCTGCACAGTCCTCTCTGGTCTTAAATAGACTAATGACAGGTTTCAGAGTAGACTAGACTAGGTAACTCTCTATTATCTGCAGATTGTTACCTTTCTCATCTCATTAATA
The DNA here is from genome assembly GCF_015237465.2 of Chelonia mydas. Classification (NCBI taxonomy): domain Eukaryota; kingdom Metazoa; phylum Chordata; order Testudines; family Cheloniidae; genus Chelonia; species Chelonia mydas. The sequence continues at coordinate 16,359,968 of NC_051253.2, read as the reverse complement.
AGTTTACTACATGACACTGGACCTAAGATGGAACTTTGAGGTACCCTGCTGTTAAATTTTTGCTACAATGAAAATTGACCATTTAATCCCAGTATTTTCTGTCTAATCGCTGGTTTTTGATCCATTATAACACTTTGCTGTTCTCCTCATGACTCCTTAGATTTTTCTGTAGTCTCTCATGAGGGACCTTGTCAGAGGCCTTTTGAAAGTCTAAAAATAAGAAGTTCAACCAGTTATTCTTTATTCACACATTTAAAAAAATTCTGATATATAAAAGAGTGTCTTCCTTTGCAGAAACCGTACTGGTTAGACTGTATCATATCAAGATATTTCAGAAACATTATTCAAGTTTTAATTATTGTTTCAACCTATTTCTTAGATGTAGATGTAAAGCTCAGTGGTCTAGAATTCTCTCAATCACCCCTGGAGCCTTTTTAAAATATAGGTACAACTGCTACCATCCAATCCTCTGGAACAGTGCTGTTTTTAGATGAGAAATTGGGAATTTTGGTAAAGAGGAAGTGGCTGGGCTCCTAAGTTCCTTTATTGCAGCACTATATGCTACAGATATCATTTAAAGATATCCAAGTGCTTTACAAATAAACATGCCTCACAAGGATTTTGTGAAACAAGTATTATCAAAATCTACTTTAATAATAAGATAAGTTGCTTGTCCAAAGCCCCATAGTAAATCAAAAGGAAAAAAAAAACAAACAAAAAAAAAAACCCCAAGAGACTCATTTCCTAGGTCCTTGTACCCATAAGATTACACTTATGAAGCTTCCGGTATCAATGGTGTACATTACCAACAGTATCACAGTTGTCACCGTAACATTGCTGAAAATGAGTGAACACCACTGTTCTCTCTAGCAGAATAGTCTAAAAACTGCATTGTTAGCCACATGGCAGGATCTATTACCAGTAACAAACAGTTGCTTCATTTACCAACTGAACAAAGCCCTAAGTTATATTTAAATTAAGTTGTTGGCCTATATTCTAAGGTTCCACAATTAGAGGTTAGGGGCAAGTCTCAGGATTCCCATACCATGTTAAAAAAGTTACATACCAATTTTAAGAGTTTTTGCCAAAAGTAGTTAAGGTACACTACATCCTACCAGCAGCAATTTAAACTTGAACATAACTATTAGAACATGCTCTTTACTGACATGCAAAGTTCCTGCACCATTTTTTCCCCCTCTAGCCATATATTACCTCAATACAAGCGCTCTACTTTCAACACTAGAAGAGCCAATAAAGCAGAGCTTTTAGAACAAGGGTGAGCAAACTACCCACCCCTCTAGCCCTTTTAATACGGCCCTTGAGCTCCTGCTGGGGAGCAGAGTCTGGGGCTTGCCCTGCTCCGGCGCTCCAGCCGGCGAGCAGGATCAGGGACCGCTCCACGTGGCTCCCGGAAGCAGCAGCATGTCCCTCCTCCGGCTCTTACACGTAGGGGCAGCCAGGGGGCTCTGCTCCACACGCTACCCCCACAGCTCCCATTGGCCGGGACTCATGACAATTGGGAGCTGCAGAGGCGGCACCTGCGGACAGGGCAGCACACAGCAGAGCCACCTGGCTGTGCCTCCGTGTAGGAGCCGGAAGAGGGACATGCTGCTGCTTCCGGGAGCTGCTTAAGGTAAGCACTGCCCGGAGCCTACACCCCAAGCCATCCCCCAATGCCTCAACCCCCTGCCCCAGCCCTGATCCCCCTGCTGCCCTCCGAACCCCTAGGTTCCAGCACAGAGAACCCCAAAACCCCCATCCCCACCCCAGAGCCTGCACCCCCAGCCGGAGCCCCCACCGCTCCTGCCCCAACCCAGAGCCCCCTCCCACACCCTGAACTCCTCATTTCTGACCCCACCCCAGAGCCTGCACCACCCAGCCAGAGCCCTCACCCCCTCACATACCCCAACCCCAATTTCATGAGCATTCATGACCCACCATACAATTTCCAAATCCAGATATGGCTCTCGGGCCAAAAAGTTTGCCTACCCCTGTTTTAGAATTACATGGAGATAGAACGTGATCCAGAAGAAGCAAAATACCCATTATCAAAACACATTTTACTGGTTAGTTAAGATTGTTCAGGTCTGGCCTACAATGCAATGCCATGTGGAAGCCAGGTACCAAGAAAAGTTTTAGACTTTGTCTCCATGAAATGTTGGTTGCATAGCTCCTACTGCATCTCTTCATGCACATCCCCTCATGTCAACCCAGACAGTGAATTTATGCATCTGAACTGGCTTCAAAAGAAAGCCACTTGCCTTATTCTTCCAGACAAACATAAATTGAAAAGTCTGCAGCTGCAAAGGATTATTGGGAAAATATGGCTGCCAGAATGAAGTGACATGACAGCTTGATGAGGTCATGTCACAGTTTCATTTTTTATACTGAGTGTTCCAACATGGTCTCCTAAAATATACAGCACATTTGTGGCAGAACAGAGATGATATCAGGATTATGAGAACTTTTATATATAGCTCCATAAAATACAAGCTTTATGGCAGTAGCCACTGCGCTGCTATAACATCAGGGTTTCCCCCTTTAAATCTTTATTCTCTACAACCATTGTTCTTCTAAACTTTAAACTGTCTTTGGAAATAGGCTACCCCAAGAGAAAGACCTTAAGATTTGTTCATTTCCTACTTCAAAGAGGAATGTCCTATGATTGATGGATGGATGTGTAATTTTACATTTCAACAGAGATTTTAAAATAATTATTCTCATGCAATATTTGAAATCCAAACACTGGGGCAAGAACCTGAAAGTGAAACTGACTTTATTATACAACTTGAAGAAATGAAGTAGACAATGCCTGTAGAATCTGTAACTAGATTTTGAATATTCTTTCAGTTTTCAAGCATTTAGTTACGGATGTAAAGAAGCTTATTTACAATAAGAGATTATGCTGGTAGCGTTTGTTTAGCCTTTCAGATTAGAACAACAACAAAATTAAAAGCCACAAAATCCTCAGTCTTTGAAATATATTAGTCCTATAAAGAACGTTATGTCAAGCCCTCCCTGTGAAGAGCTATATGCTGCAAAAGTGAATACAAAGACAGCTAACTTCATCTAGACAATACCAATTTTAGCCCAATAAGTGACCAAAACGATTTTGGGAGTTTTCAGGTCTCACTACACAGCATTAGCCAGAAAAAAAAAATATTCAAATATGTAGCACCTGCAAGTCATTGCTTCATTAACAAAGCAAAAGCAGAGCCCAACTCACATTGTTATTTTATCCAGTTGCCAGTGTCTGAAATCTCATTTTAAACTTTTACCCCAGAATTGAGATAAATAAATACCTGACAAGTGAAACAGACAAAGAAGGTCTAAGGCGCAACCTTAGGAGAGATGCATTATTCTGGTAGGCACAAGCAATGACAATATAGACAGCTTTTCCTTTATGAACTGCTAAAGGGATGTCTTCTTGAGTTTCCCAGAGATTTCAGCTGACTCAACATTCTCCGCCAAGTCAATTTATGTAGCTTCTGTGAATCCAAGGGCTGAGCTACCTTAAAATGCTGCAGCAGCACCAATATAGCACTTCAGTGAAGGCGCTACCTATGCCACATAGGTACTCCTCCTCCATGAGGAGTGGTAGCTATGTTGAGGGGAGAAGCCCTCCTGTCCACATAGCACTGTCTACACTGGGGGTTATGTCAGTTTAGCTGCGTCACTCAAGCGTGTGGATTTTTTACATCCCTAAGCGACGTAGTTATACCGACCTAATTTCCTAGTGTCGATCTGGTCTCACTCATGGTTGTTCTTACTGCACCTAGATACACAGGGTTCAGTTCATTTCAGCCAACACACAACACCTTTTGGAAACAGATTCTATCTCCCTTCCTCCATTTCTCCCACCCCCTCCTGTGCTGTAATTTGTCATGTCTCAAAGTATATTTATACTTAAACCACTGTGGCTGCGCTGCTGTAGTGCTGCAGGCCTACTCTACACTAAAACATTAGCTCAGTTTAGCTACGTCCGTCAGGGGTGGGAAAACTCCACACCACTGAGTGGCATAGTTAAATTGACTTACGTCCTCAAATAGACCGTGCTAAGTTGATGGAAGAATCCTTCTGTTGACATAGCTACTGTCTCTTGGAAAGGTGGATTAACTCCGCCAATGGGAGAATCCCTCCCATCGGTGTAGGTAGTGTCTACACTGAAGCACTGTCGGGGCACAGCTGTGACACTGTAGCATCTTAAGTGTAGACAAGTCCCCAGTGTAGAAACTACCTACGTCAACAGGAGATGCTCTCCAATGAGTGTAGGTGATCCACCTCCTCAAGAGGTGGTAGCTAGGCTGACAGAAGAATTCTTCTGTCAACCTAGCACTGTCTACACAGGGGGCTTGGTCAGCATAGCTAGGTCTCTTGGGGATATGGATTTTTTACACCCTGACTGATGTAGCTATGCCAATATAAATTCCCAATATATACCCGCCCTTAGTAACTTCAGTTTTACTCTAATAGCCCTGTTAATCAAGAAACAATATCATACTCAGAAGTGATAAACAAGTGGGGTTGAATGCTTAAGAGAAATCATGTTGAGGATAGAGGAGAAGCAGCCAAGAACATCCTCACAGCTTGGAACAAGGCATCCTCGTTCTCCTCCAGCATGGTTTTACCAAGGACATACCATCTTGCCGTCCCCCAGCCTGGTATCCCCAGAACCTTACTCCCCCAAAGACACCCATTCTGGCACACAAGGCAGCCCCTCCTCCACCCTGATACCCCCCCTCAGAACGCCCTTCCCCCCAGGGACACCCCATCCTGGTACACAAGACATCCCTCCTCCAGCCTGGCACCCCAAAACGCCCTTCCCCCCAGGGACACCCCATCCTGGTACACAAGGCAGCCCCTCCTCCAGCCTGGCACCCCAGAACGCCCTTCCCCCCCCCAGGGACACCCCATCCTGATACACAAGGCAGCCCCTCCTCCAGCCTGGCACCCCAGAACGCCCTTCCCCCCAGGGACACACACCCTAACACACAAGGCAGCCCCTCCTCCAGCCTGGCACCCCAGAACGCCCTTCCCCCCCCAGGGACACCCCATCCTGGTACACAAGGCAGCCCCTCCTCCAGCCTGGCACCCCAGAACGCCCTTCCCCCCAGAGTCACCCCATCCTGGTACACAAGGCAGCCCCTCCTCCAGCCTGGCACCCCAGAAAGCCCTTCCCCCCGGGACACACACCCTGACACACAAGGCAGCCCCTCCTCCAGCCTGGCACCCCAGAACGCCCTTCCCCCCCCCAGGGACACCCCATCCTGGTACACAAGGCAGCCCCTCCTCCAGCCTGGCACCCCAGAACGCCCTTCCCCCCAGGGACACACACCCTGACACACAAGGCAGCCCCTCCTCCACCCTGATACTCCTACACCCCTCTAGGCGCCTCCTCCCCCTTAAGCCCCTCCCCCCGGAACCTCGCCCGCCAGGACTGGGGCCTCCAGCAGCAGCCCCCTCACGCTGGGGCCCCCGGCCTAGCGCCCCCAGCCGCCACCGCCCCTCAAGCCCCAGACACGCCCCGCCGACAAACCCCCGCTCCCGGGAGCCCGCTGGGCCGCAGCCGGTCACCCCCGCGCCCTCCGGTAGAAGCTGCCCCGCCCTACGGCGCCGAGTCCCTCCTCCCCGACCCGGCCTCAGCTACCCCAGCCCCGCTTACCCGAGCCCGTGGTGGCCGCCATCTTGCGCCGCTGTCGCTCCGACTCGCCCGGCCCTGCCGCCGACGTCACCTTAACGCGGGAAGTGCGGCGGTAAGCGAGTCCGGGGACTGGCTGAGGGGGCGCAGTGCAGGCGGGCGCAGTAAGAAAGGGCCTGGAGGCGGGGCGGGGCTGACCAGAGGGACCTAGACAGAGAGATTTCTAGATGCAGTTATCTTGTGTGGGAAATTAGACCCGCGGGCGGGCGGACGGGTCGTATGTGGGTTTCAGAACAATGGACGTTAGAAGAGGAAGAGGAGATGAGAGCAATAACTGGTACGGAGAGCCTGGAGGCTAGATAGGGGAGCAAGCATAGAATCTATAGGGGAGATGACATTACCACATCAGTATACCAGGGATGGAAATAGTACCCATAGTGGCATCTATAGGCAGTGGTGCTGGAACTAGGGGTGCTGATGCACCCCGGGGTTGCAGTAGTAATAACAAACACCAAATATGTTATGTATTATTTTGCAGCCCCCCCAATGTGTCCTATGTGCCTATAAGAGGGATTAAAAACACAGGCTCCCTGTCCCAAAGTGCTTACAACCGAATTTCAGACATGACACAGCACAGGCGGAAGTAACAAAATAACAGGGCAGAAAACAGGTGTCACCGATGAAAGGATTTGGTTAGTCAGGTAAGCCATGTGCACATACATGATGCACTTCATATAGGAACAATGCTGGTATCTGAAAGCCAAATATGAGAGATGCGCAGGCCACACATCTTCTGTCGGGCAGCAGCGACCTTAGAGGGTAAAAGAAGGAGAAGTTACAGCACCTCGGGAGGAGGAGCTAAAGCTGATCTATAGGAAGAATATAGAGGAAGAATATGTTAGTGTCTCTAATGACCATTTGGAATCTATTGGAGCATGTATTTTAGAATTACACTATATTCAACGTTGCAAAACAATTTCTATTATAATGCCTGTTTCCTTACTTTCATAACTGCTGCAATATTGTGCCTTTTGGGCGGATATTGTCCATGCTTGGTCTCTACCCCAAGGTGAATGATTCTGAAAAGTTTCAGCAAAATTGAACTTTAATGTCACACACTCCTCCACCCACCCACCCACCGTGGTTTCTTCAATACACATCTTTTCCAGCAGGGGACACCACACATCTATGGCAGGTTTCAGAGTAGCAACTGTGTTAGTCTGTATCCGCAAAAAGGAGGACTTGTGGCACCTTAGAGACCAACAAATTTATTTGAGCATAAGCTTTCATGAGCTACAGCTCACTTCATGCATCCGACGAAATGAGCTGTAGCTCACGAAAGCTTATGGTCAAATAAATTTGTTAGTCTCTAAGGTGCCACAAGTCCTCCTTTTCTTTTTTCACACATCTATGGAAATACACAGCTCCCCATGTGTTTCATGATTCACATTCAGGACCAGTTCCTAGGCAAAACACCTAGAGTGAATGTCAGGAAGGTCTTATAAACATGACTTAAAGCATTACTCTGCCCTGGTCTGGTCTTGTTGCTGCTTTCTTCATGGTCATTCTTGCATTGTTCAGAGCAGCTTGAAGGCTGCTCTAATGTACACTGGGCTGCAAAGGGCACAAGGAACTGAAGACAGCTGAGGGCCAGCATGATGCAGGGGAGTCTGGGCTGTGACCCCTTTTCCCTTTTATGCTAGGAATAAATACCGGAGAGGGAGCGGAATTATTTAAGCTTAGTACCGATGTGGACACAAGAACAAATGGATATAAACTGGTCATCGGGAAGTTTAGTCTTGAAATTAGACGAAGGTTTCTAACCATCAGAGGAGTGAAGTTTTGGAATAGCCTTCCAAGGGAAGCAGTGGGGGCAAATGACCTACCTGGCTCTAAGATTAAACTCATTAAGTTTATGGAGGAGATGGTATGATGGGATAACATGATTCTGGCAATTAATTGATCTTTAAATATTTATGGTAAATAGGCCCAATGGCCTGTGATGGGATGTTAGATGGGTGGGATCTGAGTTACTACAGAGAATTCTTTCCTGGGTATCTGGCTGGTGAATCTTGCCCAAATGCTCAGGGTTCAGCTGATCGCCATATTTGGGGTCAGGAAGGAATTTTCCTCCAGGGCAGATTGGAAGAGACCCTGGAGGTTTTTCGCCTTCCTCTGTAGCATGGGGCACGGGCCACTTGCTGGAGGATTCTCTGCTCCTTGAAGTCTTTAAACCATGATTTGAGGACTTCGATAAGCTCAGACATAGGTGAGAGGTTTATCACAGGAGTGGTTGGGTGAGATTCTGTGGCCTGCCTTGTGCAGGAAGTCAGATTAGATGATCATAATGGTCCCTTCTGACCTTAATATCTATGTATCTAGTAGCAGGGAAGATGTGTAGCGTGAGCAAGCCCACCAGCAGCTCTACACCAGCCCTTCTCAGACTGGCAGCAGGACAGGGTTTGGGTGGGTGCAGAAAACTCTGGCTTTAATTTTTTTTATTTACATTATTAAAAAATAAAAAATGCCTCTGGCTGCCTGGAATTTCCATCAGTGGTTCCTCCAACAGCCTTTCTGACAGCCTACAGCCACTGAGCACGTCCTCCCAGTGACTCTTCCAGCCACCAGGACTCCAGCACGCAAGCCAGGGACACTGCCTTCTCCTCTGCCCTTACTGCTTTCCCCCTTCTGCCTTACGCAGCTTGCCTGGAGCTGCCAGCACCCATATACCTACTTGCCTCAATGGCACGGAGAGAATATGCTTGGACAGGGCACCATAGGGGTTGAGCTGAAGGTTGACCAGGGGCTCACAGTGGAACAGACTGAGGGGGACTGCAGAGAGTAATGTGCTGGGGAAGAGACGGGGGAAGACCAGGGGCCTCAAGGGGTGGAAAGCTAGGCTGGAGACATAAGACTGCTCCAGGTCGCCCCAAACAAATGTTCTCCAAGGCTCCAGTATCCCACGCCCCAGCTGCCCCAAGCTCATCCTTTTCACTGCAATGTGTCAAGGAAAGGTTACTTATACTCTCACATGCTTTGGTATTCTAGCATTTCACTGGTAGTCCGTATACATGAATATGGTCTCCAGCACACAGGAAATTGGGACCTAAGCTCGTTTGCCTTCATTATAAAAGTGGAGCATGATGGTAAAATACTTGAGAACCTCTGGCTCTATGCCCCTTGGCAGACAAGCTCTGGGCTAGCACCCTGGGGTCAGTTATGCCCTCCCTATAGCTAGATTGCACTGCTGGTGTAGCACAGAGCAGCCAACAGCAGTGGATGAGCTTACCACCACTGAACAGGGGGATTTAGGTGAAAACTGGACTCTGCTTTCTCTAGGGTTTACTGGCCAAAAGCCATCACTAGATTTTACATTACTCAGAAAACACACTAATTTTAGAAGGGATGTGTGAGAGCACGTGTGTTTCTATTCCAGAAAATAACACCCTAGTACTGCCACTTCAAGACCTTATGTAGGCCATTTAACCTCAATACACCTCAATAACTATTTGTAAACATATGTAACACCCACAGAGGTATTGTGAGGCTCAGTTAATTGTCTGCAAAATGCTTTGAAATCATCAGATAAAAGTGCTATAGAAGTTCGCAGTGTTGATGGAGCTGTAGCCTGTGTTGGTCCCAGGATAGTAGAGAGGGTAATGTCTTTTATTAGACCAACTTCTGGTGGTATAAAAGACAAGTTTCAAGCTAGACCAAGCTCTTCTTCAGGTTAGACCTTGCCTCACTGCTAGAGAAGTGAAAGGTACTAATAAATCCAGAGATACCTAGGATTTCATTGTTGCCAGCACACTGTACATCTTCACAACTTGTAACTTCACAGTAAGAGCAACAGGGATGAAACTCTGATCCAAACTGCTCCAAGAGCACAGGCCCAGCATGACACACAACTGTAATTCCATCCGGTAGAGGGCAGCAGAATACAGGCCTTAGCCAGTTCAGACTACACAACACAATGGCTTGGGATCAAAGTACTTGCACCAACATGGAATAGCTTTAGGTACTTGGCAGTAATTATCATTGATTTTAAAGTCTTGCTCATATATTGTATAATGCAATTTAGATGAATAGATGAGGAATTCACTATTGGACATGGCAATGATAGGGGAGGTAATTATCCATCCCTCTGACCATTACCGTCTATGCTGCTCATCCACATGGGCACTAATGATACAGCCAGTATGACCCTGAGCAGATCAGCAGTGACTACAGAGCTCTGGGCGCAAGGGTGAAGGAGGCGGTGGCACTCGTGTTCCCATCCATCTTCCCTGTCTGGGCCTTTACCCTTGACTGGGACACATGCATCCTGGAGATGAATTCATGGCTACGCAGATGATATAAACAGGAGGCCTTCTGCTTCCTCACCTGGGATGCTGTTCCAGTAAGGACAACGTCTGGGATGAGGAGTCCTACAACGCACCAGTCCAACAATGGAAACAACATCTTTGTTTGTTGACTCCCCAGCCTAGTGAGAAGGGTTTTAAACTAGATTCAAAATGGGCAGGTGAAAAAAGCACACAGGTAAGCAAAAAATAAAAGCTACAGCTGGCTAGATGCTGGGCATGGTGAGAGGGACATGGAAAATTACAATAGGGTCATAGAAGCAACAAGAGGAAAACCAGTGGGTGAATCTGCTCAATATCTACAATGTCTACACACAAATACAAGGAGTATAGGGAATAAATAGGAGGAATGAGAAGTAAATGATGAGCTAAATTATGATTTAACTGGCATTACAACTTGGAGGGATAAATCTCATGACTGGAATATTGGTCCAGAGTGGCATAACTTTTCAGGAAGAATATTGAAAGGTGAAAAAAAGGGAGGAGGTGTTGCATTATATATCAGTAGAATGTCTCTGTAAAGATAAAAGGGGAAAAAACAGGGGTGAACTCATTGTAGGGTCCTACTGTAAACAAACAAATCAAGAAGAGGAGGTGGATGAGACACATCTAGAACAAACAACAGAAATAGCCGAAACACAAGACCTGGTAGTAATAGGGATCTTTAAATACCCAGAAAGCTGTTAGAAAAGTAAATATGGCAAAACACAAAATTTCCATAAGTTCTTGGAATGTATTGGGGATAACTTTTTGTTTCAGAAAATGGAGGACATAACTAGGGGGACAGCTATTTAGACTTGATTCTGACCAACAGGGAGGAATTACAAATTTTAAGGTGGAGGGCAATTTGGGTGAAAGATCATAAAAATGATAGATTTCATTACTGTAAGGAAAGAAAGGAGTCAGAGCAGCAAAACAAGGACAGTGAACTTCAAAAAAGCAGACTTTAACAAATGCAGAGAACTGGTAGGTAAGGTCACATGGATAAAGGAAGGCTGGCAGTTGCTGAAGGTGAAGGCCCAAATGCAGACTATCCCAATGTGAAGGAAAAATAGAAAAAATAGTAAGAAGGCAATATGGCTCCATGAGGAGCTCTTCAGTGACCTGAAAATCAAGAAGGAATTCTATAGAAAGAGGAAATATGGACAAATTGTTAAGGAGGAGCATAAAAGAATAGCAAAAGCAAAATCAGAAAGGCTAAGGCACAAAATGACAAACCTATCAAAGGACATCAGGCAACAAGGTTCTTTATATACATCAGGAGCAGAGAAGGATAAACAATGCAGGTCCTCTTCTTGGCAGAGAAGATGAGCAAATAACTGGTGGCCTCACAAAGGTTGAGGTGTTTAATACCAGTTTTACTTCACTAAAAAGGTTAATGGTAACCCGACACTCACCGTTAATATTAACAACAAGGAAGAAGAAACACAAGCCAAAGTAGAGAAAGAGCAGCTAAAGAATATTTTGATAAGTTAGATGTATTTAAGTCGGCAGGGCTGGATAAAATTCATCCTAAGGTATTTAGGGAACTAGCTGAAGCCATTAGCCATCTTTGAGAACTCATGGAGGAGGGGTGAGATCCCAGAGGACTGAAGAAGGGCAAACAAAGCGCCTATCTTTAAAAAGGGGGAGGGGGAGGGGAGGAATGAGGACCCGAGAAATAATAGACCAGTCAACCTTCAATACCTGGAGAGATGCTGAAACAAATTATTAAACAATTTGTAACCACCTAAGGCAGTGGTTCTCAATGCATTTACCATTGTGGGCCACATATGCAGCTCTGTGAGTTATGCGGGCCACATTCACACATTATCTATATGGCCCTGAGGATGTCTCATGGGTCACAGCTGTGTGCTGATTGGGCCATAAGTGGTCCACAGGCCAAAGGTTGAGAACCCCTGACCTAGAGGATAAGATGGCTATAAGGAATAGCCAAGATGGATTTGTCAAGAACAAATCATGCCAAACCAGCCTAATTTCCTTCTTTGACAGGCTTACTGGCCTAGTAGATGGGGGGGAAGCAGTAGATGTGATACATCTTCATTTCAGTAAGGCTTGTTGTCACAGTCCTACATGACTTTTTCAAAAGCAAACGAGGGAAATGTAGTTTAGATGAAATTACTGGTTTCAGAGTAACAGCCGTGTTAGTCTGTATTCGTAAAAAGAAAAGGAGTACTTGTGGCACCTTAGAGACTAACCAGTTTATTATAAACTGGTTAGTCTCTAAGGTGCCACAAGTACTCTTTTTTTTTTTTTTTTTGATGAAATTACTATAAAGGTAGGTTCACAACTGGTGAAAAGCCCATTCTCAATGAATCATCACGGGTTTCTTGTGCAACTGAGGGCATGGCTATACTGGAAACTTCAAAGCGCTGTTGCGGCAGCGCTCCCGTGGCAGCGCTTTGAAGTGCAAGTGTGGTGGCAAGCGAATGCTGGGAGAGCGCTCTCCCAGTGCTCCTGGTAATCCACCTCCACAAGGGGATTACCCTAGGATGAATTTTATCCAGCCCTGCTGACTTAAATACGTCTAACTTATCTAAATATTGTCAGCTGCTCTCTCTCTACTTTGGCTTGTGTTTCTTCTTCCTTGTTGTTAATATTAACGGTGCGTGTCGGGTTACCATTAACCTTTTTAGTGAAGACTGAAGCAAGACCGGTATTAAACACCTCAACCTTTGTGAGGCCACTGGTTAGATTAGATTAGTTACACCTCAGCTGGTGTAAACTGTCATAGCTCCACTGAAGTCATTTTTATACTGGTTTCAATGGAGCTATGACAATTTACACCAGTTGAGGAACTGCTCCTCAGGCTCGGAGCCTGTTTACACTAGTGCTTTAAAGCGCTCTGACTTGCTGCGCTCAGGGGTGATTTTCACACCCCTAAGCCAGCAAGTTAGAGCGCTATAAAATGTAAGTGTAGCCAAGCCCTGGGAGAGGGTATCTAGCAGGGTCCTGTAGGGATCAGTCCTGTGTTCAGTACTATTCAATGTTTTCATTAATTACTTGGCTAATGAAGTGAGAATATATTTGTAAAAGTTGCAGCCAACACCAAGCTGGGAGGGGTTGCAAGCATTTTGGAGAACAGGATTAGAATTCAAAATGACCTTGACAGATTGGAGAATTGTTCTGAAATCAGCAAGATGCAATTCAATCAAGACTTTTGCAAAGTAGTACGCTTCGGAAGGAAAAATCAAAACGTACAACTTCAAAATGGGAATAATTGGGTAGGCATTAGTACTGCTGAAAAGTATCTGGGCATTATAGATTATCACAAATTGAATGTGAGCCAACATTGTGATGCAGTTGTGAAAAAGGTTAATATGCTGGGGTGTATTAATAGGAGTGTCAAATGTAAGACACCAGAGGTAACTCTCTCACCCTATTTGGCACTGGTGAGGCCTCAGCTGGAGAACTGCGACCAATTTGGGGCCCCACACTTTAGGAAAGATGTGGAAAATTGGAGAATGTCCGGAGGAGACCAACAAAAATGATAAGTTTAGAAAACTTGACCTAGGAGGAAAGGTTAAAAACACTGGGCATGTTTAGTCTTGAGAAGAGATGACTGAGGGGGACCTGATAACAGCCTTCAAATATGTTAAGGGCTGTTATAAAGAGGATGGTGATCAGTTGTTCTTCACATCCACTGAAGGTAGAACAAGAAGTAATGGGCTGAATCTGCAGCAAGTGCGATTTGGTTAGATATTAAGAAACGCTAACTAGAAGGGTAGTTAAGTTCAGGAATAGGCTTCCAAGGGATGTTGTGGAATCAGTGTCACTGGGGAGTTTTAAAAACAGGTTAGACAAACACCTGTCTGGGATAGTAGGTTTACTTGGTTCTGCCTCAGCACAGGGGGCTGGACTTGATGACCTCTTGAGTCCTACATTTCTATTATAAGCATAAGGTAGCAAATTTGATTATGCTTTTTGTGATCTAAAAGTACCAACTCATTTCACATAGGTCAAACAATTGCTAGCTGGTGCAGTCATTACTGCTCTGCAAAGGCAGAAAAAAAAAAAGTTAGCAAAGTCCTCTAGCATTTTTAGGGGTAAGATCCTCAGCTGGTGTAAACTGTCATACCTCCACTGAAGTCATTTTTATATTGGTTTCGATGGACCTATGACAAATTTACACCAGCTGAGGAACTGCTCCCTAGAAATTTTATCCTATTCTAACAGCAGAAGGATTTTGTTGTTGCCATCCCTATGAGCACGTATACCCACAACAATGCATACCAAATGAAAATCCCACAACTGTCTATGGGTTGCTGAATTCCACTGGGACTTGTTCACTGCCATTATTTTATAACAGAGACACTGTGTGCAGTTCCCAAGAGATGGGGGAAATGGTATATTCCAGTCATGTCTAGCCATCAAGCGAAGTGTGTGTCTAAATCTTGAAAGTCATCTGCAATTGTTAGTTTGAACTACTTAACTTCAGAGGAAAAGGACAAACAGGTTTTGTTCCCGTTACCCACCTACTTAAGCCTATGAACACAAATATACCCCGCCCTACTTTTATGTTAAATTGCTGTGGAACAGAACATTTCTAGTTGGTAAAGACTTGTCAAAAAAGAACCTCAGTCCCACCACATTTGAACTGGGATTAGAATCCTTGCCTCATTCAAAGCCCCTTTTAGAGATTTGGTTCCATGTTGGATTCAGAACTGGAAGAAGTCTGTTTTGCAGATTCTGTTTGGATCCAGCCACTACATCATAAGAACAGGTATCTACAGGCAAGATTTCTGCCCTAGGTAGCACACAACTGCCACCATCAGGAGCTGAAATAACATGAAAAGAGAGAGAGATTTTGGTACCCAGGCCAAAAAGTTAGTCTGGAACTGATTCCAGGTTGTCTCCTCCTCAGCACCTCTCTAATAATAGAAAGCTTATTACTAGGACACAGCATGAGACCAAGATAACACTGCTCCTGTACCAAAGTGTCAAAGCAAAGCCCACATTCTTAGGGAAAATAATTGTTTAGATGAACCCAAGACTTGTTCATACAAGTAATGCTTAGCATAGTGATTTTTATCTTCAAAAGTACTGTTCAAACATTATCCACCTCTGAAGAGGGAAAGCAATGGAGAGGCTCATTCTACTTGTTCTTTCAGACAGCCCAGTTTGTTCCTTGTGTAAAGTGCCTACCACATGCATCTACTGATCTAGGGACTGATGACTAGAGTCGTCTTGAGTTTTACCTTTTCCAACTGAAACACTTGGTTTTACATAACTTCATGTTTAGAGAGGTTTGTTTTTAACTGGAGGAACCTGTAAAACTTGTTAGTGAATAAACAGCCAGTATCAACTGGTAATCTGATTGGCTGCAAAAATTCCATAAACTGTAATGATAAATACCTAGATTTAAAGTATTTCTGCTATAAGGCTAACTAGGCACCAGAAAGAAAAGGAGTACTTGTGGCACCAGAGTAATCACAGAGCTTCAGTAGATGCTCCAGCTCTAAAGCAGCTGATTAATCTTGCTCTTGCAAGTCTGTTTAAACAGGAACGTGTCTACATCAACCCATTTTTACTATATCCTAATGCCCTAGCAGACAGTACAACCCTACATTTTAACTCACTACTACAGGAAAGAGCAGAGAAAAAAAGCCAGGAAAACTTGGAAAAGTTTTAGGGCTCATTTCTGCTCACATGGCCGTGTGTGGGAGCAGGATGTGATGGAGCTCATGTCTGTAATACACAACTCTCTCTTCGGTTTAATTTAAATAGCTTTTTTAACTGATTCAGTTAAACTGAAAGAAGTGAATCTATACCGAGGTTTGTACTGATTTAAACGGAGTGGCTTCTTCCAATTCAGCTTTATCCTGTTTCTAATCAATTTAAGATAAACCAATAAGCTATTTATATTGATTTAGGAGCACCCATACAGCCTCATTTTGCACTAGTGTAACTAAACTGATTTTTAAACACAGGTGTATTTAAACTGGTGCGACCATGTGTAGACAGGCCAAAAGGAAAGAAGAGAACCCATTTAACAACTAACATGTAGGGAGTGGCATACCACCGGACATCACTACTTTACTCTGCACTTATTACTCCTGGGGGCATTTTGCACCAAAAAATTAAAAATTCTGCACACATTTAAAAATTCTACAACTTTTGTCAGTCACGCCAGTTTCAATTATTTTGGTAATTTATTTCAAAATACGTATCAGCAAGTAGGTCTGTAACAATACAGAGACACACAAAATTTCCCCCGGGAGTAGAGTTAAAGAAACCCCTAGGACAACCCAGTTCCTGTTTCTTTACCCCCTTCCTCCCCACCCAACCCAGAGCCAAGCTGGGGGTGAGGGGCAGATACCCCTAACCCCTCCCTCAGGGCCCACTTATGGGATCCCCCCAGCCAATACACCCAACTGCCTTCCTCCCCAGAACCTAGCCAAGGCCCCTCCAAGCCCACATACCCACATCCCTTCCCACCTCAGATCCTAGGGATCCAGAGGGAGAAACAGCCTGATCCTCGGTCCCAGGCTTGCACAGTTTCCTGCACAATGCCCTCTCCTTCCCTCACAGCATGCTGGTAACTGCAGCTGCCAGGACCCCTGTAGCTCTGTGGTTTTCAAACTGCAGGTCATGACCCAGTACTGGGTCACAGCGGCTCTGGTCAGCACTGCCTACCAGGCCGTTAAAAGTCCCATCAGCGGTGCTGCCTGGATAAGGCAGGCTAGTCCCTACCTGTTCTGACAGTGGGCTGCGCCCAGGAAGCAGCCAGCAGCAGGTCCAGCTCCTAGGTGGGGGAGAAGGGGACCTATGAGCACCATCCAATGGAGGCTCGGGGGGCGGTGCCTGGCAGCGTGGTCCACAGTGACAGGATAGGCGGGAAACCTGCCTCTGCACCCTGGCTGCACTGCTGACCGGCAGCTGCCAGAGGTAAGTCTGCACCCCAACCCTGTGCCCCAATCCCCTGCCTCAGCCCTGAGCCCCGCCCTCAAACCCAGAGCCCCTTCCTGCACCTCAACCCCCTCATCCCCAGCCCCACCCCAGAGCCTGCACCCCAGCCCAGAGCCCTGACACCCCCTGCACCCCAACCCCTTGCCCCAGCCCAGAGCCCCCCCCCCCGAACCCCTCATCCCCAGCTCTGTTGGGTTGCAGGCATCAACAATTTTCTTCAACTGGGTTGCCAGAAAAAAAAAAAAAAACCACACCACCTCTCCTCTAGCTCCCTCTCCCCAGCAGTGTCTTCTATGTGCAAGCTGGGCTCTACTGAGTCCAGTGGCCCCTAATGGCAGCTAGCAGCACTGCAGCCCATTTCTGTGGGGGAAAAGGAAATTCTGCAAACCTATTAATTTCTGCAAAATTCTGCATTGTGCAGTGGCTCAGAATTCCCCTAGGAGTAACTTATGTAGTGCTTTTCACGCATTTATCCGGAGAAACTGGTAAACATCTTCATTACCAAAGAGGCACAGAGGTTAATAAACTTGTCCAAGATCACACAGCAATCAGGGGAAGAACAAGGACTACAATAATGAAAAGCTCAGGGCTCGTTGGCCATGCCTCCCACTTTCCCCACACTGCCTCTTCCTCTGCAAGTTGAGTTATCATGGTCCTACAAACATTCAGACATCAGTGACATCCCCCAAACACGCTAGAGTGACACTGATCTGTGAGAGTTGCATCAACAATTGAACACAATTGTAGCCCAGGAATGTACGGTTTAGGAGTACGTCAACAGGTGCTGCCTGGATGCTACAGCCAGAGCCTAACCTTGTCCCTCTGTTTTTTATATTCTAAGCAGAAGGAAAGTGGAGGATAGGTAGTAACAGTGGACAGTGCTGCTCTTCTCTGAAAGACACACCGATGGTCTTTAAGTGGAATGTAAGTTGCTGAAATATGATTGGGAGCAGGTGGCAAGAGATGATGCTGCAGACAATACCAGCAACTTCTGGTCGTTTATATAAGTCAGCCCAAATGCTCTTTTCATACATTTTCAATGTCCATTCTCAATAAAGGAGATTTCTGTTAGAGGCATCTGCCTCAAAAGAGGTTTATTATTTAAGAGGGAAGAAGTGTTATGCAATGGATAGCCTGGGAGTCAGGTTCCTGGGGTCTATAGCCACAAGTTAGTGACCCTGGAAAAGTAAGCTAAACCAAGCACATAAGGTCTGTAAAAAGAATATAAACTCATAAGCCACACGGTAGAGGAAGGCATGAGTCATGATGTTTGTAAAGTTGAGAAATCCCGAAGAAAGATGCTATCACCATGCAAAGTAGCACACAGTAACTGGCTTCTATTCAGGAAGCAACGTTTGTATTTACATACCCAAGGTGTACACATTAAACTCCAGGAAACTTCACAGCATACTTTACCTGTAACACAAGGACTGCTTCAATTCCACTCCAATGTAAGTGTTCCTGTTTCAGTAGAACAGATGGAAGGAACTGATTTCCTGAAGGGTATTGCCCCCGGTACTATTAGAGTCAATAAAGTTAGAGGCAGCAACCTAACCATAACAAACACACTGATGGTTAAAAACTATTGTAGAGAAATCATCCCTCTAGGCTCCTGGCATAACTTAAGACAGCACTGGGGGGCTGCTAAATTATGGCAGCCTCCCTTGGCTGACCAGCATCTCCCAGTGCTGTGCTTAAGCCAGGCTTCAACAGGCCTCTCCCATCCCCCTCCCCATCCTTGCTCCAGAACACCCTACACAGAGTGTGCTCATAATGCTGCCTTCCACAGTGCCTGTACTGGGGGAAACCTCCCCCAGTCTGGATGCTGGTCTTTTAGGGCCTTTTTACACTACTCTGGCCCTTCTATCAGGAGTAAAGGAGCCAAAGTGGGGGGGTGTTCTCACCCAAGTCTATTTAAAAAGACCCACACTTTTGCATGGTTACACTGACTGAAGAATTTGGAGCAGGCAGATAATCGCATTTTATGGAGGGGGAGGGGGAAAGACAGGTTTTCATTAGCTTGTTAGAATACAGAACCTGAAAAGCTTAAAAACAAGGCACCGACTGCAACACGAATCTCTAGGACCACATTTTCAGAGCTCAGCACCTCTCACT
Organism: Chelonia mydas; assembly: GCF_015237465.2. Classification (NCBI taxonomy): domain Eukaryota; kingdom Metazoa; phylum Chordata; order Testudines; family Cheloniidae; genus Chelonia; species Chelonia mydas. Next base: position 16,340,945 of record NC_051253.2, on the reverse strand, counting down.
GAGAACAGAAGGGAACTGCCACATCCTGAGCCATTTTGAAAAGCGTAGGTCATGATATTCAAAAATTTAGACTCAAAATCAAAACATGGCCAGAATTCTTAGACCAAGGCTATGCATACACCACGATTTACACATGACCTAATACTTAACCTTGAAAATGTACCTTCCTATTAAAGTGACAAACTTTAAAGCCAATGCAACTTATTCACCACCCCAAAATTAAGTGTACCAATTTTATATTGAGGTACAGAGAGTTTACAACTGGGAAAGAAAAGAATCAAAACACTCAATCTATTTCACAACAGTTCATTTCTTGGAAGAAAGCAGTGGGTCTCAAACTTTTTTTTACTGGAGACCCCTTTCACACAGCAAGCCTTTGAGTGCGACTCCCCCTAATAAATTAAACACACTTTTAAAAATATCTACCACCATTATAAATGCCGGAGGCAAGCGGGGTTTGGGGTGGAGGTTGACAACTTGCAACCTCCCCTATGACTCCCTGAGGGGGTCCCAACCCCCAATTTGAGAACCCCTGGAAGAAAGGGAAAAAAATAGCTACTATGCTAATCTGCTTCACTTGAGTGAGGGACTGCTAGGAACAGAAATGTAGCAATTTAAGGGCATTCCTCTCAGGCATTCAGCCCAGGGGTAGGGGTCCTCCCTATGTCAGGGGTGGGCAAACTACGGCCCGGGGGCTGCATCCAGCCCTCCAGATGTTTTAATCCAGCCCTTGAGCTCCTGCTGGAGCGTAGGGTCTGGGGCTTGCCCCGCTCCAGCCAGGGAGCAGGGTCATGGGCTTGCCCCACTCCGCGCAGCTCCTGGAAACAGTGGCGTGTCCCCCCGTCCGACTTCTGTGTGTAGTGGCAGCCAGGGGGCTCCACACGCTGGCCCCACTCCAAATGCTGTCCCCGCAGCTTCCATTGGCCAGGAACCGTGGCCAATGGGAGCTGCAGGGGTGATGCATGCAGACGGGGCAGTGCACAGAGCTGCCTGGCCACTCCTCCAAATAGGAGCCAGAAGGTGGACATGCCACTGCTTCTAGGAGCTGCTTGAGGTAAGCGCATCCCAGAGCCTGCACCCCTGACCCCCCCTCCCATGCCCCAACCCCTGCTCCAGCCCTGATCCCCCTACCACCTTCCAAACCCCTCAGTCCCAGCCTGGAACACCCTACTGCACCCCCAATCCCTCATCCCCAACCCCACCCAAGAGCCCGCACCCCCAGCTGGAGCCCTCACCCCCTCCCACACCCCAACCCTCAATTACATAAGCATTCATGGCCCGCCATACAATTTCCATACCCAGATGTGGCCCTCAGGCCAAAAAGGTTGCTCACCCCTGCCCTACGTAGAGCTCACTAGTAGGATCTGGGTGTAAAGCTTTTCTGTAGGGTGGTAGAAACTGGAATAGTCCTTTGTTATAATGTCAGATGCTTATATACTGAAAGAGTAAAATACACTGCTATAGTATGAGCAAAGGAAAGGCCAGGTTTACAGTCACCAACCCCCACCCCCACCCCCCAGACTGCTGGGGGACTCATGCATTAATCCTGTGAATGCTAGATATTTCAGATTAAGTGTTGAGGACAAAGTGTGATTTTATACCATCAAATAAATGAAGAACTGCAACAAGACTTAACAAATGTGATTAGTATTATCTAACTGCTGTTATAAATTATATACATTTAGAACATCACGTTAAAATATTATTCCATGTTACACCAGAATAGATTAAGGCTTTATATTATTTACAGAAACCAACAAGCACCTTAAAAAAACACCATTAACATTTCCGTGCTAAAGACACAAAATCTGATGTCTTTTGCTCTCAAAAGAGAACGATTTGCAGATGTGCCAAGTGCTACACCTACTTTAAACATTGATTATTGGAACAGGAAACACATACCGGCAAGATCCCATCAGTGAGCACTCTGAATCAATTAATGCAAGCATGTGGGGTACACATACAGCGTGCCCTCCAGATACTCAGACATTTATTAATGTAAAATTGAATGCTTATACAGAAGTGGTTGGTTCAAATTCCTCATGAAAATTTGAACAGATTTTTTTTTAAGGGAAACTGAAAACACTTAAGAATTCTTTGCCCATTGATCGAGTCAAGATTTCAAAGTCTGCTCCACACCACGTTAACAAGACTTAACACAATAGCAAAGATGGAACTGACAGATTTATCAACCACTAAACGCACAAACTGTGACAATTTTATTGGCTTCCATCACTCTGACATGCTGTTTTCATGCAGCATATCTGGATGGGATTTCTTGAAATGCCGTGACAAGTTATCTTCACTATTCTCCATATTGGTCTTAGACAACAAGCTACTTTTAAAAGTTAAATAATGTTGATACAACACATGTTTACTGTGCCACCAATGTATTAGAAGTGATGGTGCGTCGTCTTCCTCTCTGGCTCACCTGATGGTTTTTATGAGACTCAGTGATGAAATATTTTCTAAGACATCAGCAGACATGGCTAAAGAAAGGTGCTCAGTACAAACGGAAAAGTAACCATTCGCATTTCAAGTATTGTTTGAAGAAGAATGAGTTTTTAATTGCAGTCGATGTTAGCACTTTTTAGCTTGTGCTTTAGTCTGTTATTTCTTTGCAAGTCTTGCATTTGGCTGATGGCTTTTTTTTTTTTTTTTTTTTTTAAAAGGTTGGCAACAAAGATAAGAACTGTAGAAGGCTGGTAAGAGTTTTATTTAACTTTCTGGGCCCACTTCATGTCATCTGCTCTAGGCTTTTGCCCAGTCACTCCTTGGATAATATTCTCCAAACGTCTCCAAAATCCAATCTTCTCTAATGGATAGTTCAGCCAACCTGAAAGACCCCGGGGGGGAGAAAAAAGTATCGAGCATTAGCTTAAACCATAGCAGTAGAAATGCAAGTTTGCATTGCTTTTCTTCCCTACTTAAGAGTGTTATTCACTTTAAATATCAAACAAAAATGTGTCACAGAAAAGTTCAGCGGTAGTGCGTTATGGGCAAACAGTGAAGAATGGCCACTATACAAAGCTAAAGGAGACCCTATCAGGGTAAAAGAGAGAAAAAACACTTTGAATTTAGATATTTCTGTTTTAAAATTTCTAGCTAGTTATACAGATTACAAATTGCCCTTCATTCAGACCCGTCAGTTTCACTTTTTGTTCAGATGGTTTCCCTTTCTGGTTCCTGTGCACTAGCACACGGTTGCAAAAACAAGATAACTGGTCACTGACATTTAGACAGATTTATTAACTCATCAGATTTTGTAAGATCCAGTATATGTTGCTCCAGCCATAGCTAAATAGGCTTTATATTAATTCCTTGTTTTCAGTGGCACAGCCAGGGGAGTGGTAGGGAAAACTGCATGCTTAACTAGGGCAGCTCCAGCTTTTAAAACACATTAACTCATATCTGTCTAAACATGGTAACTCAGAAAATAAATTCTAATCACACTGTACACTATGTCCTATTATCTGTGCTTTTGTCACCTTATTAGATACTGTTGTGTGTTCTAGATGGGATACATGTTGACATCATTTGGAAACTGAAGCTAACAGCATGGGGCCACTGTGTTTACTAAGAAAAGCATCACAAAGGGAGCACCTAACTCCAGTGTTCTAGTATCTGAAGTAGCCATCAAAAAGTTTCCAGGCAATGGTCAAAGTGTTGGTATTAGCCTATAACAGTAAGTAGCGTGGATCTTGGCTATCTCAGACCCTGCCTCTCCTCATGCAATACTGCCACAGATGCAATCAAGAATGTTTGAGCTGTGCTCCTCTTGATTTAAAAGGGAGGGGCTTGTAGCACACCTTTGCTTCCAGATATTTGGTTAGACTATAATGAGTTTCATTTGGGATTATGCTTTTATCATGAGACTTGCTCAGTGGTAGATTTGTTAGGCAACCTTATGTCTAATTTTAAAAGGTGTAGAGAAATAGCTTAATCTTAAGAGCCCAGAGTTGCAATAAATTAAGTAATATTAATGTCCTCCGCATACACTCAGGAGATTAGAGCACCTGAAGTATTTTACCTAAAGTATTGGGATGCCTTGGATGTGCTTAGTAAAATAACATGCAGTGCTCAGTATAAAGTTTAAATTCTAAAACAACAGTTCAGACTTTGTTTTAGCATGCAATATGCAAGACTCAAGAGCACTTGGTGTGTCACCTTCATAATCTTAATCAGGATAGTTACAATTCTTTCCTGATACTGTATTTTAAACCAACCCACATACTACCAATTGAGAACAGCTCTGAAAACCTTAAATCCATCTTTTCCTGCACAGAGGCATTTAGGTTAGTCACACCAGTGAATCCATGCTTCTGAAAACTGGCTCAAGTACATAATATTGCACCCACCAGACGGAATACTCACTCTCAAATTTTCTTCCCCCAGGAGTTGATGAGTGCAGGGAAAGCAGCAGCAGGCGGAGAGGAGGAAACCAAAGAGAAGCACAGGTGCGTGGACATGCAAGGGCTATTGGGCAAGAGACAGAGCAAGCAGGAAAGGCCGGTGAGAATGCAAAAAGTGAGCTGGATGGGAGGCAGGATGAGGAGAGGAACTGAGAGGCTTCCAGAGGAGCTGCCCCACAGCCAGCTTTGTCAGGTCAGGGCAAAGCATTCCTATAGATGTGGTACGTAAGAGCAAACCGATTCAGGCTGGTGAGATTTTCATGCTGTGTATATGCCCATCACAGGATTCAAACATTAAAGTGGCACCCGTTGATCCCAAAATAAGACAAGGACACTTTCAGGGTCACTTCAGCACGGGGCACTGGTGCACCATCTCCTCTCTACCAAGCAGGTCTCTTGCCCACCAAGTCAGTCTGCAGGCTAACGATCCAGAACCTGTACCCAGGGGTCAGCATTTACTAGGTCTCCTGCTAGCAACCCTCCCTCTCTGTACACCTCACCCCTTCTGGAAGGCAAGTAAAGTCTCATCAGAGCAATGCTGCCAGCACCCTTTGGGAATGGACCCATCCTTCCCAAACTTCTAAATGTGACAGTTGAAGGCTTTGCATGAACAATGTAAGGAAACAGAGGTTAACAACAGACAGCATGAATTCACAAGTGGCCTTGTAAATAATATGTAGCTAGTAGATAAATAATAATAATAGTAAAGGTGATAAGCTTGCAGCTTTGCTTCCTAGCATAAGAACGGCCATACTGGGTCAGACTAAAGGTCCATCTAGCCCAGTATCCTGTCTTCCGACAGTGGCCAATGCCAGGTGCTCCAGAGGGAATGAACAGAGCAGGTAATCATCAAGTGATCCATCCCCTGTCACCCATTCCCAGCTTCTGGCAAACAGAGGCTAGGGACACCACCCCTGACCATCCTAGCTAATAGCCATCGATGGACCTATCCTCCATGAATTTATCTAGTTCTTTTTTGAGCCCTGTTATAGTCTTGGCCTTCACAACATTCTCTGGCAAGGAGTTCCACAGGTTGACAGTGCATTGTGTGAAAAACGCATACTTTATAGTATATGGATAGCTTAAGATCAATACAGGGATTGGTTCACAAAATTAGGAGGTCAATCAAAGCATGTGATACAATGCAGAATGTAATGCGCATGTGTTAGTCTGTTTTAGAATAATTATAAATCAGATTATATACCTATGTACATGGGAGTTGTGGTGCATTTTAGCTCATCCCCCTCACCTAAACCTGATCACCTCAGGTATAACTGTATGAAATGCCAACAAAGAGACCTCAGTGATAAGTCTGGATTCAAACCAATTTTTTGGATTCCAGAGAACTGGATAAAGTGTTCTCTCAGAACTGGATGACATGCTCTGGTAAGCCAAGTGGAAAAGTCTCGGAAGGAATCCCAATAGTCAGCCTGGAAGCTTTAGCATTAGAAGTTCCATTAAGAGTCTGTGTGCTCAGTTATCTGACACACTCCTGGCAAGATACAAGGGCAGACACTTATGTACATGGGGTCAGCTCTGAAGCAGTGTACACTCTCAGGATTTGAAGTCTTGTCCAATGACACTAACAAGCAAGGCTGCTTTTAAAGTGCAGTTCATGCCTCAGTATCTATTAGCACTTCACACACACACACAGAGCTTTACATCTCAAAGGCTGGGGGTTTCCCCATTATTCTGAACTAAGACCACTGTGGTTAGGGATCCAAAAGCCCTTGCATACCTACACTTTATTCAGTGAAGCAATCCATCATATTACCTTGATGTGAAATGAAAGTGGGCTGGAGAAGAGGGAATGGGATTAATACTTTTTATCATAGTTTTTGCTCATTTAGAGCTTTCCGTATGAACAGCTCAAAGTTCTTCACAGAAGCTTGCTGTTGGAGGCACAGTCAGTCAAGTGACTAGCTCAATCCTAAATCCCAATCCTCTGTTCTTGTCACCCTACCATACTGTCTCAGTCGCACTGCATTTCGTTCTGACAATGATTAGGAGCAAACCATTTGCTTTGCTTCACATTTTGATGTTAGGTGAAATCCAGACTTCAGTGTAAGTATGAAAGGCCGGATAGATCAAAAGAGGACCCAGCTAGCAGCATAGTCGTACCTAAAGTACCAGGGAGTGGGCTAAAGAAGCTGAAATAGAAATGAAACAAATGCTAGCCTAGGAGATGGTTTTCTGACAGATGACAGGAACAAGTTATAAAGCTTTACACAGGGCACACAGTACTGCATGACTAATACAAATCTATAGATCTTTATTTCACAGTCCATTTGTCAGAGCAGGAGATGGAGTCAGGAATCTAGAATTTTATTTCCAGCAGTGCTATCACTCACTGTGTGATCTTTAGCAAGTTATGAGCACTCTGTGGTTTAGCCTGCCCATCTGCAAAATGGACATAACCAGAATGACTTTAGTTGAGGTGAATATCATGATCCAAGGGAATCAGAAGCCAAAAAAAACCTTGATAAAGAAGTTACACATGTTCTGAATGCCTTTGTTAGAAGCATTTGGAAATTCTCTCATTATGGCCATGAATTTCAGAAGTCTAAAAACTTGTTTTGGAAACTAACATTCAAAGAGAGAGCCAGTGCAGATTAAGAAAATAAAATCATTCCCTTTGTATGAGAATAGAAGCTTTCACAGAATTCACTGCACTAAATAAAGATGCACTAATTTGCATGTGAGATCAAATTGCTTGACCTTTCCCAAGCCCCAGCATCACTGACCTGAAGTCAGCTATAGAAAGTTACTGATTTTCAGCCAATCAGAAGCCTGATTCTTCTTTGTGGGATTGGGATTTTTCTTATTTATGTAACAATACCAAGTGAAGAGCCTCAGTTGAATTGTACAGTAAAAGCTAAACATACTGCAAGTTGTGGCACATAATGTCATCCACATTTTATAGACTGCTAAACAGTAACATACATGCAATCAGACTACATTCTTGCCACATGTATGCTTTCTGGTTCAGTGAAAAAAAGCTCGGTCCAGGAATATATAGTTACTTTACCTGTGGTAATACAAAAATAAGTCTCATGGGGAGACACATGATGGATTCGATGGTGTTTCCGTGGCAGGATAACATGCCAGTCCTGCAGAAAGATGACCCAGCAAGGAAGACCAAAGTACGTATGAGACCATTTGTGAATCTGGTTTGTCAAGGTTACAAAGATAGCCAGGGCAAAGACATAACACTCCCAAGGGCATGTTTGGTACAGTGCTTCTGCAAATAAATTAATTAAACAAACAAATAAATGAAAAAGCATAAAAAAACCAGACTCTTTCTTTTATTTTATTGAAGCAGATTCCTACCAGACAGTTTCTAATCATACCTGCCCTGTTTAGAAGTTGCCCCTCAATTCTGACACTATTCTAGCAGTTGCTGACACTTCAGATGTTAACAAGGCCCATGACCAAATTGCTTCAGCAATAGATTGTGACAGCAGAGCTGCTGAGTCATGAACAACTCATCCCATATGACATTCTGAAATGCCACAAAGTAATAGGATTGCAAGACTAGTATGCACCACATCAAATTAGGCAAAATAAATTCAGTCTAATGGATAGTGGGAACCTGAGCTATGGATTTACTGACTGTTGTACAATTAAATAGGAGAATGTAATGCTGCATTATTAGTCTTTACATTTACTGAACTACTTCTGCAAAATAGAAAATTTCACTGGTTTTTAAATCTTAAACTTTCTTCCTTAATTGCCTGAGTTTAAAAGTCCTTTGGGAAAGACTGAGATGCTAGTTCTTCTGCAGAATTTATATTCTAAGGTTTCTTTACTGAACTCTTCAGTAGGACACTTTCCTGAAAATGGGAGATCCTTGGCATGGGAGAAGTTAATCACCCATTATCAAATAGTGGAAATTTTTTCCCCCTCTCCTCCAAACATCTGCTTCCAACAAAACTTAGAGCTGTTGACATGCATCACCGATTCAATTTTTAATCCCTTCCCCACACAAGGGCAAGCACTTATTCAATTTATCCAGAAATGAAGATTCTAAATCCATATACATAGTCACTGCTAATAGCTTACCTGGAGAAAGAGAAACAAACTTGTAGGCCATGTTTGCCAATGGCACTAGTGTCATCATGCAGTTATCTCCATTGGTCTCTATAAAATCATGTCTAGTAATTGCTGTGGGGTCAATGTGATGTTCTCTAAAAGGTCTGATGAAAGCCTGAAAGAACAAAGCCAGAAGTGCCAGGCCATTACTCCTAAGAATGAATGGACCAGAAACAGAATGAAAGCATCAAACCAAAGAGTGATACAAGGGCTTCCATACTACCATGAACCTAGGAATTAAAGGTTCAAGCTTTTAGAAGTAGCATTTGAAATAATTCATCCATCTGTTGCTTTACACTTGCAAATCTTCATACAATGCTTATATTTCAGCCCAGTTTTTGCATTTTTAAGCAATGTATTAATATTGTTAACACATACCTAGCAGTTTCCATCTCAAAGTGCTTTATAAGGGTGGATATACATTATCACAATTTTACAGATGGGGGAGAAGCACAGAAGTCAAATGACTTGTTAAAGGTCACATAGCTAGGCAACAGCAGATCTGGGAACAGGGATGCTTATTCTTAGCCTACTGTTACTTCTGCTTGTTAATACTCCCAATCGGAATAGAGCACATTAGAAAGACAGACAGTCACCTCAAACTTCCTAGCTTTTATCAGTCTAGAAGAAGTTTAACACTGTATGTCATAGCTCTACCGCCAATATACCAGACTAATTAGCATAGGATAAAGAGAGGGTGAGGAGGACAACAAGTCGGCCAAACCAGGAGGAGAGATAAGACAAGACAGAAAGAGACAAGTTCCTATATAGTGCATAGCACATTTAAGGTGATGGCAGCTTCCCCCAAAGTGATTTTATTTGAAATTTTAAAAATTCAGAGTCTCAAACCTTTCCAACTATGGGCAGCTCCACAGATCCCCAGGTGTCTGCTCCCCAGTGCACTAATCCCGACAGAAAGTCAGCAGTAATAACTCCTGCAACTTTAAGAAAAACAGAGTTAGGAATCCAGAAGTATTGTTTTAATGTCCACATTTCGCCCCGCCACCCCGCCCCGAGAAAAAAAAAATATCAACACTACTATTTTCTGGACAGATACACACTCCCAAACACAAGAGCGATCTGGCCACTCTGAATGCAGAAAGGTCAACCTTCAATGAAAAGTGGGTGATCATAACAGGGGCCATTAAAAGATTAAGTCTTCTCTTAGCTGACAATAAGATCTTGGATCTGATCTATAATCCTATCATCAAATAATTTCCATACCAGTAAATCTAGATTTGTCAGAAATTAATTTATAACAATAGTCAAATCAGAGAAACCAATTACTTAAACGTATATTTACACTGAACATGATCCTCCCTCAAATGGCTAGATGTATAGCTGGTAGATCTAATTCACACACCTAACATCCAACGTAAAAGGACAGTTTCGTTTTACCTAGTACGTACTCTGTTTAGACCACCCTTGTCCAGATCTGCATAGATATTCATAGCGTTAGTGGGTAGCACTACCCACAACATGGTTGTTATTCTTTTTGCACTCAGCAGAGACTCTCCTACCAGCCGACCCCCGCTACCACCACACACTCTTGGACCTCGCCAAAGCTTTCTAAGCATGAACCACAGAGAACTCTCTCAGCTTACTACTAAATAATACCAGCTACAGATGCACACTTTAATACCTGGAAGGGGCTTCCAGACATGGCTCTTTACAGCAAGGCTGTTTACAAAGTAAGGTTGAAAGCCTAGCAGCCAGCTAAGGGGTGGAGCCACCTACAATAATGCAACGAGGAGCATCAGAGTCCATATTGATGATTCCCTGGAAAAAGTCTTCTATACTGAAGAGTTATTAAAGTGGCATGGCAGATGTAGAAGAATGTGTGTCTAAATCTGTAGACAAACATGGACAGTTTGTGAATAAGAATATATTTTTTTAAACTGCCAGCCATGTGCACTAAGTATGCAATTTAAAATTTAAGTGTTCTTCTGTTCTTGCAGATAAGTAGATTTATTTAGATTTTGGTTTTATACATTCTCTTCACAAAAAGCTCAGGGCAACTTTGGCACATTTAAAGACAAATAAAAACTGATTGAAGTAACAGCACATCTTCCCGTCAGACATCATCTTATCAGTTGTGTGACCAATGCATCTTACGATGACCCTATCATACTTCCTCACTACATTGAAATTCTACCGTCAGCTGCCTCAGCTCTTCACCAGATGAGGATTTACAGCATGCCCAGAATGTCAACCCATTATGGGCAGATAATTAGCAGGAAAGTCCTTAGAGAGAAAGCTCTGCCAGCAGCCACTTTATAGAGGCAAGATGGGGGGGAAGAGGGCAGTCAAGCTCAAAGGTGTCTGCTGACCACAGCTGTGGCAGCATGGCATAGGGAGAGACACGGTCTCTCAAGCAGGCAAGTCCCAAGGAATTTAGGGCCTTATAGGTCAAAACCCAACACTGTGACCATTACATGGCCAGCAACAGGTACAAAAAATCATTAGTAATAGATTCTACAGATCCAACTTTGCCCTTATTGCTCTGAATGGGGTTTCTGAAGTATCACCAAGGGCAGGATTTGGTGACAATTTTGTTGATACATAAGCAGGAATAGAATCCAACTCCCTTGTGGAGCTGTGTTGGCTCTGCAGGTATAATAGAATTACAGTCTTTCTGTGCATTTAAAGTCTTATCTGCTGAATTCAGCCACAGAGAAGAACTGTATTGAGTAAAAGGTGCATTAGTTTCTCAGTGTATAACTGCACTTAAACTGTCAAAAACAGCAGTACTCTCCTCTCCCTCACCCCCTCCTTCTGCAGCTCTATTTAAAGCCATTCAGTAGACACTGACCTAAATTTCCATGTCTGCGAAATGTAATATGCAAAGAAGATATACCTGGAAACTGATTAGGTGTTTTATCCTGGAGGGAGTTACATGGAAACTTTACACAACTCCTACCAAGCTAAGCATCACACTGATCTTTCAATCCATTGTCAAAAGGGCACCTTGGGATCAGAGAAGTAAATAAATGAGGGGTGTGCGTGTAACACATTTCAATAAAGGGATTGGCTAGCAACCAGTATAAAACCTAATGAAACACACCATTCATATCTGACCCTTGGAATGTATTTTACAAGGCGGGGCTAGTAGTCTAGCAATGTGTGTACTAAAGGCGGGTGCATGCTATATTTGAGGAGCTGGTTAACTGCTCATAGAAAGCCACATAATAGAACTAGCCATATAGCCATGGTCACAGAGTTAGTGACTGGAAGTTTTTTTAGTTCTCCATTTTTTACATTCACATTAATGAATTACACAAATAACAGCTGTCAGACATACTCTTGACTTTTTAACTCTAGAAACACCAGCTAGTTTTTAAAACAAGGTAAGAACAGAGTTTTATTTTTGCTGTATATAACTGGATGGAAATACCCAAACTGTCTCACCAATTCTCCCTGGGACCTTGGTCTGCCACTCCAAGAAAGCAGGGGGCTCCTGGATTTCTACTCAGCAGGCAAGCAACTTCTCTTCCAGGTGCCTTAGGGTATGTCTACACTGCAATTAGATACCCATGGCAGGCCCAAGCCAGCTGATCTGGGTTCATGAGCTCAGGCCTAATTAACTGTGGGGTTGACATTTTGGCTTGGGCTGTAGCCCGAGCTCTGGGACCCTCCCAACTCTTAGGGTCCTAGAGCCTGGTCTCCAGCCTGAGCCCAGAAGTCTACATTGCAATCAAACAGTCCTGCAGCCCAAGCCAACTGGCATGTGCCAGTAAACGGGTGTCTAGTTGCAGTGTAGACATACCTTTAGACTTCTCCTCCACCTCAGCTCCCCAGTCACAGGAGGTGGTGCTTTTGTCATGTGGGTCTGCTAGGATTTAGGCAGAGACAAGCAGACCCATGTCACTACTTGTGACCCAAACCAGAAATTAATGGTTCCGTTGTTAGTTTGCCTGGCTATGCTATCCTGGCATCTCACTGCTGCTCTAAAGAGAACCTCAAAAACCTCCTTCCAGGATGCATCATTTTAGTAAATTACCTCTGCATTTTTATCTAGAAGTGAGACAGGTTGGATTTCTCCTAGTCATGAGTTGATGTTGACATGCTTTTTACTATGGGGTTATGGAGCCACACATCCTGTTGCAATCAGGATGCTTAGATCAGCTGTCTTGGGACTGTTAACAAGATTTTGTTTGATGTTAGCAGGATTGCCAAAGTGCCGATACTTTTATGAAACAAGATAAGAGTAGTCTATTTTTTATTAATACTGCAAAGTACTGCAGGAATTCTCTTCATCTGCATGTGGTGCAGAGGTAGTGCAGCTCACCCACTACCCCTCACAAAGTATATTTTGAGGGTCCCCCTCACTCTTTGCCCTTCCCTTTGTCTTTGTTTAGCTAATCCCAGACATATGTCCCTCTGCCCCGAACAATAATAATGAAACTAACATGCCTTTTCTCTATCCTTTGTCTTGCCTTGACAATTTAGACTGTAGGCTCTTCCGAGCAAGAACTGTCCACTGCTGTTCTTGTACAGTGCCTGTCACAATGAAGCCCTGATTTGGCTAGTCTTTAGGTACTACCATTAAAAAAAACCCACGATTAATACATTTTAGAACAAGACACCCCTGTAAGACTGTCTTGTTCTAAGATAGATGGATATACTAGAGATACAGCTAGCCAGTGTGGGACAGCACTCAGCCTTTGGGATCACCCCACATCATGAATCTGAAAGAATGTGTGGCTTCTACTTAAAGGGGAAAAGGAATAGGTGGGGTTTATTTTAAAAACCTGGGCTATGGCTACACTAGAGAGCTTATAGCTGCATTGATACAGCTGCACCGCTATAAGCTCTTTGTGTAGCTGCTCTAAGCTGACAGGAGCGAGCTCTCCCGTCGGCTTAATTACTCCAGCCCCCGCGAGCAGCGGTAGCTATGTCGGCGAGAAAAGCTCTCCCACCAACCCAGTGCTGTCCACACCAGCACTTATGTCAGATCAGGGAGGTGGCTAATTCATATCCCTGAGCAACATAACCTAGTCAACTTAATCTAATTTCCCCCTGCTGATACTTACACCTTCTTGTCAACTGTTTGAAGTGGGCCACCTTGATTAAAGTGGCCTCATTAGCACTACAAAAATGATTTCTCCTCCCTTGGTATTCACCCCTTCTTGTCAACTGTTGAGAATAGCCCACTTTCACCTTAATTGAATTGACTTGTTAGCACTGAACCCCCACTTGGTAAAGCAACTCCCATCTTTTCGTGTGCTGTGTATTTATACCTGCCTCTTTATTTTCCACTCCATGTATCTGATGAAGTGGGTTTTAGCCCACAAAAGCTTATGCCCAAATAAATTTGTTAGTCTCTAAGGTGCCACAAGGACTCCTCACTGTTTTTGCTGATACAGACTAACACGGCTACCCCTCTGATACCTGTTAATCTGTAGTGTAGCCATAGCCTCAAATACCACGAATACGGAGGTTGTAGTAGCCGTGTACTCAATTCTCTCTCACCTGACCTTACAGACTGAAGTATGTTCTGTGAGCATCATGTGGCCTTGAAACTTTGAAGCTAACTGCAAAAAGAAGAGAAGGAAAGATGAAAAGTGTCTCTGTGGAAGGGTCTGGGAGACTATTTTACACAGCGTTTCAGGAGCAGTCACTATCAAACACCAAGATCAGGGGAAGAGCGAAGAGTTTGCTAAGACATGTCTTATTCTAAGGCTGTTTGAAATCCCAGCAAGTCCTAGAAGCCACTTTCTAGCAAACAACATTGGTAGGTAGGTTTCCCTTACAACCTAGCCAATTCATAGCTCGGTAATTCTGGCAGAAAAGAGTATGGAAAGAGGATGCGGGATTATACCTGGCACTGGTGGTGGGGATAATACTTTGCACTTTATAACACTTGGATTCAAGGATCTCAAAGCACCTTACAAACATAAATGAATTTAGCCTCATTTTCCTAAGACACAGGCATTCTCCCATTTTAAATGAGGAAAAATTGAGGCACAGATGTTAAGTGACTTGTTTAAAGTCACACAGGAAGCCTATAGCAACACATGGGATAGAACTAAGGTCTCTGGACTCCTAGGCCTGTGTGACTATAAAGAACATCCTTCCTTTCTGACTGAGTGAGATGTAGCAAGGTCTGGAGAGAAAAACATAGCCCAATTGTGAGTGATAACATTAGGGAGGGCCAGTCACATATCCAGTAAAGATGGAAGTCCAGAGTTTGTGATTCAGGGATGCACAGGTCTCATGCTGATCAGAAGCAAGGCCACTGTAGAACAGCAGAGAAAGGGACTTTTGCTGAACTTGATCTTATTCAATCCAATCAATAGGAACTCTGAACAATTCTTTCATGATGGATTAGAAAGATCTCAGAAAATATCATGCCCAAGAATAATGGACATTACATTCAATGATGGTAGTCCATTTGAAATATATAATGTTGTTTTAAAATGTTTTGATTAATGCTTTTTTAAAAAAAAATCAGTTCTGAACTAGGTATCTAAAGAAAGCTTTCATTTGTTATTTGATATATAGACCAACGTGTTAATAAAAAAAACACTTCATTTCAATAAATGGATTGGGCTACTTTTGGGCTAGAAGCCCAATAAAAATATTTGGCTAGTTTTGGGCTACTTTTTAAGTGATGTTAGACTATTAATGCAGAACATCATTCAGCTGAAAAGAAGAAGTGGAAGCAGAGGCCTGGTACACACGGGGGGCGGGAGGGGAAGAGTTATTTTATAAACAGCTGACTGATCATGAAGTGAATAAAACTGACAGGCCTCAACAGAAGGTGAAACCAGAGTTCACAGGCAAAGAATTTATCAGGCATTTTAACTAGAGCAAAGAACAGTAACAGAGGTGCTTTCAATATCCAGAGGCATAACCCTCATATCATTGGCATGAGAGGGAGGAAGTTTTATTAAAGTAAGAGGCTAGGCACTGGTTTTTGCCAGAAAGGTTGTGGCTGGTTTTGCCCTCAGATACATACAGGGTCTTGAGGTACAGAAACAAGAGGCCGCAAGGGACCTCGGCAGAGGCAAAGGTGTGATGTAACGGAGCAAGATCTTGAGCAGGTAGTTACTGTTACAAAATGAGCAACATTGTGGAGAACTCAGGAAAGAGTTTCTAGTTATACAGGTGAGATACAGTCAGTGAACGTGACTGACCCTTAAAAGAATTGAGACGTGTTAAGACGATGTGTTGGAACTTTTATACCATGCATCAATACAAGCAGAAGCCTAGGGAATGACAGCATCTGGGCTGTTTAGCAATAGATGGCAGGCAGGAGCGGGCACGGAAAACCAAAAATTGTCACATTAGAGCAAGTTACACACCACTGACAATTCTCTGATGACCTGAACTCCCAAACTCTATAGGAAGGAGCTAGAGAGCAGTGCACCTCATATGCCTGGGAGTTCCACAGATAAAGTTCTCTTTTTTCTTTTTGGATTTGTGACAAATCAGACACATTAATGGGGATAACTCCAATGTCACGTTAAATATAACTACCTTCCCTTGGTTGTGATTTGCAAGTGAATTCCACCAACAGAGCAGTCTTATACTGGAATAAGTGAAGTTTCACTCCTAGTCAGAGTTCCTACTCAGGAGATTTTTGGGAATAGGTCTGTTGGATTGAGGAGTGTCTCATGTACTGAAGTGTTGTATTTTTCCCTAGGCTGTGTGCTTAACCACAATTGCTGTTTAAAGTGAATGACTGAACATTTGCAAGTGGAGGGGGTTAGAAGGGAAAAAACTCAAGCTAAATTCCCAAAACAGATATATATATATTTATTTCTATTTCTTATAGATGTTTACTGCTAACACATCTTTACTTCTAGAAGCAGCTTGTTTTAGGTATTCCCATAACAGTAACATCTATCTACATTCCATACAAATTTGTCGCTCCCTCACTTTTGTCAAAAATTATTTACATGACAAATAAAGACTAATGACATCGATGTTTTAGAAAACCCCAATTAGCAGTAAAGGGAGGAATTCTGCAACATTTTATGTTTCCTGCAATTAAAAAGAAAATTAAGAGTCACTCATTTTATATGGCCATTACAGATAAATACAAAGTAAAGCCGTCAAGATTGGAGCTATATGCATAGACAAGGAGCTAACCGTATCAACAGACAGCAGAGTCCCAATGGCTGGTAGAAAGGTGATCCCTAAAGGATTTAGCTAGAAGAAGCTGAAGGTTTTTTCCTTTTGCCACAACATGTGTCACATAGGTTGGCAAGACCCGATCTAAGCTACAGGGAACATCACAAACGAAGGTTAAGCAAGCACAAGACAATGACAAACTTTGTCGCTACTTGTCATGTGCTCATCAGGTGTAGTTGGCGCAGGACAGAGGGTGTGGTGACAAGACAATTTGTGACAGTCTCAAGTCACAACAGCCTGCTAAACATGTTAACCGTGGCTCCATTGTCCCCAAAACAGTGTACAAAGTTTACTCAAAAGTGGGTATAGTTTAGTTTAATGATAAAATCTACTTATATACAGTATTGTCTGAAAATTTAAATAGAAAAACCTGAAACAAACATTGGTCGATGCATTTGAATATTAAGGCACTGAATGACTATTCTGCCAAGTGTAATTACTACTACTATTTTGCCATTCTACAGCACCTCTCAGGCAAAGATCTCAAATCACTTTACAAATTTAAGCCACAAGTATTCCTGTGAGGCAAGAGGAGGAGAGTGAGGAACAGTTGTTAATCACCTCACCCAAGGTCACATGGCAAGTCAGTGGCAACGCCTGAGATGGAACACAGGTCTCCTGGTTTCCTAACCACATGCTGTCTAGTCACTGTATTACACTTCTTTCAGAAACGCTTTATTAGAATACAGCAGTATCTCTTGCCTGGCCTCCCACTATTGTAGCACACATCTGAACACAATGGAAGAATCCACCAAAAAGCCAGAAACAGTGTGAGGCCTAGAGAAGAAAGACGGCTGAGACTCCTGCACTACTTAACACCTGAAGGTTATATGCTTATGGGAGAAACAAACTAATAGGTTCTTTTGGTTAGACTGCCAAAGTGTGAGGGGAAGAGAGTTAGATGTAAAATAGCAGCATCAATTCAAAGTGAACATGATAGTTTGTCAGGCTCTCCTCAGACAGCCCATCTGTTAAACTAAGGAAACGGATGACTCAACTGGCCTCTCTCAGTTCTCGGAAACCTGTGCTGGGTAGCCTTACACATTGGGAGTCGCATTCAGTTCAGTCAAAAAGATTCAAAAAGCAAGTACTAGAGGGATGGAAACATCTTTTGAGATGTTCTCTGTTCCCTTAGAGAGGAACCAACCAACAGAAGTTGGCTACCTTAAAGTTTTATCTCTGAAGGCATTTCTAAATTCCCCAATACACAAGAGTTACATCTAAGAAGGTACCAAAAGGAAGAAGTGCCCAGAAGGATGGAAAACAGCCTGTCAGACACTGCAGCTTGAGTTACAGCCAGAAGCTGCCAGCAAAATCAGCTGGGAAGCCAGACACTAAACACAAGGATAGGCCATAGGAATTGGCTCTTAAGCAAACATCTATCAGATAGAAGATTTGAGCAAAACAATCCATCCCCAATTCAGCAAACTAAAGAACCAAGTGACAACTAAAGAAAAAAACCCAGCAACAAAACTAGCTGGCTTTGGATGCACCCAGCTAGCTGGACAGCCAGACAGGATTGCAGTGTATGAGATGTTTCAGAGTTGTTTCATGGTCTCTGTGTATATAATGTCTTCTGCAGTTTCCACAGTATGCGTCCGATGAAGTGAGCTGTAGCTCACGAAAGCTCATGCTCAAATAAATTGGTTAGTCTCTAAGGTGCCACAAGTACTCCTTTTCTTTTAGTGTATGAGACTTTCTTCCTATCACACTAGTCTAGAAATCTGTTTAGAAGTGAAAACTGGATGGTTATACAGAGGATATTCACATAGGAACTCTTCTATTCTACTGTCTCTTCAGAAATACAATGGCAGCACGCGGACCCCAGAGGAGGCTGGTACAGTAGAAGATGCTGCAGGAGAACCAAAAGGAAGACTTCCTCTTTTGCTAAAAGACCCTCTCCCCCACAGCAGTTCACCTTCTGGGTGGCTTAGTGAGCAAATCCTCTTGCCAAACACTGACACTCTCTGAAGTCTCTGGTTGCAATCAAGCAGGGTCAATGCAGCCCTTTGCAGTACCACACAGTTTACTCTGGAGGTCCCTTTTGGAGGATAACATAATAATACTCAAATATACCTGCAGATACCTTAAGGATCCTATGGTGCACTTTGTGCAAGGTCCAGGTCTCGCCCCTAGTGTGGCTGTTCAACACTCCCTCCGGCAGCACTAGCTAGCACCTCCACCCTAAAGGTGGCAGCATTTCAACAGTGCAGTATGTGTAGGGCTCAAGTTAAAGGGCCCAGTTTTATAAAATAACTTACATTTCTAGAGTACCTTTCACTTTGAAGGATCCCAGAGCAATCAGCTACATACTAACCAGAATCATTGCACCCTTCTGCAATGCAGCCGCAATAGTACTGAATGTGAGATTTTCTAACCAAGACATCTATTCTTTCAGAATAGGCTATGTACATATATTTACACTGGTGCAATTCCCAGCTTGGGTTAGACACACTTGCGTTAGCTCTAATTGAGTTAGTGTGCTCACATGGGTATGTACTTGGGACAGCGTGGAATTCCATCCATCTACCTCAAAAAGATGAAGGGATAAATTTCCCGTCTACCAAGATTTATATTGCGCTCGTCCCTTGGATAGCCAAGCACCTTTTATTCTAAAAAAAAATACATTAATTTCTCTTGATCCTGCCAGACTTTGAACTTGTTCTAGAGTCAACATATTCCATACCTGATGCTTAGGTAACATAATAGTTAAGCAACCTTTTTTAAAGATAAAAATCAACTTTTACAACAAAGCAGCCAATCAATTGAGGTTTTATAGATAATCACTTATTTCTGCACAGAGGAAAAAAAATGGAGAAAAACTATCAATTTGGATTCAGTTTATCTGTCAAGTTGCAGTCGGATGACAATTAATATCCTAATTAATAAACCTCTAAAACACATAAAAGAGAACACCAGATACCACAAGTCAGCCCTAAAGGTACAAAAGATTTTAAGTTTCATCTGCATTTGTTGGGGGGGGGGGGGGGGGGAAGGGGCGTTGCTGCTTTATGACATATACTGAAGGCCTGAAAAGCAAAGGAGAAATTGCACTTGAAATGTCAAGACTGGCAAGTCTTGTCTTCTCTAGTTTTGCAGTAAGGCGTCTTACATGGAGAATGGGTGGGTGGGAGGAGGTAGAGAGGGGAGCTACTATCTCACAATGTAGTCCAAGGTCTCGCTTCAACTGAGGACTGGTCTACACTACAGAGTTAGGTAGACATAATGCAGCTTACATCGACCTAATTATTTAGTTTCTACACTACAGTCTTCCTCCTGCCGATGTAAGTGCCCTGCTACACCAACATAATAACTCCATCTGCATGAGAGCCGTAAGGCTTATGTTGGTGTAGTTAAGGCAACGCAGTGTCTGTGTAGACACTGGGTCCCTCACATTGGCAGTTGGACTGTCTTGTCAATTCCATGGCAGGAGCTGTGAAATTGACAAGAAAGCCTGGCAACTAGAGCTCAGCTGCCCCCTCTCCCTGGTGAACTTATTTTTCTAATGTAGACATACCCAGAGAGGGCACGTGTATTAAGTATTTGGCAAAGACATCCATGCAAGTATGCAATGGAGTTAAATAAAAGTGTTAAAAACCCCAGAGTTTTAAACAGTCTTACTCAAAACCACTTCCCCTTCAAACGGCTCAACTTTGTCTCACGATGAGACTTTCTACAGCTCTCCAGTCACTAGAGAGAGATCTACAGCAAACAAGACCTGAACTTCTAACATAAAAGCAAGCAGAAGCCCACACACACAACCCACCCACCCCTTTAAAAAAAAAAATACAAGCCTCTCAGGCCATATTGGCACATCAGGCCATGTTTAGGCACATTCCCAATTTCTCCTTTCCTCTCCAGGTCACCTTTGAGCAAACAAATACAGAATCTTTAATTCAGAAATCGTTCTGAAACCAAACGAAGTTCTTGGTCAGCCTCTCTCCCTGCATGAGACTCATACAGCATATGATTTGGCATAGCACATTACAACATGCCAAATCAGATGATATCTAATAAAAGACTCTGCTCACATCGCCCAGGCAAGTGACTGCCTTCGTGACAGCCTGCACACACAGGATCCAGGCCTCTAGAGTTGGAAATGTTTTTGGAATCACTGAATGTCACTAAATACATTTTAAACACATTCAACAGTAAAAAAGAAAGGATTTTGTCCTATCCTGTAAGGCACTGACAGAAAGGGAGTGTAATGTGGCCATTTAAAGTATGTCTGCACTGCAGCTGGAAGCACGCCTCCCAGGCTGGATAGACAGACACTGGCTAGCTGCGCATGAGCTAGAGCGCCAAAGCGTGGATACTGTGTCTCAGGCTACCCACTTCAGCTCGGACCCAGGAGCTGAACAGGCTTGGACTTGGGTGGTCAGCCTAAACCACTGTCAGTGCTGCAACGTCCACACTGCTATTTTTGGCGTGCTGTTTTAAGTGGAGTTAGCATGTCTGTCTTATCTCCAGGCACTCTGAACCTCAAGCTCAAATACACACTTTGCAAAGGAGCCCGAAGAAGGGGCACCAGAAAACTAACAACAAGAAAACTATTAGTTACTATTTCAGAAGCTGTTCTGGATCTTTAATATTTTAGATAAACAGGTTTTTGCTAGTCTCCCATGTTTTCACCTTCACAGGGAATAACTCCTCCCATTTCTTTTGTTTTTACATTAAAAAAAATTTAGCGCTAGTGAATGGAATCTTCAGCCAGAACTTCAGTTTACCCATAAAACAGATACAGCATAGGAAGCAGCACTACCTGCTTCCCCACACAGCCAATCAATTCGTCACCCTTGAAAGACCCTCCCTATCTCCAAACCCAGGCAATTTCACTAGCAAGAAAGGAGGCAGATAACTCAGTGGATGCTGTAATGCAACGTTCATCTACTAGAAATGGACTGAGACCCCACAATTCATTTCTCAGGCTAGCCAGGTGGCAAAGAACAATGATCTCTACTGATCAGTGCTGGATTCAAACAAGCGACAGGTAATATTGAATCTAGCTCGGGATTCTCAATTAAACATTCAGGACTTCCAGTGACACCACAGTAATAATGCAGCTTTCCATTGTTACTAGTTGCTTCAATCATTAAAAAAAATAAAAAATGTAGAGCTTTAAATTAAAAAAAACTTTTAAACACACCAGCAGGTTCATAACATTAACACTCACACCAATACATGCCACCTTCTGCAATAAGAGAATGCGATAATGCCTGCTCTTCAGCTCAAAGCCCTTTGGGTTTTGCCAAAATGATCTCTGGGGTAACCCTTTAGCAGGGACAGAGATCATCTAAGGCAGGGATTCAGGCACTCAGGGGGTCTCAGACCGGCCATTTGTGCAAAGATGAATATTTCTGTACATTCCCATACTCAGAATAGCATTATTCAGAATTAAAAGTCAAAGAATCCTTGACTATGGACCAAAAGCAACCTCCGAATCAGCAGGTGCACTCATTTACGTCAATATAAGATACATCTGTTTACTGTAGGGCTGAATTTGGCCTTAGTTGTTTAATGTTTTTTTAAAAAGACAAGGCTGGCAAAAGCATATGAGGAAAATTATATAACCCTGGACCAAATGAAACACTGGTATTATCTCCCTCTCCAGAGGAACAATATTAGAGCATAGTGTCTTTTTTGTTGCTATGTGACATTTATATTACTTTATTGCACTCATTTTTGAATAGTTTATCAGCGGTTTCCACACTACTATATTTACACAGAATCCAAATTCTGCTACTTTAATCATTCACTGCTATTTAAATAGTATTATCAGTGAATTGGCTACCTTATCAGTTAAGCTTGTAACTGGAACAGCAGACGGCTCAGGCTTTCATCACTGTCCCCTCTGAGAAGAAAGCCAGCTGGGAACAGATACTATGGGTTAAACACGGGGTGAATTTGATTTAAATCACAATTTAAATCACTGTCAGGAAGACTCGATTTAATCATGGATTTCTACATAAAAGTGTATTCTTGTTGATTGTTATAACCTTAATACGTATTCTTCACAACTTTGATAGATGTAGGTTTCATTTTTAGAAGGTACACACTATACATTTTTAAAGTGATTTATTTTGAAAACTTTTCAGATTAGTTTTACAGCTATATCAGAAAATGAAAGACTGTTTGGGTAGTCTGAGACACGGTATCCACGCTTTGGCGCTCTAGCTCATGCGCAGCTAGCCAGTGTCTGTCTACCCAGGCTGGGAGGCATGCTCCCAGCTGCAGTGCAGACATACTTTAAATGGCCACATTACACTCCCTTTCTGTCAGTGCCTTACAGGATAGGACAAAATCCTTTATTTCATTTACCAAAGGTAAATGAAGCAGATATTTATGAAGTCATTGGGAGGTGAACTATCTCCAATTCAACAGGTTAATCATTAATATTTGGAGGATTTTCTTGCCATGCTATATTAGGAGGAGAACATCAGACAGACATTTAAATTGTTTTATTTTACTAAAACAAAAATGTTATGTATTCTGGATTTTTTTCTTCAAAATATAATATTTTAACAAAACAAGCATATGAATTTTTGAATTTAAACATTTTTTAAAATCAGGTTTGTTTTTGTTAAAATTGTTTTAAACTAAAATAGTTAAATGAAATATTAAAAAAAATTAAATCGACTAGGTCATCCAGGTCAACATGAGAAAATTTAAAATATGGCTTCTGCAGCTAACTCAGTCATTTTCACCTTCATTTTCCTGTTTGTTCATAATCTGGCAAAGAAAAACAAGCTTTTCTGCTTTTCCAGGTCCCAAACGATTTCTCAATTTGGAATGAATTAGTCCAAAGGAAGAAAATATTCTTTCTACACCAGCAGAAGCAGCTACTGCTGTTAAAAGTGAGGTTATCACTTCAACAGTCTCTGAATCCAAGTGCTTAGGTGACTTCCACCAGTTCACTGTTGTGACTTTCTTTAAAACATCATCAGCAAACATATTTCTTGAATGGTTCTTATTCCCAAACTGGGTCTCTTATGGCCTGCTGCCATTATAGGTTTTCCCTTCTATTGAGAGAATGGTATGGTAGATCTCAAATCAATGAAGGCTACACTCAAAAAGACCTCAAGACTTCTGGAATATGCAGCTCAAACAGTTTCACTTCTATTTCTACTGCCTGTCCCTCCCTTCTCACATTTATCTCCAGACTTCTTCTCCTTGTCCAGATCTAGTCTGCCCCAACAATCTTCTATTTATTGAACTTTTTGAAACTTTGCACTTTTAGAGAGAGGTAAGGGATTGACTCTGTGTACACAAATTTGCAGAGGAACAATAGGGTTGAGATCTGTTATTTCTCACCTCTATATATTATTTATTTAAAAATATTTTTGCTGTTAACAAGCATGTTATGTCTGGAGACACAAATCCACAGTTTGAGAACTCCAAAACTAAGCATCTCTGATGGTATCTTCTAGACTGAGCACTGAATCCCACTGGGTAGATAGAAAGATTAACCTAAATAATCTATACAGAAGCCCCTGGAACCCCATAAAATTGGGTCCCTAATCTATGAACTATTGGAACTCATTTACAAAACTTTTCTTAAACATTACATGAATATATTGTCTCATACTATAGAATTAGAATTTATAATCCCTATTCCATGATGAGATAGTTTTAAATTAAGATACATTATAGCTCAAAGATATCTTTAGATAGGTTTTTTCCTCAAAAAGCATTTTATCAAAAGAGTCAAATTTAAATTTTAAAAAATCCAATTTTTTAAATTAAAAAAAAAATCTTTGATTTTTATCCACCCTGGTTAAACATAATCGCTGACTTCTTCCCCTATCTATATTCTTTGATCATGGGATAATTCCCACGCAAGATATCATTCTCTCTTCACCCCCATCCCATACATGGGAAACAGAGAAGGGAAGAGGGGACAACATTCTAAAATTCAAGTAAATCAGGTGGAACAATTTATAGTGACCCGGGGGGGGGGGGGGGGGGGGGAACCAAACCACCCAAATGAGCAAAACACAAGTTTAAGAGCCACTGCCAAGCAGATTTACTGCTCAGGTTCAAGGAGCAAGCAATATCCAATAGCTGTCACTGTTGTACTTGCTTGGTATCCTGTAATAAAAGTCATACTGCTCTCACTGAACAGGGATTTAGATTCCCATCCGCCACCCTCAGAAACAATGTGAAACCTCATGTTACATTTATTCAAGGCTCCTTCTCCAAGAACAAGCATATTAGAAAGCACAGCAACTGAGAAGAGTTTAGGGTATTTATCTGCAAATATGCTCTTTTCTATTAACTTAATGAAGCAGTTACTGTAAAGCCCATGTTTATATTTTTCCTTACTATTCATCGTTAACACATGGTACAAAATTCACACACTAGAGGAGGCAGAAAGTTAGCATTTTAGGGATGTTCGTTAGCGTCATGCTTTGTTGAGAAACCAGAATTTAACCTACAATTTGTCAGATAGTTAGGAGAACATACAATCTAAGCCAAGCAGGCATGCTCTCTAATCCTTTCTAAGCCGATTCCCATTACAGTCTCAGAACAACACAGAATCACAGTGACGTTCTTTTGAAGCACTGTCATTCCACTAGAATGCTGACTCTTCAAAGCAGATATATTTGGCACCTGGGGATGCTTTTTGCCCTCTGTACATTGGGCAGCATTTCAAGTTGTTAAGAGTACAACTTGTTACATGGAGCCCAATTCTATGAATATTCCAGAACCACCTTCAACTCAGTTTTGTGTTCTGTTAAATCCAAACAACATACATTCTATCTATGGGGTTAATATGGTATAATTTAGGGTTGAATCTGTCTCTATAAATTGAGGGTTGCCATAAATAAGATTATGAGATTGAAATACTTGACTTCTTGTTCTGCTTCTCGATAGACAGAATTACTATAGCAGGAGTTCACTATAAACAGCTTCCAACAAATCAGATATTAAAAATAATTGCTATTCAGATTCATAAATCCTGTATGCTATGAACCCTGAAAAGAGATAGTGAAGTAGCATAGTATATAGCCTGTGTTGATAACACATTTTACAGCCCTCCATACTGTATTCTCTTTCCCTACTATTTTTAGTACCTAATTTGGTAGTTTTTCCCCCCCCAATTTGAGGATTCACACTTAAATATTCATGGTAAATAGGCCTAATGGCCTGTGATGGGATGTTAGATGGGGTGGGATCTGAGTTACTACAGAAAACTCCTTCTTGGGTAACTGGCTGGTGAATCTTGCCCATATGCTCAGGGTTTAGCTGATCGCCATATTTGAGGTCAGGAAGGAATTTTCCTCCAGGGCAGATTGGAAGAGGCCCTGGAGGTTTTTCGCCTTCCTCTGTAGCATGGGGCATGGGTCACTTGCTGGAGGATTCTCTGCTCCTTAAAGTCTTTAAACCACAATTTGAGGACTTCAGTAGCTCAGACATAAGTGAGAGGTTTTTCGCAGGAGTGGGTGGGTGAGAGTCTGTGGCCTGTGTTGTGCAGGAGGTCGGACTAGATGATCATAATGGTCCCTTCTGACCTTAATATCTATGAATCTATGAATAGTGGGTTTTTTCATAATTCCTTTTCCCCTTTGAATCTCTCCACTATTTATCAGTAAAATTGTATTGATAATTGTAACAGAAAATAAAACAAAGTGTACAAGTTTTGCCAGTAGATCTCAGAGCACTTTAGTAAGGTGGATAAGCATCATTGTCACTTGTGTAACATCATGTGATAAAATGTGAATGATGAAAGTCTGGAAAAAAGGCAATTAGTAGTTCCAAACACAAATTTTCCCCAGAAATTCCCGAACTAATCCACAATATGTACAGAAAGTGATTAGGTCAGATTCTCTGCGGTGATGCCTGTGGGAGGAACGCCCCACAGGATGAAAGAATTTGGCTCCCTGATTCTCAGGCTCCAGTATAATTCAGAGCAGCCAAAGAACCCTCCATTTCTGCTGATAATATCAAGATGCAACAACGCTTCAGCCACAAGCCTTCTCTCCCAACACTTACCCCCTATTTCAGTGCAGGGACAAGGGAACAGAGTAGGAGCCTGCTATGCATTCCCTTAAGCAGAAGCACCTCTCTGCTCAAGCAATCCAGGCAGCTTTCAACCCCTTTGTACCACCAGAGTGAGGCAAAGGGACCAGACTGTCCCTGGCAATCCGGAAACCCATAAATGCAAATTGGGAAGATAAAGTAAAGAGAACAGATTTTGTCTGGCAATCTGAGCTGTTTACTTTATCTTTCCAATTTGCATTTACTGGTTTCCAGCCCAACAGACTAATAACCGATCAAAAGTCACTTCTTTATGGATTACTTACAACAAGGAGATAACAGAAAAGACCTGCAATCTCAGTTAAATGACAGAGTTAACATTTTGAAGGTGAAGGCCAGGTCAGATTCTGATACTCCTGACATGTGGAAATAAAGATATTTGTAATATAATCAGACATACTAAGGAAGAGCGTGTATCTCCAAAAGCCCAAATTATACAGATGTCTGATAATTCAGAACCAAGATCTTTCTTTGTACTCACCTTTACGGTGCAATCCTAAAGACTTTCTATAGCAGGCATTTATTTAATGGACACATTTCCATAACAATTTTGTAACTCACCTATTTATCTTTTGAACAATTCTCATGTAATTATTTCAAAGGAATTAAAAAAACAGGGGAAAAATATCAGAACAATTAGTGATCCTTCTGACCTCCTTTGTAAAATTCTTTGAGGTCCACTGATGAAAAGCACATACAGAAGTGAGCATTATTCTACAAAACAAAGCCATTTTATCTACGAGACAAGAGCACAGAAATGGTTGGAACAACAGCCAGAAGAGTGATGAACTTCAAATTTGAAGTTGCACCCTACACTGAGTATTTAGTTGCAGATACTCATTACCTATTTCCTCAAATTATGAGACAAGCATCTGAACAAATGCTTATGATCATGCATATACTTCCAGCTTCACAAAATGAATTTCGGTAACCAGGGAAAGATGAACACTTATGTTATTACAATTCAATTACTATCTTGTGAATAGCTTCTACTTACTTATCCCAACAATAACTGAGAGAGTATGGTCCAGGCTCAAGTAGGAGAGGAGATTGTAGAAGTTGAAAGAGATCAGACAGAAGCATAAGATGACACTGATCCATTCTTGCAGTCTTTTCCCTGTTGAATAAAAGAGGGCACATTAACAGTAATATTTGAAACACTTAGTATTAAAAGCCAAGGTACGAAAGTAATCTATTGCCTGTATGATTTGCTCAGTTTCTCCTCTTTCATGTTGTTTAGAAATGATGAGGCAGAAACTTATTTAGTGGTGGGAACGGTATATTTTGTCTCATGTCAGAGACACTCCTCTGCTATGCACCATTATTTAAAAAAAAAAAAAAAAAATCAAGGACAGAAAAAACATCTTTTAGCACAGATTTCAGTTTCCTTCTTGCAGTATTCACTGTCATGCCCTTCAGCAGCTTTGGTCTTGCTTTTGTAGCTGCCATACCTTTTCTATGCAGCAACAGGAAGCAGCATGCCACTTCACCGATAATGGCACATTTTCACTATTGTCAGCAGGAGTGAAGTTCAACCTCAAAGCACTGATTTTCCTTCAGCAGGCTTCTTACCTTTCAGTCTTATGAGTCTCAGATATAGTGACTGAAGTACCCTTTGTCCCCCATATCCAGGTACAGAGGCTATTTTAAAACTGATCATGAAAAGCTTCCATCGTATTAGGGAAATGAACAAAAAAATGTTTTTATGTTTCATTCAGCATATTCAAACAAGTACATGAGTGAAAAAGAAAATGTGTTCTCTGGTATTCCTGTGTCCCCTCAGAGCTGCTTTCATAACATCTTTATGTGGCTCTCAAAGCTCTTTAGGCATTAACCCCCCAAAACCTTCAAGGTCTTATCTTTACTAGGAAAAAAAAACCCTTGAGTTAGTTAAAACAAGGGAGTTTAATATTACTTGCTAACTTGTGTGAAAACAATACTGACTACTCTCCCTGACAACCTTTAACTCAGCCTGCTAACTTGTGTGAAAATGACAAATTGCCTAATCTTCCTTAGGATTTTACCTCAAGTTAGCCATCTCAAATTAAGAACACTTTTCCCCCCCCACTAGTGAATGCCTGTGAGGTATGATAATCCTCAGAGTGTTAGACAGGTTAAATTGCTTAACCAGGGTGGGTCTGTGACAGAGCTGGGAATAGAGCCCAGGAGTCTTGACTCCCAGTTGCATGCAGAACTTTGTATACAGTAGAACCTCAGAGTTACAAACACCTCATTTGGAGCTGGAAGCAGTGGTGAGCTGGAGCCGGTTCGCACGAACCAGTTAAATTTAGAAGCCCTTGTAGAACCGGTTGTTCCATGAGGGACAACCGGTTCTAAAAGGGCTTCTAAATTTAACTGGCCAAAAGTGGCGCCTTGGGTGCTGACTCCATGGGTGCTCCAGCCCTGGAGCATCCAAGGGGAAAATTTGGTGGGTGCAGAGCACCCACCGGCAGCTCCCCACCCTGCCCCCGGCCCCAGCTCACCTCCGTTCCGCCTCCTCCCCTGAACACACCGCCACGCTCTGCTTCTCCCCCCCATCCCCCGGCTTCCCGCGAATCAGCTGTTCGCACGGGAAGCCAGGGCGGGCTGAGAAGCAGGCGGCGGCTTCGCACTCAGGCCCAGGGAGGCGGGGGTGAGCTGGGGCGGCAGGGGGAGGGGGTTGCGAGGACAGCCACCCGCACCACAGCAGGTAAGCCGGTTCTGGGGGCAGTCAGGAGACAGGGGAGGTGGGTGGATGGGGCAGGAGTCTCGGGGGGTGGGGGTGGGCAACGACCCCCTCGTGGGGTGAGGAGGGAACCGGTTGTTAAGATTTTGGCAGCTCATCACTGGCTGGAAGTACACAATCAGGCAGCAGCAGCAGAGACAGGAAAAAAAAAAAAGCAAAGTACAGTACTGTGTTAAATGTAAACTACTAAAAAAAACAAAGGGAAAGCAGAATTTTTCTTCTGCATAGTAAAGTTTCGAAGCTGTATTAAGTCAACGTTCAGTTGTAAACTTTTGAAATAACAACCATAATGTTTTGTTCAGAGTTACGAACATTTCAGTTATGAACAACCTCCACTCTCCAGATGTTCATAACTCTAAGGTTCTAATGTACTATGAAATAACAGGGCATATAGGTGTGACAAGATACTCAGACACTTGTGAAGACACATGAAAGTGCGGTCTAAGAATCAGTCTTTTCAGTTGAATCTTGCTACAGTTCTTCACATTTCAACAAATGCTCACTCCTTGCCTTTACAAAGAGGAAGCATGTGTTTCAGGATAGACTTACACTCTAGGAAGGTTCTGATTTGTGGGCAATCAAGAGCTAGAAAGCATCCACTACTAGCTAATCAAGAGATACTTAAGTTTAATACAGCGAGACACTGACATGCCTTTCCTTCCTCAGACAAAATAAAAAAGTGAATTTACAATCTTTTAAAATGGCCAGTAAGAACAACAGTTGATGAGGTTACTGGTCACGAATTTTCTATCAGATGTGAGAAGTCCCAATCACTCCCCCTTCTTAGATTTCATCTGCTCTAGCAACTCTCTCTCTCACTGACGACAACAG
The DNA here is from genome assembly GCF_015237465.2 of Chelonia mydas. Classification (NCBI taxonomy): domain Eukaryota; kingdom Metazoa; phylum Chordata; order Testudines; family Cheloniidae; genus Chelonia; species Chelonia mydas. Next base: position 16,310,708 of record NC_051253.2, on the reverse strand, counting down.
GTGTCAGCAGCAACAGAGCTGATCTGGTGCTGAACACAGTTTAACTGTAAGCATTGTCAAGTACGAGTTATCAGAAGTTAACTCTTTTCTGAAAAGGTGCTGAACATGGTTAGCCATTAACTACTTTTACAGTTAAATCATGTTCAGCACCAGTTCAAATGTTTCAGATATCAACCACTAGTAAGGGATACTTTTTGTAGTGTAGAAGACAGTCAATCAGTGCTAACATATGTTGAATACCTGTTTCCAAGTGTTAGGGAAAACCTTGCCGAGCTGTATATGGAGGAGCGAAAGAAAATCATGGTGATCAAGGGTCTAAGCAGGGCATTTTGTTATTCTCCAGTAGGCTGAGTAACATGGCATGCCCAGAAAGCATTGCTTTATTAAGTCAGACATAGAATTGGATAGGAATAAGAATTTTAAGAGGTAAACATGTTCTAATCTCACCAATGCAGAATTTTGTTCTGAGAAGGCTGGACATATCTAAATTGCATAGCTGGATCCTGGGATAGCAGATGACTTTGTAAGAAGAGCAAAAGTGATTAAAGGAACACCAAAAGAACAGGTTTTCAAAGAGGCAGAAGGCAACAATATGGAAGGCTGCTCTAAAAAGGCCTCCAAGGTACCCAAAGTTAAAGTTAATTAACACCCACATTCTGCAAGGAGAAGCGGCACCCTGATTAGAAGAGCTAACTTGAGAGGTCCACAAGGAGCAATTAGTTGATAATGTGGGAAACACCAAGGCACTTCTACGCATGTCCCAGGGGTGTGAATAGAACCCTGTAACTCTGCATATCAGGGATACTGAGACCACTTTCCTAATATTGACATCTGAAACCAGGAATATGGCCCCAATCTTGGCCAGACTGGTCAATCAACTGCAAGAGTGCAAGTCAGCACTGATCACCTGATATTTTTGGAACACTTGAACTTTAACAGTTGCCAAACAGAGAGGATCAACAAAATACAAAATACCATTTTGAAAAAGGATTATGGAAATAAGCCAAAGTGACATACACTGTATTGGAAAAAGGCACTCTTATTCCAGAATAAAAATGTCTACTTGTGAAGTTATAACAGTATAGTTACGCCAGTAAGTTTCTCCATGTAGACATTCTCGATGTACCTGGGAACTATCTGTCATTCTCCCACAAAGTCATTACTCTAGCTTCATATTTGGACCCCTAAAGTATCAGAATATGCTTACTTATGGAACTTGCAGTGTGTTCCCACCAGTGCATAAAGGGTTCACACATTTAATTCCTACTAGCATTAGTGAGTTATTGGTATAAAACCCCCTACAAAATCCACAATAGCACTGCTCCCTAGTTTTTATCTGTAGCTGAAGGTAAAGGTAGCAGTCTCATACTTCAGAGAGTAAACAGACCACTAGAGAGGTAAGGAAGAAGTTCTTCTGCTATAAATCATGACAAAGTCAGCAAGGTAAATTATTGACCACCTTCGTTTGAAGCCTAGGCAGTCATTGCTGGGGTTAGGTTAGCATACTTGGATTGATGGTATGACAAATACCTGACAGATACCTGATCTTTCAGCACAGCTGTGGTGTGACCAATGTACAGAAACAAGTTCAAGTGGGTATGTCACTTGAAATAGACAATCCAGAAAACTGAAAAGCTAAGCAACTTAAATGCATTCACTGATATTCATGTTCTGCCTGTGTGTGAAGCTTATTTTTCTTAACCACCTCCAATCTGTGAGCTAAGTTGTTTTAGCTGAACTGCCGTTAATGGCTGTTTTGTTGGAAACAGCAATAATAGGCACAGTTTCACGAAGTGCTGAAATATGTTTTTTTTTTTTTTTTCCTTTCTGAAGATTTATGCTCTCATCTCAGGAGGAATCGGTTGGAAATGACAAAGGCATCAAAAATTACTCTCTACCCTTTATTCCAAAGAAAGAATATATTTTTCCACTCATAGAAAGGGATATTAGCATGAGTTTCTGCAGCTATTTCCACTGCATGATTGCACATTGATGGTTAGAGCTAAAAAAAATGACATGCAGCAAAGTTTGAAAACGGGTATGAAAAAAATTAACCCTCCCGCCCCAATCTCAAAGCACTATATCACTAGTACATGCCAATGCCATGAATATTTCTGTTGGTACTGCCTTGCTCAGAAACAAGACTTGAACTACAAGACTGGGGCGAGGGAAGGGAAATAGTTTCTCTTGCTAGGCAAAAGGGAAGGCTGCACTCTCTCGGGGCTGGAACACTGGGCTGGAGTCAGGGGACCTGGATTCCAGTCTGCCTGACTCAACTATTTGGCCTAGACAGCAAGTCATTTAACTTCTCCATACCTCACTTTCCCTGTCTGTAAAATAGGGATACAGCCAACTATCTTTTTTAAGTGCTTTGCAATCTCTGCTTGAAAATTGATATGTGAGTGCTGGATATTACTGATAAAAATAATAAATTCAAACAATTAAAATTCATCCAAAGAGTACAGAAAAACCATGGAGTGCCTCATTAAGTGTATATTATTGCAGTTCTGCTTCAGATGAGTTCATTCCAGATATCTTCACAAGACACACATCACACTGAACACAGATACCAAGTGTGGGACATTGCTGTTTCACAGTGTTCCCAAGAAAGATGACACAAAAGCCCTTTGATATGGGAAGTTCACAGTAACTTCCATGTCTAGATCTTGAGGGGTTTGGGGGGTTGTGCTAGTAGTCTGAAGAATAAAAAGATGGGTCTCCCAGGTCTGCAGAGGGAAAAGGCTGACAGAAGAGAACTAAGCCAGGTAGCTGATTTGCCGCATGCTGCATCCCTGCACCTCTCTTGGCATGCACAGGCCTTGCTGTCTGGAGCCAAGGAAGGCGATGTTTTGCCTTTCCAGGCAGTAAGGAAATAGCCTAAAGCTCACTTAGCTTTGGAAAGTGGCTCTCTCAGGCTCCCAATTTCACCCTGACTCTGCAGTCTTCTGTTGCCTCCCTTCCACTTGCTTTTTCTTCCCAAACCCTCATCATTACCCAGCTTCCTAATAACTTTTCCTTCCTGCCTGTCTCCCTCTTGGTCTCCTCAAAGGGCCCTGTTGCTGTCACTGCACTTTCCTCAGACCGCCTCTCTACCCAAGCATCTGTTCTCCCACCATGGGTCCCAGACTACCTCGCTTACTGCCCCACACGCCCAACTGTCCATTCCACAACCGTTACGGACCTCAGTCACTGGACTCTTCCTGGTCCAAACGCCCTAACCTGTGGTTTGACTTGACCAGTTGTATGCCACATGGCCATGGCCCCTATGCAGCATACTTCGCTGCCCTGCGGTGTGAATTACAAGAAAACTGACAAGTGGCAGCCTGGTTTCAGCATCACCCTCCACTCAGACACAATCCTCAATCCTGACATGTTAAGTTCAGCTCAAATCATCAGCCGCTCCACAGAGAGCATGAGGGTCCAGGCCAGGCCCGGCCCTCCTCCCATATCCCATCCCCACGGGATTCACGTCAAGCAAAATTCCCTGTCTGGCTACAAAGGCATCAAGGCCATGGGGCTTCCTCCTCAGGTCTCAAACTGAGAAGTCAGAGCCCTTAGACAAGTCCCTTCAGATGAATGCTACCAGCCTGGGGGCTTATGCCCTAGCCCAGGGAACAAAGGGTTCATACATAGTGACCTGCTTGATCCAAGGGGGAAAGAAACCCCCACTCAACTCTGTGGGGGGCAGGCACAACTGAGGCTGCTCCCTCCAACATCTGCCTGGCCTAGGGGAGGAGGCTTGAAGTTGTAGCTTTGCCCCGCGGGGGAGGGTGTTTTCCTGCCTGGGCATCACTTGGGGAAGCCCAGGACTGCCTTCTCCACACCTCCCAGAGCAGAGCCCCCCACCCCCCGGTCCCCTTATACAACCCCCAGAGCAGAGCCCCCCCCCATTCCCCAACTCCCCCGCCCCCCCATACCCTCCCGTTCCCCCACCCCACGGCGCCCCCTACTCAGCGGGGCAGAGCCCCTGCCCGGTCGCCCCGCGCACCTGGGGAGTAGAGCTCCGCCAGCTCCCGCGCCCCGACGTGCTGGGCTCCCCAGCGCCGGCTGCTGCCCTCCGACTCCTCCTGCGCGCAGACAGCCTCGGCCTCCAGCTCCGTGCCCGCCCCGTTCGCCTGGAGCCGGGCGCACTCGGCCCCGCCGCTCGCCATGGCCCGGCCTCGCCTCTCCGCTCCGCCGCCGCCGCCGCCGCCGCCTGCTGCTGCGGCTCCCGCGCCCCGGCCTGAGGCAGCGCGTCGCCTTCGGGCTGCGGCCCGGCCAACAGGGCTCCAGGGCCGGGGGAACCGCCCAGCGCGAGCGCTCACACCACGAGCATCGACACTAGCCGGCGCCAGCCGCACTTACTTGCCTGCCCGGAGTCGCCGGCCAGAGAGGTGGGAGCAGCGGGCGGCTACGCCCCGGCACCGCTCGTCCAATCACCTCCGCTCCCGCACCGCCTTTCGGCCAATGGAAACCAGCGGTTGCTATGCCTCAGCCAATGGCAAGACAGCAGAGGCCTTCGCATCTGGAGCGCATCTTCTGCTCGCTGCATTAACTGGGGGGGGATATCACATCTGGAGAAGCGCCATTGCCCGGATGCCGTAATGGGGGGGGAGGGGGCGGTTCACATCTGCAGCAGCCCCTCTGCCAGCTGTACTATCAGGGTGAAAGGAGCACATTTGGAGAAGCTGCACCATTGCATAGCTGCATTAATGGGGAGGGTTTTCGTATATGGAGCAGCACCTCTGCCACCTATATTAATGGGGGAGGAGCACCACAGCTGGAGCAGAACCTCTGCCAGCTGTATTAACAGGCGAGGGGCAGCACAGGGCCGTAACGGGTGAGAGGGGCAGCTGCCCATGGTGCAGAGTGGTATGGGGTGCAAAAATGGGGCAGCACAGGATAGGGCCCAGTGGCGTCAGCCCCCCCTTCCCCCCCCCCCCCGCAGGACTGGGCCCAGCAGCATAAGCCAGAGTCCATGGAATGGGCATAGTTTGGGGCAGGGGTGGCATTGCCTCACCCCTCACTCCCCATAAAGAGGCCAGTGGAGGGGGTGGTATAGAGTTGCTTTTTCTCCTGCCAATACTTTTGCAGTTGGACACTGTCTCCTGGTGCCAATTGTCTTCCCCTTCTCTGTTTGCTGGGTACCCTATATGGCAGGGCTGGCCAAACTTACTGACCCTACTAAGCCGCATATGACAATCTTTAGAAGTTTGAGACCCAGGGTGCACCTGACAGGACTTGGGCCTTCAGCCCCGCTCTTGTTGAAGCCCTGAGCCTGCACAGATGCACCCCGCAGGGCTGAATCCCCGAGACTCCCCCTCCCTGCTGAGCAGAAGCCCTTACTGCACCACCCTGCTGCAAAGCAGAGGTCCTGAGCTCCCCTGCCCCAGTCTGGTAGGTGGGGAGGACAGGCAGGGCTCTGCAAGCCACACTTTAATGGTAAAGGAGCCACATGTGGCTCGCAAGCCACAGTTTGGCCACCCCTGCTATATGGCAAGCATCCTGTTTTCTATACAAGGGTGAGTGCCCATTGGGAGGGCAGGGCCAGGGCCATGGGGGAAGGGGGATGAGATGGGGGAAAGAGGAAGTGGGGCAGGAAGGGGGATGGGATAGGGTAATGAGGAAGGGGGATGGGGCAGGAGACCATGGCAAAGGGGGATGGGATGGGGAAGAGAAGGGGATGGGGAATGGGAGGGGCCACATGCAGTGTCCCCTCTGCAGCAGCAGCTGGGGCTCCCCTGTTAAGCCGGCCCATCCTTCCCAGCACTGGCAGCCCACCTCCAGTCGGTATCCCTGCTGCAGTTACACCCTCAGGTGCCATCCAAATATCCTCTCCAGCACTCCCCAAATCACAGGTGCCAACTTCCCTTGGCGCTGGTGGGTGCTCATGCCCGCCCCCTGCCCCGCCCCAACTCTGCCCCCTCCCTGTCCCTATTGGACCCCTCCCCAAATCCCCACCCAGGCCCCGCCTCTTCCCAAGCATGCTGCATTCCTCCTCCTCCCCCTCCCTCCTAGCGCTTGCGCCTCAAAACAGCTGTTTTATGGCGCAAGTGCTGGGAGGGAGTGGGGAGAAGCAGGACGCAGCAGCGCGCTCAGGGGAGGAGGCGGAGCAGAGGCGGAGGTGAGCTGGGGTGTGGGAGCGGGTTGGGGAGCTGCCGGTGGGTGCAGAGCACCCACCAATTTTTCCCCGTGGGTGCTCCAGGCCCGGAGCACCCATGGAGTCGGCACCTATGCCCCAAATAACCCCCCCAGTACACAGACACCCCTCTGAAACCCCTCAAGTGCCTCTCTGGCTCCTCCTCCCCATCTCCCCGGCAGTATCCTCTATTTGGGAACTTGAAATATGGCAACCCTAGGAGTTGCTCTGTTCTCACAGCTTTGGTTTCCGGAGCTGACGGGAGCAAGTCTACCCTGCCAGCAGCCAACTGCCTCCAGTGCCTGGGCTGGGCACTGGGCTCACATGGCCAAGCTCAGAGTTCGGGTTGTGTGACCAAGAGCCCGGAAGCCATGGAGCTGGGGCAGGGCAGCCAAGAGGAGCAAGGGGCGGTTCTGCTCTGCACACAGGGGGTGTGGGGAGAGCTACACAGCTGCAATGGTGGGTCTCCAGGCTGTGACCAGATGGCCGGGGAGCTGAGAGGCACGTGCCCAAGGGGGATGAGTACTGCAGGGCACACCTCGGGAAGTATCTTATGGCAGCCAGGCTCCATGGGCAGGGGCTGGATCTAGGGAATGTCGCTGGCCAGTGTAGTGTATTAAACTGCTCCGCATAGGAATGTGCTACTGGTAGCAGTTACTGATACACAATGGATTGTAAGAAACTGCTATTGTAGTAGACGGCTACCTGATGTAGCAAATGCCTACGGGTAGCAGTTTCTTGCACTGTAGTGTATGTGAAATTGCTACGTGTAGAAATCTGCTATCTGTAGCAGTTATTTAAATGTGTAGACTGTAAGAAACAGCTTTTGTAAAAAGATGCTACTTCCCTCATAGGTCATGTTGTCTAGGCCTCAATTTTTTTTCTTCTCTGGACTCTCTCCAATTTGTCCACATCTTTCCTGAAATGTGGTGCCCAGCACTGGACATAATACTCCTGTTGAGGCCTAATCAGTGAAGAGTAGAGCGGACATCCCAGAGTGATCTGATTTTTTGCAGCAGCATTACATTGTTCACTCATATTCAGCTTGTGGTCCACTAGGACCCCGAGATCCCTTTCCACGGTACTCGTATTCAGCTTGTGGTCCACTATGACCCCCAGATCCCTTTCCGCAGTACTCCTTCCTAGGAAGTCATTTCCCATTTTGTATGCGTGCAGCTTGTTATCATTCTCAAACTTTATAATTGTACTCTCTATGCCATTATCTCAATCATTAATTAAGATTTTGAATAGAAACGTATCCAGAACTGATCCCTGGAGAACCCCACTCGTTATGCCCTTCCAGCCTGACTCAGCCCTTTCAGCCTGTGAATCACTGATAACTACTCTCGGAACTGTTTTCCAACTAGTTTTGCACCCATCTTATTTTAGCTCCATCTAGGTTGCATTTCCATAGTTTGTTTATGAGAAGGTCATGGGAGACAGTATCAAAAGCCTTACTAAAGGCAAGAAAGATCATGTCAACCACTTCCCCCCCCCTCCACAAGGCTTGTTACACTGTTAAAGAAAGCTATCAGTTTGGTTTTACATGTGAGGCTGCTTGAATTAGCTACATCAGATATCCTTTTTTAGCAAAGTAGGACCTGTCACTGCTGCAGGTAGCCCGGTCCTACAGATAGCATTTTCACACACACACACACAGAGTACAAAGTGCAATCTGCAGGAATGTGCGACCTGTAACACTGCAATCTGATGAAGCTAATTATTTCTGCAGATAGCAGTTTCTCACACTGGAGGTATGTGAGACTGCTATCTGTAGCAATTAGCTACATCAGATGTCCTTTTTTAGCAAAGTAGGACCTGTCGCTGCTGCATATGTTTCTGGATGGTACAAGGCCCTGGAATCTAATTGAATTGTAGAATATCAGGGTTGGAAGGGACCTCAGGAGGTCATCTAGTCCAACCCCTGCTCAAAGTAGGACCAATCCCCAACTAAATCATCCCAGCCAGGGCTTTGTCAAGCCTGACCTTAAAAACCACTAAGGAAGGAGATTCCACCACCTCCCTAGGTAACCCATTCCAGTGCTTCACCACCCTCCTAGGGAAAAAGATTTTCCTATTATCCAACCTAAACCTTCCGCACTGCAACTTGAGACCATTACTCCTTGTTCTGTCATCTGCTACCACTGAGAACAGTCTAGATCCATCCTCTTTGAAACCCCTTTTCAGGTAGTTGAAAGCAGCTATCAAATCCCCCCTCATTCTTCTCTTCTGCAGACTAAACAATCCCAGTTCCCTCAGCCTCTCCTCATAAGTCATGAGCTCCAGCCCCCTAATCATTTTTGTTGCCCTCCGCTGGACTCTTTCCAATTTTTCCACATTCTTGTTGTAGTGTGGGGCCTAAAACTGGACACAGTACTCCAGATGAGGCCTCACCAATGTCAAATAGTGGGGAATGATCACGTCCCTCGGTCTGCTGGCAATGCCCTGACTTATACAGCCCAAATGCCGTTAGCCTTCTTGGCAACAAGGGCACACTGTTGACTCATATCAGCTTCTCATCCACTGTAACCCCTAGGTCTTTTTCTGCAGAACTGCTGCCTAGCCATTTGGTCCCTAGTCTGTAGCAGTGCATGGGATTCTTTCATCCTAAGTGCAGGACTCTGCACTTGTCTTTGTTGAACCTCATCAGATTTCTTTTGGCCCAATCCTCTAATTTGTCTAGGTCCCTCTGTATCCTATCCCTACCCTCCAGCATATCTACCTCTCCTCCCAGTTTAGTGTCATCTGCAAACTTGCTGAGGGTGCAGTTCATGCCATCCTCCAGATCATTAATGAAGATATTGAACAAAACCGTCTGCAAGACCGACCCTTGGGGCACTCCACTTGATACCGGCTGCCAACTAGACATGGAGCCATTCATCACTACCCGTTGAGCCCGACGATCTAGCCAGCTTTCTATCCACCTTACAGTCCATTCATCCAGCCCATACGTCTTTAACTTGCTGGCAAGAATAATGTGGGAGACCGTATCAAAAGTTCTGCTAAAGTCAAGGAATAACATGTCCACTGCTTTCCCTTCATCCACAGAGCCAGTTATCTTGTCATAGAAAGCAATTAGGATAGTCAGGCATGACTTGCCCTTGGTGAATCCATGCTGACTGTTCCTGATCACTTTCCTCTCCTCTAAGTGCTTCAGATTTGATTCCTTGAAGACCCGCTCCATGATTTTTCCAGGGACTGAGGTGAAGCTCACTGGCATGTAGTTCCCTGGATTCTCCTTCTTCCCTTTTTTAAGGATGGGCACTACATTAGCCTTTTTCCAGTCATTCGGGACCTCCCCCGATTACCATGAGTTTTCAAAGATAATGGCCAATGGCTCTGCAATCACATCCGCCAACTCCTTTAGCTCCCTCGGACACAGCGCATCCAGCCCCAGGGACTTGTGCTTGTCCAGCTTTTCTAAATAGTCCCAAATCACTTCTTTCTCCACAGAGGGCTGGTCACCTCCTCCCCATACTGTGCTTCCCAGTGCAGCAGTCTGGGAGCTGACCTTGTTTGTGAAGACAGAGGCAAAAAAAGCATTGAGTACATTAGCTTTTTCCACATCCTCTGTCACTAGGTCGCCTCCCTCATTCAGTAAGGGGCCCACACTTTCCTTGACTTTCTTCTTGTTGCTAACATACCTAATGTATACACATTAACCCTCACGGGGCACATCACTATACAAAAAAAGTTGTGTCTGTGCCTGTAGTGAGGCGGCTTCCCCACTCTGATAAGCAGGGGGTTAAAAGTAGCCAAGCTAGGCTGGCTGGGGGAAGCAGCCACAGCTGTGGCCAGCTCAATTAGGGCCCAACTGGCCCTGATAAGAGGGCTGTGGGCCAGAAGCTGGAGAAGTCTCACTCTAGCCCTGGAGTGGGAAGGGGAGCACAGTACCTGAAGTGGAGCAATGCTAGGGAAGCACAAGGGGAGCTGGAGAGCTCCAGCCTGGTAAACCCCCAGGCTGCAGGCCTTGATGAAGGCCTATGAAAAAGTACTGGGGCTGCAGAGGGCAGCCCGGGGATAGGCAAAGGCAGCAGGTCCTAACCCCTTGCCAATGATGAGTGGCCATGACAGACTGCAGTCTGCCCCAGTGAGTGGGGGCTAGATGATGACTGGCAGTAGCCACTGAGGCAAGGTGGGTTTAGAAGGTTGGGTAGACATAGTAACCATAGTGACTCTATGCTGACATATCTTGGATTAGCCAAGATAATCAGGGATGCAGGCCCATGCTCTGCATGTCCCTAAATAATCCTTTGAGTGCCAGATGCTGGGAGTGGACAATGGGATGGTTCACTGAGTCATTGCCTGGTCTCATCATTCCCTTAGAAGCACCTGGCCACTGTCACAAGACACTGTCACAAGACAGGATACTACATTAGGCGGACTATTGGTCTGACCCACGATGGCAGTTCTAATTTTCTGCAAAAATTAGAACAGACTTTTTTCCAGGGAGAAAGACATTATAGGAGATAGTATACTGCCTTTATTGAATATTTGAGAATCAAGTTGTACACAATGGCATGTGGAAAAACACGAAGGGCTAGACTGAGAAGCAAAATAACAGTTGCAAAAATGCAACCCCCATTGGTGGATTGACTCAAAACAAAGTTTTGACACTAGGCCAGAAATTCAGTCAGCTCTAAAATGAGAAGAAAAAATTAAATTTAAAAATTCAGGGAATCCCAGTAGCACATAAGACAACTTGGGAAACTGCTAGGAGACTCTGTGCATTCAGATACAGTGATAAGGGATTCTTTGTTTCTGAGGGGATATATGTAAAATGTGTCACTGAATTAAGTCTCAGGGATTATCTACACTGGCAAGTTAAAGCGCTCTAACTTGCTGGCTCAGGGGTATGAAAAATCACACACACACCCCCACGAGCGCAGCAAGGTTGAGTGCTTTAAAGCGCTAGTGTGGACAGGCTCAGCTCCCAGTGCTCAGAGCTAATTCCCTGGTCGAGGTGGATTACCAGGAGGACTGGCACCTGCAGCAGCGCTTTTAACTTTGTAGTGTAGACATAGCCTCAGTAGGTTAGATCAGACCCAGACCAAGAGGAGTTGCATTGACTAGGCATTGGGATGCCTGTGCCTTTAAGAACCCAGCCCTGGGAAGCCGATGCTGAGAGGTGCTGTCTGTGAGAGGGGAAATAAAAAAAGCCCCTTTGCCCCCCACCATTTTTGCAAACACTGGTGTCTCAGTCCCACTGAGGTAACTGTTAACCACTGTGCCCCTGCCTGTGCCGGGTTTTGCCCTCTGCCAGCGCCTGACTCCTGGGCTTAACTCTGCCTCCTCCCCCCCTCATTCCTGATTTTGCCCTTTAGCCCCTCTCCTAATCCTGCCTCCAGCTGCTTGACCCCCCTGACCAGTAAATTTCCACCCCCTGCTCAGACCCTGGCCACCCACCCTGCTCCGATTCGCCCCCTTTGCCACTTCTTAACCTCTGTCAAAAGCAGTCCACAGAATCCTACGGCTAATAAGGGCAGGGTGAAGGGCAGTGGCTTCAGCAGATGAACTGAGCATGCTCAAAAAGAACAGGAGCACTTGTGGCACCTTAGAGACCATTAAATTGGTTAGTCTCTAAGGTGCCACAAGTCCTCCTGTTCTTTTTGCAGGTACAGACTAACACGGCTGCACCTCTGAAACCTGAGCATGCTCAGTACACCGCAAGTAGCCCATTACTACCGAGAGCACTTTACTACACTACAAGCGCCCGGCTGTGCAAAGGCAGCCGGCTTGGGGAGCAGGGCAGGGAGGGCTGCCAGGCAGCCAGCCAGCGCCCTGGCTCCCACAGCACGGAGAACCACAGGGCCCGGAAGCTCCCACTAGCTTCTGATCTGCCGGCTCCTGGCAGGTGGTGAGCCCCACAGTTTGAAAACCTCTGATAAATAGGCAGAAATCTGGGGGTGGGCACGTGTCCCCACTATGCATCACCTCTAAGGGGCGCAGATACAACTGCTTGCCCCGGGTGCTAAAATGCTTAGGTACGGCTCTGGGGCCAGATCTTCTAAGGGGGAACAACCTCACAGCCAAAGACAAAAATCACCTCTTACGCTCAAAACCAGAGCTTCGTGCACAGCTGTACCACCCTCATTATTACCAGTGACAATATCCACTGCAGCTCCATCTTGTGGCACACTTGGTCTATGACAGTCCAAAGATTGATTCACACATACTTGGTGGTTACCTAGCACATGAATATGAGTTCTCAAGGACTGATCTGATGCGCTGTAAAGCTCATTCTAAACAGGAAAAGTGTTGTATGTGTTAGAAATAAATTCAGATTCTCAAGTGTGTTTTGTTCAGGTTGCATCTTATACAGATTCTCACCCAGGTTGTGGTGGCTGTTCAATCCTGCAACACAGTGAATCAGCGGAAGCTAAGGACCCTCAGCTTTCCCCATGGATACTTAGCACCTTGCACGATTGGGCCCCACAACAAGACTTACTTCAGTTTTTCATTGCTGGATCCCAGTGTTGAGAATTACATTATTTTAAGTTGAAGGCACCTTTAACTTCTTAATAATACAAGGCCCCCTCCCTAAAAGACTTTTTTTTTGTTTTTGCATGTTTCATAATGATATCTGATGAATTATACTTAGGGACAGAGTTCTGACTTGGTTTTTGTTTGGGACTGATCCCAGAGGTTCCCACTAGAGCCAAGGGGTGAGTTGCTATTAACTTAAATGACAGCAGGATTAGGCCCTTGTTTGGTTTATAATAGAAAAGCCTCCATTTCAGTGCTGGAGGAAGGTGGTGATTGATAGCCCGGAGACCAAAGTCCTCTATTTATCCACAAGATGAGTACAGAACAGGTGTTAACAGTGCCCACTTCCCACACACACTGCCCCAGCAATTCACCTCAAACCTGACCCAAGGAATAGCCCAGTGGTTCTCAAACTGGGGTCATGACCCCTCAGGGGGGTCACAAGGTTATAATGTGGGGGGTCACGAGCTGTCAGCCTCCACCCCATGCTCCGCTTTGCCTCCAGCATTTATAATAGGGTTAAATATTTTAAAAGTGTTTTTAATTTATAAGGGGGGTCACATTCAGAGGCTTGCTGTGTGAAAGGGGTCACCAGTACAAAAGTCTGAGAACCACTGGAATAGCCTCTAGTGGTGAAAGGGGAGTTTAGTCTCCATGGCCCATTCAATACTTGGCCCAATGGCCTCTGTGACTGGTGACAAGTACCAGTTGTAATGTTGGGTTTTGTGATGTGATTTGCACTGGGAAATGGACAAAGACCCACCAAATACAAGTAATAGATGGATTTTTAGGTAATCATTATCTCTGGTTTTGGAATTAATTAGGGCTCTTGAAGTCTCTATGTTTACTATATCAAACCTTGTGACAAATGGGGAATTTTGGTAATAGTTTTATGATTCCTATACATGCCTCGATTTCCCTCTGTGTATTGCATTGCTATGCACAGAGTGTAAAGGGTTAAAAAGCTGCTCTTGGGGCAGATCAGTTGACATGAGGTGTTTGTGTCACATACCTGTCTGTTGTGGTATGAACAAGTTGTTAAAGGTCTGGCTGAAATCAACCCAGGTGAATGAAGGTTCCAGAACCGACTGAACAATTGACACTTATCCGTAAGAAATTCTGGCAGACAGAACATGTGAACTCAACATGGAGGAGAACAATGGACCAAGAGGTAACAGGAGGCTAGGATAAGAGCTGGCCCTTGGGCAGACATGTGGGCTCACCTAGGACTGGGAGACAAAGGGACAGAGACCGAGAGAGGAAACCAAGATGTTTTCTTGATAGCAGCATGGCTCAAGGAAGTTCTGGCTTGTCCAATATGCACTGTGTTTTAACCTTTGCCTCTCAATGGAAGGACTTTCTGATGCTGCATTCCAGTGGACTAATTAAACCTACTGTGTTTTGAAACAGCTGCCAAGTGTCACTGCAAAAACTCACTGAGGTGCACTGGTCCCTGCAAAGTGTAAAAGTCTCTGACCAGGTGTCCTCTTCAGTTGGACTTGCCAGGCAGAGCTCATGGTGTGGGAAACAGGAGTGCTAGAGCCCAGAGACCCAGTTTCAGAGGCGTTGTAGGACCTGAGGCAGAAGCCTGACTCTTTTGGCCAGGGGACACTTTGACAGGAAGTACACAGACTTCAGCCACAATTGCAAGGGCCTCAGATGAAGTCCGGCAAGCAACGTCATGCATGTGCCTGCTGACAAGTGGCTCAGCAGCCCCAGACATGTGCACTCCATCACTGTCAGGGTCGAAGTTTGGTGCTGGGTCATATATAGTCCCCACACCTTCCAAAGTAAACCACATGTCTTATAAACAGTACTCTGTCAACCTCACATGGGGCCTTTGAGCTGACTCCCAGATTCATAGTTCTTATCCCTGGTATCAGGGAATTTCAATAGGCTGTACCCCTTGTTAGGGAGTTTCCATTCCACCTTCCTTGGTGGGTCAGCACTTCAGAGTCACTTGCCTGCTAGATGGCGTACTGAATAAAGCTGGCTTGTCTGCTGTCTGGACCCTGGAGTTCATTGCCTCAGGGTCTGAGGAGCCCTTCAAAGATTACTCCAGGAGATAAAGCTTCAGCTGCATATCCCACAACATACACCTTCTTGTGGAAAATGAAAGTACACAGAGCGTCTGCTCAGTACGTGGGACTTTCCTAAACAGAAGAGGTTCCTGCTGTGTCCATCTTTCAATGCAACCAGCTCATCACGGGATGGGCAGAGCTTGAAGCTTGCAGGTTTCAAATCTGCCCATGTTGAGAAGCCCTGTACAGGGGGGCCTGACTATAAATAGTCCTGATGGGTTGACGATCATTCACAGTGATCATATGGCAGAGAATCAGAAAAGTTCTTGTGATTTTATGAAGGGTCTGAAGAAAATTAGCTAAACCTAAGGACTAGTAAGTAAACCAGGCAGTCACCAGGTTCCACCTTGCTGCCACCGGCAGTAAGAGGGACCTGAGGGAATGTTGCCGCCACTCTGCCATTTATGCCCTTGAGGAGGCAAAGAGTGCAGGTGTGGCCCCAACGGACACTGGTCTTCCAAGGAATCCAATTTTGCGTGCCTGAGGTGCATGCAAACCTGCAGCGGGATCCACACTGATACATACATGAAGAAGAACTCTTAGAATTTCGGGCACAAATACTCACGATGACAAGTTTGAAATCCATTTCCCCAAAATATTCTATAATGGTCAGTCACTTCAAATTCACTCTTTCCACAAACATTCCCACCATTAAGCTGATTTGCTCGAGCAGTCCTGTAAAACAAACACCAACAGGGAGTCAAATGGAGAAAATATTTGTTATGGAAACGCCTCTGAGATATTCTCCTAGCTTTGATTATATATATCTTCCTGTAATCATTGTCTCACCCTAGCTGCTAAGCTTGCAATAGCCTCCCACTACCCAGGCCCCAAATGCCCTCCCACTCTGCCTTCACATCCCTCCTTAAAACTCGCTTCTTTTGTGAAGCCCTCCCATGTAGATTCCCCCCTACGGATACAGGCCTGATGCTCCATTGCCTTGCACTGTGTGTCATTTACCACTGGGCAAAGTGCTTGAAACTTCTGCCATTCTGATCTGGCAGATTTAACACCCACTTTGCATTCACTTGACACAAATATATCTGATGATCCCAGGGGCAAGGCTGGCCTGATTGAATCCGAACGGATGTTCTCCAGGGCAATGATTTTGGGTGCAGTTCTGATTCTATTGACAACAATGGAAAAACAGGTTTCAATGGGGCCAGGATTTCACCCTTTGGCTTTTCATAAGTTTGCCAAGTGGCATGCTCACTTCATGAATGTGGTAGACTGTGCAGCTGGTGGACAGTGCAGTGCCTGGCATCCATCTTCCACCTTCATAATCTCAGCCTTCCATTTGGTTCAAGGTGAAGAACCAAATGCTGGTATCTGTAGTCTATGTAGGACACACAACCATTTTAAAGAGGAGGCATGGCCCTTGGGCTCCTGACAAGCTGCTATTATTTGGACAAAATTCTGGTACCCTAGCTCAAAACATGAATGTTGCTCTGAAGAGTAATGGCACACAGGCTAAAATACAGATAAATACAGATAAAATAAAAGCTCCTTCAACTCATGCCCATGGAGTTTCTTCTTTTGAATAGATTCAAAATGTCCCGTTTTAATAAAGCAACCCACACAGCATGTGATATTCGGATTTAATTTGCCTTAAGGGGTATGTCAGGCGAAGTAGCTGTTGGGTTTATTTACCATCCACAAGATTTCTAGGAAAATTAGCTATATAAAGTCAATGAGTTAAAGTGTGTACTGCACTTTGAAGTACTAAATAAGGACTGCATTTTCAGAAAATCCCGCCATCCTTTTTGAAGGCACATTTTGTGTCTACAGAATGTACATCCGTGATTCATTTTGCTAGCACCAATATTCACACACATATTTCATGAGTCCAAATGGAGACAGGGCCTTAGCCCTTTTGAAAAATTTAGTCATAAATGTTCTTTCTGCAGCTAGTCATTAGGTGGCAGTATGAGCTCAGCCACTGCACTTTAAAAGCACACGCAGCAGTGAAAAAAACCAACTCCCTGAACCCTGAAATTCACTAAGGGCTTGTTTACTCAGGGACAGTGAGGAATGTTAAGGTGAATCAACTAAAGGTGTGGAGTCAATGCAATGACTTTGTTTGTGCTTAATGTGATTCTGCTCCAAGAAGATTTTTCAGCTTCCACCCAATCACAGCACGCATATTAACTGGAAACCAACCTCTTCTGGGTAAAAAAAAAAAACCCTCATTATATGTATACAACGGTATAAAAGGCATACATTTCAGTAAAAAGGACATATCTTGAGTGACGTCAGGAATTATGAATAGAAGTCTGTGTCTGATGTAAGTAAGAATGGTCATACTCCCTAAACACCTATATATAAGGCTCTGCCAAGGATGCTAGACCTGTGGGGAACAAAATCAGTCTTGGAGTAAGTAAGAGGCAACTTCTCTGGGCTTCAATTGAAGATGCACCCACTTTCACGAGGGAATGAATTTCAGCAGCAAATTGTAATTTTTTAGCCCAAAACTTACTTTTTCTCTCAGTTGTCAAAGTCCATATAATTCTTTATATGTATTTCAGATCTATATATGGCTCTTTAAAAATGACAGCTCCATTCTGTCAGTCCTGATCAGTACCAAACCAGTTTGCACATAAAGTGAAGAGTAAAAAATTCAGTTAAAAAAAAAACCAGATTTCAGCTTCTAGCCTCTGTGTGTGTGAATTATTTATTATAAACAATGCCAACACAACTGGATTTTAAACATGTTGTAGAATGCCTTGACAGCATCCTTTTAAAGTACTTTATCTAGCCCTCTGTAGCAGTCTATTATCATCAACCGTGAAAGCACCGACAATGTGCTCAGCTCTGCGTAAGGCACAACACTGAGAATGTCCCTACCCCAAAGAGATTACAAAGGATCTAAAAAGGACTATCTGATCTATCTAGCTTTATAAACCACCCAATCATCATGGTATCGTATCATTCAGTAGGATGGCACCAGCTATATATGGTCACTTTTCTCTTCCTTATGCGCCTGTGCTGAGAGGTGAGTACTGGAAGTGTAAGAGAATTTCATCAGACTTCAGTCAGAATGAGGTTCATTGCTGGCTTTTCATGGTTATTGTGATGTGAAGGTGAACATGATGGCAGGCATAGTTGTTCGCTGGTCAAGACGTGCAAGTGCTAGAACTTAGAGGCCACTTTCTCTGGCTCATTCCACTCATTTGTACCATCTCTGTGGGCCTCTCAGTCTGTGTGGCACAAAGAGAGCAGAGAGAGCCCCCAACTCCCTAGCTGGGGATATCCCAAGCATGGGGGAGGCTCCAGAGGGTGTAGAACCAGTATAGGCAGCTCTTACACTTCCCTCCTCAAAGCCCAGTGCAGGGGGTGTATTGGGGATGGGGAAGGTCATGTCCAGGAAAGGGTCGGCTGGAGCACAATATGCTCTGGCTAGCTCCAGTTGGTGTATAGTCCATAAGCAACAGTTGCCAGCTGACACCAGTTAGAACAGTCTGAAGGCTGCTCTAACCTGCTGGGACAGAGAATCAAATAGTCATAACTAGCTCCCTGACAGCCCACCCTCTCTGCTGCATTCAGCAGAAGCCAACAGCTGTTGAGAACCTGGCCCTCGATTTTCAGGTGAAAAAAAATGAATTGCAAAGGCCAGAGGATAGCACACCAGCTTCACCCACAGCTTAGCTATTTGTTTGTAATTGGAAAACTGGGTAAAATCTCCAACTATTAATGTTCTGTGACTTTCCAGCCAAGGAATGGATTCCCCTCCCTTTTCCTCTCCCTCTGCCACGCTCTATATAATTTTTCATGCTTTGTGTTATTACTTCCAGCATCAATAGTGATGTACTATCTACCTGGATCAGGAACTTCAAGGCCTTTGCGTGGCTTTCCTGCTATAGGAATTTCCCAAATAAATCACTGCCAGAGTCCACTGATACCAGGAAGTGATATTTATAGTGGTTTCCCATTGATATCAGCTTCCCATTTCATCTGATTGGATCATTTCAGAACTGGCATAAAACAGAGAGGAGTGTCAATATCACACTGTCTTCATTTTCCAGGATCTATGAGAAATTCGCCAGTTTAGGAGACCAAAGGAAAGATGACAATTGCCTGAGCCGGAGTGACATCAGATGGGTATAACTGTCAAGATCATAACCTCTAAAATAATATTGAGCTGGGACTTCTCGAGGATTGTCTTTGGCAAGCAATTAAATCTCTTTCAGTAATAAAACATAAACAATCAGGTCAAATCCTGCAGTCCTCATTGAAGAAAAATTGCCATTGGGCTACATCCTGAGAGGTGCTGAGCACCTGACACTCCCATAGACATCAACAGAAGCTTTGCCTGTGATATAGCAGGAGTGAAGACTGAATGATTTGACCCATCGTTGGTAGCTGGCCCCTTCCATCTGTGCCTTTGTGCTCTCTCTTTTTTGATTCCACAGAGGCCAGAGAGCAGCTGATTTGACCCTGGAGTTTCACTGGAAATTTTTCAGAGCCATCTGGTAAAAGAAGGTATTTTGGTCATGTTGTCCCACAGGCTATAGAGTCCAGGTATCATTTCTTCAGTACACTGTAGGGCAAAGAGCAACATGCAGACAGATAACGCTGTGATTGAGCAATCTAACACTGCAGAGGCTGGGTGTGCCAGGTCAGAGGTTAGCAGAAAATAAGCGGGGGAGGGGGGGGCTAAAGAATACTTAAGCGTCACCAGTTCACAAGGGAGAGAAGGGGTTGGCAACCAATCACTGATCCATGCTCTATAATGAGAGAGTTGAATGAGGCCAACTTCAGTGTGCAGTCAGACTGTGAAACTCACTGCTGCAGGAGACTACAAAGATAAATATTGTAGCTGGGTTTTGAAAGGGGAAGGGAATGTTATGCCCAATAATAATAATAATTTAATTTATGACCAATAATAATAATTTGTAGATTTGTATATGAAGATTAGGATAAGGATCGAGGGAGGGTAAGTGGGAATGGGATCCAACCCCCTCAGCTTCAGGTATTGACCAGCCCCTGAAGCAGGAAGTTAGACACATGCTATGTTTGTAATGTGGCAGGTTATAAGTGCAAAACATTCCACTGTAGGTGTGTGATTTAAAGCAATGTTAGTGGAGAGGTATGTGTACATAACTAAGGACCCGTGTGCATGTGGAGGGAGCAAGGGCTAGAGTCGGGGACAAAACAGAGTGAACATGGTGCACTGTATCCAAATACGATAAAGATACACTTACATTTTAGTTCAGTGTGTAGCAGCCTTTGTTACAATGATCCTCCAGCTAGCCTTACCAGAAAAGCTTACCTACCTACCTACCTCCCATCCACCAGGTTTTTTCAGAAGCACCTTTGCACTTTCTCCCATGCTGCACAATATGCATAGAAAAAACTCACCTATAGAATCCATACAGCCATCACCTTCTCTTCCTTCAAATGCCCCCTTAACTCACCTCTGTCATGCTGCCTACAAAACCCACCCCGCTGATAATGTTTAGGCAGGTGGCAAGTTAATGTTACTGCTACTGATCGGCTTATTACATCTCCAAATTGTGGTAAGAATTTATTCCTGCCCCTCCTTCTCCTCTCTCTCCTCCTGTTTGTTTGAAATTATGTCTTGTCTTTGATATTGCAACTTTTTGCGACTGAACCCGTCTCTGACTATATGTCTGTACAGTGCCAAGCACAATGGAGTCCTGACCTCGCTGAGATCTCTCGTGATTAACTGCAATACAAATAATTAAACAACATGCTAACAATTTGCAGTGGGAAGTATTTGCAGTTTTTATCCAAATGCAGCCTGACTAGAGAGCAGTTAATAGTATAATTTCAGGAGGCAGATCTTCTTATGAACACTTCACTCTTTGATCTGTTGGCATTATACCAATGTCCTCTGCCCAAAGCTGACACCAACTCTTTCTGGACTGTAGAAAGAGGTGGGTGCAGAATTGGAGATCCTGGAACCACTGAAAAAGAGGACAGAGCAAGTCTCCAAGTGGGAGAGCTTCTGCAATGCTTTGCCATAGGTCTGAGCCTGGGAAAAGAGCATATTGGGAAACAGGTTGCTACTGTGATGCTACAGGGGAGTTGTGAATCGGGGAGCAAAATCCAAGACATGATGGGAAAGCTGCAAGATTGATCTCTGTAAAACAGATCTGACTAGGCTGTTCTCTTTGCCTTTTTCCTTTTACATTAATTTTGGTTCACTCTTTCACTGTTTGCATCTTTCTTCTTGTTCAAGCAAAGCAGTAAGAATTTGTGTTTTATTGCATTAGAAATAGAGCCGGTTGGAAATTGGGAAATTTTTCCATGGAAAAATTCATTATTTTTTTTTTGAGAAAATGAAATGCTTTGAACAAAAACAAAACAGAACAAAATTCAGGCCGCCCTCAACAACAAAAATATTCTAGAAAAGCAGACACTTTCTGCAAAAAATGTCATGTTGTCAATAACTCAATTGTCAAAATGTTTTGACAGAAAATTTTGGATCAGCCTTAATAAAAAGTGCTGCTACTCTCAATTTCTTCTTGGAGAAAGAACCAGAGCTCCGCTCCATTTAATAGGAATGTCTATATCTCAATACCTACATAGAGCAGCTTTCCAGAACAAAAATTCTTTAGGAGGATGAAGACACAGAATGGGAGTGTAAATAGCCGTAAGAGCAAGCCCTGGCTCACTGCAACTTACCAATATTTGCATTCTGTAGAGATGTTTGGATCTATAGAGATGTAGGCTCAAGCCACAACATTCAGATCCAGATCTGGATCCAGAATTCTTTGTCCAAGACCAGCTCCACAATTAAATGTCCCTATTAACAAATGTAATTCACCAAAGACTGCTGCATAAAGACAGAAATATTTGAAGTGTACAAATCCGTTAGTGTACATTTGCTACTGAAGTTTAAAACTTTTGAAGAAAGAAAGAAAGAAAGAAAGAAAGAAAGAAAGAAAGAAAGAAAGAAAGAAAGAAAGAAAGAAAGGATGCTTCATAGGCCGATTTTTGAATTCTTCCTCTTTTCAAAGTCTGAGGTTTGAACATTCATGAACAGTTGACTGTTTGAATCGTATAATGCAATACCTGTTCCTCTGGCTTAACGTTGCGATATTTCCCACACCGCAGGATTGCTTCACATTATTCTATGAGGCAGTGTCATTTTCTCTGCGGTGCTGGGTCTTCTTTACTGAAACGAAGGACACTCCTACTTCCTTTAATTATATGTTTTGTTTTAAATTGATGTCTTTTATTCTGAGCATGAATCACCAGCTTGTAAACAGGTAAATGTGGGAGTAAAAGGGAAAACATAAGTCTGATTCCCAAGGTGGATGTCTTTAATTAAAATGGACATAAGAATTTATTCTTACTTCCCAAATTTACCATAGCCCCTGCAAGTCAATTCTACTTAATAAATTAATAAATAATTGCATCCCATGCCTTTACATATATATATCTCACTTTTTTCTATTCATTTTAAATACAACTCCCAGAGCACAAACTCCATATCACTTGTGTACTCTGACAATTGCAACATACCATATAAGGCAAACATGCCAGGCCAAACTTTAAGGCCATCAGCCCTGCACACAGAGGTGGGGAGGGGAGTTTTGGATTTGCCTGGCACTTCTAATCACGGCCAGATACAGAGAGGGTCTTCTGAGGCAGTGCATCACCCTGGTTCGAGGCCAACACAGTATGCTCATTACAACCACTGTGACAACCTGGTTCTGAGTGCATCTGTATGGGACAATTTTGCCTGCCAGTATGATAAAATTCAAAGGACACTGGATTGGTATTAAGATCTGGCTTCTATTCCTGGCTCCAGAGCCATCTCTAGGGGTGTGTGGGCCCAGGGTAGAAGTGACGAATCCTTTACTTCTGGGACTGACCTGTCACTTACAGGACCGACTACACAAGCCAATCGCATTGCCCTGCGGGCCTATCAAAGCATGGGGCCCGGAGCAGTCGCCCCGATTCACCGTACCTATGGGACGACTCTGCCTGGCTTTACCCCTGACTTGAAGAGCTACCTTGGGCAAATCACTTAACCTCTGTGCCTTAATATGTACAATGAGAATACTGACACTCACCCACCTTTGCACAACACTTTGAGATCGACAGATGAAATCTACCGACATCACAGGCCTCAGAGGCAATGGATCCAGCCCATATTGGCCTCTATTAGCCACATCTGGCCACTTGCTGTCCCCACAGCTGGACACTGCTAAAGCCGGAGTGGTTTGGGTTGGGGAGGGAGAAGAAAAGGGCTGGAATCTGGGGAAGAAGGACAGGGGTGGATCTGATGGCTGCTTTTTCCTCCTCTATGAGGACAGATTGGATCAGGCAGGGGAGAGACTCAAGGGTTTAAGCCCATACTGGTATATGGGCAGATGCAGTGTCCCACTGTGGGTGCATTCGTGTCCATGCCCTAGCGTCACACCAGGGTTGATTACCGCCCAGTGACATCTCCTGGAGTTTTGACAACAGCTAGAGAGAAGCCAGGAGAAGGCTGCGATCCGTTTCTCCGGCCCAAATCTTTCCCTCCCCTTAATGACGGTGTGAATAAGTCCCCTCCGCTCCGAAGCCAGCCCTGTTTTTTCTTATGAATGACTAGGTCAGAGTCACACACACCAAGTGCCCCCCGCGGAGCTAGAGGCGGTAGTTTACAATTACAACTGTACAAAGTGTGCACCAGGTGGCAGGCAGCCAGCCAGTGACGTTCCTGTTGCCATGGGATCCACCGCCCCTATAAATAACAGCAAAGGAACTTTCCTAAGTCAGAGACTTTAGGACTCGGGACCTAGAACCAGATGGTCCGGAGGAGAAGCAGCAGCCGCCGCCGCCGCCGCCGGATCTGAGCCAGCCCAGGTGGGCAGCGCAGCTGGGAAGCCGGACCCAGCACCAGAGACTGAGGCAGGAGTTGCAGGCCCCCCACGTCACCTTTGGCAGCTTGATCCTGTGGCTGGGGGGCCCCCCCTGCGGCGTCTCCTCCTCCCTGCACCCCCCCTTTGCTTTCATGCAACGCCTGGTGGCCTGGGACCCAGCATGCCTCCCCATCCAGCCGCCCGCCTTTAAATCCATGGAAGTGGCTAATTTCTATTACGAGACGGACTATTTGGCTGCTCTGAGCAAGCCGAAGCCGCGGGCGGCAGGGGGCCGCTCCATGACCGAGCTCACCGTCGGGGACCACGAGAGAGCCATCGACATCAGCTCTTACCTGGACCCCTTAGCATCCCAGCAGCCGCCGCCGCCGCCTCCTCCTGCAGCGGCGGCAGCAGCAGGGGGCAACTTTGAGCCTCCCTGCAGCAGCAGCAGCCAAGATTTCCTCTCCGACCTCTTCGCCGAGGACTATAAAGGCGGCAGCAAGAAGCCCGACTACACCTACATCAGCCTGCCCAGGCACTGCCACCCGGGCGGCGGCCAGGGCCACAAGCCGGGGGGGCTGCTGACCTGCTTCCCGCCCCAGATCGTGGAGACCAAAGTGGAGCCGGTCTTCGAGTCCCTGGACTCCTGCAAAGGGCCCCGCAAGGAAGACGGCGGCGCGGGGCCGGGGGGCATGTCCTCCCCCTACGGCAGCACCATGCGCTCCTACCTCGGTTACCAATCGGTGCCCAGCGGCAGCAGCGGCAACCTGTCCACCTCGTCCTCTTCCAGCCCCCCCGGCACCCCCAACCCGTCCGATTCCTCCAAGTCCGGCGGCGGGGGCTACGCCGGGGCCCCCGGGGGCAAGAACAAGTCCAAGAAGAGCGTGGACAAGCACAGCGACGAGTACAAGATCCGCCGGGAGAGGAACAACATCGCGGTGCGCAAGAGCCGGGACAAAGCCAAACTGCGCAACCTGGAGACGCAGCACAAAGTCTTGGAACTGACCGCCGAGAACGAGCGGCTGCAAAAGAAAGTGGAGCAGCTCTCCCGGGAGCTGAGCACCCTCCGGAACTTGTTCAAACAGCTGCCCGAGCCCCTGCTGGCCACATCTGGCCACTGCTAGCCCCAGCGTTGGACACTGCTACAGCCGCAGTGGTTGGGGTTGGGAGGGGGAGAAAGGGCTTGAATTTGGGGAAGGAGGATGGGGGGGGGGGGAGGGATCTGGTGGCTGCTTTTTCCCTCCACTATGAGGACAGATTGGATCGGGGCGGGGGAAGAAATGGGGAGAGACTCAAGCTTGGGTTTTGGTTTGTTTGTTTTTTTTTTTCGGTCGTCTTTCGTTTGCAATTTGGTGGAAGAAACTTCCGCCGCAGCCTGTTTGTCCTAGGAGGGTCCTCGGCACCTTGTGGCGGAATGACAGTTGCCGATGGTAATGTTGTTTTTTTATGTTACAATCCCACCGAGCCCCCCCTTTCCCCGAAGCGGTCTCTCTGCAGAGTTTGTTGAATGTTCGTGTTATTTAAAACAGAGCGAGAGAGGGAGAGAAAAAGCCGAGAGTGATGCAATCCTTTAAACATGGCTGGGAATGCTGTGTACACATGATGCAATCTCGTGTAACTGTCAGTCATGGATTGAGTAATCTGTTAAAGATGTTCCTGCGGTTTTTTTTATTATAAAGAATAATCTATTTCTATAAGAAAAACACATATGTATATTTTGGGATCTATAAACGTTCTTGCTACATTTGAAGCATTAATGAACAATTTTAATAAACTTTATGGCTAGGAAAAAAAGGAAATTTGTTTTATTTTAAAGGCACTTTAAAGCCAGAATGAAATCAGTTGAAATGCCAGCTAGATCTGGCTGTGTCAGGAATCAGGGCTTTCTGTTGGCCTTTTGACTTTCTCTGTGACTCAGCAAAAAAACCGGGCGAGAACCAGAGAAGAGCAGCTAGCTGTAGGAGCCTCAGCCAGTTCCCCCTTGCTGCCTCACTGAATTTCCTCTAATCCCTCGAGTTAAATACTGCTTGGGATTTTTGCAACAGTCATAACTCTCAACAGGACAAGACCCAGATGTGCCATCCAAACCATGAAAAATGTTTGACAAAGTCCCTCCAAGTGAGGGACAAGGTTAAAGTGTTGGAGAGGGTGGGGAAAAGAAAAAGTAAATGAGGAAGCTTGAAATCAGGTGGGAGTCTTTCTTTAAAGCTCAAGTTTTTGTAGCCACTCAGTTTCGTGACTCAGCATTTCTGACATCTATGGTTTACAGCAATGAATAGTGATAACATGGAATTTTTTGTGTTGGACGGCGGTTGGGCCAGCAATGAGGGACCTCTCTTTCACATAACTAGGCCCAGTGAGAAATGTGTGAACAACTCTATAATTTCCTACTGAGCCTTCTTTTAAAAACGTGTTTCTAAAAGAAGCTGCTGATACAGTTGAGTTTTTGAAAGGTGGGTGTGTGGTGATGGTGGTGGTAATGATTTAGGGTAAAAGGTCGGGTATAGGAGGATGTATGTAAGGAGCCGTAAGAACTTTGTGACAAAGATAATAGAGGCTCTGCCAGCAGCTGTACTATGTGGGATTTGTCAAGGCCTGTGAGTTGCATATGTCATGGCTCTCTATAGTTTGCTCTTGTGTATGTGCCTGTAAAATGTTACGAGAGTCTAGAGCTGATTACGTGCAGGGAGTTGGGTACATGTTCAGGTCTTATTCAGCATTTTCCAGCATACTAGGCGTGCTCTAAGCACATCCATCTTCTAAATCCAGATGTCGAAAACTACAGGAAAGAATTTCCTTAACCCCTCTATACTGTGCTTTACAGTAGGGCACAAAGGTTCTGCTTCTTTAAGGGTGTGGGTTTGAACTTGCTGCCTGTTATATATTTTACTGTAAAGGACAGTGATTGGGAGTGGATGTGGAGCAGCCTTACATTTGGTGTTTGTTGATACTGATTTTACTCACGAAATATGTCGTTTAATGAGGCAGTTGTTTTTAATTTTCAGTCACAATGATCACATCTTCCTCAGGCAGGGAAAACTCCTAGAGTCTATAGTGGAGTTGATCAAGTAACTCTCTGTTCATGAAAATCCCCCATAGCCCTCACTAGGAGCTATGCAAGAGTAAGGAGTGTGGGATTAGATTCAGTGCAGCTGTATTTCCCTTTTGCTTTGCAGTTTTTACAAAGTAATTAAGGGGCTTTTCTGAGCCCCTAGAATCAGGCTTTTTTGGGTTATCTAGTCAACCCTCCTGCACTGTGGCAGGTTAGCTTCTTGCAGACTGGATGGATGTAAGGTCTTGCCTTGAATCTACCTAGTGATGGTGATTTCCACAACCTCCCCTTACCACTGGTTCCACTGTTGAACTGTTCTTCTAGTTACAAAACTTATCCTAATATTTAGATCCTATTCTCTTCTCTGCAGTGAAGGCCCATTTATTATCAAACTTGTGATAGTTCTGAGTTACATGGGAGGACTGCTGGCTTTAGAGTTGCTGAATGAAGGGCTGGAAATATCCCCAGGAACATTTCTTATTTCATTTATAAAGGACAACATTTCCATCCAAATCTTTGTGTGGAGGGCAGATGTGAGGGGGAATGGAATTGAAAGAGAAGACATATTAAAGATCCTAATATTTGTTTAAAATAACATTATAAATCAGTGGGCCAAATTCCAGCAGTGGAGTTGCACCAGAGATGATGGATGGGCTAACCCGTTGCCTTTAAGCCTGGAATTGCTATAATTTAACTGGGACCCATACAGCTGTAATCAAGACAGATTGACAGGGGTACTGGCTGGAACAATTTTTATTGTGAGGGTGCTGAGACCCATTGAATCAAACTGTAAACACTGTATATAATGGAAACCACTTCGAGTCAGGGGGTGCGGGAGCACCCCCCTGCACCCCTATTTCCAGCACATATGCAGATTGATATAAAGACTACTTGGATTATTGCTACAGAATCTAATGCCTCCCTTAATTTGGACCATGTGTAACTCAGATGGAATGTATCAGTGCAACACTGAGCTTTGGTGAGGTAGGTATTACTACCCCTAGTTTACAGATAAAAACTGAAGCAAAATGTTGTAATTTGCCAAAGGCCTCAGAGGGCATCTGTGTCAAAGCCAGGATAAGAATTCATGAATCCCTGGTTTTGTATGTTTTAACCAGCCACCTACCTTACAGTGGAGCAGCTTTGCAATGTTTTTAGGTGTGTATGGGTCATGGAATATTAGTCTTCAGAAAAAATACCTCACAATTAAAAGATTTCCTAGTATAAAATATGCAGGGACTGTTATCTGGGGGGAAACAGAAACAAAAATGAAATAAACAAAGCAATCTGTGCAATTCATTGAAGCATGATCACAGCAGAGAAACGGGGACCGTCCCTGTCCAAATCTAGCTCATTCTCAAATATTGATCTAGAGTCCCATTAATAGAGCCCCTGGTGATTGAAAACAGAGTCTCATGCACCTCACTTGTCACTTTGCTCTGTCTCTTCTGCTTCTCTATGTTGAGGATGCTCATTGAGGAGCCAAATATATTTTGGGGTGTGATCGTGGAGTCTAAATGCAAGCAAAATTCCCATTGAAGTAAAGGATCAGGATGAGATCATGAGCACAATTTTGTCTCCTTTGAAATATGTGTGTACCATTCAGATTTCAGTCCTTTCCCCCCCAAGTTATCGTTAACACTGATTTTTGATTTCTACCAGCTCATGCTTGCTGACCCAATGGGGTTTTGCTGGGGTAGGACATAGCAGAATTTCCCCGTCTTTAGAAATAAAATATTCCTCATGAGAACATCAAATCCCTGCCATATACGTTCTGTTTCTAAAAGGCTCTACATTCCACTTCTGAATCTGCTACACCAGTGGTTCTCAACAGGGGTCCAGGGCCCCCAAGAAGGTTTCATGGTGTCTGCCAAGCAGGGCCAGCATTAGATTTGCTGGGGCCCAGGGCAGAAAGCTGAAGCCCCAACGCATGGGGCTGAAGCCTGGGGCCCTGAGCCCCGCCCAACTCAGGCTGAAGCTGAAGCCTGAGTAACTTAGGTTCGCGGGGCCCCATGTGGCATGGGGCCCATGTAGTTGCCCTGCCTGCTACCCCCTAACGCTGGCCTTGTCTTTTATATGCAGAAAAACAGCTGTTGTGGCACAGGTGGACCGTAGAGTTTTTATAGTATGTTGCGGGGGGCCTCAGAGAGACAAAGTTTGAGACCCCCCCCGTGCTACACCGTTTGGATTCAGTGGTATTTAATTCCACAACAAAAAATCCATTCCTCAAAATGTATTGTTTAAATGAACATAACTAAAAATATTAACAAGTTCTAACTTTTACGCAAGTTATCTGTCAATCTGCCTACCTTGTACTACACTTGTCACCTTGGTATCTGCGTGTCACCGATATTTTAGCAATAGTTTTCTGCATTGCTGATGTTATGTGCTGTCGCTTCACGTTCTAAAGATGCTTAACTCGCATTGCCTTCCATTAGTTACCCCTGGAATTTGCAGCAGTAGGAGTTATTGTTAAAAATTACTCTTGTTTGTGTCTGCATTCATTTTTTCCTGTGTCACACTAATAAACGCAATCTTACAAATTACAAACATGCACAAAAGGATTATTGGAAGGGTCAGTCGTATATTAATTTAATAACAGGTTTGTCTTCTTGAAATCATGTGATAGCCATCAAATATCTAAAAAACAGCCCAGGGAAACTATAAATGAGGCAGTATAACTGAGTTTTGATGACTGAGATTTACCCTTGCAATCGCAGTAGTTCTAAATTAGAAGGAAGGATACTGCAACTCAAAATAATATCTGCTTTAAGAAACTGAAAAAAAAAATTTGGAAGCCAGATTATACCTCATCACTTATGTTCATATTTTAAACTTCAGGGTCCAATTATCTCCCTGCACCTTGTGCAGTCAGTCACATAAATACAAAGTAAGTGTAGAACATGAATAAATCAAAAGGGTAGGATTTGCATCCAGTTTGACATGATATGACTACACAACATGTAGAGGACAGTGATAGTTTGGGCCCTAACTTCTTTTGCTATATATAAGTCCTCCTAAACATTAGAGCTGGATGAAATAATGCAAACAAAATCCTATGAATTTTTAAATGAATCCTGTTTGCACCCTTTTATGTTTGCTTTGTGCAAATATTTGAGAGACAGTTTTATCAGCACAAATTGGTGTGTTTCAAATTTGCAGGAACCAATGTGAATGGAAAGTAGAGTTAAATTCACACAGAACCACAAGTATTTGGGCTGAAAAATACTTATCCAATCAGGGAACAAAAACAACACCACAAACTTAACTGACCAATCACAACTGAACAAATCAGCTCAAGTTTTGAATATTTGTGATCAGTCCATAAAAAAAAAAAGTTAAATAAAATATGTTGACAAGGTTAAACAGAAAATATATTTGAGGAAATTGTATCTCCGTTGGCAGATAGTCCCTGAATAGGAAAAGAGGCTCTATTTGGCTATAAATTTTCCTTTGCAAATTATTTGCTGAGCTCCAAAGATACTTCATAACTAGAGCCATGGGAAGTGTTTGTATAGAATGCGAAGCCATGCAAATTCCCTTGGCATTGGAACAAATTCAGATAACATCTCCCAAAATGTTTCCTGAGGTTCTTGAGTCTCTCAGGTAGAATTGGGCTCCATTTCAATCCAGACTGGGTGGATGAGTACCAGGTTGCTATAGTGACTGGGGCCCTATGTAAACACATAGATTCCATTTTAGATTGGCATCAAACTCATGTGAAATCCATGGTTCCATATGGTCCTGATGCAAAACTCGGTGAACTGCAATCGAGTTTCACTTTGAATTTCTGGATATGTTTGAACCTGAAGCTCAAAAGATAATATTAGGGGGTGTAATACTACATGGACCAAAGCCAAAGGAAACGTATTCATGAGTTTCTGTGAAGTGAAACCGCTGAGTTCATCCTAATTCTGACTCTCCATCAGTGTGATTCATTCACGACCAAAGTGCCTTTTGGAAACTGTTACCACCTGCCTGCTCAACTGTTTTCTATTTATTTTATGGAAGCTTCTGTTCCCCCCTAGAAAAGTGGGTGATTATATTCTGAGACAGGAGGGGTAAAATTCTGCTCGGGTATAAATGATGTCACTGACACAAATGGAGGTGCCTCCATTTACCCCAGAGCTGAATTTGGACCCAGACCTTCAACTGGCTGCCACCAATTTCACACAGAGCCACAATGTTCTGATCTTCGTCTGCTTTCAACTTCCCCAAAGTTTGGCGTGTTTAGTTCCGGTTTTGCTCAGCCCATTAAAGGGACAGAATCTAGATACACATTTTGATCCACATGGTGGTCTTGGTCTTCATCCTGTCCTGTTCCTTCATCTCCTGTCTGTGATATTTTGAAGGCACCTGTCAGTCACCCGGGTATCAAAGTACTTCCTCAAAATTCAGGGGTGTTTGCACCTGGGGTTTTACTTAGGTCCCATGTTGTAATTTCATGCAATTAACACAATTAAAAAAAATAGCCTTTATAAATCCAACATATTCCCTGTATGCAGTGCTCTTTAAAAACACTGACCTTTTATGAACAGACCTGTTTCTGATTGGCTCTAACATAGAAGAAGTCTGCACACTGAGCCAATCAGAGTGAAGTAAGGAAATAAAGTCATTGATAGGGCCTACAGAGCTTAATGGTTTCTGTCCCCCCCCTTTAAAACCAACACCATCATGGCTTGTTTATTTTCTATAAATACTTTGGCTTACTAGTATATTGCAACAGCAGATAATGAAGCCTGTGGTAGGTATTTCATCAACGATGCCTCCAAATTACTGATACAGTAAATAGGACTCTAAAAATAAAGTAAAAATCCCTCTGGTTTATAACCTATAACCGACCGCTCCCTCCTATGCTGGGCTGCCTGTGATCTGGGTCTGCAGAAGCTCAGGGAGCATGATTTATGTTATGTATCAGTGAGCCGAGGAGCATTGGTTTCAGAAATGAATGTCACAGTGATGCACTGGGAAAATATTTCTGTGCAACATGATGAAACAATTACTTGGCTGAAGTAAATCAGAAAGGGAATCACAGGAACAAGAGAAAGTGCCTGGAGCTCATTCAACAGGCAGAGGGGAAAAGCACTGCTGGCCAGCTAATAGAAAAGTTTTTTCGCTAAGTTCCCCAGCGTCTGCCATAGACAATCGTTCTGGGGGTGGATGTTTCTGACACTGATTTGCTCCACTCCTAATTGTCTAGGTGTCTTATTCAGGTTGGTGAAATATTGGCTGTCTATGTCCTTATGGGCTTTTTAGAAAACAAAAAGACAGAACGCTAATCTAGAACATGATTCAGCAAGGTCCTTAATACAGGCTTAACTGTAAGCACCTGAGTAGTCACAATGAAGTTGAGGGAACAGCTCACTATAGAATAATTAATGGAACTAAAGAAAGAAGGTCACGTTTCAAGAGGGACTTAGTCTAGCAGTTGGTACCAGGGGGCCCAAGAGTACAAGCTGGCCCAGTCCTCTTACGCTTAAAACTCTAGCGCCTCAACCTGTAAAGACAGGCCTCTCCGCATGCTCAATGAAGATATCTTTCCTACAACTCTGCCTGCCACTTCAGCTATTGCTAATAAGCCATGGTGGCAGTGAATACTTCTGTGCTTAAAGTTAAACATGTGCTCAAGTAACTTGCTGCATCAGGCCCCTAGTTCTGAGAAACCAGAATGGAAGACAAAAGACTAACACTACAGCTGTGTATGTACACAGTGTCCATCAGACACACTGTATTCCCAGACACTTAGAGAGCCAAATAACAACAGCAGTGCAAAGTCAAATAATTAACAATGTAAGACAGGGAGAAAAATGAAGAGGAATGGGGATGAATGATGTGGTTAGGCATAGGCCTGTGAATCAGAAGGCGGAGGTTCTAGGCCTGGCTCTGCCACTGATTAACTATGACTTAGAAGTTTGTTAGGCCTATATTTACAGGAAGATGTATGCACATATGCGTAGCTCCAATTGTGAATGCAGTGGCAGTAATGGCAGGTGCAAACGACCTGTTTCATATCTAACCAGCAATGTGCATTGGCCAAACCGGACAGTCTCTGCGTAGAAGAATAATGGACACAAATCAGATATCAGGAGTGGTAACATACAAAAGCCAGTAGGAGAGCACTTCAATCGCCCTGGGCATTCAATAACAGATTTAAAAGTAGCCATCCTTCACAAAAACACTTCAAAAACAGACTTCAAAGAGAAACTGCAGAGCTACAATTCATTTGCAAACTTAACACCATTAATTTGGGCTTGAATAGGGACTGGGAGTGGCTGGCTCACTACAAAAGCAATTTTCCCTCTCTTGGTATTGACACCTCCTCATCAATTATTGGGAGTGGATCACATGCACCCTGACTGAATTGGCCTTGTCATCACTGGTTCTCCACTTGTGAGGTAACTCCCTTCTCTTCATGTGCCAGTATATTTATGCCCGTATCTGTAATTTTCACTCCATGCATCTGAAGAAGTGGGGTTTTTTACCCACAAAAACTTATGCCCAAATAAATCTGTTAGTCTTTAAGGTGCCACCAGACTCCTCATTGTTTTTGTGGATACAGACTAACACGGCTACTCCTCTGATACATATCTAACCAGTCATTTGTGTGTGCAGTTACCATGACTACTCATAAATCATGGTTAAATAAGCACACAAAAGTATGTACATTTTTGTACGTATGATACATGCAGTTTTCTGAAAAATTAATTGTGCTTCATCTGTGTTTCCCTATTTGTAAAATGGAGAAAAATAAGATTTATTCTTCCTCATCAGGCTATTGAGTGGATAAATTATTAAAGATTGTAAAGCATCTGAGAGCTTCAAATGGAAGGTGCTATAAAAGGGGGAAAAGGAGAGAGATGAAAATTGATGGTGAGCCATTGCACTGGAAAGGTACAGGTCAGCTGTTTGGGATGGCAGGAGCTGCAGAGAAGAAGGCTCTTGCACCAATAGTTTGGAAGGATGGAGAGAGGGCTGCTACTCCTGTGAGAAAGGACACCGCACTAGACGTAACCTAGGTCAGGGTATTCAGCTGGAGGGTTTTGGAAGCAGGGAGGGGAATTTTGAACTGGATCCTATTTGTCTAGTGTTTTTTTTATCTATCCACCATCGTTTTAGACCTGATCCCACAAAGACATGCTTAATTTTATGCACCCAAGCAGTCTTATTGGCTTCAGTGGGACTATTCGTGAAAGTAGAGATAAGCAGATGCATAAATCTTTGCCATATCGAGGCCTGTGATTGTATAGTCTTTGGGATAGTGTCCTCTGTTTGTACAGCACCTAGCATACACACAATCAATCAAGAGGAGGAATGTGGAGCTGGCTGAGGATGGGGTAATTTTGCAGGCTCTCTGTGCAAAGAGGGGAGGAAGCACCATTTTGTACTATCCAGGGGATGAACGCAAATCACAGCTGGGGAGCGAATCAGATGCTATCTTCCTCCGGTTGGCCTGGCTAGGTGGACCAGATAGCAAGTGTAAAAAATCGAGACGGGGTGGGGGGTAATAGGTGCCTATATAAGAAAAAGCCCCCAAAATCGGGACTGTCCCTATAAAATTGGGACATCTGGTCACCCTAACCTCGGCAACCAGCATTGGACCCCGTTTCAATAAAATATGTAAGCCCATGACAAACTGGACAAACTGGAGAAATGGTCTGAAGTAAATGGGATGAAATTCAATAAGGACAAATGCAGAGTACTCCACTTAGGAATGAACAATGAGTTGCACACATACAAAATGGGAAATGACTGCCTAGGAAGGAGTAATGCGGAAAGGGATATGGGGGGTCATAATGGACCACCAGCTAAATATGAGTCAACAGTGTAACATTGTTGCAAAAAAAGCTAACATAATTCAGGGATGTATTAGCAGGAATCTTGTAAGCAAGACATGAGAAGTAATTCTTCCGCTCTACTCTGCGTTGATTAGGCCTCAACTGGAGTATTGGGTCCAGTTCTGTGCGTCACATTTCAGGAAAGATGTGAACAAACTGGAGAAAGTCCAGAGAAGAGCAACAAAAATTATTAAGAGTCTAGAAAACATGACCTATGAGGGAAGATTGAAAAAATTGGATTTGTTTAGGCTGGCGAAGAGAAGACTGAGAGGGGACATGATAACAGTTTTCAAATACATAAATGGTTGTTACAAGGGGGAGGGAGAAGAATTGTTGTACTTAATCTCTGAGGATAGGACAAGAAGCAATGGGCTTAAACTGCAGCAAGGGAGGTTTAGGCTGGACATTAGGAAAAACTTCCTAACTGTCAGGGTGGTTAAGTGCTGATATAAATTGCCTAGGGAGGTGGTGGAAACTCCATCATTGGAGATTTTTAAAAGCAGGTTAGACAAAACACCTGTCAGGGATGGTCTAGATTAGTGGTTCTCAAACTTTTGTACTGGTGACCCCTTTCACACAGCAAGTCTCTGAGTGTGACCCCACTTATAAATTAAAAACACTTTTTAATATACTTACTACCATTATAAATGCTGGAGGCAAAGCCGGGTTTGGGGTGGAGGCTGGCAGCTTGCGACCCCCCATGTAATAACCTTGCGACCCCCTGAGGGGTCCCGACCCCCAGGTTGAGAACCCCTGGGTTAGATAATACTTAGTCCTGCCACAAGTGCAGAAGACTGGACTAGATGACCTCTCAAGGTCCCTTCCAGTCCTATGATTCTATAATAAAGTTAAGCATATGCTTAAGTGCTTTGCTGAACAGAAGTGAATGTAAACACGTGGTTAAAGGCTACTATGTGCTTATATGCTTTGTTGAATTGGGGCCTTTAGATTTTCAAATGCAGCTGACAAGCCTGTTGGCTGTTGCTGTGATGTGGCAGTTATGCATAGGCAGCAGGGAGGGAAATGTAACATAGGAACTGGATGCTCAGAAAGGTGTTAAGTGAGATGTTGTAGATCAACTTGCACTCACATGGGCCAAAAGGAATCCTGATTTACTGTCAATGGTGTAAGGAGAGCCCTTTATCATGTGTGCTGGCAAGGGCTGGGCAAGCTGATATTTCAGAGCAGAGTGTTAGAACCTGGCCAGTAATCAGAGGCTTCCTAAGCAATAATCCATTCTAGATCAGCAAGACCTGGTGCCATGATCTATGCGCTTCTGCGGCTTGGAAGGCAATGGATAAAGCAGGTGCAGAGAGTGGCAGCGGTGCAGGCAGCAGCATGCATTGGCCAGTCTAATTGTTGCCAGTAATTCCTGAAAAGCGTGATTATATTTCTACAGCACCATAAGCATGAGGCTGTACAGGTAAGGTAATAACAACAATTAGCATTCTGTAGGGCTTTTTGTCCATGGCTCTCAAAGCACCTTATGCAGATGGGCAGGTCTAATTATCCCCATTTTACAGCTGGAGAGATGGAGTGAGTTGCCCAAGGCCACAGAGTAAAAGAAACGCTCTTGGGGCAGTGCAACAGCATGCTGCCCCTTTACTAGCATCTGTGTCCTCGGGACACCATCTAACCTCTTGCTAGCTCTTTTTTGTTGTTACTAGATAGAGCCCAGTCGTGCCACCCTGGCTCATGCCAAGTTGTACCTTCCCCTAGAAGTGACCCCATTGATTTCAGTGGAACTGCTCGTGAGGTAGCGTTCAACACAAGCAAGGGGGACACAATCAGGCCCACAGTAGTGTGGCGAGAGGGCAGGGACAGGGGTGAGCACTGAAAGGGGGTTGGCCAATAGACCTCGGTTTTAAGGGGGGTTTAGAAGACGGAAGCGAGGCTAAATGGCCCCACGGGGCCGGGGAGGCTGTTCCAGGCCCAGGGAGAATGAAGAGAAGGGGCAGAGAGCTGCCTGTGGCAGAAGGGAACAGAGAGAGCATGAGCTGAGCTGAGCTGAACTGGCAGGGCGTTTTCCTCAATAGAAAGCCCAGCCCCAACCTCCTTCCGACGTGATGCCCCACTGCTGCTCCACTCTTTTGTGCCACATTCTTAAAGGCAAAACCACAGCAACTGGCTGCTGTGTTGTTCACACCTTCAGCACCATGCAGTTTTCACAGCAGCAGCAGGTGCTCTTCTATGCAAGCCCTCTGAGAACTTTATTATCGGGCTCATCAGCTAGCAAGCAGCCATAAGACTGACTTGTTTACTGTAGCATTCAGCCTTTTTATTGCACGTGGAGAGGGAACTCCCTTCTCAGCCCTCCAGGTGGCCCCTCCAGGGCAGGGTTGAGGCCCACTGGTGGGGAAGGGTGAGGCTAGGTGGGGGATGCTTGCATTGCTGTCCTACCTGTTCTGATCAGTCTTCAGGCCTGTCGGTTAGGCACGTTTTATTGGCCCTAGATTCACT
The DNA here is from genome assembly GCF_015237465.2 of Chelonia mydas. Classification (NCBI taxonomy): domain Eukaryota; kingdom Metazoa; phylum Chordata; order Testudines; family Cheloniidae; genus Chelonia; species Chelonia mydas. Next base: position 16,273,857 of record NC_051253.2, on the reverse strand, counting down.
TTATTATTGTAAACACAGTGAAAATGTCTGGATTTAAACAAACACAAACAAAAAAAGAAGAAGAAGAAGGTGGTTTAGGGCAAACTCCACCTTTTACAAACCTTACAAAGGGGGCAGGGTAGCAGAGCATGCCAGTGCAGCACTGGAGCCTTGTACCATCTCAACACTGCATGGGCCGCCGAGGAAATGCATCATTCTGCAACACACCGTCCTGCTGCTCCAAAATGAGTGTATGTGCCCGTCAGCATTGGCTGCCATCACATCACATGTGCATTGGGGCTGGGGAGTGTCCAGTCAATAAGAAGTCAACAGACAAAGTCCACTTGTGGCCACGGAAGGCCTATAGATACACTAGTCATATTATCCAGTTAGTACTCAAGGCAGTGGTCAGACTTCAAACCATAGTGGTGGTACTCTCCCAGGTTCCACCCACAACCCAGGCTCCACCCCACTTGGGAGGCCAAAACGAGGTACGATGCACAGTAGACAGTGAAATACCTAACGAAGTTGAAGTTGGCATCTAAATGCTCACTGTCAAGCTTCAGAATCAACATGTTCTGAGATGAACAGGCTCAATTTGCACCTCTCAGAGCTGCTGTTTCAAGCCAGAAAAGCGGTAAATTTGCATATCTTAGAACTATTGTTTCAGGCTGTCAGCAGATTCAGTTGGACATCCTTGCATCTGTTCACACTGAGTTCACATTCTAAAGGTTAGCGTGCTGACTAGAAACCAGAGTTCTTTTGTTTGTTTGATAAAAAGGTCACATTGCAAAGCATCCACTGGGGACAACACCAATACCAGCTCACTAAATTGCCATGATTAGGGCCCTACCAAATTCATAGCCATTAAAAATGCCTCAAAGTCCGTGAAATCTGTTTTCCCCCTGTGAAATCTGGTCTTTTGTGTCCTTTTACCCGACACCATACAGATTTCAGGGGGGAGATCAGCATTTCTCATATTGGGGGTCCTGACCCAAAAGAAAGTTGCGGGGGTCGGGGGGGGGGGAGGCGGATCATGGTATTTCCACCCTTACTTCTACGCTGCCTTCGGAGCTGGGCTCCCGGCCAGCAGCCGCCACTCTCCAGCCACCCAGCTCTGAAGGCAGCGCCGCCGCCAGCAGGAGCAGCGCAGAAGTAATGGTAGCAGTACTGAAAACTGCCCCTCCCACCACAGTAACCTGGTGACCCCCCAGAACTCCTTTTTGGGTCAGGACCCCTACAGTAACACCACCCTGACATTTCAGATTTAAATAGCTGAAATCATGAAATTTACGATTTTTAAAATCTTATGACTGTGAAATTGACCAAAATGGACTGTGAATTTGGTAGGGCCCTAGCCATGAGGGAATGCTTCCCTAGCTGCACTTGCTGGGGATGGAGATGGGGACTATTTCCTTGTACCCTCTTCCTCCTTTCCTATCATCCAGCCCCACCACACAGGGCAGGATTTTACCTTTTTTTGTTAAGCTGCTGCTGCTCATCTCCAAGTGAGCTAGAGGTGTGTCTGGTCTTTGCAACACTAATCTGCCTGGAAGTGGGATTTACCCAGTGAAGGATTTGTCATTGACAACGGGGCACATAGTAACTTCACTGAGGAAGTGGAAAGAGGCTGGAACAAATGGGGAAAAAAATGAATCACCTTCCCATGTCAAAACCATTTCATAATGCACAAAACCCCACCAGCAGCATGACCTGTACTGCTAACCCCATGAGTCAGACTTGCCAAAATCATGAGATTGGTTTAAAAATCATAAAATGTTAATAAACAATAACTCTGGGATCTTTTCATTAGCCTGATGGTGTTTTGAGCAGTTCCCCACAACCATGAGGACTAGAAACTTACTCTTTTTTTAAATCAAAGCTGAGATTCTCACGGGTTTATACAATTCCAGGAAAAACTCCAAACATCACAAGATCATGAGAGTCGGCAACATCAATTCCTCTGGCTAAAAATAAATTTGCAATTTTTAAAATTAACATTGTAGATTAAAATTGTAAATATAGACAATGTGCTTTAAAGCAGTCAGTACTTACCGAGGATCAGCAAGGCCTAGGAATTACGTACATCCTACTAAAGCCCTATATTGAGAGCTAAGACCTTGTGCTAGTTCCCTGCACTGGGTGGGCTTTCATTCTGAGTGATTTACTAACTTCATAGATGTAGTTTGATTTCAGACAATGGCTTAGCTGGAACAGGCTGTGTTTTTAACAAACCTAATTTGTAAAATGTGCTCTGAAATAACCCTCAAAGCTGAACTCTGGCACTTCTTTCCCTGGATTTTTGAAATCTATGATAATCTAGTTCTACTAACTCCTCGGAATTTTCCCTTCAAATTCTCCTCCCCATACTGCCTGACATTCCGCATGTTGGTGGGAATTGGCACAGTTTTATTAAGTACCTAATAACACATTGTGCAGTGACAGTGTGTCATGGTAATAAACTAGCCATGTAATTCTGTTGACTCATCAAACAATATGGGGCAATAATGTTTGAATGCAGTTCAGCATATGCAGCTTTAAGAGGTACATGGCAAGGGAAAGCTGGTTTAATGCTCCAAGAAATTAGCTGGGCAAATGCAGTGTTTTATATTATTAAATATTTTGCAGAGCTGAAAATGAAGTGCAATTGGAAGGAACACATTGTCTTCTAATGCATCCATGTGATGCCAAATTCATTCTCCCTTACTCATGTGAGTAGCCCCACTGATTTAAATGGCAGCAAGAGCAGGCCATTGACTTCAGTGGAAGCAGTCTTAATGGGAGCAGGATCAAGTCCACCGATGTATTCACATGAGTAAAGCATGGATCGCACATGAAATTCGCTCCTGTGCAGAGGACCAGCTCAAGGGCCAATGCACCACTGACTACACCAGGCCTCAACATTTCTACTGAAATCCCTTTTTGATGGTAAATTGGGTTTTTGACATCAGGAAATTCTCCCCAGAAAATGTTCTGCTTTCCCAAAGAAAATTCTGATTTTTCATCAGAAACCCCAAAACTTTTCAGTTGTTTCTCTCCCCTACCCCCATCCATTTTTTCTTTTCTTTTTTTTTTTGAATGAAAAGTTTTGTGGGGAAAAGAATATGTTTCCAATCAGTTGTACTATGGACACCCCATATAAGTGCTATGCTGATGGCCTAAGGGAAATATAATTGGTGCATGGGCCTTGTTTTGGGCATCTGCACAAGGAGGAAATTTCATCTATGATAAGACAGCACATTTTCAAGCTCCAGGTGAAATAGAAACAAATAAGTAACTTTCTTTATTAATGACAGGTTTCAGAGTGGCAGCCGTGTTAGTCTGTATCCGCAAAATGAAAAGGAGGACTTGTGGCACCTTAGAGACGAACAAATTTATTTGAGCATAAGCTTTCGTGAGCTACAGCTCACTTCATCGGATGCATTTAGTGGAAAATACTGTGGGGAGATTTATATACATAGAGAACATGAAACAATGGGTGTTACCATACACACTGTAAGGAGAGTGATCACTTAAAGGTGAGCTATTACCAGCAGGAGAGCGGGGGTGGTGGTGGGGAAACTTTTGTAGTGATAATCAAGGTGGGCCATTTCCAGCAGTTGACAAGAACGTCTGAGGAACAGTGGGGGGGGGGGGGGGGGGGGAATAAACATGGGGAAATAGTTTTACTTTGTGTAATGACCCATCCACTCCCAGTCTCTATTCAAGCCTAAGTTAATTGTATCCAGTTTGCAAATTAATTCCAATTCAGCAGTCTCTCGTTGGAGTCTGTTTTTGAAGTTTTTTTGTTGAAGAATTGCAACTTTTAGGTCTGTAATCGAGTGACCAGAGAGACTGAAGTGTTCTCCGACTGGTTTTTGAATGTTATAATTCTTGACATCTGATGTGTGTCCATTTATTGTTTTACGTAGAGACTGTCCAGTTTGACCAATGTACATGGCAGAGGGGCATTGCTGGCACATGATGGCATCTATCACATTGGTAGATGTGTAGGTGAACGAGCCTCTGATAGTTTGGCTGATGTGATTAGGCCCTGTGATGGTGTCCCCTGAATACATACGTGGACACAGCTGGCAACAGGCTTTGTTGCAAGGATAGGTTCCTGGCTAAGTGGTTCTGTTGTGTGGTGTGTGGTTGCTGGTGAGTATTTGCTTCAGGTTGGGGGGCTGTCTGTAAGCAAGGACTGGCCTGTCTCCCAAGATCTGTGAGAGTGATGGGTCATCCTTCAGGATAGGTTGTAGATCCTTGATGATGCGTTGGAGGGGTTTTAGTTGGGGGCTGAAGGCAATGGCTAGTGGCGTTCCGTTATTTTCTTTGTTGGGCCTGTTCTGTAGTAGGTGACTTCTGGGTACTCTTCTGGCTCTGTCAAATCTGTTTCTTCACTTCAGCAGGTGGGTATTGTAGTTATAAGAATGCTTGATAGAGATCTTGTAGGTGTTTGTCTCTGTCTGAGGGGTTGGAGCAAATGCGGTTGTATCGTAGAGCTTGGCTGTAGACAATGGATCATGTAGTGTGGTCTGGCTGAAAGCTGGAGGCATGTAGGTAGGAATAGTGGTCAGTAGGTTTCCGGTATAGGATGGGTTTATGTGACCCTCGCTTATTAGCACCATAGTGTCCAGGAAGTGGATCTTTTGTGTGGACTGGTCCAGGCTAAGGTTGATGGTGGGATGGAAATTGTTGAAATCATGGTGGAATTCCTCAAGGGCTTCTTTTCCATGGGTCCAGATGAGGAAGATGTCATCAATGTAGCGCAAGTAGAGTAGGGGCATTAGGGGACAAGAGCTGAGGAAGCATTGGTCTAAGTCAGCCATAAAAATGTTGGCATACTGTGGGGGCCATGGGGGTACCCATAGCAGTGCCACTGATTTGAAGGTATACATTGTCCCCAAATGTGAAATAGTTGTGGGTGAGGACAAAGTCACAAAGTTCAGGCACCAGGTTTGCCGTGACATTATCGGGGATACTGTTCCTGACGGCTTGTGGTCCATCTTTGTGTGGAATGTTGGGGTAGAGGGCTTCTACATCCATAGTGGCCAGGATGGTGTTATCAGGAAGATCACCAATGGATTGTAGTTTCCTCAGGAAGTCAGTGGTATCTCAAAGGTAGCTGGGAGTGCTGGTAGTGTAGGGCCTGAGGAGGGAGTCTACATAGCCAGACAATCCTGCTGTCAGGGTGCCAATGCCTGAGATGATGGGGCATCCAGGATTTCCAGGTTTATGGATCTTGGGTAGCAGATAGAATACCCCAGGTCGGGGTTCCAGGGATGTGTCTGTGCAGATTTGTTCTTGTGCTTTTTCAGGGAGTTTCTTGAGCAAATGGTGTAGTTTCTTTTGGTAACCCTCAGTGGGATCAGATGGTAATGGCTTGTAGAAAGTGGTGTTGGAGAGCTGCCTAGCAGCCTCTTGTTCATATTCCGACCCATTCATGATGACAACAGCACTTTCTTTGTCAGCCTTTTTGATTATGATGTCAGAGTTGTTTCTGAGGCTGTGGATGGCATTGTGTTCTGCACGGCTGAGGTTATGGGGCAAGTGATGCTGCTTTTCCACAATTTCAGCCTGTGCACGTCGGCAGAAGCACTCTATGTAGAAGTCCAGTCTGTTGTTTTGACCTTCAGGAGGAGTCCACCCAGAATTCTTCTTTTGTAGTCTTGGTAGGAAGGTCTCTGTGGGTTAGAATGTTCTTCAGAAGTGTGTTGGAAATATTCCTTGAGTCGGAGATGTCGAAAATAGGATTCTAGGTCACCACAGAACTGTATCATGTTCGTGGAGGTGGAGGGGCAGAAGGAGAGGCCCCGAGATAGGACAGGTTCTTCTGCTGGGCTAAGAGTATAGTTGGATAGATTAACAATATTGCTGGGTGGGTTAAGGGAACCAGTGGGTGGACTCCTCCTGAAGGTCAAAACAACACACCACAACAACTTTTTTTTTCTTTATTAAGAGTTTAATTTCACTGAGCTGAACTGAAACTGCACAAGCAAGCTGCAGGGACTGAATCAATATGGCTTCTCACTGAAATGTCACCTTTGTAAACTAGGAATCAGGATATCAAGTTACAAGCATAACATCATCAAAAGAAACTCCTCTTGACTGATTGTGGGACAACTGATTGCATCGAGATAGTGGGACATTGTTCCTAGATATTTGTGGAAGCAGTTGTCTTTTAGCAATTAAACTTCAATGCCAGGGCTAGTCATACCCTAAAATTAAAAAAACAAAGAACCCCACAAAAACAACCACCCTCTGAGCCCAGTTACTGAAGGCAGTGTTTGCTAGATATCAGTGGGACTATGTAAGGGTCTTGCAAAATATTTATTAATGTTATTGCTAAACAACAGCAGAGTAAAGATTCAACACTGTATCATATTGCCCTGGGACATTCTTAACTCTTTCCTATACCCACCGGAGTGCCCACAAGAACTACTGATGGATTTGCCATGACACTGGCTGTTTTTAGCTCTGCGGGTTTTGGGGTGAAGGGCATTGCTGGCATATGCTGGCCACCCAAATGTTACAAAAGGCCTAATTTTCAGACATGTTAGGCACATGACTGAATGAATTTTGTGCTTGAAATTACAATGCTTGCATATGCAAATAATAAATTAGACACATTTGCATATGCAATTACTCAAACTATAGTCATGGTAATTGCTTATCAAAATGACACATGGAATCTCACACCCATTTTGCATATTTGCAGTTGTGAGCATCAGCTTCCCAAGAGATACATCCACAATCCAGTCTAGCTGTCAGTTTTTTCCCCCCACATAGAAACTGCCATGAAGGACAAACCCAGGGTAAAACTGTCCTCAGTTGTTCCCTCCCCCACAGAGAGATCAGGAATTGTACAGAGCCATGCACAGATGTGAACAGCAGAACTAAAGAGGAGGCTGGAAGAGGCAGTTTACATGTGCTCTCACTTTGTCTAATGCCCATCCTCATTATTACTTTAACCCTTAGAGCACTGCATTTGCCCATCTGCTAGTCAAGAGCACAGGCTTTGGCAGGGCTATAGATCATCTTGTGATCTTATTTACATTGGTGCAACTGAGATTAGCATCTGGCCCTGTGTGTGTGTACAGTTAGAGATAGTTATTATGTGGTTTGTAAGAGGTTAAAAGAAGGTGGAAACCATAACCATGAAAGTCATAAAGGCAACATATCCCAAGCCAAATAGTTTTGTTTCCAACTCCAGCTTTAATTATAACATGTCACATAATGATGACATAGTATTATAATAAGCACATATAATGCATTAATCTGATATTATGTCTTGGCTTTAACAATAGGCACAGTGAACCAGCCTTAGCTGCTAACTCATTCTGAATGTATCTGCACACTCCACCTAGATACTTATCTGTCTCTTTAATTAAGTGGAGAGAAACATCTGGAGGCCATACCCATAAAACCAGACTCTGATGATAGCAGAGTTACTCTAGAGCTTTGGTTAATCACTTACTCCCACATGTTGTCGCGAGGTTCCAAACTCTCGTCCTTTTCTTCTCACTTTGTTGCCACTTATTCTCCAGTGTGAAGGCAAAAGTAAAAAAAGGGCACAAGACCATTAAGGTACCAAATAATGGGCCCATTCATGCTTTCACGAACAGAGCCTCCAGGATTGAGCCTAATACTTGCTGGGGTGGAAGAACATGCTTCTGATAACCTGTCACCTATCCAGTGCCTTTGCTTAAATGGCCAGCTGCAGGCCTTGTCAATGGGTAGACTACAGCTGACATTTCATTTGCATCCTGCAAATCCCACTGATCAAACTGAGTCTCCTCCCATGGCAATCAGTGGTATTACAGGTTTCAGAGTAGCAGCCGTGTTAGTCTGTATTGGCAAAAAGAAAAGGCGTACTTGTGGCACCTTAGAGACTAACAAATTTATTTGAGCATGAGCTTTCATTCATGAGAAAGCTTATGCTCAAATAAATTTGTTAGTCTCTAAGGTGCCACAAGTACGCCTTTTCTTTTTAGTGGTATTACAAGTGATCAACTTCAGTGGGAGCAGGATCGGTCCCTTATAGCATAAAGTCAGCTTTTTTGATTCAGGGGGTCTCGTGCAGCTTTACACGCATCTGAACAAGTACTCATTATTTCTTCAAGGGCACTTACCTCCGAGGCTGTGCGTAAGGTAAAACTAAAACAGGAATGCAGTGCTCTGAGTCTCGGGTAACTAGGAGCAAGCATTTCCAGCGTGGGGGACAGCTAGTGTGTGTCTTTCAGACTCCCCATTCTGTGCCATTTCATGTACTGAGACCATGCATGCCAGCCCACCTGAATGGGATCCAGTGTGAGGGATACAAGGGCCACATGAGGGAAACTTCATCAGAACCAGAGACATAATGTGAGGTTTTTATATTTCAGCACTAGCTAAGCAGCCCACATCAGGATGGGCATAACCAATGTGTCTCTGTCCTCTAATCTCCTTCCCCTTTCCCTCTTTCTCCCTTAACTCTCTTCCAACCTTCCTCAGTACAAAATGCTCTGCCGATGCCCTTTGAACTGATTGTGTTGGGGAAGGTGATGCCAGAGTTTCTTAATCTTGTGGTGGCACCTAGATATTATGGTGATGGGCACTGAAATGCTGAAAAACAAACAGACAGACAAGTAGATAGCTAGATAAGATTAGATATATAACTAATTTAGCCAGTCATCATAGAGCAACTGACACAAGTTAATCTATATACTGCAAATCCTATTGTTAAAACTGCTTTAAAAGACTTACTTTTTAATTGTATTGAAAACCCATCTTTTGATCTGAATTGCTTTGGCAGCATATTCATTATTTGAATGGCACCTCACCTGTCCATATAATACCACATTTGTAGTTCCCGGTATGTAAGTGCATCAGAGTGCAGGGTACATGCATGCATATATATAAATGGCTAAAGAGAAGAGAAGAGAACTGAATGTTATTGTACAGATACAGACTGAAAGCAAAATATTCTCCTTGTACTGATGTGTGGATATGAACAACAGTTCATAAAAGATACAAGAAGTCTTTTGTATTAATAAATATAAGCCTGACAAATTATTACATTAAAAATATCCAGGATTTGAATTGCTTCACTAAGCAGAAAAAAGGCATTTTCTTGCTCTATAATTAAGTAGATGAAACAAATAGAAAAAACAGGGAAGTGCAGTGTTTGTTAATATTTATGAATTTTCCAGGAGGAGGAAGGAGAAGAAGAATGAAAATAGACCTGTCAGTTTCACTATTGTTTATGGGCAGTTTTACAATCCAGCTCTTATGCACTGGCATGCATGCTGAAATGTGTGGGTTGCACATGTTGGGGGGGGGAAGGGGGGGAGAATTTATTTGCTTTTTAACAATTATTTTTAATTGGAATTTAAAAAATAGCCCTGGGAGTTTTCCAAGCGCTGTTAGGTGATGTAGAAGGTTATTTGCAGAAAATCTAAATTTTGGGCCAAACTGACATGCTGCTGTCTCTTAAATGTGACAAGATCAAAACAGCTAACATGAAGGGTATAGTTCATTAGCTCAGGTATTTCTCTGTGGGTGACATTCCCCCCAGCCCAGGGGGCTTGCAACAGGATTATGCACCACTTGAGTTCCACTTAAGCAAAGACTGCTAGGTACAAAAACAAAACACAGATAAATAATTCTAGGTCTTAACTAGTGACGGATGAAGCTTTCAGACAATTTTGTTGTTTTATCTGGATAAGCAACAAAAAAGTTCAAATGTTAATCCAAGCCTCTTTGGTTTATAAATCAAGATGGAAATCTCACTCCAGAGCTGCCTTTCTCATTAAATTTGTAATATATCCAGATTCCAGCTGGGTTAGAAATTCTGGACCAACAGTACCTCTCATGGGATTGTAGTGCCTCCACTTCTCACCCTTCCAGAATCAAGAATTGCAGGGGCACGCCAAAATGAAACTGATGAACACAGTTCTCTGGAGAGTGTACACCTTGATCTTGTAATCTTCAGTGATGTACACTTTACCCTTCTGTGTGTTTGTCTATGCGAGTCTTGCCCAGCCTCTGTTTGTCTATTATGCTGCCTCTTTATATGGTCATGTTTCTGTGACCGTTGTCTTGTTCACCTGAAAGTGTCCATCATTGGATGTTTCACTTCAGCTTCATTGTAAATTTAAGTGTTGTCTAACCTTTATAGACTGTGATTTTGAATGCCTGATTTTTAACCAAGATAAGTACGCTAGAGCACATATGAAATGTGTGCAATTACACACCTAATTTGGACACAGAGCCTGATTCGCCACTGCCTTATATATTGCATAGTCATATATATGAGTGCAAAGTGTGTGTAAAAACACTGCATTTCTGATCTGGTAAGATTTTGCTCCCACTTTGTATAACTGTTAATAACAGCACAAGGCAGTGGACAATCAGGCCCATGGCTACTACTATTGTATGTACAAATCAGGTATTTGCACATGCAAATAGACACTTATGCATCCAACTGACATTTGCCCATGCAGTTACCAAGTTTTGTGCATAGTCATTGTAACTGTATCTGTATTTGCTCTTTCATATTGCATGCCAAATGCCTTTGAAAGTCAAGGCCAGAGAGTGTAACACACTAAGGCAACAGTTCAGAAATAGGTGCCTAAAAATAGTTCATGTTTAGGCTCTGAAGAAAGTAGCCTGATTTTCAAACAGGCTGAGCAGCCAGCAGCTCCTGTCCATTGGCTTTCAAAAATCAGACCACTTAGTTTGGCATCCAAATTGAGAGTTAGGAACCTAATTTAATGTATGTAATTTTTTGAGAACCATTGGCCAAATAACCTATTAAATTGACAGCTCTGTGTTAGAGTCCTTACCAGGAAGTCAACAACTGAATGTTCCATGCCAACTGTGTAAAAACCAAAGATATGTAGAAACTTGTTGTGGCTGGAGATATTAGGTATTGTTATTTACCCCAGAAAGAATAAAAAAAGAAAGTTTAAAACAAAGCAAGACTAGTGAGCAGTTCAGGACAGGGGCACAACTAGACCTTTGTGAAATTGAAATATGTGTTTCTCTGTTTGCAGTGATAACAGTAGTCGCACTTAGGAAGAGCATTTTACTCTTTCAAAGTTCTGGACTCGCCCTAGCTAATTAAATAACTACACCTTTAAATTAAATATTAATTACAAAATAAACAAACAATAAAGAAAAGTTACCTTTTTTCAAAGTTCAGAAAATTTGGGTAGACCTTTTGGGTGAAAGCTTCCTTGCTTGCATCTTCTTTTTTTATCTGAACCAGCTCACTCAGCCCTAATCTTCTTCATCTAACCCACATGATTAATGCACAAAATAATTTTGGAGCAGGCCAGGTCCTGGCAGGAAGCTGTGTGTCCTATCATGTCTTCACAATATTAGCCAGCAAAATAATTGTGGTTTGTTCAGTTTAAAAAAAAATTCTCCTAATTTACACATTTCCCTTGAAAGCTTCCCCCTTTTCTTCATTATGTTGTAGACTTTCATTTTTACAAGCTGATCTGTAAACTCTCTCCCCCAGATGGAATGTTTAGTCCCTTCAATAGTCTTGCTGCCTACAATGGGGCTGCTCACAATAGTAAACAGGTTTGGGCCTTACATGTAGTGGCCCAGATTCTCTGCTGTTCTAGTCACTTTGTGCTGTCAGGTGGTGCATGGTGGTAGAAAGTAGCCCTATTGGCCAGCTGGGAATTTCCCTGGCTTGGGAGTGACATGAGCAGCTCTGACACTGGCTGATTCCTCCCATCCTGGCTTAGTGGGGTGTGGGGGCTTGTTGCGTATATGGAGGGGAAAGGGTAGAGCATGCCTGCACTATCTCAATTCCCAACTTGCATATAGTCCCGTGGTGTTAGAGCAGCCCCTAAACTGCTCTAATTTACATTAATGGGCTGGGGCCAACATGGATGCAATATGAGAATTAAGGAGACAAAACTTGCTCCCCTATCATGCACTGAGTATATCTCAGCACCAGAGAAAATCTGGGCCTTCCAATTTTTCTCCATGGCAGCCCCTACAAAACAGGTGGTAGTGTGGATATTTGGAGGAAGTAAAGGTCAGAAGAGGAAAGCAACATGTTAGGTAAGCATGAAAAGATATAGTCCAGGATCGCTAATATCCCCTTCCCCAATGAAACACATCAGCTTTTAACCACAGAAGCAATCTGAGTTAATTTCTCAGTGGTTAGCTCTGTACTTAATTATTTCTAAATGGAGCAGCTGCTGCCTATTAGCTTTGCTGAAATATGGCCGGAATCATCTCACTCTGCCTGCATCAGTCTGGAACAGCTAGTCTTGGGTGTTTGCCCAAGTTTGCATGATCTACTGGTGAAAACAGTGGAATGGAAGTCAGGACTCCTGGGTTCTATTTCTGACCCTGCCACCCTGTTGAATCATTCTACCAGGCCTCAGAGGCAAGGACAGGTTTTAGCTCTATGTGATTTATCCAGATGCCTAAAAATAGCCCAGAGCCATGAAGATCTAACAATATAGGGTGTTGGGCTCCAGGGTTTTGGTTTGGGCCATCCTGGACACAAAGACCCAGATGTGAAGGCTGGATCTGGATTCAGGGCTATTACAGAGGCTGAGATTTTGGTCCAGGCCCATTTCTGAAGCTGCAAGTGGCAGAGGGGAGAAAACAACCAGGAGGAGAAATAAACACAAACTCCCAGGAAAGCAAGGGCCAAGTGCTCAGAAGGCAGCTTCCATTTCATGGCTGCTGATTAGGCCCGTGCAACTGGAATCGGTAATTTTGCACCTGCATTTGAATTAGGGTGGAGGGGGCACAGAAGAGGGAGTTGGAGGTGCCAGCGCTGAGGTTCTGGGGCTGCATCCCATTGTGAGTGCAAAAGGGAGGACCTGCCAGCAAAAAATGTAGGCCTCAGCATCTGCCTTACATTCTTATGTCCAGCTCTTTGGTTGGGACATTTGGTGCCTGTTGAGCAAGGGCCTGCAGGAGGGTTTCCTCAGAACATTATCTGCACGGTGTAACGTTCTCTTCCAGCATTTCACAAACAACCACAAAGAGGAAGAAAAAAAAGGGGGGGGGGCAACCCTCTTGAAATGAACTGCCTGATTCTTCTCTCCCGCACCTTCTCAGCCTCCCCTTTCCATCCTGCACGTCCCCTGCCAAGCTAGTAGAGGCTTGTTAAGCTTGTCTCTGTCGGATGTCACTCTTTGCACAAGCCTCCATTAATTTATGAGAGTTTACAGGATCTAGCGGTGAAAGCATTAGAAGTCAGAATTCCTGGGTTCTATTCCTAACCCTGTCACCAGCTTAGCTGGGTGACTCGGGATGACTCCTGTAAACTTTCCTGGTTGCCCTGTAGCCTTTTTAAGTCTTCACTGTATCTATTCATTCAGAGGCTACCTCAAGCCTAAATAAGAATACTGGCAAAATGCCCCAATTTGTCAATGAAATAAATTACAAACCAGAGAATTATCCCATCTCTCCTCTGCTCCTGATCCAAAATCCCCTGAAGTCACTGGAAAGACTCCTAGTGACTTCAATGGGTTTTGGATCAGATGAAGGGAAGGGAAAAGAGTGGCCCTAGAATTCAAAGAAGGGAAAGGAGGGCTGTGAGATAGGGGAGATGGGAGCAAAAAGGGCCCCAGCAGGATTCTGGGAGTGAAGACTCTACCTAGGAGACAGCTTGGCTGGGATTGGCAGGCACAGGGGCCCCGCCTTTTGCTGGCTCTTGACTCTCACTGGAAGGAAGCCAGCTTCCTGCCTCAACCTTTTCATTTTAATTTTTTATTTGTAATTTGTAGTTACACTCATTCAGAATAAAGCAACATGGAACCCAGTCCTGCTTCCATTGTGGTCAGTGGCAAAACTCCCATTGATTTCAATGGTAGCAGGACTGGGCTCAAATCCTCCCTTTCTCTGCCCTCTCGGCTGCTGTTCTGGGGTTCCCTCCTTTATTTTCTCTGCTTGGTGCCCAATCCATGCCCACTCCTCTTCTCTGCCTCTCTTTCTTTGACACAGTTAAATCCAAGGCTGGCTTCTCCATCATGAGGAGAAATTAGCTCCAGTAGAGAGTAAGAAGCAAGGCAGAGATTTTTGTTCTATGCATTCAATCATAGGCTCCTGTATTAGCTTGAATGGACATCTCCCTAGCTTGATGGTGTAGTATTTCTCCTTCTTGCTTTTCATTACAAGCTTCATGGGAACATCCAGCTGATCTCAGAATAACTGGCACACTTCTTCTTAAGTACTATGGTGTGAATGCAGGAACATAAACCAGCCGGACTCACTGTAATGTGACCTGCGTGCACCCCAAAGGCTCAGAAGCCGAACGGCAAATAAAAAGAACCCCAAATATACCACTTTTTAAAAAAACCCTCATGATTTTTAAGGTAGTCTTGAGATTTTGGGAGTCTGATTCATGATTTTTGAAAGCTTGTAGTAGGCAATGCTGGCTACAAAACAATGAGTGTTACTGACTATGTCTGCACTGCATGGGTATCCACACAGGACTGACTAAGGGGGAGATTTTCCAAGGCCCAGAGGGCAGTTGTGGTGCCCAGCTCCCACTAAGTTAGGAATTGTGATGCTGCCCCAGGGTTAAGAGGCACCTCGCTACCACCTGCCCTTATTGCGAGGAAGCCTTGGCTGTGCCTGCTGGGGGTCAATTCCCCAACTCCAACAGCCAGGAGCAACAGAAGTGTGCCCCTCTAGGGCTAGGCAGGCCCCACTGTCTCTTTACAGGTTAAAGAAAAGCCTCTGAGCATCCCCATGGAGTGTCCAGCCCCTGGTCCACTGGTCACTTACAAATCTGCTTCCTCCAAAGACACCGTACACCCCATCTTACCAGCTCCAGCTCTCATCACTGCTCCACCCCCTTAACACACAGCACTTATAGTGAAATCAAGAAGAGGTTTAACAAAGAATAGAGATTCAAAGTAATAGTAAGAGAAGCTTTGGAAACAAATGGTTACATATAAAATAAAAACATGCATTCTAGAGTCTAGACTTACTTTACTTTCATATCTAATAAAGTATTGCTCACCAGTGCTTTACAGCCAGGACTGTGACCCCTCTTTCAAGAGACACAACATGCTGTCAGTTTGTCTCCTCAGTGAAGGATCCAGAGTGTCTCTTAGTACCCCTAGATAGATCAGAACAATCCTTATTCATAAACAGGACGCCCCTGGCTGATTGTTTCTTCCTCTGACTTTCCTCTCATCACCTCCTGGTGACCTGCCATAATCCCAAATCCTTAATAACATCATTTTCAGTATAGATACTAAACTTCTTTAATATTATCTGTCCATACATTTTGCAATGATTATGTTGACAAGCAGGCTACTGGCTCATGGTAGAGACCTCATGTACCCCTCTTCCCCTTTAGTGAACTATTATGCAAATATCTGACCCAGGGGATCTCTGTAAAACCGTATGTACCCTCCCCAAGTTGGCACCAAGAGGTTACTGGGTTACAAGAGTTAGGTGCTAAAACCACCCTTTGTGCCTATGAAAGTCTTCCCCTAAATTCCCGATGTCCTGTCCCAGCAAGAGTTGGGTTTGATGTAAAACCTGGGGTTGGAGGGGTGTGAGTAGATTATCTGGGGTCAGACTCTTCTTTGGTTGTTTCAAAGCCCTTGTCAAAATAGATGCATAATCATGGTCCACAAATCACAGGAACTTCAGGAGACTTGGTTTTCTCACTATGCAACAAAGGGGGAGGTCTGGAAGCATGCATGAAAACTGAATAAAGACTCCTCCGGGTCATATTAATATGTGGAAGAGGTTACATGGGGTCAGGCAGGGCCTTAGCAAATATAGATCTAAGATGGCTATTTATCAGGTTATTTTATCAATTACATCACATCCATGCATCTATCTACTGAATGGGATCTCCAGAGTCAGAGGATGGTCAAGGTGGACTCATTCATTTATTGTCATGTGTTGCTGAGTTGTGTCTCAATTAGACTGCAAGCTTCTCTGGAGAGGGAAAGCACCATGCATACTTGTGGCACTATAGAAATAATACCTAATCATTAGCAACAATGATTCTCTTCATTCCATATTTACTCTAGTTCTGTTCTAGAATTTGAATGCCTGGCAGGTGATTGATCACTCATCTGCATGACATTTCGGCAACATTTTATACAGTTGCAGTTCATATTTTAAGCTTCCCATTATATTAATCCAGCAATTGTTGGCAAATAACAGGCAGCCACAGAGCGTCAGGAATGTGAAGGCTCCAATTTAATTTAAATAGCGTTGATCTCAAAAGCTGGCAGCAGAATGCGGTTTCTGAAAACGTTTCTATTAGAAGCTGCTGTTTCAGTTTGAATTTGGCAAGAAAAACTCTTTTCTAAACATTTACATTTCACATTCTTTGGGCCATTTGCAAAATGTCAGCTCACAGCTCTCCACGCTGCAGAGAGGTGGTGAGGAATGTTACACTACAATGCTAGCAGACGTCCAGTTTGCCTTGCCTTGGTTTACTGTATGATAGCCTTTATTTTAGCTCCGTTCCTAATGTCGTGTCTTCTGATTTTAGTTTCACTCAGGCAGTGTGAATCCACGTTGAAGTTTCTAGCTAATGAAAACAAAGTCAAATGAATTAATAATACTAATTTGGGAGATGATGTGGTCATCAGTTCTGAGACACCCTGATTTGAATAAGCGCGTGCCCTAAGGTTGTATTGTCCAACAGCAGAGAAAATGAACATTTTCAAAAGGGACAGGCTCTTTGGGACAGGGATTATCATTCACTGTATATTTGCACAGCACCTAGCACAATGGGGCTTTGATCTGGTCGGCCTGTAGGTGCAAAATAATAAACCTTGATAATAATGTACGGCCATAAGATCCATCCCATTTAAGTTTACTCCTGCTCACCAGTTTGAGTAAGGGATTCGTACTCTGGCTGTTATGTAGCAAACATCACAGGCCCCTTACTCACATTGGTGAGCACTCACTCTCATGAGCAGTCCTACTGAAGTCAATAGGCCTGACTCCTCATGTGAGCAAGAACTCACCACCCTGAGTCAAGATTGCACAACCTGACCGTAATAAGCTGGCCTGCTCCCTAGCTCACAAAGGGCCCACTGCCACACCCAGAGTATCCTTCCAGGCTGTTTTATTTTCCCTACACAGGCAAAATTAACAAAACCAGTTCCTCGGGCCACCCTGGGCTACAGCTCCCAGGGGGTTTTCCCCTTAACCTCTCAGTCCTTCCTGCTTCAGGGCTTCCTGCAGGAATCTTCCATGCTCTCCTCACTGAGCACTGTTACTCCCCAGAGGTGTTTTTCCCCAGCAGGGTCCACTGCCTCCCTCCCCAGGGGAGTCTGACAGTGCCTTGCACCCACCCCCAGGGGATTCCCTATTGCTCCCTCTCCCACTACCCAGGCCTCTTGGCTGCTGGCCTGTCTCCTTTTTCCCAGAGAGCAGGCAGTGAGAGTCCCAGGTCTGCTCTCTCTGCCCCTTTCCTGACTGACTTTCAGAGCTGACTCACCTAGGTTCTCTCTTCTATAGGCCCAGAAGCCCCTTTTTAAACTTCATTGGGGTCAGCTGGGCAGTCCCGGCTGCACTGGCCTTGGTGTCTCTAAAAGGACCAGTGCCACTCTGTGAAACCAGCCCTACATTTTAATAGCATCAGAGAAAACTGTCAGCAGCAGTTTCATTCGTCACTTAATATTTTCACTGAAAGCTCTAAATTCATTGCAAATACTCATTGAAAGCACACATTAAACCCCAGGTTGCAGGTGCACAAAGTTATTCACTATAGCCCTGATTCAGCAAAGCACTAACACGTGTGCCAAAATCCCACTGATTTACTGTTAAGCACATGCTTAAATACTTTGCTGAATGGGGGCTGATGAGCTTGAGCCAATGAAGTGCTGAGCACTGTCACCTCTCAGGGAGGCCAGTGGAAGTTAATGGTGCTCAGCCCTTGCAGCATTGAACAAAAGCAAGCACCTACATATGTGAGTGACTGTGCTCATGTGAGTAGCCTGACTGAACTGCTGAAGTCAATGGAGCTGCTCATGTGGGACAACTCATGTGGGTAAAGTCATGCATGTTTGCAGGGTGGGATCCAATGTCAGTTGTTGGACTGCCTGCAAACTAAGGGTACTATTAATTTTAATCTATTTGTCAGTGGGGTTTATGGTTTTTGTTCCACTCTATCCAGGTGTTTTTAAGCCACAATCACAATGGTATCTCGTCCGGTACAAAACTGATTCCAGGCCTCGGAAATTTTTCTCTCAGGTGTTCAGTGAAAGAGACCAGATTTGATCAAAGCCGGTCATTCTCTTGCTTCAGAGCAAGGGTAACATTTCCTGCATGTCTCAGCTTCATCATTTTGCTGGGGGTGTTTGTGGAGAATTCTATTGCAAGGTAAATCTACAATAGGAAAGTAAAAGTTCTATTGCAAAGTAAAGTATTAATTATTGTTATGTAATAATTCAGAATAGATTGCACAAATATAGTGCCCTTCATTAGAGATCAGGCAATTTGCAATGTTTTAATTAATGAAGTCTCAACACAACATCTCTATGATGAAAGTAAGGCTACGTCTACACTACAGGCTAGGGGGTTGATTCCCCTGCTCACAGAGCCAGATTTACACCTCACGTGCCCCTAGGCACAGCATCTTCAGCTGCCTACCGCTGACCTTTGTGTTGCCCACAGTTTTAGAGAGGTAAGGCGCTCCTAGACCGCCAGCACCCCTCCACACGTGCCCACCGTGCCTAATTGGAAATCTGGCCTTGCCTGTTCATGTGTACATACTTGTGCTAGCTCTCACTGACCTAAGGCACAAATAAATAGCAGTGTAGCCATGGTAGCACAGATGGTGGCAGAGGAGACACAGCTGAGCCATGCTGAGTACATACCCACCAATTTCAGCCTAAGTTATTATGCCCATGTCACAGGTCAGTAATCTGAGGCACAGAGTATTTAGACCTAAAAATGAAGATAGGTGCCTAGTGAAATTTTCCAAAGTACGTAAGCGCCTAATACTTTTAGTCTTGTTTATAACAGCTGTGATGGGGCAAGGCCAGATGGCTATAGAAAAGTAGTGGGAGATAGATATATTAGCTCCAGGTTAAACAAATCCCTGGTACCAGGTTAAGTGAAATGGAAGCTGCTCCAGGTCAATGAAGACACCTGGGGCCAATTAAGAACTTTCCAGAAGGCAGGGAGAATGCTAGGTTGATTGGGACACCTGAAGCCAATCAGGGGCTGGCTGAAACTAGTTAAAAGCCTCCCAGCCAGTCAGGTGGGGGTGTATGTCAGGAGCTGTGGGAGGAAGTTGTGCTGTTGGAGAGGCTGAGTAGTACACACCATATCAGACACAAGGAAGGAGGCCCTGAGGTAAGGGTGAAGTGGAGCTTGAGGAAGTGAGGGCTGCTGTGGGGGGAAGTAGCCCAGGGAATTGTACATGTCATGTTTCTAAAAGGTCAGCTACCATAGCTGATGCTATTAGGGTCCCTAGGCTGGAGCCCGGAGTAGAGGGTGGGTCTGGGCTTGCCCCCCCCCCCAACCTTTGCCACCTGTTTAATCACTGAGCCTGGGAGACAACAGAGACTGTGCAAGGAAGGATAACTTCTCCTCACCTCCCTTGCTAGCTTATGATGAAAATGGCTCAGTAGACTGTGACCCTTGTCTCTAGAGAAAGAAGGGTTACGTGGAGGGTCACAGTGAGCCTCTGAGGCTAGCGAAATCCGCCAGGAAACGCGGGACCCACGGAGGCAAGGACAGAGCTTTGTCACACAGCCCTTAACATATCTGAAGACTGTTATCAGGTCGTCCCTCAGTCTTCTTTTCTCAAGACTGTCAGGTTTTCTAAACTTATCATTTTTGTTGCTCTCCTCTGGATTCTCTCCAATTTTCCACATCTTTCCTAAAGTGCAATGCCCAGAATTGGACACAGTGTTCCAGCTGGGGCCTCACCAATGCCAAGTAGATCAGGACAATTACCTCCTGTGTCTTACATGCAACACTCCAGTTAATACACCCCAGAATGATATTAGTCTTTTTTGTGACTGCATCACATTGCTGACGATCCACTATAACCCCCAGATTCTTTTCAGCAATACTACCATCTAGCCAGTTATTCCCCATATTGCAGCTGTGCATTTGATTTTTTCCTTCATACAAGTAGAACGTTGCAATTGTCTTTACTGCATTGCATCTTGCTGATTTCAGACCAATTGTCCAATTTGTCAAAGTCATTTTGGATTCTAATGCTGTCCTCCAAAGTGCTTGCAGCCCCTTCCAGTTTGGTGCTAAATGCAGATTTTACAAGTATATTCTTCACTCCATTATCCAAGTCATTAAGGAAAACGTTGAACAATACCGGACCCTGGACAGACCCCTGCAGGGCCTCACTAGATACAACCTCCCAATCTGACAGCAAGCCATTGTCAGTCTTTCAACCAGTTGTGTACTCACCTTTTAGTAATTTCATCTAGACCACATTTCCCGAGTTTGCGGGACTGTGTCAAAAGCCTGACTAAAATCAATATATCACCTCTACTGCTTCCTTCCATCCACTAGGCCAGTAAATTGTCAAAGAAGGAAATTAGGCTGGTTTGACATGATTTGTTCTTGACAAATCCATCTTGGCTATTACTTATCACTGTATTATCTTCTGGGTGTTTTCAAATTGTTTATTTAATAATTTGTGCCAGTATCTTTCCAGTTATCAAAGTTAGGCTAGCTGGTTTCTCCAGGTCCTCTTTGTTTCCCCTTTTAAAGATAGGTACTCTGTTTTCCCTTCTCTGGTCCTCTGGGACCTCACCCGTTGTCCTCCATGAATTCTTGAAGATCATCGCTAATGGGTTTCGAGATTGCTGCAGCTAGTTCCTTAACTACTCTAGGGTGAATTTCATCAGGTCCTGCTGACTTGATCTAAATTCTTCCTCTGTTATAAGATGTAAGTAAATAATAAATAATAAAGCTTTCAAGCTGTGATGTGGTTTTTGCTGGTAATGGGAGGAGACATTATCAGAGCGTTAGAAAATTCCACTGAAGTAGCACAATGGTTATTGTTGGAAAACTCCAAGAGCTCCTCTTCATGACACGGGGTCATTGGGCAACTCAGGGTCACAACACTATGCCCTCATGTTCCACAGTCACAGTATTTTTGCTTGTTATGGATAAGATCACCAAGTCTACCTGCATTTAGCTCTTTATTCATTATTCGGAACTGCCCACATGCAGACACTCACCCACCCGCCACCCAGGAAACAAGCGTGGTCACTTTGGGTGCCCCAAATTTATACTTGGCCAAGGTGAAGTTCATTTTTTGCAAAAGACCAGAACAAGGCCTACACACCAAAGATCTCCACTCTCATTCAGATAGGGCTATAGGAGAGTTTAAAATGACAGCAGACTTGGCCAAAGAAATCAAGAGCTCTGAGGTGGATTTGGGGTAAGAAGGAGCAAAAAGAAATGGGGTGAAATGGCCAAGTCTGAAGCAGCATTTCTCATTTGGCAATTAGATGGCTAGCCTCAATGTGACCAGTAATGGCAAGACCTTGGTTGCAGCAGCTTCATCCCAATCTAAAACCAGGCTGTTCCTTCGGAGGATGGCCTTAAAAATAGGGTTAAAATGGTCCAGTAGGATCCTCTCCATTCACTCTTCAACTTGCAAGTTGTGTGATACTGGGCGATAGCTAGTCATTTGGTGGTTTCCCATGTTTGAGGAGGGCAATAACTATTCCCTCACGCCAGCTTTTTGGGATCTCCCCATTGAATGTACGGCAGTGAACAGATCTGGCAACCATGCTTGTCCCTTTGCTCCCAAGTTCTTACGAAATTTGGGATAAAAGCCATCATTGCCAGCAGTACTTTTAGTGGCCATGTGGGTCTTGTATAGTATATGGAGATGATAGCTGTGAAGCAGCGGGTCTTTGTCAGATGATGGTTAGAAAGGGTTCAGAAAGAAAGGTTCAGAAAGAATCTTCTGTCTCGTCAGCTTGTCAGTTTTGGTCTTTGACTTACCTGTACTGACACTAGCTGTCACTTTGACTGATGGTGTCTTACTGGGTCAGTGACTCCAAGCTTACAGAGGAGAGCCCAGGCTATGCAACTGGAATGAGTGAAATCAAGCCCTCCACTGTCTCATTCCATCTCTTCAGATGGGCAGAGCTCAATGACTGTATTTGTGCTTTTGCTGGATCTCTACTCTTCTCAAACTCTTTGTTTCTGTCTCCAGATGCCAGCTTACAGAGGATCACCACTATTGTCTTTCATCAGAAAGCAAAGGTCTGGGCTGGATTCGTGAAATGTTAAAAGGAAAGTGGACATCTCTGAATGAGGCCCAATCTGTGAGTTGTTCACCAACTGCAGTTGCTCGTTTCTACTACAGTCTCATTGTGAGGGGAGGTTATTAAAGGCACCAAGATACACTACTGAGAGGAGAAAAGATGGTAATGTGGGTTTTGGTCATTCAAGTTTGGAGGTTTATAGATGGTTGTTATGGTCAGTTGTCTGATTCTTACTGCAGCAATAGAGATTCCCATGGTCTTGCCTTCCTCCAAGACTGAGACATTTGTAAGATCAGACTTCAAAATGTTCAGGGTGGAAATCAGCTTAGAGCCATGAATGCAGCTTGCTCATTGTCTGCAGCATGAGTTTCTTGTAGTACAACATGCTATTCACCTTAAGAACTCTTGAAAGATAGTCACACTTAGCATGCGACAAACCTCCCACATTAAGTCTGTATACATGTAAAGTTGGTCCTATGGTTCTTCAGTGCTGTCCCAGAGAAGAACTCTTAACAAATGGGAGCTGAAGGTGCTCCACACCTCCAAAAATCAGGCCATGGGCTTTTCAACCCCAAATGAGGGCCTGCAGAATTAATAAGACATTTATTATCAACAAAGTGTCTGGTGCACTGTATTACCCAGATTCATAGCTGGTGTGGTATCCAATTAAATCTGTGATGGTATTTACACTCTTGAGCAACTGATAATACCAGTTTTGCTAGAAAATTAATAAATGCAAATGGTAATTGTATTCATGGAATAAACAAGCCACCTGTAAAGATTTGCTGCTTTCATTTCATGATTTTAAAACAACGAAAACATAAAGTGAAAAGGAAATTTAAGGTCTGATAAACCCCAAAATAAACAGAGTCCTTGCTCTTTTAAAGGCATCTGTGTATGGGGTGAACAGTTAATAAACTGGCAATGCTACCATTCAGTCCCCGAGAAATATATCATCCACTCCACTTTTGCAGTCTATGAGCTGGAGCGGGTAGCAAATAGTGAATTACAATTTACTAATCACACTAGGAGCTCGATCCTGCACTATGTGTAGTGTGATAAACTCAGGACAAACAGCTGCAAGGTGGGGGTAGAAAACAGTCCCAGAAGGTTAAAAGATCCTCCTCCCTATCAATCAGGTTCAGCTGAGAAGGGGTTACCAGAGAATCAATTAGGATCAGCTGAGAGGGAGTTACCTGAGATCAAGTAGGATCAGCTGATTCCAACTAGGGGCTGTCTGAGACCTTTTTAAACCCTCCCCTTTTGGAAGAAGGGGGGGGGGGGGAAGGAGTCCAGCTGCTAGTAGGCTAGGAGTAGCAAGACAGCAAGCCTCATCAGGAGGGGAGGCTGCATTCCCTCTCAAAAGGGAAGAAAAACAAGCCCAAGAGACTGGCTGAGAGAGGGAATGGACTGCTCCTGTGCAGCCTAGAAGCCAAGCCCGTCTCACCAAGGCTAAAAACCAGCTGAGGCTGGTGAGACAGAGAAGGTACCTTGCCACAGTAGGCAGAGTATTCAAGGTTGTTACATGTACTGCAAGCTGGTAATAACATGAGAGGATGGAGTCCTGTTGTAAAACTAAACTGGCACTTTTAAAGAAACTACATACAGAGATGCTGCAACTGCAGGTAGTATTCCAGCCATGTGCATACAGACTGAATTCCTGGTGTCACCTCCAAACTCTCCCCTCCTGCAACCGGTGCTCTTCCCTCAAAGTTCCATGCAGGTTGCTACATGTTTCCTTTGAACAATTTCTGTTGTTGTGTCTTTTGTGCCATTGTTTGCTGACTTGCTGGAGCTAGAGGTTATTAGCACATAGCTCACCTTAGGGACATGGCCTTTTCCACCAGCCCGTTGCAGCCGCTTAGGCCTAATGGTCCTTCACATATGCTGGTCTTCAACCCAGTTTCCCACTCCTTGTTTGCATTATTGCTGTTGGTGGGGGACTTGCTTCCACCCTGTTGCTGCCTTCAATCTGTAGGGTGGTGTCACTGGCTAAGCAGGATCTCTTTCAAGCACCTCACAGCCCAGCATGATTATTGAATACCACATACGGCTGCCAAACTACTTTTGGCTAGTTGCAGGAATGAGGCCTGCGAAAGGAGCACATAGCTAAGTGGCTCATGAGCACTGAAGCCCTGATTCCTGAGATCCATCCATTCTGTGTCCATGTCTCACCCATTATTTTGCTGTGTGTTCTTGAGAGTGAATGAGGAGAGGCGTTTGAGACTCCTTCCTGCTCAGTGCAGAAGGCTACGCCTAGCACTTTGTTGCTATTGCCACTCGTGCGTGTGCTGGAGAACAACAACGTGCAGCACACCCCATGAGGGTTTGCAGGATCACAACCTATGTGAGAAGTATTCCGTCTCTTCATGGTGACGGTGAGCAGCTGCTGAAACCATATAAATCTAAATACAAGCGTGGTGCTGGCAAGTCAGCCAAGACTGAATCCTGCAGCTGGTTTGAGACACAACGAATGGGAAAGATTCTGTCATCCACAGAGCTGTTTTCTCTCTGACATCTCTGATGGGGGAAGAGGGGTTTGTGTGGTTGCAAAAGGGAAAGCCTGGGCCTCATTCTGATCTTTCTTACAATGTTAAAACAGAAGTAACCCCACGGCAATCAATGGAGCTATATGCATGTTAATGTAGCTAACTAGAGTACCTGCTCTTTACCTGAGACAATATGGGCCACATACTTAAAGTGCTCTCAACCTGGCCTTTACATTTTTGCCCGCTTATATTTTGGCTGGAGGGATTGGATTTTCAAAATTCATCAGCATGCTCCCATTGACGTACCGACTTCAGGGGGAAGAGAGTTAGGCCAACGTTGATTGCTATGGAAAATCCCACACCAGACCTGGATTTGAAATAGGAGTCCATACCTGCAAATCAAGTTGCATTTGCACATACAGGCCCCCATTCATCTGTAGTTGTGAGGAAGGTTCTACACACACAGACAAGTGAGAGCACAAATTTAAAGGCCCTAACAAACAATTCCATGTGGTGTCCTCTTGAAATTGAGCTGAAGCCTGAAAAATAGGAATGTTTGTGAAGCGTGGTGTGTTTGTGTCTCAAAAAGGACATGATTGGAGGTACAATCTCTAAAACATCATGAGTCTTCCTTGAACTGTGCATCGTAAGAGATTCTCAGAATCATTCCTGGGTTGCATGTCCCTTGGTGTCTCAGTTTTAGCAATTAATAGCCATTGGGGGAAAGTTTAACATTCACATTCGTGCTCTTCCGTGCAAATGCTGCTTCTCCCCATAAATTACCTCTTCTGTGCGGATTTTCTTTCTGTATATCTCTTCCCGTGTGTGGGAGTTGATGGCATCAACTTTATGAAATCTCAGCACATGCCAAGAGCAGCTGGAGAAGTTGAAACAAGTTCTGGGTGAGGTGAGTTTCATGGGCTGGGCAGGGACTGAAATTAGCAGAGGTATTATGGCTAATTGCCATCCCTGGAGTATCGTGTATACCATGTGCTGCTTGTCTGTTCTGTGGGCAAGTTCCCCATAGAAAGAAAGATCTGGTTTAAAAAAATAATAATACAGATAAGACTGGAAGGATCTGTTCAGCGATGGCCAAATCCCTCCCCATTGATTCGTTAAGTAACTGCTAGCATCTCATCACAAGTCTGAGGTAATTATTATCTTTAGCCCTTGAACAGCACTCTTCATCTTCAAAGCACTTCACCAACATTAAAAAATCATCACAACATTCCAGTGAAGTGGGTTATTATCTTCTTTTAACAGATGGGTAAACTGAGGCATGGGGAGGTTTAAATCTCTCAGCATGTCAGTGACAGTGCTATTGGCTCCCAGTCCTGTGCTCAGTCCACTGAACCAGGGGACCAGGATACATGGCAGGTTTTATGATGAGAAGGAGCATACTAGAAGGGCCTCTCCATATTAAATTGGGGCAAGATTGCAATAGAGATGACTTCCCTGCCCAGTTTGGAGAATGGTGATTTTTATGCTGGCTGCTGCAGAGACACACACACGTGCTATCATGTGAGCCTGTCTGTGAGTGAGGCTCTACAAATGGGATTCTGTCAAATGTGGCAGTCTGTTACTAAAAACATCATTAACCTAATTATAAAAACACTTATCTTCCTGGCTAGTCAGGTGGATATTAAATACCAGATCTCCCAGGGAAAAAATCCTAGAGTATACATTTTCATTAAAATGGATGTGCAAATGGGCATGCACAGATGTGTCTGCCTTTGCTGCCTAAAGTGTGTGTGTAATTCATGAATGCATGTGCGGCCATGAGGCGTACACATGAGCGACCAGCTGCATGATAAACCGGTTGTTTGCTCGGGCAGTGATAGCACTTGTACATGCAGTTACAGTCTTTGCACATGCAAACATGCACACCTTTTTCTGGCAATGTAGGCCCCTATGTCCTGCTCAGTCTGTGCTCCCCATGCTCTCTGGTAGCAGCAGGGACAGGACTTCACTTTCACCCCATCAGCTTCACTACAGCTGTTTGGTTTGAAAGCAGATGGCCGTGAGAGGAGCCCTACCCTCAATACCTCCACAATGGGGTGTAGGTGCTTTAGGTTGCCTCATCACCACCAGAGCTCTATTGTCTTTTCCATCAGTGGAGGAAGAGGAGAGGGGAGCTG
Organism: Chelonia mydas; assembly: GCF_015237465.2. NCBI lineage: Eukaryota > Metazoa > Chordata > Testudines > Cheloniidae > Chelonia > Chelonia mydas. The sequence goes on along the minus strand of NC_051253.2, from coordinate 16,247,058 downwards.
ATCCCTGGTCCCTTCCATGGGGAAGGAGGAGGGAGATGACCCCTGGTCCCTTCCGTGGGGAAGGAGTGGGGAGCTGGCCGCTATGGTCCCTTCCATTGGGAAGGGGGGTGGGGGGAATCTGATCCCTGATCTCTTCCACAGGGGAGGAGTGGGGGAGGTGGCTCCCAGAGCATTTACATATCACATATTTTTTATAAGGCACCTAACCATAAAATCTCAGCCTACAGCACTGCCTCCTGTGGACACACCCTGCCTATGGCTGTGCAGGTACTCAGCTAAGCAGGAATAATACCCACCATTTATACAGGGCTTTTCATCTTCAAAGCACTTCTCAAACATCATCTAATTAATGATAGTGCCCTGTGAGGTAGCTGTTACGCACACTTTAAAGATGGGGGAAGATGAGGCAGAGGGAGATTAACACAGACTGAGACTCAGTGTGGGAATTGGGATCAGAGCTCAGGAGAGCCTGGACCCCAGGGCTGAGCTCTGACCACCAGACTTCCTTCAGCTAGTGTATGTGGTGCCTCAGTGTCACACAGCAACTTGGACATGAGCAGGGCAGACACTTTGCAAAGTGATCTCCCAATGGCACCGTTCCTCTCACGGTCACTCGGGTTTTCTTAGTGTGTTTCTCGTCTCTGGGAGAGGGGGACATTTCTCCTTCTCCTGTCATTCAGCATCATTTCCCGTTCCCATCTCTGTCAGACACAGGGTCCTGGCTACATGTTCTGAAGACAGCCTGAGTTTTCAGACGTCTGTTGCTGTCACGAATAACGTCAGCTAACGTGCATTATCAGCAGCTTTACAGGAGTTCTTAGTAGTACTTAGATGGTTGCATCTCACCTACAGATCTCAACGCACTCTAGAAAGGTGGGTCATTGTTACTGGTCCCTTTCCCCACATGGGAAAGCAGGTATAGAGAGGTGAAGCGCTTTGCCCAAGCACATGGGAGAGGCAAGACTAGAACCCAGGGTTCCTGACATCCTGTCTCTTGCCGAAGCTGCTGTACAGCTGCCTAGCTATACAGAGATACTCTTAGTGAAGGAGAAGGAGGGATAGTGTTACTGGTTTGCCCTGACAAGGTGCTATCCTTAACACTTGCGGTTCAGCTGTCCTCAGACCCACTCAAGCTGAGCCTTGGGTCTGGTGCCCAATGTCTTATGACCCTCAGCCTACTCTCATGAAAGTTCAGTGAGTTTCACCCCTCTCTCTCATATCCACCCAGACAGCAAATGGCTGCTCCCTTAACAACCCAGAGGACACCCCCATTCCCAACAGATACAAAAAGGATAAAATAGGGGGCAGGGACTGGGAAGGCAGGGCACGGGACAGGAGGGGTAAAAGAGGTGCAACCTGGGAGAACAAAGCTTGGTGGTTTAAACTTGTCAGACTTGAATTCCCAAGTGAACCTGCAGGGTCTGGTTCCTTTCCAGCCCTTACATCCCAAACTGCAGGGCTCAGTTCATGAACTAAAGTCACAGGCCTCTCACAGCCCTAATTGATGTTCGTGTTATCGCAACAAAATATTTATATAGTATCATAAAAGACTGGTCGCTTTACAAAATAGATAAGACACATTCCCTGCCCCGAAGAGTTTAGGCATTAAATAAGCCAAGACAGTCAAATACAAGACAGGGCACCAGCCTACAGTTCATGAGAGAATGGCAGGGTGTGGCCTTTGCACAACCATTTCCCCCTCTCATTTCATTTTATTTAAAAGCAGCTGCTTTGAGCCATGGGGGCATTGGTGGCTCTTGAGTGCTGTCACAGCTTGAGCTTTCTCTTGTGTGTGGTATTGCCCCTTTTCCATCCCATTGCCATATGACACTGTGGGATACTGAGCAGTGTGGGCAAGTGGGAAATATTGCAATTCATTAGCTGTGCGGGTAGCTTTGAAATGAAATAGTCATATTCATAATTAATAATAATCTTTATTAAGAAGAAATCTCTACATATCCCTTCCATATCTAGACAATCTGGGTAGAGCGAGGACTTCAGGCAGTCTTATTCAGCCTCCGGACAGACTCACCCAAAAGGCCTAACATCAACACGCCCTGTATACACCCAGCATCATCCCAAACCACACCTCTGCCAAAACAAAACAAAGACAAGTAGTACTTTAGGTCTTTTGTGTTCCTGTGTGGGAGAGGGGTGTCTAGGGCCAATTTAACACCAACTGAGGATCTGAGCCATGAACTCTCCCTCCGACTGAATTCACAGTTAATAAGAGGAAATGAAAACAGATTCCCAGTAAATGAAATAACACTTTGAAGAGCTGCTGGTTACATTGCATCCAGTGCTCTAAATCCTAATGCCCTATTGTTGGTCTCTGTCCATTTGGTCATAGATATACTAAGCAAACACTGATGAGATTTTTCCAAGACTAAATCTAATCTGCTTTAAAGCTGTCATAATCCCAGGGAAATCAAGAACAGGGAGTGTATGTATCATTAAGGGATATCATTTAGTATTTTGTTTATTATTGGATTCTATAGCACTTTTCATCCAGCCATCTCAAAGCCCTTTATAGATATCAGTTAATTAACCGCCCCTGCACACACAGAGGAAGGGATACTTAGGGCTCACATCACCCACACAGAAATGCAGCCACCTCCCTCACCTCTGTACTCTCTTGCTCCTCCACCTACCTTTCCATCCACCCACTCAGCATCTCCTTTAGTAGGTCCTCCTGCTTCTCCTCCCTGTTCTCCCTGTAGCTGTAGTCCCCTCCCCTTCGTACTCGTCACCTTATCCCTGGGTGAACTATCTACTCACACGAATATGCTGGTGACTCATAAATCTATTTCTCCACACTTGTCCTGCCTCTTTCTGTCCTGTTCCTCTAAGCATACCACCTCCTCCCCGATGGCTCACTGACAACGCAAGCTCAACCTCACTAAGACTGAACTCAACACCTTTCCTCCTAAGCTTTGCTTTCTCCAGCTCTGTTGATAATGCCACTATCTTCCCAGGCTGGCACCCAGAGTTTCCTCTTTCTTAACCTTCTTGTCCATGCCTTCCAAGTCCTTTGCAGCTCTGTCCTGACTGCTTCTCATGGTCCTTTGTGCAATGTGGACATCTGTTGATGGAACTGAGGCCCACCACACACCTCTCAAATGGGCCACCAAACAGTGACCGGATCCCTACCCAACTACACTATATGTGAGCAGATGACCTAGAGGGAAAGGCTAATTACTACTCACTCAGTTCTTCCTTTTTCATGTGGTTTAGTCTTCATACACTGGAAACAGGTGTCAGTGAAACAACATTTGGTCTGAACTCAGGCACTAATTTGAACATAATTTATTTTTGGCACAATGGGGAAATTTACAAGTCTGGGCATTCCCAATTGGAGTAGGGCTGATTAAAAGGGTAGGCCTAGCTTTCATGCCCTGACTTTAGCAGGAGTTGGGTCACGCCCATACAGAAAAAGAAAACAAAAGACACTATTGGTTTAAGCAAGTGTGGCTCTGTTAGAGTCACTTGAGTTCTGCCTGCATGTGCCTGGTCTATTCTATTGCTGTGATTGGCTTTTCCCTCTAGGTTTTGCTTATGTCAGGAGAGAAGTTCAGAGCCCAGCTGGGTGAGAAAGAGAGGGCATGGATTCAGGCTTGAGGAAGGGGTCTGGTGACGGGCTTTAATATTAGAACAATCAGGCAGCCAGATGCATGCAAGATGTGCATCTCCTCAATCTGCTGTAAAATGATGAGTCAATGCAGCCCCGCCCAGCCTAGCCTTCCTCTCCCTTGCCCCTGTTGCCTCATTCCACCTCCCACATGGCATCCTCCATCTAGAGGTATCTAAGTCCATGTACAGAGCTGACTTGTGTGGTTGGAATTAGATCTCATTGGCTTTTCTGGGATTCGGAGTGATTCAGGCATGTGGGAAGGCAAATGTACGACTCAGGGATACAGTCACCAGCTCCAGTCCGGGTCACGTCATCTCCATCTTGAGGCTAAATAGCCACCAGCACTATCAGTCTGCCACCACTCACAAGCGTGGCACATCCCCTCAAATTTTTTTTTCTTTTTCTCTTGTCACTGTTAACATTCCCAGTGGTCTGTAATTAAGCTGACTTGGCACACAAGCCTGGCATACTTAGCAAGCATCAAACTGGCTTATTAAGGAACTTTCCCTAAGTTTTCACATACAAAAGTTAGGGAAGGAGGCATTGGAGAGAATCAGCAGTGCACACTGGACATTCCAAACACTGAAGAGTCAGCAGTCTGAAATGTCCTCTCACAAAATTAGTCCCAGCTCCCTACTCACGTGTCCTATTTCTGTTCCGATTTAACCCTGACTCCCTGAATTAACTAAATTAGTTTAACTTTGCAGAACAACTCACGCTCGTTAGAAAATTCACAGAAAAGGCAAGTTCCACAAATACTCTTGCCGACATATACTCCGCCCAGCAGTGTTCATGCAGACATCATGAAAGCTCGTTGGGAGTCATCCACTCAGGAAGCAGGCACAATGCCATGTGACTTGGTGACCAAGCCAACACTTGAAGCAGTAGCTGCTGCGTATAGCTAGTGGGTGATCCAGAGAGTGAAGTATGTTCATAGCAACCATTCAATGAATAATATCAACTAAGGAATAAACTGGTGAAAGTCAAAGTCATTCAAAGACAGACAATGCTGCTGGATTCGTCACATAAAGAACTGGTGGCTAATAGAGGGCCCAGAGCCATTCCAGACAGATGGACGAAAGGTTACTTTTCGTGCAGCACAGGTCTGTGTATGTGCCTTTATTCAGACATCCTTTCAGATAAAGTCTTAGGGATGGTCCAGTTTTCACTGGTGGAACTAGACTGGAGTGGGATCAAAGAGCTGTTGGGCTGTTTCTAGAGCTTCCAGAAGTATCTGAATAGGAACTGATTCATCCCACTTGAGAAAAGGGTCCGGCAGTGAAAAACCATTTGTAGTGCCCTGTAGATCTGGGTTTGGGAGAGGCTATAACAATCATAGGCCATTAATTGTTTCTGAGACAAAATATAGTTTTAATACATGACCTAGATCTTTCCATGCGATCCTGTTCCGTATCTTCTCCGAATCCAGAGACATAGCAGCAAGAGGCCTGCTGAATATAAAAAAGTTCTTCCCTATCTTACATTGATTTCTTTCCTCTCACAAATTGGGCTGTAAGGGCTCTAGTACCGTTATGACTATTTCTGATTCCAGCAGTTTTGCTAACACCTTTGCATAGATCTTTACCTATACTGCAGTTTTAAAACACTAATGATACAGACTGACAGTTCCCACATACTAGCATTGCCATTCTCAAAGGATGGGGGAGACTACTGGGGAGATCATGGAAACTTTTTTTGGGAGGGGTCCATGGACAGCTGGGTGGCCATATGGCTCTTCCTCCTCCTTGTTTCCTTGCTCAATCACATTAATATTGAGCAATTGTAACACCAACAGACCCCAGTCATCGGCAGGCGGGATTGAACAGGGGACCTCTGGAGCTTAGTGCATGAACCTCTACTGCATGAGCTAAAAGCCACCTGGCTCTTAGCTAAGGCTGTAGAGCAGACTCATTTAACTCACTCTAAGTGATTTCGGTGCCACTAGATGGAACAGAACACCACACCCAGAAGGTGTGTGGGTTTCACAATCACAGTGGCTACAGGGACAGTTTGCAGTTGCGGATTGGAGAGGAGATGTTCACAAAGCAACCAACCAGCTCAAAGATGCGGTCACAGTATGAAAGTCTGAGAACACCTGCTCTGATCTTTCATGAGTGTGGAGGGAAACACCTCTGTCAGGATGAGGAACCAAGGTGCCTTTCATCACAGCTTAGAAGACCAATTTCAGTATAACCATTATCTAGCCAAGAGCCCAATCTGACAAGGAGCCAGTTTCCTAGAAATACAGGAATGTGACCATTTGCTTTTCTTAAATACAGTAGAACCTCAGATTACCAGATTATGGACACTAGATTACGAATTGACCAGTCAACCCCACACCTCATTTAGAACTGGAAGTACACAATCAGGCAGCAGCAAAGACAGAAAAAAACCACCCAAAAAACAAATACAGTACAGTACTGTGTTAAATGTAAAAATAAAGGGAAAGCAGCATTTTTCTTCTGCATAGTACAGTTTCAAAGCTGTATTAAGTCAATGTTCAGTTGTAAACTTTTGAAAGAACAACCATAAGGTTTTGTTCTGAGTTACAAACATTTCACAGTTACGAACAACCTCTATTCCCAAGGTGTTCCGAACTCTGAGGTTCTACTGTAGCAGACAGAAAAAGCTTGTATTCATAAATCCAAAGGCCATCTAATGGCTGTCCCTGAGAGAACTCCAGCCCTGAAGGCAGAGCTGCTCCATGAAGCTGGGTCACCTCCTTTTGTAAAGTGGAGAGTCACTTCTTGCCTAGAATGTCCTGAGTTTTCTACTCCTGTTTCAACTCCAGAGAGGTCTGTTGCATTTCAAGGCATCCAGTACATTACACTGTGCTGAGGGAGACACTAGGAGGAGAGATTTAAGTACATACAACCATATTATATATTACTGTATGCAGAAATTACGCACACTGGAGCAGCAGCCAGGATCTAAAGCAGAGTCTAGCAAACTGAAGTATTTAGGAGTCCTACTAAAACCTTTCCACTATATTTTAAAAGCAAATATAATGTCTTCTCTAAATGTAGTTTTCCAACATATGTCATAGGATTCTACAAAGGATTTTATTCAGGGATGTATATGTAACAAGTAGAAGAGTAAAGTCTCTATGTGACCAATGATAGCAGGACTCCAAAAGTGAGTTCCAGAGAAGGACATGCTTGGTTGGGGCTTTTGCTATTGAGGTCAGTAGGCTAAAGAGCAGGCCCCAAAATATTAAGACTCGTCTACACTAGAAGCGTGACAGCAGTACAGCTGCGCCACTCTAATGCATCTGGTGAAGACGCTCTATGCCGCCGGAAAACCACCTTGGCAAGAGGTGGTAGCTATGTTGGCGGGAGAAACTCTCCTGCCTTCATAGCACTGTCCACACCTGTGCTTAGGTCAGTGTAACTTACGTCGCTCAAGGGGGTGACCTGTTCACACCCCTGAGTGACATAAATTATGCTGACATAAATGGTAGTGTGTATAAGCCCTAAGTAATCACAGCTCCCCTGCAGCCTGCTTCAGGTGCGAGTGGTGGAGTAGGGCTTTATAAAACATTGCAATGAGATATCAGCTAATGTTTCTGCAACTGGGAATTGTTGGGTGTGTGCTCCCAAACAGTAGAGTAGCCAGCCGGCTGGGTATCATGTTCCCGACTCTGCCACTGATTTGTTACGTCACTTCATTTTTCTGTAAGTCAGGGAATAACACTTACTGCCTTCACAGGGTCTTTGAAAAATTAATGTATCAATGATGATAAAGTGCCTTAAGACCCTCTGATGAAAGGTGCTACAGAAGGACAAAGGGTTATTGGGAAAGTCTATGGGTTGGAGCCAGGTCTGGTGGCACGCCACTGAATCCAGGGATGCGTTTGACTCTACCATGCTGATGTGAATGTGGGGGAAATCAGGTAAGTGTTTTCAGCAGCCCTGTTCTAGGTATCCATAATGCAGGCTGGCTGACTCACATCATGCTGCAATCCCTGTTGGCAAGGGCTCTGAAGGAACGCCGCCTCCAGTCCTATTGCAACCCAGCCTCTGTGAGTGGGTGTTGATGCTGTGCATTAAGCAAGGGTGTCACCAGCAAATCAACAAAAGGGAGGAGGGGAAAGTGACAGATAAAGGAATAATGGAATTTTATGGAAATGTGCAACACCAGCACTGGGTTCCCCACTGTACAGTCTAAACTCAAGAGGCTGCCCCCAGCTCCTACACCTACAAGAGGCAACAGCTGAGAAGATCCTTGTGATGACTAACGTAATCTCTGTTACATGAATCAGTGGCAATGGGATGGCCTTGTGACATTATCAGAGCTCTGGTTATTATACTCATTGATGATAACACAACTAAATCTTAATGAGTTGTAGGAAAGGAGACAATGGAGGCCTCTGCCAGGTCTCATTCACCTTGACAACACGCCTACAGCCCAAGTACAAAGATCGCTATTGTTTACCCAGGTTATTTGTGACGGGGCCAGGCAGTTCTGCACATTTCACTCAATACAATTGTGTTCTGTTTATTTATGCCTTAGGCATTTCTGAGGTGCCTATCACCGTGGTATCTAAGCACTCTCAGCATTAGATCATGGTCAGAGTCAGTAAATAAACTGCTAGGCCAGACTTAGATAGTGAGAAACTGATATACAAGATAGTAATAAATTATTCCATTCACCAGGTGCCTTTTTCTTGACTACAATGGACAGGCAAAGCCACTTCTGGGTGTTCATTTCGCAAACAAACCCACTGCATGTGATTCAGATACTATTGGGCCCAGCTGGGTACACTGGGTATGTGGGTACACTGCACTGGCAAAGCGCATCTAGTGCGGACACAGCTTATACCAGCAAAACTAAACTTTTGATGGTATAACTGCATCTACAGTAGGGGCTTTTGATGGCATAACTCTGTTGGTCAGGGATCACACCTCTTCACACCCCTGACTGACATCACTATAGCAATAGAAGTCTGTAGTGTGGACATGGTCTTTTAAGGATTTCTCAGATCAAACTCATGCCGAAGAAAAAGGACTAAAATACTGTGACTATACTGAGCAGCTTTGGTCTGACCTGTGCAAACTGGGATCATGTTTCTTCAGCCTGTTTGAGAGTGCAGTTATGGACAGAAACGTGGATATTTAGGGTAAACATGGGATCATCCTACTCAAGGATCCACCCTCTGTGGTTGCTTAGATCTGCTGACCTTACTGAAGCATGTACCCCTCTGCTACTTGCTATTTCTACAGAGCCAACACAGCTCTGGGAGGCAGTGCTGGATTCTATTCTGGTTTGTACTTAATCCACAGATGTGTTCACTAAATTCTGGTTGCAGAATCTGTATTCCTTGTGATAGTATGTGTGTGACCCAGGGACTTCTGGGTGCCAACTGGCAGCAGGCACATGGGTGCATAAGGGTTCAGGGATCTCCTGCTTCTGGTATCTACATACTAGTTTGCCAAAGAGTGTCTTGTAAGGTTTCCATTGAAAGCCTGTGTCATGCTGGTTCCCATAGTCATTGCAAAATGCATGTACAGATAATATGTAAGGAATTATGTATATATACTGAAATTATACTCTTAAGGTCTGTGACTTGGGGCTGGTAACCAGAAGGTGAGAAACAGGTTTCTTTCAGGCAAGAGATCTTTATCCAGAGGGCTGGCTACATGTAAATGGAGTATTGTGTTGTATGGTTCACAATGGACGGCCATTTACAGTCTGAGCTGAATGCTAATGGAGGGATTGTGAGATCTTCAAGAGGGGGAATTTACAGGAACAAGTAAACCAGCAGGACGGAGCCCTGTTTGCAGGTGAGGACAATACATTTTTGGACTATAAAAGTGCACACAGAACTATACCCTGCATCCTTTACTGAGGGGACAAGCTGAGAGCATGGCTTGTGTCATGACATTGGGACAGACCACCACCTACCTCGTGGAAAAACACTAGTGAGCAATATTAGAATGTGTGTCATATGTAACCCTTTGTTTCCAATACTTCCATCTACTTGCTTCTTCTCCAATCTCTGGCCCTGATCCTGAGGTGTGACTGGGAAGCTTTGGGAGTAGCAGATTTGTGAATTCTGTCTGTGTCCAGTGGAACAGGTGCAGGGTACTCCCAGGGAACGCTCAGATTGCTGGGGGGAGAGGGGGTTTGGAGTGTGCCGATCCTTAACCAGGCTGCGGAGACCTGGGAGGCAGGGCTTGTGTTGCCCTAGGCTGATGGTGCTGGCAACTGCCCCATGGCAGGCACCGGGGTGGTGAGGTGCCTCATAACCCTGGGTGCCCCCAGTAAGCATCACATTGTGTGAGACAGAAAGGGCAGAGCTTGGCTTGCAGAGCCCAGGGAAAGTTTGCAGGGCTGGCAGTGAGAGAAAAACATCTTTTTCTGGTGAACTGAGTAACCTGGAACTGGAGTCATTGCTTGACAAGTCCAAGCAGCAAGTGCACCTCCTACGAGGGTGTCTTTCTTTCACATTCCCAGCCACAGGCAACTTGTCTGCTGCTTGCCTCTTTGGAATGACTTCTATTCTCCCATTATCTTCCCTCACTGGCTTCTTTCACAATTGTCACCTGCAGCACTGTCCCATGACTCACCCTACACGGTGTGGTGAGGAGACAAAAGGCAAACCCTACCCCTAGGACAGTGTGTGTCAACACCACAACACGCCTTGCCCCTCCTGGATCCATGGCCTGGGCCTGACAGTTCACGCTGCCCCCACTGAACTGGGCTGGTGGAATTTCTTTGTCATTTAATGTCTGTGTGTTCCTAGCATGCAGGTGTAAGTGTAATGCCAGTGACAAGCAGAGAGGAGGGTGCCTGCATAGGGACAAATGACAGGTAGGCACCGTCGCTGCACTCCGGAGTAAGAAACTGGGGGGTGATTAGACAGCTAGGACGAGGCCTGAGCAGGTTTGCTAGTGGAATGGAAGGTATAAGAAGTTCCCCTTTGTCCCTGTGCAAGGGCTAATCACAATCCTGATCCTTCCACTCCCTGAGAACAATCATTTCCCTGTGGAAGATGCTGGCCGGAGCAGGAGCTCGACCAAAGATAGCCGGGATGGGCCATGCACACCCTATGTACTAGCCAGGGGAGCTGGGTTAGCATGGTGGGGAGTGCACGCTTGCCACTGCTGGAGAGTAACTCCACTGAAGTCAATGGAATTACATAGGCATAAAACTGTCCTAAGCATGAGGAGAATGAGGCCCATTGTGTCAGCCAGAGGAACAGTCTCAGGAAGCTCCGCAGGCCGCAGCTCGCCTGCACAACTGTGGGCAAGGGCTGAGGAGACGCAGTATAGCCCATAGTCAGCCAGAGGCCCTGGTTTAGCCTTCCTCACTCACGCCTTACTCATGCAAGACTTCCTTTGAGACCAGTCACGAACAGACAAAGGTCAGTGGGAGTTTTGCCCTAGCGAGGGGTGAGTAATTGCTGCAAGCTCCAGTGTCGAACACAATTGCTCCACCAACCACCCCAAATTACTGACTTGCTGCAAACCTTAGGCTTGACCTCCAGGGTGGAGAGACTATGCAGCTCCATCCTTCTCCCAGGCAAATAACCGCCTTCTGCCATCTTATCCCAGATGGACGTGGGAGGTCATTTTGTGATTGCACACCCTAGCCCATTACCCTGCTGGTGTAACCCACACACCCAGGAGGTGTGTGTTGTTCTGTCCCCGCTAGGGGCACCGAAACTATTTAGAGATTAATGAGTCTGCTACAGCCTTCGCTAAGAGCGATGTGGCTTTTAGCTCATGAAGTAGAGGATCATACACTAAGCTCCAGAGATCCCAGGTTCAATCCTGCTCGCCAATGACTGGGGTCCGTTGGCGTTACACTAGCACCCGAGATCCCTGCATTCTTGATTCCAGGTTTGATTTGAATCTTGGGGCCAAAAGCAGAAGGTCAGGGCTGTTGGTGCGACGTTTCTGAGACAACACGCTCACAGCTCCTGAACAGAATCAGTCTGGGGTTATGAGAACAGACTCTCATCAGGAGTTCTGCACAAATACAACTGTGCCCTCTGAAGATATCCTGCACTTAAGTTAGCTAACAGAGAAAATATTTCTACGGCTGTCCAACCATTCAAATCCTGCACATATTATTTTCTGAATAAAATGAATGTCTTTAAAATACACAAAGGAAAATAGAAAGAAAGAGAAGGACAATGATAACGTCTATTTCAGGGGGGAAGAGAAGGGAAAAGTGGCCAAAGTAAATAATAATACTTTACAGTTTTAGAGGGGGATTTCATCTCAATGGATTCCAAATCGCTTTACAGCAACATATGCACCGCACATCCTATCCACCACTGAAATGCAGCCATGTCAGTGGTGGAACTGTTGTTTCATAATACACAGCGAATTCACACAACAGTCTAGGAGAGGAATTGAAGAATACTTTGTACCAAACTGAAACTGCAGGCAGGATTTTAGGTAGTTAGGAAATTACCTGAGCTGGCATTGGGGCAGTGCACTGAGGCTAACAAAAAGTGCCATGGGATCTTTCAATAACCCCAGGTGATCGGAACCTTGGGTTTATGTCCCATTAGGAAAACACTGGTCTGAGATTTACATGTGACAGTGACACGTAAAAAGGGGGTCATTAAGGGCCTGAGCTAACCCCCTGTGGATTGCAGCTTAGAAAAGAACAAGATGAAGATCTGAAGAAGAATTCAGACCAACACGGGGCTTATCTTCAAATCTTTAAATATATATACATTAACGCTTCACCACTTACAAAAGGAAAATAAAAAGTCTCTAGGGATGATCACCTATGTCAGCCTGTAGACAGATGGGGTAAGCAGGCATCCAAAATGACCTCAGTACAAAGGTGCATCATCTTGAGATGAAAAACAATGCATGTTACCTACACACAGAAGAGGCTATTCAATGAACGGGGTGCGCATGGAACACACAGCTGTCCAGGGAACAATTATTAGCATGGGAAAAAAAACCCTATGATTTCATTTTACTTTGGCTACCGTGCTGTGTTTTGTGACAGGCCAGGTCAAGAGCGAGCGAGTTGTTAGTATGAACAAAGCCCTTCCAGCCAAAGAGAGGAAAAGTACTGACTATGTTAGAATAGAGGAGCAATAAATGTCATGAGAGAACTGAACAAAATACAGGCTAAAGGTAGCAGGTAAACAGCTCGAATAACGTACGGGAGTGGCTTAGAGCACACATCAGGAGACAGAGATGAAAATGGTCTAATAGGTCACCTAGGACATCCCTCTGCCGGTGCGGGCTGTAGCCACCTACCACAGAGCACATACCGTAACAGATACTAAACGGTTTAGAGATAGACACTGTCTGTTCCTTAGGGACACATGATCCTATCACTAAGCCATCACGGTGCTCAACACTAATCAGTCCCCTTGTTGATGAGATGTCAGAGTCTGAATACGTCATGGAGAATGAACTCCACTCTGCCCCCCGAACTTGTCCCTTCAGGTCAGTTGGGAGGTATACTGTATAGCAGCATGTGCTTGTACAGTGTCTGTCCTGTCAGCAAATAAAAGACTTCAACCTTCAGAGCTGACAGTCAGGAACTTCTTATGCCAACTGGGGTCACTAAATAAACAGGCAACTGTATGAGTGAGGACCACAATAACATGAGTGCAACAGTGCACTTAATTTGTGCATGCAACCGTTCATACACATTGGGTAATTAGTGTGCACAGCTCCTTGCTCTGCACATGCAGTCATGGTCATTGTGCATGCAACTTGGGCAATAAGTTGCACATGCATTTTTGCACATATAGTCATGAATCTACCTTGTTTTAGAATCAGGCCCTATCCGGAAACCAGTCTGAAGTCATACCGTTATGGCCAGATCAATAATACTGAACAATATTAAACAATAATTGGCATGCTTTAATAGTCAGGCAAGAGATTAACCAAGTTATGATGTAATTAAATTATATACGAGAGATACTGCACATCAAAGTCATTTATTAGGTTCCATTTATATAATTCCAGACAGCTTATTGGGTACAACACAATAACTGGATACTACAACCCACCATTTCCTGGACTCAGCAAGGTCCAAACACCCAGAACACTGCTCGAGTACAATAGGGCATTGCCAAGCCTGGATAAAAGAACACTCAGATATAACACAGCACTGTCCAAAGGGGAGAGCAGTTTTGCCAGCCACAGGGAGGGTTCTGCTTTTAAAATTAACTATATTTAAAGGTAAGATTTTCTTTAGCTGTCTAAGCAGCAAACAGACATGAGGAAGGTGTCAAAAGGGAGAGAATATCCAGGGCATTACAATTACGCAATCAGTTATACGATGAGAGATGGATGAGTTGAGACATGAGACTGTTTAAAAAGTATCAACCCCCTTGAGGGCTCAGTCATTGTTTGTTCAGTAACTCCTCACTTAACGTCCTCCCGCTTAACGTTGTTTCAAAGTTATGTCGCTGCTCAATTAGGGAACATGGTCGTTTAAAGTTGTGCAATGCTCCCTTATAACGTCGTTTGGCTGCCTGCTCTGTCCACTGCTTGTAAGATTTTGTGGAAGAGCAGTGACTTTACAAGGGAACATTGCACAAGTTCCTCTTCTCCGCCTCCTCCCCCTCCCTCCCAGCGCTTCCCCCACCGCCAAACAGCTGTTTGGTGGCACTTAGGACTTTCTGGAAGGGAGGGGGAGGAGTGGGGAAGCACTGCATCTCCGTTCCTCCCCCTCCCGCCCAGAAAATCCTAAGCACCACCAAACAGCTGTTTGGCAGCAGGGAAGTTCTGGGAGGGAGGGGGAAGAGCAGGGAAGCGCCGTATCTCCACTCCTTCCCCTCCCTCCCAGCGCTTTGCGCTTAGGACTTTCTGGGAGGGAGGGGGAAGAGCGGGGAAATGCCGTGTCTTCACTCCTCCCCCTCCCTCCCAGAAAGTCCTAAGTGCCACCAAACAGCTGTTTGGCGGTGCTTAGGACTTTCGGGGGGGGGGGGGTGGAGGAGAAGGAGCGGGGATGCGGTGTGCTCCGGAGAGGAGGTGGAGTGGGGGTGGGAAGAGGTGAGCTTGGAGTGGAGCGGGGACAGGTAGAGGCAGGACTGGAGCATCCCCCGACAAAGTCAACGCCTGTTCTTCTCCGGGTAAGCTGCCACTGCTGCTGCGAAGGTGCTTCCTTTCATCCTTGCTTGCAGCAGGCTGTACCTGTGTGGGGTAAGCCAGGGGCACTTCCCAACTACAGTACAGTACTGTATAGTATATAATGCCTTTTGTCTGCCCCCCCCAAATTTCCTTGGAACCTAACCCCCGCATTTACATTAAATCTTATGGGAAAATTGGATTCATTTAACATCGTTTCACTTAAAGTTGCATTTTTCAGGAACATAACTAAACGTTAAGTGAGGAGTTACTGTATGTTTGCAACTCTCATGAAGCTTGAGAATTTTCCATGCACACATCTCAGATGTCGCTGACTATATCAGAAGGTGCTCCAATTGTGCATGATTTCGCTTCCAATTGGAATCAGCACCCGCCTTCTTCCCACTCTGGGATTGCCTGCCCTGTGTCTCTGAGCCAATGAGTTTCTGTAAACAGGGCTCTTATAAACAGTGCAGGAAAGACATATCCTCAGCTAAAGTCCTCAGGGTTAATTGTATCCAAAGAAGATCATTCGATTTTGTATTAGACCAGATAAAGTGAATCCAATGTGGATGGAATCAAAATTGTCACCTTGCACTTACGTAGGTAAAGGCAGGTGAAGTTTCAATAGACAGAATGGAGCAAGCCCCTGCTGTCACATTCAACTCATCCACTCATGTCAATAGCTGGGATTTGCACAGGCTTTTCATTCAGCATTCTCATCGTTATTTTGCTACTGGTCTGCAGACAATGGTCCAGCACATAGTCATGGATTGACATCCTGTATCTGTGCACATATGCATACACATGTGCACACACAGAGTCATGCACTCCCATATGCACACAACAATTCCCCGTGCACTCACGAACACTGTGCTTGCACAGACCCATTAAGATATGTGCCCACAAACATATATACACTCACGTTTATCCACAGAGCATACACGCACAGGTACATGCATGTACAGACATGTTTATGTAGCACAATGCATACACAGACAGGCACATACACGGACATATACGTTTATACACCCACACGTAACCTGTACACTCACAGACAGGTTATCAATGCAGCAGGCTCACACATGCCCATAAGCATTCATTCTTGCGTATACATACACTCACTCATATCCATGTATGAATACACTTGTGGGCACATGCTCACATTCAGCAGCACACACACACACACACACACACACACACACACACACACACACACACACACACAGCATACAATCACCCATGTCCTGCCGCATACACATTCCAGAGGTACTGAGCTGTGCACCCTGCCTGCAGCTCCTCCTCCCATTAATCCTTTATTTACACAGGGCTCTTTGCATCAATCCGTTTAATTTTCCAGTTGATATATTTTAACATTTGTTTACAGCCAGGGCACTGGGCTTCTTTGAACCAACATCCACAATCACCTTGGGAAAGCCAGTTGTATCTTGTTTGTTTGTTTTTGCAGTGACTGTGTGTAAATGATACAAAAGGTATGGGCAGCTGATCACGACCTTTCACCGCTTGGGGTTTTCTGGGCATTCCTTTCACAATAAACGCTAATAAATATTCCCTTACAAACCTGAGGGGCAGGTTGGTTTGTTAACTCGGCCCCTGCTTCATCGCTGAAGCTCGAGCAGCACCTAACACTGCTCTCTGCGGGAGTTTCCACTGACCAGGCAGTGTTTCCAAGCTACATAGCACCACACAAGCTCAGGGCTCCTGCATAGTCTCAAAGAACCCATGCAAAGAGATCCTAACTCAAGTCAGAGCCGATTTGAGGAAGACCTAATTAAAGCTGGAATATGACAGTTTAGCACCTAATCCTAATTGGTTTTTTCTTCACCTCAGCTGCCCCAAAATCTTGGTGTGATTTCAGAAGTGAAAGGTTCTCAGGACCAGGGCTGGGATGCAGGCAGTTTGTATGCAGCCTCCTCCTTTGGTTAGAGGGACTGTCCCAGCATGATAAATGTAAGCAGTTTCATGGGGCTGCTGACACACAGTTCTTCTACCACTTTAACTATGGCCTTGTCTGCATGCAAAAGTTGTCCTGCTTTAACTATACCAGTTCAGTGACCATACTGCCTGCCACCCCCTTGTGCGGATGCACTTATACTGGTATAAAAGTGCTTTTTATTGCTAGAACTATTCCCATGCAGGAAAGGGAATAATCTATACCAGGGATCTCAAACTCAAATCACCATGACGGCCACATGAGGACTAGTACATTGGCCCGAGGGCCGCATCACTGAAACCTTTTCATACAATGATACAAAAGTATAGTCAAAAATGAAAAAAATGAAGAGTAATATAGTATGCTATTAAAAGTCAATGTATTCACTTTTTTCAAACTGTAATGTGACGAGGGGTTTTAATAAAATATAAACACTCAGTAATGCATCTCACTCAAATGACAAAACATGCATTTACTTTTAGAATTACTTCGGATAAAGCCCCCCCGCCCACGCCCCCACACTGCCCCTGCCCCCACCCCCACTCCACCCCTTCCATGAGGCCCTGCCCATGCCCCGCCTCTTCCCACCCCTTTCCCACCCCCATTCCAACCCCTTCCCCAAAGTCCCCGCCCCAACTCTGCCCCTTCCCTGCCCCTATTCCAATCCCTTCCCCAAATCTCCACCCCAGCCCAGCCTCTTCTCCGCCTCCTCCCCTGAGCACGCCGTGTCCCCACTCCTCCCCCATCCCTCCTAGAAAGTCCTAAGTGCCGCCAAACAGCTGTTTGGCAGCAGGAAGCGCTGGGAGGTAGGCAGAGGAGCGGGGATGCGGCCTGCTCGGGCGGGAGGGGAGCAAGGCCTAAATCAACATACTAAAGTAAGCTACAGTGATATAAGTACCTTGACACCAATATAACTGTGGCCACACTAAAGCAGAGCTCAGCTTTAACTTCATCAGTTTCTATCGTTAAAGTGATACAATACCCTTAGCCTGTATAAGCTCTTCAGGACAGGGATGTGTCTTCCCATATATTTATATTGTGCCAAGCACAATAGGACAAAACAACGAGGCGTCCTTGTGGCACCTTAGAGACTAACAGATTTATATGGGCATAAGTGGGTTAGAACCCACTTCATCAGATGCATGGAGTGGAAAATACGGGAGCAGGTATAAATACATGAAAAGATGTGAATTGCCTTACCAAGTGTGAGGTTAGTCTAAGGAAACAATTCAATAGATAGCAGGATACCCATTTCAGGCCACTCTCATTACCACTTCAAAAGTTATTTTTCCTCCCTTGGGATCCTGCAGTCAATTGAATTGTCTCGTTAGACTAACCTCACATTTGGTAAGGCAATTCACATCTTTTCATGTATTTATACCTGTTCCTGTGTTTTCCACTCCATGCATCTGATGAAGTGGGTTCTAGCCCATGAAAGCTTATGCCCACATAAATTTGTTAGTCTCTAAGGTGCCACAAGGACTCCTCGTTGTTTTTGCTGATACAGACTAACATGGCTACCACTCTAAAACCTGTCATAATAGGACACTGATCCTGATTTGTGCCACGGGACATTACTGCAATACAAATTAATCCATAAATAGTGCTTATGGATGACATTATGCATGTGCATGGGTCTTTGTAGGATCAGGGCCTTAGACTCTCTGGATGAAACCCTGGTTGTTCTGAAGTCAAAGGGAGCTATGTCATCAGCTTCAATGAGGCCAGGATTTCAAAACCTTGAGTCATTGTTTCTCCATCTGTAGAATGGTGATAACACCACATACCTAGCTAGCTCACTGAGTGGTTGTGATGTTTCTTTCATTTGTGTCTCTAGAGCCCTAAGGTCTTTGAAGAAAAGGTGCTACATATACCATAGACTGCTATTATTATTAATACATGAGCCACCCTACAGCATTTGGCAGAGGTCAGTAGCTTCCCACAAAGGTTTCATAATACTGAATAAGAGGAAAAACCTTTAACAATTATATGGGATTTTCAAGTAACACGCTGCTAAGATGTGCTTCCCATGGCTGTATTACAGAGGCAAACCAACCACTAACTTAACCACTAGAAGGGAAGTAAGTACGCAGCTAGCCAGTCCAAGTGAATGTTACTGGTTGTTACGCAGGCTGAAAATTCCTTGTCAAACAGTGATTTACGAGGAGACAGTTTGTGTAAATTTGAGTGTTTGCGAAATCTAAATATCCCCAGCACCGACACATAGGCATTCCTGCATCCAGTTGGTGAGTTTTTGTGATATAAAGAAGGAAAATAATTATGTAACTAAAGAGACAGTGAGAAAAAATAAAGTAAAAGGCCCATCTAGAAACAACCATTTAAATTCAAAAGTTTGTGGTTTTGTTTAGTAAATGTTGCTCTAACTTCTAGTATGGAATCAATATCTTCCCCCTCCTACCCCAAGCTATGGTTCCAAACACATCTGGACGTACATATTGTGCTACAGATAGTCCTCTTCTATAGTCAGAAGGCTTTTATACTTATTGCCATCTGTGGAGCTCAGAGTGCCTTACAAAGGCACAGACTGGTCCATATGCACCACCCGCATTTTTCAGTGGCAGAGCTAGCAGGAGAATCCACATCTTCTGATTCCCAGTGCCATGCCCTCTCCTCTTCCTGTACAGCATGCTGCATCTCCCCTATGCCTTTGCTGTATCTCTCATTAGGAACATACCACACCAATTCCAACCATCCTTCTTAAGGCAAAACTCCTATTGAGATCACTATATGTAACCAATACAAGTGACTTCCTCTGTTGTTGCCTTCCTTTAATATACAATAATCCCCCAATGTCTCCCAGAAGTCTTGATCAATATGCCAACAAAAAAATTGCTTCTTAGCCTTACCTGCCACAAACCATGGAACTCAACTGAGAGCTCTTCCACAGTCCTTGTTTCAAATTTAGACCCTTGTATGTTTCCACAACATTTTGGAGCCATTGGAAGCAAGCCTCCCAAAGGGATCAACACACATGGGTTTGAAGAACTCATGTTTGGGCTGGAGCAAGGCCTCTGCAGCCCACCCCCTCCCTAGGTTCAGAGCCCAAACCACAACTTCAAAGCACTGTCTACACAGCTATTTTTAGAGTGCTAGCATGAGTCCCAACACAGGCTGGGAGGCTCTCTCGCACTCGCATGGAAATGCTGTGTAGAATACCCTACAGAGCCTTGTTATTGATGCTGTCAGGGTTGAAAAGCAGCAGCTCCAGAAAGATTTGGAATTCAGCATCCTCTAGTTTCTCAACAGCCAAGTCTTTCACCTTGAAGATCTCCCCTTTCTGTATGTCTTTCATCTCTATGTCTGTCTGACTTTCTTCTTCTCCTGCCTATACAAGCTCTTAAAGCAATCACCACCCGCAAATTTATAGAGGCAATTATTTTCTCAGTAAGTATATATTAAAATACATCTCAGAGAGAGAGAGAGAGACAGAGAGAGAGACAGAGAGAGGTCCTCAGTACATGGGAAGGAACGGTGGGTAAGACTCAGATAGATTCTGTGGTTGCTGTTTTCACATCAACATATTTCCTGACTGAAACCTGGTCAATGCCTGTGATCAGTTTCTGTAATTTTTCCAATTATTTCTTTTAATAGGTAAGCGCCTCCTGGATCTTTTTACATTTAGGAAAAAGAAAAGGAGGACTTGTGGCACCTTAGAGACTAGCAAATTTATTTGAGCATAAGCTCTCCTGCTGGTATTAGCTCATCTTAACACACTCTCCTTACGTGTGTATGGTAACACCCATTGTTTCATGTTCTCTGTGTATATAAATATCCCCACAGTATTTTCCACTGAATGCATCCGATGAAGTGAGCTGTAGCTCACGAAAGCTTATGCTCAGATAAATTTGTTAGTCTCTAAGGTGCCACAAGTACTCCTTTTCTTATTGCGAATACAGACTAACACGGCTGCTACTCTGAAACTTTACATTTAGGGTTGAATCTCGCATGCTTTACTCACACCTGGACTGCAGTGAGGTTACTCGTGAGTAAAGTGAGCAGGATTTGGCCTGGGTCTCTTTTGGTGGGAGGAGGAGATGGGACAAATCACCAGATTTACCACCTACAGTACTGAGCTGTGTCCTGATAGCCTGTTAGGTATTCCTCCTCAAGATTCAGAAACACACAGCATCATCTGAGCAGGCTTCAGCTGGCTGACTGGCCACTTGATCATAGATTTGTATCAAGTACAATAAAGCTGGAGTCCTTACTTACCATGTATAAAAAGTGCACAAGACTTCATAATAATAATACACTACTCTCCCGGAGCACCTTGCATTCAGGGAGCTCAAATCATGGTAAAACATTCCTGGATTTAGCTTCTCACCTGCCCCTCCCGGGCTGTAAGTAAGTGTCATTATCTTCACTTTATAGATACAGAAACTGAGGCAGAGAGAGATTAGCAAGGCCTAAGTATTCAGAAAATTGAAGATACACATCAGCACAATCAGAAACTGTAATTTCACACGCAGTTAGATGTGTAACCTGCCTTTTGTGATCACAGATTGCTGGGACTGAAAATGAAACAGTAGTAATTAAATATGCAAAGTAGGCAAATAAATGAGCCTCTTGTTTTCTGAAGATTTGTGACTTACCCAAGGTAACACTGAGTCTGTGGCAGACCCAGGAAAAAGATGTCAGGACCAGGAAAGATTCCAGCACCAGAAGTCCCAGCTTGCAGGCTAGTGCCAAAACCACAAGACCATCCTTCTTCATCCTTCCTTTTCAAATACTCATTGTGGTTTTCTAGGGCAGCCCTCAAACCCAAGTGGACAGGAACTAGTTAATTTCATAATCTAGGAAGGGAAGATTACTCTGAACACATTCAGTCTAAATTGATGCTCCTGATAGGTCTACCTGGAATGCTCCTTACCCTCTTTGTAAATAGATTATTGAAATGCACCAGTTTCCAAATTCATTACTGTATCTAATGTGCAAAGCACACTACATATTCCAGCTAACAGGACCTGCATGTTCTTCAAACAATATGCTTAATGCAATAATATAATCAGATTAACACTGGTAAGCAGATTGCAGAGGTTTAAAGCAACCCCAGGGTCAGGGGGAAGGGATGCAGGAGAGAATTTGTGCCATCTGTTTCAGCTAGTCAAAAATGCCTTGGGGGTAGGCACATGGGATACTGTTACCCTCCCCCCCATTCAGGAGAGTGGGATATGATGCATATTTTCCCTCTTATGCCAAGTTATACCTGAGTCCTTCCTTCCCCACAGCTGGGGATGGCACAGGTGTGTTACCATCCTCTGTTTCACCTTGTGCTGCACCAGGCTGGCCTCTCTCTGGAGATCATGATCTCTCCCAAGAGGAGGCGCCGGGGGAGACTGAAAGCTTAGTGTTGAGAACACGGATGCAGGGTATCTTGAGTGGCTGGTAGCAGTCTAGTGTAATTTAAAATATTAAAAATTATTAACTTTTTTCACAAGTATCCATCCATCAACCTCTCTAGCTATCGATCTATCAATCATACTCTTTCTCTCTGTATCTAAGTCTTTATATGGCCCCAGTACTGGAGTATCTGAGCTCCTCAGTAAAAGTCATTCAAGATTTTAATTACTATCAATGAAGGGAAATTGTGAGCAAAATCAAATAAACAACCTTTATTTGACAAATAAAAAGTGTCTGAAACCATTTTGCCCTGGTGCATGCATGAGACACACCTGCAAAATACAGTTACAGGGTTTAAGGTTTTCTCACTATGAAGAAACATCTTGCTTCACTTCATTGTATGCTCTGTTATTTTCATGTAATGGTTTTAATGACAAACATTCCAGTGAGTAAGAAGCTTTGAGAGAAGCCAGGAACACTAGCAAAAGGGCTGATTTTCACATAGATAGGACCCTAAGAAATTCACCGTCCATTTTGGTCAATTTCACCGTCCTAAGATTTTTAAAATTGTAAATTACATGATTTCAGTTATTTAAATCTGAAATTTCACAGAGTTGTAATTATAGGGGCCCTGACCCAAGAAGAAGTTGTGGAGGGGGGGTCACAAGGTTATTGGGGGGGGGGGGTTGCAGTACTGCTACCCTTACGTCTGCCCTGTTGCCGCTGCTGCTGCGCCTGGTGGCGGCGCTGCCTTCAGAGCTGGGCAGCTGGAGAGCGGCGGCTGCTGGCCGGGAGCCCAGCTCTGAAGGCAGAACCGCCACCAGCAGCAGCCCAGAAGTCAGGATGGCACGGTGTGGTATTGCCACTCTTACTTCTGCGCTCCTGCCTGCAGAGCTGGGCCCTCAGTCACCAGCCGCCACTCTCCGGCCTCCCAACTCTGAATGCAGTGCAGAAGTAAGGGTGGCAATACCATGACTCCCCTAAAATAATGCAATCTCCCTGCAACTCCCTTTTGGGTCAGGACCCCCAATTTGAGAAATGCTGGTCTCCACTGCAAAATCTGTATTGTATAGGGTAAAAGCACACAAAAGACCAGATTTCACAGCGGGAGACCAGATTTCACGGTCCGTGATGCATTCTTCATGGTTGCAAATTTGGTAGGACCCTATGTATAGAGGCATTCTCATTACTATGAGGCTTTTAAAATCTGCTTTGACCTGCTAGTTATTTGTACAGTTGTCCCCTGGCTGTATTCTTTAACCTTCTCACATACAGTTACTGCAGTTTGTTGCATATGTCCCCAGGCAGAAAGCAGATTGGATGTGGCTTAGATAACAATGAGGAGTATGGGTTGAGTACTTTTTTTTTTCCTGATCAGTTTCATGTTGATAGAATGCCAGTGATAAGGAGTCAGTTGGTAGCTGCAGTAAAAGACGGCAGAGGCCTGCTTTTGAAAAGACATTGTCCCATCGGGATGTGCATGGGGGTTAGAAGTTCTGCATGTTTTGGTGTTTAAAATACTTCTGCATGTCTGGACTCTGATCCTCGGGGTCTGGTCAAGCTGAGCTTAGTGCAGGAGCCAAGGGGGAGCGAAGGTGGTTAATGGCATCTTTCTGACCTCCTCACCCTGATCTTGGGACTACACAGGACCAATCTGGCCCCTGGCACAAGAAAGAACAACCTCAAGGCTGCTTTAATCTGCATTGGCCAATAACAGCTCCCAAGAGCATTGCTAGAGCTGCTGCTGACATGTCCCCTGTGTGAAAGCTGTGAGGGTCGATAGTATAGAGCCAGGGAGGAGCTTCCCAATTTGTTGTTTACAGTAGAATTTATGGCCCCTTTTCACTGCTGACAAAACAAAAACCAACCATAAATACAAAGATAGGGTTTCCCAACCACTGCGAATTTGGGAGTGATTGGGTCCCTGCAGAACCAGAATGCCCAGCTCTCATTTCCAATAATGGGGGGAGAATTCAGCACTAGCAAACACCTCTGTTATTTGCAGGTCAGTGTCATCAGAATGCTTTTTACAGCTCTGTCCCTGAGAAGTAGAGTGTTGTCCTGGTAGAGCCCGCCCTGCAGGGAAGCTCAGCAAACCAAGGGTCAGTTCACACATGCAACTCCCTATCAGGGCAATGACAGGTTTCAGAGTAACAGCCCTGTTAGTCTGTATTCGCAAAAAGAAAAGGAGTACTTGTGGCACCTTAGAGACTAACCAATTTATTTGAGCATAAGCTTTCGTGAGCTACAGCTCACGATGAAGTGAGCTGTAGCTCACGAAAGCTTATGCTCAAATAAATTGGTTAGTCTCTAAGGTGCCACAAGTACTCCTTTTCTTTTTACTCACGAAAGCTTATGCTCAAATAAATTGGTTAGTCTCTAAGGTGCCACAAGTACTCCTTTTCTTTTTATCAGGGCAATGAGAGTTCTGGTTGTGAATCTAGGGCAGAGTGAGCCCCAGTGCAATGTGAAGCAGATTTATTTGATTAGCCAAACACTCTAATCTCCCAATGCCTCCCTACAGCACATTCCAGAGTTCAATAGCCACCACCGGACTTTCCTATTAAGACAAAAAGAAAAGGAGTACTTGTGGCACCTTAGAGACTAACCAATTTATTTGAGCATAAGCTTTCGTGAGCTACAGCTCACTTCATCGGATGCATACTGTGGAAAGTGTAGAAGATCTTTTATACACACAAAGCATGAAAAAATACCTCCCCCCACCCCACTCTCCCGCTGGCAATAGCTTATCTAAAGTGATCACTTTCCTTACAATGGGTATGATAATCAAGTTGGGCCATTTCCAGCACAAATCCAGGTTTTCTCACCCACCCCCCCCCACCCGCACACACACACACAAACCCACTCTCCTGCTGGTAATAGCTTATCTAAAGTGACCACTCTCCTTACAATGTGTATGATAATCAAGGTGGGCCATTTCCAGCACAAATCCAGGGTTTAACAAGAACGTCTGATTGGGGGGGAGGGGGAGGTAGGAAAAAACAAGGGGAAATAGGTTACCTTGCATAATGACTTAGCCACTCCCAGTCTCTATTCAAGCCTAAATTAATTGTATCCAATTTGCAAATGAATTCCAATTCAACAGTTTCTCGCTGGAGTCTGGATTTGAAGTTTTTTTGTTGAAGAATTGCAACTTTCATGTCTGTAATCGCGTGACCAGAGCGATTGAAGTGTTCTCCAACTGGTTTATGAATGTTATAATTCTTGACATCTGATGTGTGTCCATTTATTGTTTTACGTAGAGACTGTCCAGTTTGACCAATGTACATGGCAGAGGGGCACTGCTGGTACATGATGGCATATATCACATTGGTGGATGTGCAGGTGAACGAGCCTCTGATAGTGTGGCTGATGTTATTAGGCCCTGTGATGGTGTCCCCTGAATAGATATGTGGGCACAGTTGGCAACGGGCTTTGTTGCAAGGATAGGTTCCTGGCTTAGTGGTTCTGTTGTGTGGTATGTGGTTGCTGGTGAGTATTTGCTTCAGGTTGGGGGGCTGTCTGTAGGCAAGGACTGGCCTGTCTCCCAGGATTTGTGAGAGTGTTGGGTCATCCTTCAGGATAGGTTGTAGATCCTTAATAATGCGTTGGAGGGGTTTTAGTTGGGGGCTGAAGGTGACGGCTAGTGGCGTTCTGTTATTTTCTTTGTTAGGCCTGTCCTGTAGTAGGTGACTTCTGGGAACTCTTCTGGCTCTATCAATCTGTTTCTTCACTTCTGCAGGTGGGTATTGTAGTTGTAAGAATGCTTGATAGAGATCTTGTGGGTGTTTGTCTCTGTCTGAGGGGTTGGAGCAAATGCGGTTGTATCGCAGAGCTTGGCTGCAGATGATGGATCGTGTGGTGTGGTCAGGGTGAAAGCTGGAGGCATGTAGGTAGGAATAGTGGTCAGTAGGTTTCCGATATAGGGTGGTGTTTATGTGACCATCGTTTATTAGCACTGTAGTGTCCAGGAAGTGGATCTCTTGTGTGGACTGGACCAGGCTGAGGTTGATGGTGGGATGGAAATTGTTGAAATCATGGTGGAATTCCTCAAGGGCTTCTTTTCCATGGGTCCAGATGATGAAGATGTCATCAATATAGCGCAAGTAGAGTAGGGGCGTTAGGGGACGAGAGCTGAGGAAGCATTGTTCTAAGTCAGCCATAAAAATGTTGGCATACTGTGGGGCCATGCGGGTACCCATAGCAGTGCCGCTGATCTGAAGGTATACATTGTCACCAAATGTAAAATAGTTATGGGTAAGGACAAAGTCACAAAGTTCAGCCACCAGGTTAGCCGTGACATTATCGGGGATAGTGTTCTTGATGGCTTGGGGTCCATCTTTGTGTGTAATGTTGGGGTAGAGGGCTTCTACATCCATAGTGGCCAGGATGGTGTTATCAGGAAGATCACCAATGGATTGTAGTTTCCTCAGGAAGTCAGTGGTGTCTCGAAGGTAGCTGGGAGTGCTGGTAGCGTAGGGCCTGAGGAGGGAGTCTACATAGCCAGACAATCCTGCTGTCAGGGTGCCAATGCCTGAGATGATGGGGCGCCCAGGATTTCCAGGTTTATGGATCTTGGGTAGTAGATAGAATATCCCAGGTCGGGGTTCCAGGGGTGTGTCTGTGCGGATTTGATCTTGTGCTTTTTCAGGGAGTTTCTTGAGCAAATGCTGTAGTTTCTTTTGGTAACTCTCAGTGGGATCAGAGGGTAATGGCTTGTAGAAAGTGGTGTTGGAGAGCTGCCGAGCAGCCTCTTGTTCATATTCCGACCTATTCATGATGACAACAGCACCTCCTTTGTCAGCCTTTTTGATTACGATGTCAGAGTTGTTTCTGAGGCTGTGGATGGCATTGTGTTCCGCACGGCTGAGGTTATGGGGCAAGTACTTGATTATCATACACACTGTAAGAAGAGTGATCACTTTAGATAAGCTATTGCCAGCAGGAGAGTGGGGTGGGGGGAGGTATTTTTTCATGCTTTGTGTGTATAAAAAATCTTCTACACTTTCCACAGTATGCATCCGATGAAGTGAGCTGTAGCTCACAAAACCTTAAGCTCAAATAAATTGGTTAGTCTCTAAGGTGCCACTAGTACTCCTTTTCTTATTGCGAATACAGACTAACACAGCTGTTACTCTGAAACCTATTAAGACAAGTCACTAAAAGTGTTTGCTTAGTAAAAGCTAGAGCCACGCAGCTCCCACTCTCTGAAAGCTCTCTAGCATCTGAGAGTTTCAGGTTTGTATAGCCCTATCTAGTTAATAAAAAAGTCTCAGACATGGGCTCACTGATGCATTGGTAGTGATTCATGGAACCTTCCACCACCTGACTGTTCCTTAAAACCCAACTCAGGTCAGTAACGTCACCATCTGGTGAATGAGTGAAATGAGCTGGATCCCATTCCAGAACCCTAAGAAATGACAAGGCTGCTTGCACCGCCAGTGGTCTCAGCAGCGAGGACATATACTGAACTCCTCTGGCACCATGGAGGTGGCCTCATTGGGCTAGAAGTTGCAGTACATTGTGAGGGGGTTGTGGGAAAGCTTATACTCCTGCTGCCTATGCTATGCCTATTCATCTAGTAATCAGAGGACTTGGGTCTCCAGGGGTCTCCATCAGGCAATGTCCATGAACCTGAAACTGACATGTATGATGTGACAATAGCTTGCATTTCCCTGAAACCTGGCTTCCTTATTAGAGTCTTTCACAGAAATTGTTCCACTCCTGATGAATCAGCCAAGGTGGTGTGAATTATGGGAATTTCATCTGTACTAGCACTGTTGCCCCCTCATTGTGGTTTATGCTACAGAAACTCTATGAGATATTTCCAAGTGTGAGAAAGTTGCCTTTTCCAAATGATGCCTTTTCTGGGTGCCACATTACATCATAAGGTCACTGCAACCAGGAAGACACTCCTCCGCCATCTGATAAAGGTTATTTTGGTGAAATATCCCACTGGTCAAGTTTGCATTCTTGAAAGGATCAACATGGTTTACTTGGAATTAGAGCTGAGCTGGAACCGGATTTTCCGTTCTATGAAAAATTCCAAGATATTTTTGGGGAAAAAGTCATTCTCTGAATTTTTCACAGAATGGCTGCTCGGCCACCTGGCCAGAAGCCAGGGAGCTGGGCAGCTCACTCATCTGCCCACCAGGAGAGCAGCCCAGGCAGGGAGCTGGGAGCCAGCCACCCAAATCCAAGGGGAACCAGCCGGCTGGGGAAACAGCTACCTGAAACTCAAGGGATCCTTGAGTTCAGGAGAGCAGGGGGTCCTGGGAAACCTGTCAAGTGAGCTGCTGAGTATTTCTTCACACAATGCACAGTCAACCTGTGAAACTCCTTGCTAGAGGATGTTGTGAAGCCAAAAGTATAACTGGGTGCAAAAAAGAATTAGATAAGTTTATGGAGGGTAGGTCCATCAATGGCTATTAGCCAAAATGGTCAGGGATCCATCCCCATGCTGTGGGTGTCCCTAAACCTTAGCCTGCCAGAAGCTGGGATTGGAAGACAGGGGATGGATCATGCAATAAGTGCCCTGTTCTGTTTATTCCCTCTGAAGCACCTGGCATTGGCCACTGTCAGAAGACAGGATACTGGGCTAGATGGACCATTGGTCTGACCCAGTGTGGCCATTCTTATGAGGAGCCTGGGAGCCAGGGCTTGCCTGGTGGGCTGCCCTAGATCTGGGGACCTTGGCAGCCCTAGGAGCCAGTCCACCTAGCAGGCTGTCCCAGAGCCAGGGATTTGGGAACCTTGGGAGTCTGCTGAGGATCTGCAAGCCTGGGAGTAGGACTCCCAAGACTTCCAAGCTCTTGGCTCCCTGTCAGCCTGGAAGAAGCCAAGCAGGTGAGCTGACAGAAAAAGAAGGCTGGTTCCTGCTTTTCAGGTGGTGCTCCATCAGAAACCAGCCTGGCTTCCATGAGAATTTCCTCAACATTGACATGTTCTCGCAGAATGTTTCAACACTGGAGAATCGGCATTTTCCAACAGAACAGGGTTCTGTCCAAAAATATCCAACCAGCTCTGCTTTAAATGGCTGTGTGTGTCATTCACCTGTCACTACTAGCACCTGAGAAAGGAGACAGCTGGAGTAACCTGCTCCTTAGTTGTCAAGCCAGTTTTTGTTTGGATTTATCTACAGTCTCAAGTAAAGTAACATTGCACACTACAGCATTTGGCTACAGTGTAACGAGCCACTTGCCACATGGCTTTTTGGCAGGCATGGACTTACTTCACTTCACCAAGCAATTTATTGCTAATATCCTCACACTAGTTATTACAAAGAAAAATAGCCCAGAATAATTCCTTGAAAGCCCCTTTCCCTCCAGCCGATGGGAAGGACTTCTTAGTCATACAGTACTCAGCTTTTCCCTACAGGTCTTGCCGTCACCTGGACAGTTATCTAAGGAGAAGGTCGCTCTATTGAGAACCAGGCGCCAAGAGCAGACCAGCCGCTCAGCCTCTGGCATTGAAAACTTTGCTGCCAGCTTCACATGTGCCCTAGGTTAGCAGGGAGCCTACTATTCAGATGTGCTGGGCACCCACCACTCTCCGCATGAGATCATCATCATCATGTTTCTATTAGGCCTCTGGCGTTTAGGGCAGTGATGAAGCTCCTCCACTCCTGTCTGTTTCTGGCAAGTCTTTCAATGGTTCCCCAGCTGCAAATCAGGCCACTTCTTTAGGGTGCCCCTATGTAGACTTAGGTGCCTAGCCTTAGGTATTAAAGTTTCAAGGGATGGCTTTAGAGAACAGACACAAGCAGATACAATCTTAATGCAGGTTCCACCCCACTCACTAGAGGGACTTGATCCCCATTCAGTAAGGTTTCCATGCCAAGCACTCACAGGACAAGGGTAATCAAAAGAGAGAGAGCACGTAACTGACCAACTTTTTCATTTCCTCTAGGGCCTAGCCCCATAAAAGAGGCTTTGAGACCTCAGCGTAAGTTATCTTTCACCTGCGGAAAAGACCACAATAGCTTTAACTTTTACAAGAAACACGCATGGAGACCCAGGCCCTTCTTGAAGACAATGCTCCATGTTTATTCAGTCACTGCTTTCTATTTGAAAAGGGAGCGTAATCTTTGAAAACGCACAAAGCAGTCATGTGTGTAAATACAAAGGAGTGACACTGCAGAAAGGGAGCAAAACTGCCACCGAGTCCAGAGGATCAAATGGCCACACTGGTTGTCTGCACAAACAACTAGGCTCTTAGAGGAATTAAAAAAAAAATCCAAAAAAAGGGTATCGGTGCTCATTTTTCCCATCAGTCCCTTGTCTGGTCTTTTTCAATTGCTTATTCCTGCTGGAAAATTGCAATCCCAGTTCCTGAGATACAGCACAGCCCAGAATTGTTTCCGTTTATTCAATACTTAAAAACTAAAACCCTTCTTTATAGTGGGGCCCAATCCTGCCAGTCGCCGAGCAGGCGACAGGAGGGGGCCCTTCATTTGTATCCATGCACCATGTATCTTTTTTTCTCTGCTGTAGATTTTCACAGATTTGGAGATTTTAAGGCCAGAAGGAATCTATGAGATCATCTAGTCTGACCTCTGGTATAACAAACCCATGGAATTTCACCCCAGTTACTCCTCTAATGAACCCATTTTTGATGCAACGGCAGGAGTGTGACCTTCTGCACTGTGTTCAGCAAAAAGACTTTAGAAATATGCAGCTAGGATCCCACCTTCCTGAGCTGCACTGACACAAAGAGAGCTCTGTAGTGAGATTCAGAATAAACAGAGCAGATTCCCATTGCTTAGGGCCTGATCTGACACTCACTGAAATCCACAGACCAACTCTCATGGGGCAGTGGTTTGCACTTTGGGCTCATAATGCTTATGGACTTGTTGGTCTCCGGGCAGCATGGAAAAACTCTTACAATTCAGTGTGTTCAGGCTGAGGCTCCTGAAACTGCCACTGTCACACATCAAGGGCTTGAATGATGATCATCCACCTCTACTTGTCCAGAAGACGAGGCTGAAGGTGCTGCTGAAGTCACTAGGATCAGGAGTTCTATGGGTCCAAAGACTTGAGAGAAGGATCCAGGAATCTACTATCACTTTTAGAACGGGACCCCTGCAGCTAGAGAATTCAGAGATAAGTGGCGGGGGGGACGGGGGACGGGGGACGGCGGGACTCAGCTAGTCACAGAGAACACATTAGAACAGGGTTCTCAATAATGACCAATGTGTCCTTTTCAGATTGCTAACTGAAAGGAGAGCATGGCTAGATAGAAGGGGAACCCCTGTGGGTTTTAATACGGAGAAAGGGGTTCCCAGTATGGAAAAGAATGAGAACCATCGTTTTAGGACAAAAACACCTACAGGGCCTGAGATGCGCTGTTCACTTGGGATAATAAGCCATCACTGGGCTACCTCCTCTGACCGCACTGTAGCAGGTTATGTTGCCAGTACCTCTCTCATTCTGATCAGGAGCATTTGAAAAATCAGGCCCCTCTATACACAAACACCTTTGTATCCTATTAGCAGGTGCTATTATTATAAGTATTATTTGACATTTATATATTACAGTAGTGGCTAAAGGCCTCAACCTGGTGAGGCCCCATTGTGCTGGGCACCGTACAAACATGCAGCTGTCAGATTAGCCTCTGTCTGGGGTTGCACCCTTTCACTGACATTCATCTATTAAAGCAGGTCACAAAAGCAGCTGGAAATGACCTACAGCAACACTGAATTTCATGATGGACAACTTCCTGTCAAATGCTCACTGGCAACAGAATACTTGAAACATCAGCTTTCCTGGACGCATGATGCAATCAGGACTTGGAGAGTAGGTCAGCTTAGTGGTGGTTGGCTTGGAAAAGAGGGACAAAATTGTCATCCTTCGGCAGACAAAATAAATAAAGACACAGCCAACCTCTGTCCTTGACCATCCGTGCTATCTGCCAGCTCCCTGGCCTATGTTTATTTTATACCCCTGGAGCTTTGCCAGAACAAAACAATGAAACCACAAACGTTATTGGCAGGAGAGGCAAGGAGGTGAGGAGCTGTTCACCAGGTGCTAAGTGTATACCATCCCCACCCCCTCTTGTATCATGGACTCTCTGTCCCCAGACTCCCCAAGTATTACATTATGTAGTGTCAAATAAAGGTGCATGGCTGCAGGTTACAAGGAATCAGCACACCAACCACATGCAAAGCTAACAAGAGACAAAGAGACCAGAACTGCTGATGAATGCTCTGAGCATGAGGAAGAGACGCATGCAAATCAGATCAACTAATCTAAGGATTTGGGAGGAGAGGGAAGGAGAGAGCGATAAACTCCAGATAATACACATACTGCACGCTGCACTTAAACTCATCATTTATTTATAGGGGAGAGTCCGGGAAATTCCCCTTCCCCAGCTAAAATGACCTTTAACTGTTCCTTGGTTCTCAACTTTCAGTAACATTCCAGCCAGGGAATGGATTTACCCTTTTCTATATTTTTCTGGGGGGTTGCATCACAACCCCCACCCCCTGCTCTTCCAGGGCAGCATGCTGGATGTCTATCCAGACTTAGGTAGAGAGGATGGGGAAAGCAGAGGAATCAGCCTCCAGGATTTGTTTTCCTAACACTGTGGTCTGTCCACAGTCTGAGCACATGTACGGGAATTTATAAAACCACAGCATACGTTAACCAAGAAGAGGGTGAATAAAGAAGCTGCCCCTCCCCACCCTGCAGCGCTGAGCTCAAATGCATTCCTCACATGCGCTCCACATAGGCAAAAGCCTGAGAACCACGGGGACCTTACAACACACCCATGAGGTCAGCAGACCAGGGCTCTCTCAGACCACAAAAGGGGAGGGAGGTCTGTGGCCAGGGAAAGGGAAATGTGGCTGGGGTTTTCCTACACCAAGCTCATTTCTGGCTGCTGGAATGACCCCATAGGACTGCTCAGGTTTATACTAGGGACTAACTGGCCCCAGGATCAGAGGACAGCAAGGCTGATTTAAACACAGCCCAGAAGGGTATGTCTACACTACAGCTGGGAGCAAGCCTTCAAGTCCAGGTACACGGACCCATGCTCATGGGGGTCAAGCTAGCATGCTAAAAATACCTGTGTGGACGCTGCGGCTCTGGTAGAGGCTTGGGCTAGTGACCTGAGCTCAAACCCACCCGACTCCCTAGGCCTGAGTTTGGGTGTCTAGCCTGACTTGCTGCTGGAGCTGCAACACCCATGCCACTATTTTTAGTGCCTAACTTGAGCCTTGTTAGCACGAATGTGTTTAGCCAGGCTCTAAGTCACCCTAGATCTTGTGGGTCTTCTTAGCAATACAAGGATTACAATCTTTCTTGAAGAGTCAGCCTCACCTCTCTCAGCACAGCTGCCTGAGAAATACTATTCACGTAAACCTGGTGCCAAAAGGATTGTGTCCCACCCCTGCGTGGCTTCCCTGAGCAGCATCCTTTGAGCCCCGGTGCCAGAGAATGGCTGGCAGTGCTTGCTGTCCTTGTATCTCAATCTTGGGGTGGGGTCTGATAGTCAGCCTCATTTCTACCACATTGGGGGCCCATACCCCCTTGGGGGCATGTTACTTCCCTCCATGGCTCACGCATGGGGGCACAACCCTTTCCTTCACGGGGCTGGGTGGAGTATGCCAGAGCTACTCAGCTGTGAATGCAGGTTCCCTTTCCAGGTTGAGCTGGCTGCTTCTTTTGCTTACCGGACAGAGATGTGTGTTACACTAGAGCTGAAGGTTATGAGTTCTATGACCCAGGAGTTAGCTAATGTCTGCAGTGCCTGTAGGTATGTGTCTGTGGCTCGAATGAATCTGGGTAGGCAATTACCCAGAGAATGCACTTGTGTCATCAGCAGAACAGGGTATAAAGGTAACAGCATTTCAGGTCCCTACCGGATGGCTTGGTAGACTTTGCTACCACCTATTTCTGCCACTGCAAGCTCCCTGCCATGGTGGAGAGCTGTCCACTACTGCGTCTAAACCAGCACAGATCTTTGGCTAAAGGTGGCCATAGCACGAGTGCTCTTCCCTCATAGAATAAAAATCCAACCAATGAGCCATCGCTCAGATTCTCTCCAGAGGCCAGATGTTACCCATCTGTATAGCTCAGCCAAAAGCCCCTCCCTGCTCTATTTGTTGAGACAGAACATTCTGCTAACATGAAAAACTGCTTTGAAAAGAAACTCAGTCTCTCTCAGCACAAGAGGTTTCCAGGAGTTTTTTAAAAATCTTCCCAGCCATTTCCCACAGGTATGTCCAGTACTGCATTTCTGTGTCTGCTTTTCAGCTTTCATTCCACCTCATTTAAAGACCTCAGTATCTATCTGTGCAGCCAGCCTCCCTTCTTTCCAATCCACTCTACATCACCATCAAGGCCAGCGCTAGCCTGAGGAGCAAGGAGCATGATCTGTTGGGTGGAGACCAACCAAAGAGCTACTAAATATCCACATGCAGAAGTGAAATCAAAGCAGTGTCAATG
Source organism: Chelonia mydas (assembly GCF_015237465.2). Lineage (NCBI taxonomy): Eukaryota > Metazoa > Chordata > Testudines > Cheloniidae > Chelonia > Chelonia mydas. The sequence goes on along the minus strand of NC_051253.2, from coordinate 16,212,606 downwards.
GACAGGAAATGATTCATGGCTCCGTGTCCCATCCTAGACCTCTAGATCTCACAGGCACAGATGAATTGCCACACTGATTCAAGCCCAAGGTCCATCTAGTCCAGCCTCCTGTCTCCAACAGTGGCCAGCACCAGATGCTTCAGAGGAAGGTACAAGAACCCCACAGCAAGCAGATGTGAGATAATCTGCCCCCCAATCTCTAATAGGTGGAGATTAGTTTAAAACCTGGGAGCCCGAGATTTTAGATCTCTTCCCAAACCCTTTAGTTAGCAATTAACTATTAACTCCAGATATTCTTGTTATCCCTATACATATCCAATCCCTGTTGAATCTTGCTGAGTGCTTGGCCTCAGCAGCTTCTTGCGGCAATGAGTTCCACAGTTTAATTACACATTGTGTAAAAAAGGATTTCTTTTTCTCACGGGGACTCACTGCAAGGGACAGTAATGTTGCCGTTACCTGCCCCCTCCCCCCTTTCCTTGGTGTTCCTAGTGGGAGGAAGCAGTTTTAGGCTGAGGCAAGAGGTTCCACAGGAGCCCCTCTAGTGGGGGGCTGTTGAGGATGTGCTGAACCAGACATGCTCTCTCGCCAGCTAGCACCGCCCACTCTGGGGGCTGTGCCAAACCCTGGTTGGACCCAGGTACAATTGGTTAGTCTCTAAGGTGCCACAAGTACTCCTTTTCTTTATACCACTAAGTCCTCTAGCTGCCTTTCCAACATGGGCACACTGCCTAGGCTGGAACAAGCGTCAGAGACTCTGGAAAGCTGTGTCTGTAAAGCCAGCTAAAGTCTTATGGCATTTCAGGTGAAATGGGCGGAGAGGAATACATTATAATCTCCCCTTCTCTCATTTCAAGCAGTTCCGGGAAGTACTCAAATGCTCCCAGTTCAATGGCCAGTGACTAGGAAGTGAGCTCATGCCATCACATCCTAATATAGGGGATGCTTCTCGGACTCTAGACTCAATCTGATTTTAAATCAAGGGTTCAGGGCCTCCACATACAAGTACCCATACTACCAAGCCATCTGGCATTTATGAATATCTTCAGTCCCTTATAAACCACTCCTACAAAATGTAACAGGGATGAAACCAGGAGGGCTCTATAGAAATGGCCCCAAGGACCTAAAGAATTTAGCAGAGGAAGATATCTTTTCTACAGGGATGTAGGCCTCTATTTGCAAAGGAGTCTAGGTAGGGTGACGAGATGTCCCGATTTTATAGGGACGGTCCCGATATTTGGGGCTTTGTTTTATATTGGCACCTATTATCCCCCACCCCCTGTCCCAATTTTTCACGCTTGCTATCTGCTCACCCTAAGTCTAGGGGAGTTTGATGCCCTATTTCAATTGTATTTCAGTGGGATGCGAGGCCTAACTCACCTAGGGTATGTCATCACCACAACGGTGTGATTGCAACTCAGGTAGGTATACCTGTGAGGGAGCCAGCTGCATCAGGCTCGGTCTCCTAGCAACACACTGGACACAGCTGATCCTGGCACGGGCTGTCTGATTGATTGCACTTCCTGGGTGTCCCATGGTCCTGATTCTTGACTCCAGCTCTGCTTCACTCCCTCTAACCTCCAGGCCTAGCCACCCCCATGGCTCCAACCATTAGGTCCAACCACTCATGTCCCGGTCATGATCCTGGCAATACCCAGGCTATCTTTGATCTAGCTAGCATAGCTAAAAATAGCAGTGAAGAGATAGCAGCATGGAATTTAGTGTGGGCTAGCAACACAAGTACATACCCAGGGTTCCAGGTGGGCTTGTGTCACGGAGTCACCGGGCGATGCTCTGGAACTACTCCATACGAAGCCAGTCAGGACTCTGGGGGAGCCTCCTCTCTGTGAGCAGACTGTCTCCAGGACAAGAAGCGTACACAGCTTCGACCTTCCTGGGCCTGACCTTGGAGCATTCAGCATCCCCTTTCCACACCGTGCACTTCCCACAGAGAGTCCGCACAGGCGGGGCTCCTGGGGAAGCCAGAGGTCCCTGCACCCCAACTCCGCAGTCAGACGTGACTCTCAGCCAGCCAGTAAAACAGAAGGTTTATTAGATGACTGGAACACGGTCTAAAACAGAGCTTGTAGGTACAGAGAACAGGACCCCTCAGTCAGGTCCATCTGGAGGGGGGAGGGGGGAGGCTAGGGAGCCTGGAACCCAGTTCTGGGCCTCCCTCCATTTCCCCAGCCACCTCTAAACTGAAGCCCCCTCCAGCCCGCTCCTCTGGCCTCTGTCTCTTTCGCGGGGCCAGGAGGCCACCTGATCCCTTTGTTCCCAACACCTTCAGTTGGCACCTTTGCAGGGGAGGGGCCAGGCCATCAGTTGCCTGGAGACAGGGTGTCGGCCATTCTCTGTGCAGATAGCATCACACTGGCCCTCTACGGCTCTGCAACAATCACACCCCCTTATCCCACCACCTAGATATTTAAGAAAGGCATAGGGGAAACTGAGGCACCCACACAGTATTCGGAGAAAACATTAAGAACATTCCCACTTTGTCACAGCTTGTATGGCCCACACTGGGGTCCATGCTGGTTCATCATCACTGCTACTTCTAGCTAAATTAAAGCTAGCACAGGTATGCCTGCCTGAGTTGCAATCACACCTCTGACTGTAGTGTGGACATAGTCTTAGGCTCCTCTGGAAATTCCAGACATAATTTCCTATTCAACTCTAGAAGATACTTCAAAAAACCTACAAGGAGTTTATCATATTCTGTTGCTTGCTACATGACTTCTCCCAAAAGAGTTGGAATTCCACCAGCGTCCTATAATTTCAGCAATAATAAAGCACCAATAAAAGAATCCCAGTCAATTTCACCTGCTCTGCACAAACAGGGGGAGGAAACTGCAGGCATTAGACACAGTGCAGCATGCTCTGTCCCCCTGGTGCTCTGTGCAGAGCTGCAAGGCAGGATCAATTTCACAAAGCTGGACACTGCCATGACATTTTGCCAGGTTTCCAAAAGCAAAGTTTGCCCCAAGATTGCGAGTCCCCATTTTCCTGCCATTTCTGGGGATGGCAAAGGGCCAGGTTTTCTCAAAAAGGTTTGTCACTATCTGTGGGTGACAAGACAGGTACACGTTCAAACTAGGAGTGGCCTGGTCCAAAATGCCCAAAGGAGTTAGGTGCCCAACTCCTATGGAGAGTCAATGGGACTGGGTACCTAACTCTCTCAGGCACTTCAGAAAATCCCACCCGCTCTCTGCCCACAAACGATGTGCACACAAACTGTGAGGGCAAGTTCCCAGGCTGGGTTGAGGCCTCTTGTTCTCCCTCCCTCCCAAGTATTTGTTTGTCTAACAGTCTGGGCAATGCCAGAGCGTGAAGGGTAGGAACTACCTGAAAAACAAGTTAAAAAAGAAACATAAACAAGCAAGGAATTTGGTGCTGTTTTGGGGTAAAGCAGTGTATCGGCTGGTGGGCCTAAAGGTCACAATCCAGGGTGTTGACAGGGCAGCAAAGAAGGAAGATGGGGACAAATCAGTTATCGGTGTCTCCAGAGCTAAAACAAACAGCTTTCAAGAAGGTGAGCTGCGCAACCAAATCCAGCCGGCAACATCCTCTCATCTGAGACGCCTGAAGCCAAGACTGGGAGAGCAGAGCAGTGCCGGAAAGGGGAAATCATGGCCCCAGTCCAGAGCGAAACAAAGAAGTGAGAGGGCCTCAGGCTGGGTCATGCCTTGTGAAAATGACAACAACATATTTTTAAGCTAAACAGAAGAAAGAAAGAAAAAACGGAACAAGAAAAAGTCAGACACAAAACAACACAATGGCATGGGAGAGGGGGAAGGAGGGTTTCATATTTAGTGGTGTTTTTGGGGTGCCACCCCTGGCACGCCCCCAAAATATAAACATGGGAGCAAGGTTAAATGTTTGCAGCAAAGCCCCAAACCACATGAAACTCACCTTTTAGGATCTTGCTACGGAATCAAATTTCAGGGCTGTGAATGGGCTGAGATTCTCCTTGTTCGTGACAGGACCATGGTTCAGAGTCTGGGCACCTGGGACAGGATGGGTTTTTTGAGGAAACGTCTCCGTCATAGAAGTCATACAATTTAAGGCCAGAAGGGACCATCAGATCATCTAGTCCAGGGTTTCTCAAACTTCATTGCACAGGGACCCTCTTCTGACGACAAAAATTACTACACGACCCCAGGACGGGGGACCAAAGCCTGAGCCAGCCCAAGAGCTGCTGCCCCGGGCCAGAGGACGGGGGGAAAAGCTGAATCCCAAGGGCTTCAGCCCCAGGCGGGGTTGATAAAGCTGAAGCCTGAGCCCCACCGCCCTGGGCTGAAAATGAAGCCCCAGGCTTCAGCAAATCTAACGCCAGCCCTGGTGACCCCATTAAACTGGGGTCGTGACCCACTTTGGGGTCCTGACCCACAGTTTGAGAAGCACTGATCTAGTCTGACCTCCTGTGTATCACAGGGCACCAGCACGCCTCAGCACCCATACACTAACCTCAACAGAAATGAAACCAAAATATTACAAGCCACAGGAGACTAGACTATTATGTGCCACAGGCAGAGGGAATAGGAGGGACTGAGGTGCACCAGTGCCCGAGACTTCCGCAATGGCAGGAAAATGATTAAGTTCGATATACCCAGATAATTCTGGCAAGTGAACCGCACCCACACACAGCAGAAGAAGGCAAAAACAAAAACAAATAAAACCCAAACTCACTCCCAATCTGATCTGAGGGAAATACCGTCTTGTGGTTTGATGATGCCAATCTCGACAGGTTTGCTTTGAAATTTTGAATTCACTGGAAAATTGAACTTAAAGCAAATCTGGTAGGTGGCTGGAGGTGACAGGAGGGGAGGTGGGGTGGTGGGAAACCATAAGGATCATAGCGAATGGAAACATTGGCGTGGACCAGAAAAAGGCAGTGAAAGTCCTAAGTTCTATAAAGCTTCATCCAGACTCTTCTGATGCCACTGAAAGCTCAGTATTTTCTGCTCCCCAGGGGAAAGATTTTCAAACAGACGTGTTCAGAAAGTGGGTAACAGCACACACCATGTGCCTAATTAGCCATGTACATGAGCAACTGTGCACCATGGTGCTCGTTCCATATGTACTTGCTGGCCTGCATTCTGGCCCAAGATATCTATGGGTATCTTAAAATAGGAGACAGAAGAATCTGGCCCCAAGTATTTTATAGTACGTAGAATAGGAGATAGCCCAGAATGGCATTTACAGCAGAGCAGTAAATACTAGAGGCTCAGAGATAGCTCCAGGAGCTGGAACCATGCTCAGGGAAGGAGGAGGTACCACATTCCCCAAGCAGTGGCAGCTGGAGGTGTTTTGCCCGCATAATGAGCAGTGATAATGCCTCCAGGGATGCTGGAGGGAACAAGCGTAACTGTTCCAGATACGACACCTGTGTAACAGGCACAGGTTGGGTTCCCTTCAGGGCTCTTCTCCCAGCACTATTGGTGCATGAGGGGATAGGAGTGGGTGGGTCCTGGCTCTGGCCAAGCTCTGCTAGCACAGCGCCCAAAGGAATGGACACCACCACCTGAAAAAGGACGCTAAAAGGTTCCTTAAATATATTATTGTCTGAATAAAACAATAGGATGCCTTGCTGGGTGATACCACTAGTGGGCTTGTGATAACCACATGGGTTGCGCCTAGCTGCCCTATGGTGGGTATGTGCCCTGCTGGGCTGTACCATTCTCCCAGTTCTAGCTGTGATTGTGGTTACAAGGGCTTGTGCTCATTCCTGCCCCTTGCCGTGGCTGCTTTTCCTTCTTACCTCCCCATTGTCTGACTGAAAATAAAACACCACACAGTGCTCATGAGTGTCCAGTGCCAAGACAAGGGGCAAATTCTGGGCTGTGACAAGGAAGTCAGCGGCGTCTCTCTGGATTCACAGCAGTACCGCCAAGACCAGGCTCTTGGCAGTTTTGTTCCTCCTGCCCAATAAACTCCCTGCACTCTCAGCGCCATCCCCAGTGGTTGTGTGAACCCAACCGAGCACAATGGGACTGTTCCCGCTCCTGTAGTGGTGAGTGCAAACGGCCATTTGATCCTTTGCTCCCCGCTCCACCACGAGGCATGAGGTTCAGTCATGCAAAGGGAAACTCCAGGGGTGTGTAGCCATGCCTGAGGAGCCTCCCTCCTTCTCCTTTCCATTAGCTGTACTGCCTCATGACCTTGCATGGTAGCAGGCCAGGAGAGAGGCCAAGCAAGCTCGGCTGCAGTCACACCTGTGTGCACCCAGTGGGTGTTTGACTTGACAGGTGGCACAGCCTATAACTGTCATCAGGTAGGAGCATTGTGGGATTGCACTTGAAGGACTAATTGCACTGTTGCAGCTGAAATCACAGCTCTTGCTGTGCACGCTGGCACTGCAACAGTGCAGAGGGGACACGGTGGCAGAGGACGTGGCTCTTAGCCTTGCTCACTAAAGCACAAGCACAAAGGCTGTGTGCACACTGTTGCACCATTGCATGGACTTTTGTGTGTTATTCATGTTACACGTGTGCTAAGGGATTGCAACGGCGCAGGCAACATCAAAAGCTGCTCATATGGATGAGGCTCAGATGCACCAATGTCGCTTCCCCCCCCAAACACACCAAGATTAGGCCTTGTCTTTGTTAAAAATCCATGAGGTCTCAGTCATTAACTGAGTGCGGAGTGGCATTCAGTAATTCCAGGGGGGCTCGCTGGTACGGCAGGTTCTGTTTCCTAGGTCACGTCCAAGTCGCTTTCTTGTTTGAGTCACTGCTGCAGCAGATTATTGCCACTCACTGCAACGTATGATTTCGCTTACACAACCCCAGTGTTAGGAAGTGGTTGAATCATGGGGACTGTATGACACTGGTCTCAGCTGTCCATATAGATATCACATGCACCTCACAGACATCTGATGGGTGGTGGGAGATGGGAGAGAATTACATCCACTTTCCTTGTAATGGTCTCACACCTTCCCCTCCCCACAGTTTGTGGTTTCAGAGTTAGCTACCAACCATGGGCAAGTGCTATATTTGCATCCATCTCTGTGAGCAACTGGACTGAGACCACAAACTCAGTCACGCTAGTCACAAAACTGTTGCTTGATGCCAGAGTCTATTTGTCCGTGTTGATGTTGATCAGATTGGAACTATCAAACTACAGCAGAAGGGAAAACTTCCATAACCCATCATCAGTCAATTTTGATTGGGGCTTGCCTTGAGTCCAAGTAATGCAAGCAACAGCCTGCAGCTTTGAGGGCCCAATATGGACTGTAACTCTCAAACTGGCCTGATCTATCTTCCAGGAGATAGTATTGAGGCCCAGAGCTTGATAGGATTCAACATTAGACAAATGTATATAAGTAATGGGAACATCCTTAATTACAGTAGAGAGGATTAAAAATGTATAAGAGCTTTAAACTCTTCTGCTTCAGGGCACAGCTCGAGAGCTTGGAAGAAACTTCCCTTATAGGCAGGTAAGTCCCATTATGGGGTTTCTTGAACATTCCCCAGAAGCATTTGGTATTGGCCGCTTTTGGATATGCGGTCCAGTCCCATATGGCAATTGCTGGTCACATGTTCCACTCTTGCCTGAGATACTGAAAACTGTAGGCCTGGCTCCGTGCACAATCCAGCTCCTCCAATTGTTTAATAATCATTAAAAAAGAAAAAAAAAGTTGCTGGAATCGTTTGAAGTGACACTAGTGTAACATAGTCTAACACCCAGGGCCAGCTCTTCAGCTGGTGTAATCCGTGGACTTCAACACTGAAGCCAGCTGAGGACCAGTCTAGGAGATTCACATTTTTAAATCATTTTGTGGAATTCAAAACCAACTTATTTAAAAAAAAAATAACTTTGGCTAATGATGTCTGAGTCCATAATATACTCTGATAGCTTTTAGTATTCTGAAAGGCAGAAATCCTCCATCAGAATTCACTAGGTATCAATGTCCTGCCTAAATTCCTGGAATCAGCGATCAGCTAATGACAGTTTGCTCTGCTGGTGTAATGCCTCCTGCCTATTTCAGTGGTTCAGTACATTGCCCCTTGTGACCCCACTAGGGGAGTTGTGTGTGTGGAGTACATATAGAACTGGACTGAACTGGAGTTCATTCCCTCCTGCCCATGCAGTTGAACTGAGCTTCTTAATAAAGATTCTCTAGTCTCCCCCTCAGGAATTTTTAATAGCACTTTACACAGGCCTACAAGCAGTTTGAAATAAGATCCACTTCCCTGGCTTAATGGCAAGAACGCTCTTACATTCAGGGTGTCCTGGGGTCACATGAGATTTCAGACACCCCATTCCTCCACTGCTGTGGCCCCAGGAGCATTGAGGGAATTACACTCTGCCACAGGAGAAGAGACTTTTCTATAAATTAATTTTCCAGGTAACTTTAATCCTCAGGAAACTGGGAGGCCCACTGAATTTTTGTGGGGCAGGCAAGCACTGTGTGCTCAGTAGTGCGAACTTCCACTCAGTGCAATCCAATCCAGCCCTGGGCTCCTTGTGCGCAGCTTAGCTACTGCACCTCAGTGTCCTCTGCTATTTCAGCCCTTCCTCAGCCCCAGCTAGGCTAGTGCACCTCTCTTGTGGATCCTCAGTCCAGGCCTCCACCCAGCTTTGCCAGTGGCAAGCCTCGCCCACCCCCCTCCTTACTGTTCCAGTCCTGGACTCCACCTGCAGAGCCCTGCCAGTGCAGATCTGCACTGCAGCCCCCCCCTTGTGTGCCAATCCCAGGACACGGAGGCCAGTTGGTTGCATCCACTGGGGGGGGACAAGGGCAAACCCACTGCTCTCAGCTTTACTTGTGGCCTATGGGGGAGTTCAACCGAAGTCGCCGCATGAACTCTGCTGTGCAGTCACCGGGCAGCAGTGAAGGAGTTAAAGCAGGCGCTGCTCCTCTGTCAGAAGTTGTTTGGTCAGAGCAGAGGAGCACTGCCGAACTGGCTTTACCGCTGCGCAGCTCCGCCCCAGGCAGCGTGTCAGCACTGAGCCTCCTCCAGTGACAAGCTCCTTCACACACAGGAAAAGCCCAGCCGCAGTGAGTGCAGTGCGCAGAACCTCGCACTGGTCTTTTGAGGGGATTTCCCTCCCCCGAGCACTACTCAGCTTCTTGTAACCAGAAACACATGACTCTGACTGTTCAAGCTTCTTACTGTTACTGCAATTATGTCTGTTGGTAACTGAAGCTGCATCACATAATTAAAGCTGTTCGAGTAACTCCCTGTAATCTGATCCCTGGGGCCTGGCCAACTCTGGAAGCTTTAGTTTTTGGGAGCTGCTGCCACACTGTTTCCAGTGAGAGAAGTGCAAGGAAATGTCACACGTCATCAGACCCAGCAAGGCCGGCCCAGGAACAAAGCAGGCAGCTCGGACTCACTGGCACGGGCTGGGGAGTGGAAGGGAAGAGATGTCATTGGAGTCTATCTCCCCCACCACCCTGAGAATGGAGCTGAAGATCAGCAGTGCACTGGAGCTCTTTGCCCCACCAGGCTGAACGTTAAGGGGGAGGGGGGGAGCGCACATCACCGAAGCAACCACAAGGGAAGAGGCAGCCCAGGGAGGAGATCCCAGTTTTGAACTTTAGTGACACCTGAAGCCTTACGGGCCCTGTTGTTGCTGTCCTTCCACTGGCTCTGGAATAGGCCAGCCCTGTTACATCACAGACAGCACCACAAAGTATGAGGGCCCACGCGCTACCACAGCTCTTCTGGCCTGCAGCACTGCTTCTAATTTCAGAGATTAAATCCAAATCTCAGTGCAGAACTCTCTGTGGAGTTCAGTAATCCAAGCACACAGACCATCACACACAGACACCCCTTCCAAATGCTCATAAACGCAGCTGCTCGCATCAGAGACGAGCTGTGCCTGCTGATGTTGGGGTGTGGGGGGGGGGGGGGCACTGCCCTGGAAGAGCTCGTCTCCCCCTCACCCCTTCGGCAGTCTCCGCCTCTGGAAAGGAGTAGCCCCTCCCTGCAGCTTCCAGCTGTTCCTCATGCCTCCACCTCTCCCTGCCCAGAGCAGCTCACAGCTTGCCAGCCCAGCTGGGGCCCTGCTGCACCATGTGGCTGAGCAATCTGGGGATGCATGTGACCCTCCTGCTCCCTCCCCCGCCATGCGTGGCCTCTGGCTCCTGTACCTCACAGACACACAAACAGCCATTTGCAAACATACACACCACAGCCCCACACACTCAGTCTCACACCACACATTTGCTCACGAGTAACTCTCTTCATCCATATATATATATGCACAGTCATTACCTTCACACACTCTTGCATACACCCAGCCACTCAAGTACTGGCTCAGACACACACAAACAAGCCACTCACATTTCTGTCCCAAAATGCTAGTGACACATGAGTCTTGGTTTCCACCCTCGTGCACACTGAACCTCCCCATCCCCCTACCTGAATCACTTTTTGATGTGGGAACCTGAAGATCTACATTTGCTTTCACTTTTGCATTCAATTGACCTACATTGCAAGCAGGAACTTGGAACTGCATAGCTTTCCCCAGCTGCTTTGAGTCCCGACTTTCAAAAACAAAACAGCGTCTTAACACTTGTAATATCCCTGCTGATCTGGCATGTACGGCCTTGTCCAGTAAACACCTTCAACAGCAACCTGCTGCTCTCATGGAGTGAGTCACTCATGTCCAGCCGTCGAATGGCTTAGAGCTCGGAGATGTCAAAGAAACTTTATTCTGATATTTTGCACAACTTCTGAATGAGACTTTGCTTTGACTATGCTTGCTGCACTTTCTATTTGTTTTTCGTGAACAAAGTTTTGATAGTGGAAAGGAAATTTTGGGCCTGAGATTTGTTTAGATACAAAACAAATCGCTGAAACAAAATTCTTTTTGTGCAGAAGGGGAAATCGTTTAAGGTTAGGTCATCAGATCAATGAACCGAAACAATACAATATGATATAGATGACCAGTCACACTGTTCAGTTATTGAATATCCAATATTCAGAGGAAAACAGTACTCAGGATGATGAATTCACAGGTGATCCAGAGAGAGGCTGAAATCCATTCATTGAGTCATCCTGAATAGGGAACTAATTAGTGAAAAATTGGGAGAGTAGTTTGACAGGTGGCAGAGCCTGCCTAGGAGCACTGTGAGATTCCACAGTCCAACTCAGTTTGTGAAGAGGAAAAGGGTTAAAAGCACCTAATAAATTGTTTGTTGTGGATTGTTCACCTAATCCTAGCATGGTTAATGGGCAATGGAAAAATTAGTCCTGATTTTCAAGGAGTGCTTCCCAACTCAGACTGACATATATTGACTCCTAGACTGAAGGCAAACGTACACAGCAACCGTAAAGTTCACATGCATCTTTATGTGGGCAAACCTCACATTTGTATATTCTCTTGCACATAAAAATGTAGGCCCACATTTTCAGAACTATATGCATGCATTTGTGTATCTAATCTGCATGTGCAATTACTGCAATGTCATGTACAAATGGAGTAATGGTGTGCACTTGCATATCTAGTAATTTGCATGGCTATCTAGTGACTTAGGTGGGCTATTACTGGATTGCAAGCAAAACTGGGAGCAGTGTAAACAAATGTCTAAACCCTTGTGTATGCACTATGCTGAAAATATGGGCTTGGATTTGTGTGCACAAATGTGGGGTTTGCATGTACAAAAAATTATAGACACAAATGCAGAGTCTGGATGGTGGCTGCTTTAAAAGAACTGACCCAAAACATGACTAAATAGGGTCTAATTTTGCAAAATACACCTTCGCCTTCTGTCTGGTAAAATTATTTCAAAGGTAGCTGGCATTATTTTTACTCTCTACAGAAATATCTCACAATTATGCATGTTAATTCCCATCTCCAGCTAATAAGCACACACATATTAAGAGGCAAATGCCTAAAGACTGAGTAGGAAATATAGCCAAGAGCTTTCTGTACTTTTCACTCCTACCCATGATTGTTTAGTTTTGCCTGACTCTGAAACTGACTCCCAATGTTATGTTTAAGGAGGCGAAAATGAGAAGACCACTGTTCCACCAGATGGCCTGATCCTCCAAAGACTGCTGAGGAAAAGCTCCGCTCTTTTAACTGCTATGGTTGACCCATGTACATCCTACTATTAAGCAATCATGTTCATAATACTACTACCACCTTTGTCCTTCTCTAGTGCCTCTCATTTGAAAATCTCAAAGTGTTTTACAAACATTAATTATGCTTCAAAACACCTCTGCAAAACTAACAAGAACAGTATAAACAACGAGGAGTACTTGTGGCAGCTTAGAGACTAACAAATAACGTGGGATAAAACCCACTTCATCAGATGCATGGAGTGGAAAATACAGTAGGCAGGTATAAATACACACAGTACATGAAAAGATGGGAGTTGCCTTATCAAGTGTGGGGGGGAAAGGGGTCAGTGCTAACAAGACAATTCAATTAAAGTGGAAGTGGGCTATTCTCAACAGTAGAATACTAAGGGAGAAAAAATCACTTTTGTAGTGGTAATGAGGCCAATGTAATCAGGGTGGGCCATTTCAAACAGCTGACAAGGAGTGAGTAACAGTAGGGGGAAATTAGTAGGGGGAAATTAGTTTTTGTAGTGACCCATCCACTCCCAGTCTTTATTCAGGCCTAATTTGATGGTGTCCAGTTTGCAAATTAATTCCAGTTCTAAGGTTTCTCATTGGAGTCTGGTTTTGAAGTTTTTTTTGTTGAATAATTGCCACTTCTAAGTCTGTTATTGAGTGTCCGGGGACATTGAAGTGTTCTCCGACTTGTTTTTGAATGTTATAATTCTTGACGTCTGATTTGTGTCCATTTATTCTTTTGAATAGAGACTGTCTGGTTTGGCCAAGGTACATGGCAGAGGGGCATTGCTGGCACATGGTGGCATATATCACATTGGTAGATGTTCAGGTGAACGAGCCCCTGATGGTGTGGCTGATGTGATTAGGTCCTATGATGGTGTCCCTTGAATAGATATGCAGACAGAGTTGGCAACGGGGTTTGTTGCAGGGATAGGTTCCTGGGTTAGTGTTTTTGTTGTATGGTGTGAAGTTGCTGGTGAGGATTGGCTTCAGATTGGGGGCTGTCTGTAAGCGAGGACTGGCCTGTCTCCCAAGGTCTGTGAGAGTGAGGGGTTGTCCTTCAGAAAAGATTGTAGATCAGGGGTGGGCAAACTTTTTGGCCCGAGGGCTACATCAGGGTTGCAAAACTATATGGAGGGCCGGGTAGGGAAGGCTGTGCCTCCCTAAACAGCCTGGCCCCTGCCCCCTATCTGCCCCCTCCCACTTCCAGATCCATCCAACTGCCCCCTGCTCCCTGTCCCCTGACTGCTGCCCCAGGACCCCTCTATCCCCACCCCCTTACCATGCCAGAGCCCGCCATGCTGCCGCGCTGTCCGGTAAGAGCGGCAGGCCAGAGCGCTGGCAGCGTGGCGCGCTCAGGCTGCGGAGGAGGGGGGACAGCAGGGGAGGGGCTGGGGGCTGGCCTCCCTGGCCGGGAGCTCAGGGGCTGGGCAGAACGGTTCCACGGGCCGGATGTGGCCTATAGGCCATAGTTTGCCCACCTCTGTTGTAGATCCTTGATGATGTGCAGGAGAGGATTTAATTGGGGGCTGAAGGTGATGGCTAGTGGCATTCTGTTACTTTCTTTGTTGGGCCTGTCCTGTAGTAGGTGACTTCTGGGTACCCTTCTGGCTCTGTCAATCTGTTTCTTCACTTCACCAGGTGGGTACTGTAGCTGTAAGAACGCTTGATAGAGATCCTGTAGGTGTTTGTCTCTGTCTGAGGGATTGGAGCAAATGCGGTTGTATCTTAGAGCTTGGCTGTGGGCAATGGATCGTGTGATGTGGTCTGGATGAAAGCTGGATGCATGTAGGTAAGTATAGCGGTCAGTAGGTTTCCAGTATAGGGTGATGTTTATGTGACCATCGCTTATTTGCACTGTGGTGTCCAGAAAGTGGATCTCTTGTGTGGACTGGTCCAGGCTGAGGTTGATGGTGGGGTGGAAATTGTTGAAATCCTGATGGAATCCCTCAAGGGCCACTTTCCCATGGGTCCAGATGATGAAGATGTCATCAATGTAGTGCAAGTAGAGTAGGGGCGTTAGGGGACGAGAGCTGAGGAAGCGTTGTTCTAAGTCAGCCATAAAAATGTTGGCATGCTGTTTACAAATGGTGAAACTGAGGCACAGAGAGCTGGAAACAGAATGCAGGCTGCTATCTTGTGTTATAAACTACTAGACCATGATTTATCCCTTGATACTCTTGGTGGCGATTTAAACCAGGGGTGAGTCTGCTGTTTGCAGAATAGTTATATAATTTCCTTTTATAAAATACAGGAACAAAGTATTTGCCATTCTCGTCAGGGTCAAACCACGGGTCTGTCAAGTCTGATATCCTGCTTCCTGCAGTGACCCACACCTGCCACTTCAAATGCCCCCTCAGTAATGCACCTCTGTCATTGTGCAACCTGTACATGGGGAAAAGAATTCTTTCTTAAGATGGGCAGATGAACTCTTTGCACCCTGCAGCATGAGGTTTGACTGCCCTGTTCATTATCTTATCTTCTACAGCTACATGTTACTAATGGTCTAAAAATTAGCCAAGACTTCTGCAAAAAATCCAGCCACTGGGTCTGTATGTTTGACTCAGTTGCATCGTAATGCTGGCGCCAACACATTCAGAAACAACCTGTACTTCACATAGTGTGAAAACGTGCACTATGGTAACACAAATTAATAAATAATAATAATGTGCCTGGTGCAACCATGGGCTAACTGGGAATGTTATATATTGTCCAGTCACAGCAATGGAATCAGCTTTTTGGAGCTCAAGCCTGCAACATCTGAGTACTTCTGTGAGAATCTGAGTGCTCTCAACACTCACCCGCTCAAATGGGAGTTGAAGGTGCCCTGTGTTGCAGGGGTCTGCTCAGCAGCTGATGAGTTGATTTCAGGCCATGCCCCTTTCAGAACATATACAACAAACAGACACACACATACACAGCATTAGCTTAAGCAAGACATCCCAGTCTGCTCCATAAATGACAGGGGTGCTACTTCAGGCCTGGAGATCAGGAGATCGCTTCTTTCAATGACAATTAGATACCAAAGGAGGCTCATAAGTGCATGTTAAACAGAGGAGAATTGCTGAATTTAGAAGACTTGAGGAAACATCTAGAAAGCTGACAAAAGTGACAATGAGGTTTGCCATTTTTTGTCTCAATGTCAGCCCTGCAGTCTTATCCCCAAAATGTTGAGCAAGTCCACTTTAAACCTCATTGTGGTACATCATAAACTAGTGAAGGGATGGAATATTTTGGGCCTAATATTCATAGACCTTAGGGTGCCTAAAAGTGTGTGCCAAAAATATGATAATGACTACATATCAGGCCATTGAATACACAAATGCATTTATTTATCCATTCACAAGCACAATTTCAGCAATGAGCACAAATTCTGTGTGAAAACTGGATGGACATTTTGCACATCCAATTGCAGGCACACAGGCAGATTTTCAGAAACATGCCTGCATTTGGTAGACAACAAGTTTTCCCCCATGACGGCTGTTCAGTGGCACATATGACAAGCGTTTGCTGGTCTCCATCCATTCCCTAGGGGATGAGCATTACACATCACTACATCCAGCAGCTCCGCTGGCAGTAACTGGCATCCTTGCTGACAGCAGAGATCAAAGACTAGGGGCCTGATCCAGTGCCCACTGAAGTCAATGGAAATATCACAGTGGGCAATGGATCAAGCCCTAAACTATTCCCTCATCCCTAGATGCAGTCCCTTAAGATCAGGGAGGAGGCACATTGATGGGGCAGAAACTTGCCATGTGGCTGGATGGGTCATATCTGTTCTGTGGGCTTCAGTCTCCCTGGCTAAGCATCAGGGGGTAGCCGTGTTAGTCTGTATCCACAAAAACGACAAGGAGTCTGGTGGCACCTTAAAGACTAACAGATTTATTAGGGCATAAGCTTTTGTGGGTAAAACACCACTTCTTCAGATGCAACCTGGCTAAGCAGCACCTTTCCCTGGCACTAAATTCAGGCCATCTTTGATGCAATGGGAATAAAGATTCAGAGTGGGCCCTGCCTGCCTCTTTATCTCCTGCCATGAACTTACTTATTACTTTATTAGACTCATTAAAAAAATAATAGCTGCACCAGGGTTGAGAAACTGGTCTCTAGAATTGCCCTTGGGCTGCTGGGTAAGGCACACAAGAATGCATCTTGAGACTGCCTCACTTGAGACACAGATACCAGTCATTAGCCGCATGGTGGATGACAGCGAGCTGTTTGTGACAGAGAGAGACACGCAACGCAGAAGGTGTATCCAACGAGGGGAAGGGGCAGGGTCTGTGCAGCCTGTGCTGGGCGTTGCCTTCTCCTCAATGTCTTCCTGTTACCAAAGGGGCTTCACTTCTCCTTTCTTTCTCACGGCATGTAGCTAACAGGAAAGCTGCTTCCATCCAGAGCCCAAGCACTGTGATCTCTTGGCACACACATTGGTTGCACAAGCTGCAAAGAGGGTCTCCTGTCACTTACTTAGATACCTTAGTCAACCCCACCCCCAGATCTCACTGCCCAGCCTCTTCCTTCCTCCTCTCCATTCCCCTGCTGTTACGCAAGAAGCAACATAGACACAAAAAGTGAATGGTGCAAGCGTTTGCAAGGGAACTTCAGAGAGGGAGGGATCCGATGCTCCCACCGTACATGGGAGTCATTTACGGGAGTTGCTGTCAACCAGAGAGGCAGTTTCTAAATGCAGCATCATATGTCCCCGGCTGCTGCCTCTTACTTAATCTCTGCTTCCTCAAATAGTGCCTGGTATTGGGTAAGAGCTTTTCTGGAGGTGACAGAAGCAGGGAAAAGGTGCCAGAACAATCCACTTGCCATTTCTTTAATGAAGAAAATGGAATGTTTTAATTTATTCAGATGGGCAGAAACAGAACCATTTACCCGATTTCTCTGCCACCCCTGGAAACTGAGGGGCGGGGGGTGAGGGGAGGAAGTGGGTTCTGATACATGCAATCAGGATCCATCAGAACTATCTCCGGTCTGGATTTTGCAAAGCTTCAATCCAGCCTATGATCTTGAAAAATTCAAATCACTACCCCTGGGATTCCTCCATCTCTTATTACTTCTGGCTTTCTGGGCTTATTTAAAACAAACAAAGAAAAACCTGGCAACTAAATTAGGCTACAATTTTCAAAAGTGACTAATGATTTTGGGTGCCCAGTTTGAGAAAACTCAAATGGGTTTGATTTGTAGAAGTTGCTGATCACCCAGCCTCTGAAAATCAAGCTCCTTTAGGTGTCACAAGTTAAGAATCCAAAATCTGAATAACCCAGAATCAGTAGCTGCTTATGAAAATCTTGGTAGGAGAAATAGACTAGCACTGGATTTTAGGTAGTGGCTTCCATACTAAATGCATGTCAGTGCAGTTAAATGCACTGAATACATTGGCAAACACGTCAGCCATTTATGTGTTCAGCAGTAACTTCCAGGCAGCCTTGGACATTAGGATCAGGGTTGTCCAGAGAGGGAATGTTGACAAGGATGCTGGGATTTATTTCCTGTTTGTTAAAAAAATAATTAAAAAAAAATCACAGGACCTTTAACATCCCCCTGGGCAGATACCCTTTTGGAATATAATGGAAAGCACTTCAGCATTGCTCCCCTGTTACTGCATTGCAGGCTCAGCGCTGCATACAGAACCGGAGGTGTGCCAAGTTTTCACGTATGCCAGCGGTGGTTAGCTCTTCGCCAGCAATAACTGGTTTCTGTGGTGAGTTTATAAAGTGGAACCACAAAATAGTTTTAGTTTGATGAAACTGGAGGGAAAAAAACATTTATCTCTCTCTATGCATGGGGTTTGAGCGCTAAGGCTTGGCAGGAGATATGAAATACAGGCTTTGGGAGCAAAGGCAAGAAGATTCTTCACTGAGCCTCACAGCCTCCTACTCATTATTATTATTTGTATTCCAGTAGCACCTGGGGCCCCAGTCAGTGATCAAAGCCCCCATTGTGGTAGGCAATGTGCAGGCAAGTAATAGGAAAACACCCCGTGTCCCAGAGGGCTTACAGTCTAGGGCCCTGATCCTACAAAGATTTAAGTACATGCTTAATCTTAAACGTGCGACATCAATGGGATTATTCATAGGGGTAAAGATACGCATATGCATAAATACTTGCAGGACAGGTGCCTCAAACATTTATTACTCCAAAACCATTGGTACTAACTAGGGCTCCAATCCTACAGCCAGTAGTGCATGTCCATAGTCTACCTGTGGGAGGAGTCTTATTGATTTCCACAGGAGTTCTCCCATGCATAAAGTTAAGAACAGGAGTAACTGTTTTCAGGATCAGGGCCTACATGTATATCATAAATGTTCTGAGTAAATATCTACATATGTCCTGATTTTCTCCATCCCACCATTTTACAGTAGCACCTAGAAGCCCCAATCTAATTCATGCTCTGTGCTATACACACAGTAAGAGAGAGCTCCTGCTCTAAAGGGCTCACAAGCTAAACAGATTACACAAGTAAAGGCAGGGGAAACAGAGGCACAAAGTCAGATTGAGTTACCTGTGGTCATGCAGCAGCTTGCTGGAAGAGCTGGGAATAAAGCCTAGGTGGGTTTTTTGAGTCCCCATTCAGTGCCCTGTTCACTGAATCACTTAAAGAGTTGACTTTATAAAAAATGCCAGAGGACCCCAAAGCCTTCATAAAACCAGAGTTTCAGACAGTCAGGTATTATACTAATAACGTTGCTATTATTAGTCTGCAGGACTCAAAGGCATATTGGATAAAAGGGAGTTTGGTACAGCTCAAAGCACTGGGATTGTCCGTGTAGAAACCTGCTGATTAACTCACTGCAGAGCTAACTCCAGGAACAGAGCGTTGCTTGGGCAAAAACCTCTTTACTCTTGCCCAGTGAGGGGCCTCGCACGAGGGTACTGCACAAGAGTGTATGCATGCAACGTTTGGGCTGCACTGATGGAGGCAGGGTTTGTGGGCTTGATTCTGATGCTGCCTCAAAATTTTATTGTAGGGAGGATCCTTCTATATAGGAGGTGAGAATGGGTCTTTATTGCCATTGTTTTCAAGAAAGCAGATTCTTTGCACTTAATTCTGTCTCCATCTGACAAGTTTACAGTCCTCATTGTCCTTTGTATAAATATATTATGCCACCAACCAATCAGAGCCTCTGATAGGATAAAACACAATCTCTCCTTGCTCTCCCACACCAGAGCCCTGTAGGGACATGGGACTTGTGTGAGCATGACACAGCCCAACAATAGAGGTACTGTGCTGGCTGGTAGCCATGTGATGGGAGCTGAAGGAATAACATTGAACAAGAGAGTTCATTATTGTTTCTCTAACATGCGAAACACCATAAAGGAAAGCACACCAAGGATATATGAATAAGACTTCTATTAAAATCAGAGCATAATGGCAGATTAGTTCTTTGAAATGCCAAGACTGAGTCCTGGGCTACACTAGAAAATTAGGTCGGTTTATCTACGTTGGTCAGGGCTGTGAAAAAGCCACACCCCTGGTGGTGTTAAGTCAACCTATGTCCCCGTGTAGACAGTGGTATGTTGATGGAAGAATTCTTCTATCACCCTAGCTACCTCCTCTTGGGGAGGTGGATTACCTATGGCGACCCTGCCATTACCTATGGCGATCCTGCTGTTGGCGTAGGTAGTGTCTACGCTGAAGTGCTGCAGCAGCACAGCTGTCGACATCCATACGTACGTCAACCTAGCTATGGATGTGTCTTCACTTAAATTTGGCTCCTGCCAATGTTGATAAGTGCCCCCCCATGCTGACTTAAAACACCACCTCCCCAAGCGGCGTAGAGTCACAGTCGATGTTGTTAAGCCAATGCAGTGACAGTGTGGACACTGCATTGCTTAGGATGACTGTTACTGGCCTCCAGGAGCTGTCCCACAATGCCCCACCCTGGCCGCTCCGGTCACCGTTGTGAATTCTGCTGCCTGGGGTTAGTTGACAGGAAGCCATCCCTCCCCTTTAAAGCCCTGTGAATTTTTTAAATTCTTTTTTCCTGGTTGCCTGGCGTGGTGAGCACACCTAGCAGCTCTCCATTGCTGAGTGTAACTGCCCAGCTGACCGTGCTAGCTACGCACTCCAGACGTGCTCCTGCACAGAGTAGACAGGAGATATTGGATCTCCTGGGCCTGTGGGGAGAAGCAGCTGTGCGGGCACAGCTATGGACCAGCTGTAGAAACGTTGACATCTATGAGCAGATTGCTTGGGGGATGCAGGAGAAAGGCTACAAGCAGGAAAGGCAAGGAGGCACACCAGAAGGCCAGGGAGGTCAACAATCAATCTGATGCTCAGCTGCAGACCCGCTAGTCTTACAAAGATATGCAAGCCATCCTCAGCAGAGACCACACCTCCACCCCCAAGAACACTGTGGATATTTCCGAGGAGCCCGAGTCACAGGACCCTGCCATGAACAGCAAGGAGGAGGAGGTGGACGAGGAAGAGGAGGAGTATTGGGGACAGGCGACCGTGGGATCCAGCTGTGCAGCAAGCCAGGACCTGTTTTTGACTCCACCACAGTCCAGCCAGTCAAGCACAGGTGAGTTTGATGCAGGGGAAGGGTAAGTATGCAGCTTACTTTGAAATTACTGGGATGGCACCCCAAACGTAGCAGGACACATCTGTTGATTTACTCATTTTTACTTGTGCTGGATAGGCAGTGGAACAACTGAGAGAGGTAGAATTGCTATCAGCTTTTCATTCTCCTCTAGGGTTAGGCAGAGGGAGCCATGCGGAGTTGTTTGTTTACGTGCACACAGATGTCCCATGAATCCAAAGAGACCTCAATGAAACTTTCATGGAGGTACTCTGCAATCCGCTGCCAAAGGTTTCTGGGGAGGGCTGCCTTATTTCTCCCACCGCGGTAGGGCACTTTCCCATGCCACTCAGTGATTACTTCAGCAGGCACCATTGCAGTACCCAGGCTAGCAGTGTACAGGCCCTGGCAGCAGCTGTGCTCTCTCTGCCTCTGTTACCCTCAGGAGTGAGATATCAGATAAAATCACTGTCCCCTGTGGAAAACAGTGCCAGTATTCAGTTCCATTGCCGTATATTACTAGAATCATGCAAGCGAGCTATTCCCTCTCCTTTCTCGAACCTCGCAGAGGGCCATATTCACCATGACTGATGCTGTGAGCAGTGCCATGCTGTATCAATCCCAAGGAGAAGTGAGAACGTAGTGCTTACAACTTGTATGGATTGGGTGCAGTGAGTTCAGTATCCTAAGTGTTGATTTCTGTCATGAATACGCTGACACTAGTACCTCTGTGTGTTGTATGTTCGGCTGCCGGCACTGTGGCCTTGAGGGTCTCCCCCTCCACAGCCACAGAACACTTGAGCCAGATAAGATGAGGAGAAGGAAGGGGACATGGGATAACATGTTCCACGAGATCCTGCAAGCCAGTGCTCCATCAGAGAATGAGCACAGGATCCAGAGGATCACCCTTGCAGACAGCATAGAGAAGGAGAAAGGCGAAGGACAAGGAGAGGGATGTGCAGCAGGAGATACTTGTGTTTCTCAGGCTTCAAACAGAGATGCTGCAGACCTGCAGGCTCAGCAAACCTGTGCTCGCCTCGAGCTGTGGCCCACAGAGAACTCAATATCAGGACGTCCCTCAACATTCCATGTGGCAACAGAGGTCAGTGCACTCCCTCACCACTCCCCTCAGAAATAGGGATGTGAGGGGGAATTAAAGATAATCAGAGCTTCTCATACACTAACAGCAGCTTTCACCGGTCAGTGTATGTGTACCTGAAATGGAAGTGTGTATTCTTTCCCCTTCTTAAGTTCTGTTCCCTTAAAAAAAAAACATTTAAAATGTAATAAATTAAGTGCCTGGTTCATGTTACAGAATAAAATTCTATTTTTTGGACCAAATTTGTCTTTACTACTTCACAACATGTGCTTGGGGGGTGCCAGACCTGCTTGTTTCCTGTTAATTCACTATGTCACGGCACCTATAACACCACTCCCAGATAATATTAATTGGTGCACTGCCAAAGTTATATTCCTACACACACAGCAATCATTATAAGATTCAAACTAGGCCATAAAACAGCAAGGCCAGGTAGAGCACACTACAGCAACACATACTATTCTGGCTCACTTTTAAAATGTTCTTTAAAAGCCTCCCTGAGCCAGAGACCTCTCCGCTGAACTATTCTAACAGACCTCATACTTGGCTGTTCAAATTCAGCAGACAGCCGCTCCATCCCCGCCTTCATCTCGACGGAAACTTTTTCCCCTTTGCTTCATTGTCATTATTCAGGACACAGCAGGTAATCATTAGGTATTTTTCTCACTGAGGCTCATTCTTGTAAGTAAACAACACAAGTGTCTCTTCAAACAACCAACTGTCATTCTGCACCTTCTGAGCCTGTAGTTGAAATCACCTTGATGCTGTCAAGGTGGCCGGTGTATGGCTTTGTGAGCCAGGGGAGCAAGGGGTAGGTTGGGTTGCTCAGAATCACTATTGGCATTTCAACATTCCCAATGATAACCCACTGGTCAGGAAACAAAGTCCCTGCTTGCAGCTTTCTGAACAGTCCTATGTTCTTAAAGATGCGTGTGTCATGAACCTTCCCTGACCAGCCCACATTGATGTCGGTATAGCATCGCCAATGATCCACCAGCACGTGCATAACCATAGAAAAATAGCCCTTTCTGTTGATGTACTCTATGGCAAGGTGGTCTGGTGCCAAAATAGGGATGTGTGTGCCATCTATCCTACACCGCAGTTTGAGAAGCCCATTGCTGAAAAACCATCCACTATGTTCTGCACATTGCCCAGAGTCACAGTCCTGCATAGCAGGAGGTGATTAATGGTCCTGCTCACTTGCATGACAACAGCCCTTGCATTGGATTTCCCAACTCCAAATTGATTCCTGACTGACCAGTAGCAATCTGGTGTTGCAAGTTGCCACCATTCAATTGCCCCTTGCTTCTCAACCGTCAGTATGGCTCTCATTTTGATGTCCCTGCGCCAGAGGGCTGGGGCGAACTCGGCACACAGATCCAGGAATGTGGCCTTGCACATCCAGAAGTTCTGCAGCCGCTGCTCGTTATCCCAAACCTGCGTGACAGTGCAATCCCACCAATCAGTGCTTGTTTTTCAGACTCAGAGCCAGTGCTCCACGATCTCCAGCTGCTCTGGAACACCACCAACAACCTTGAATTGTCTCTTTCTATGTCCCACAGCAAGCTAGCCTCCAAGAAATCATCATGTTCCCCACGGCTCCTCTTGTGGCTCTGCAAATACTGCAGGATCATGCACCCTGTGCTTGCAATACTTATGACAATAGTGCAGAGCTGTGCAGACTCCATGCTTCTGTCAGAGACAGCAGACAGCAAGGAAGGACACACGGGTTTGTGGAATTTTGAAATAAAGGCGCAAAAATTATGGGATGCAGATAAAATTATGGGCTGGAGAAGACTGCATTATGGGAAGTTGACCCCATGCTCCCAGTCACCCCAGCGTGACTCATTTCGGCTTCACCAGGCATCGCAAGAACTTCCCAAGAGACCCTACACTGGAATGTGGCGAGTTGCACAGCGGGATATTTACCCCCTGGTGCACTGCATTCTGCACCGATACAAGTGCTCCTGGTGAGGATGCGTACTGCCAACACAAGGAACCAACTACGCACATGACACGCACAAGCAATGTAATAATTGTGGCGGCTGTATGCCGATGTAACTTGGGTTAACATAATTTAGTAGTGTAGACGTGGCCGTAGACTGTCAGAATTAAGATGTAAAGGAGTGTTTTTTCACCCCTTCTTCCCCCACTACCCCAAAAAGGGGAAATATTTTGACTTTCCATCCAAGTGCTGATGGGACAGGTGACTTCATCTAATAGTGCAACATATGGGTCTCTGCTATACCATGCTGGGACACCATACAGCAGCCCACCTAGTCTAAATAGCTCAAATATGAAGCTTGTAAAAAAAAATCTTAAATTTGTAATTTGTCATTATAACTTGTGAATAAATACATTTGACCTGATGCACTAAGGGAACAGTGTTATCTAGTGGATTGAGTATTGACTCAGGTGATCTGGATCTGGATCTGTTCCTGGCTTTGCCAGTGAGCTGCTGTATGATTCTGGGCAAACTACAAGTACTCCTCGTTCTTTTTGCTGATACAGACTAACACGGCTACCACTCTGAAATACGTCACCTCTGTTTCCCCTCCTGCACTGTGTCTTTACAATATAAACAGATAACTCTTCTCGATTGGCACCTCTGGGTGCCAAGGTAACACAAAGATATAATAATTCAAGTATCAATATTATTGTTTGGCTAGAGGGCAGCCACTTCACTGATCATTAAAACAATGAAAGAGAAAACAGCTCAGTTGTTGAGCCATGTGGTCTGTTAGAGAAGGAAACTGGAAACAAACAGTACGGGCGGGTTCTGTTCCTGAGAGGGAGTGTGTCTAGTGCTTACCGCAGGGTGAATGGCAGCCAGTATTCCTGGGTTCTGCCAGTAACTCACAGTGTTATCATTGGGGAAGCCAGTTCACCTCCCTTTGCCTCAATCTCTCCATCTGTAAAAGAAGGGTAACACCTTCACAAAGGTGGTGTGTGGCTTAACTAAATGTTTGCCAATCTCTTTGCAAACCTTACTCCTTTTTGTCGTACTTCTCATTTTTGTTTCGATTTTATGTGTGTATTAATGAGAGGCTGAGAAAAGTGAACGATTCAATTGCAAGTGGCATTTCATGCCCATGTTTCAATCTTTGCCTGTGAATATTCCACACTTTGTAACTTCTCCTTAACCTCTCTTTGCCAGCATCTGCAGTGGCCCCTACTGGCCAAGACTGGGAGCAGCACCACAGGACAGCAGCAGCAAGAAAGACAAATCCTTGCCCATTAGCCACTTGCTTGTTGCAGTCCGAGTCCTACTTTCAAAGGGTGGCATTGGCACCATGTTGCATTGAGACTCCTGGGAAGTGAGCTGTGATTCCAGAGTTGTCACATTCTCTTTTAACATCAGCCAAGAGTTTGTGATTACAAATTAATTTTTAATTAAATGAGATTTAACAGGACAATCAGGAAACCCTTTAATAAAACCAAAAAGAAAAGGAGTACTTGTGGCACCTTAGAGACTAACCAATTTATTTGAGCATAAGCTTTTGTGAGCTACAGCTCACTAACCAACCATGTGTTGATTTCAAGGAGAGAATGGAACACAAGGAATTTTTGGGGTGTTGGGCATAATGAGTCTGATTACATCTGGGCTTGTGACTAATGGGATAGGCTGGTGGTGACTAAGTGTCTACAAGTAAATGGGAAAAGGGAGAGGCAGTGCATTTGACAGGGTGGGGGTGGGGGAGCATCCTCCATCCTTACAGGCGGGAGGGGCTCTCTGTCCCCATTCTGTTGCAGACAGAGCATTCAATCCCTGGGGATGGAGGACCCTGCATCCTTATCTAGGAGGGGCATTGTGCTCAACTCCTGGGAGGGAGCACTTCATCTGGCAAAGGAGCATTGGGCTCAGCCCTGGGGGGAGGGGATCACCCACATCATTATCCTAGGAGCCTGCTTGCTCAGCCCCTGAAGAGACAGAAGGATCAGCCCTTTAGCGCTCAAGTAACCTCCTTCAGCCAAACACAGCAAGCTGTGGAGACAGCCCAGCATGGATGGGGCCTTTAAGGAGGGAAGGAATGAAGGGGGAGAAATATGGAGGATTCATAGGCAAAGTGGGCAAACCTGAGGAGAGCTGTAAGATCTT
Organism: Chelonia mydas; assembly: GCF_015237465.2. Lineage (NCBI taxonomy): Eukaryota > Metazoa > Chordata > Testudines > Cheloniidae > Chelonia > Chelonia mydas. The sequence goes on along the minus strand of NC_051253.2, from coordinate 16,186,839 downwards.
GGGTTAAAAGTTTGACAGCCAGCCAGCCACAGCAACAAGGTTCTGAGACCACAAGCCTTTAGGTATTTGGATCTGGGGTCTCCGTACAATAGTCCTGCCTGTTGCACATCATTAGATGGGGCTTCACCAGCAGATCCTTTTCTTCCCACTGCAGTTACTCAGTGCATCAAAACAAAGACCACTTCTGCTTTTGTGAAGAGATTAAACAAAAAGCAGACTTCAGATCAGTTCCTATTACAGCTCCAGCTCCAAGGTGACAGATCCTATCAGTACTGTAGTCAGTTTAGAACGGTTATCTAGACTGGAGGAGGGACTGTCTCTTACCAACTATATGTCCAGCACTCCATACAAAGGAGTCCCAATCCTAACTGGGGCTTGTGGGCAATCCTTGTAATACACTCATGTAATGATAAGGAATTGATACAGCAGCCTTAAAGGGATACATCTTTACAGTGGCCAGACATTGGCAAAGATTTAATCCATCTGATGATCTGGATCTTGAACATTATCTCAAATGAAACACAAACAAGCAGCCAGCTGCAGCAAGGCTTGTCCTACCAGTTTGCAAAACCTGCAGCTGCCTCAGCTGAGAAAGGGGTTGCCATGCCTTCTCCAGATTCCTGATTGGAGCTTGGAAGACCCAAAGAAGAGCTTGACCCCAGAAATCCACCCCAGATAAACCCCATGCTCGCTGGGACTTGGAGGTTTAATTGGTGCTGCATGGACACCCAGCTCAGATACAACCAGTAAAGTTCAGAGGTGAACCTGCTTAAGCCACACAGGTGTGAGCTCAGTTGGCACTAATGTTACAGAGAAGGTTCTGATGAATCTCTACTCTTGTGCTGCTTTATCATGCTAGAGACATTGCAGCAGGCTGATTGCCATACCTTTGGAAATGCACCCGGGGTTACCAGCTGGCAGTGCCTGTGATCTAATTGTGCAACATGAGCAGAGGACATTATCCCTTAATTTTTGTTAAACTCTCACTAAGATGTTTCACCATATCAGAGGTGACTTTCTGGGATGGATAGGGAGTGATGCTGAAAATAATTTGGAAGGGAGAAGGGGTGGGTGGGAAGCTTGGTTCTGATGTTTCCAAGTAAATAGAGATAAGACGTATAGAAGCTCCTCTGGCAGGGACATTAGCAAAGCCTCAGCAAATTAGTTTTACACCAGAATATCGACATGGAACGGAAACAAGGCATTCAAAGCAAGGATGCGCTTTAACTAGGCACAAAGCTGAGGCAATTTGACAAGAAATGGAGTTGTTTCCAGAGTAGCTAATTAATTTCCCCTTATCTTCCCTTGGCAGGGGCTAGCTGCTTAAAAACCACTTGATGTGCGCCTGCAGCTTCTTCCCCTCCCTCCTTGCAGGAAACAAAAGTTAGTTCTGTCACAAACTACTCTGGCTCCCCAGGGGCCATTGAGAAATGACTGGGAGTTCACTGGGGGTTTCTCTGACACCCCTGCATTATGCAGGGCTCAGGAATATTTGCTCTCACTCTAAGGCCAGGTCTACACTTAAACCTTTTGGCAGTAATGTCCTTTAGGGTTATGATTTTTATGACCTTTCTATGCTGATAAAAGCCCTAGTGTAGACACAGTTATACCGGAATAAAAGTGCTTTTGCCAATGTACTTTATTTTGTTCAGGGAACTGATGCAAGCTATACCCATGGAAGCATGCTTTTTCTTGGTATAAGTCTCATCCACACTCCAGGTTTGCCACGCTGTATGTCCCAGTACAGCTATGCCAGCAAACCTTTTCTAGCGTAGGCTAGGCCTAAGATGTTCTCTTCTCCCCACACAGTCTCACGTTCCCAGCAGTTCCCTAGTCACAGTGGAATCACAGCAGGAGATATTTCACTCTGTTGCCCAATGTCCTCAGTTCACCTATCTGAGGAGATTCTCTGTCAATTCACCCAGGTCACAGACATCTTCCCCTCAGTTCCCCGAGACCCAGGCATCCCCCTGGTGCCACTGTTTCATCTCCCTGCCTGCTGGGTATTTTTGTCTCCCTCGTGCTTGCCCTTTGCATTCCATTCGGAGGCTACTCATACTCCAAACATGACATGTTCTGCCTGATGCAGGACAGTTAGTTTCCTTTAGGATCACAGAAGCCAGAGACTGGAAGTCCTATTAGAACATTCTCTCTCTTCTGTCAGATGCTCTCCATCTTGTGACAGCCTGCAATCCTATCCGCTGTGCCATGTGCCAAGTCCTGGCGACAGCCCTTCCAGATCCCCAGCCAGGACTTTGGAACAACCAGAGAGGAGGCTGGCCCTGATAATCTGTTTATACTAAGCCTCCTGCATGCTAGGAGTGCTGCAGCTTCTAGTTTGCACCTCAGTGCTCTGATGGGTGTTCCCAATAACCTCCCAGTAAACACCTCCCGTTTACTGTCTGCTCTGGACTCCTCAGTGCATCCTGTTTCCATCTTTTATCTGTTCCATCTTTTAGATTGTAATCGCTTCACAGAAGGGACTGGCTCTAGTTTGTGTGTCTTGTATGGCGTTGAGTATATCACCAGCTCTAAATAAATGACAACAACAACCTGGGACACAAGCCAAAGCAGGCCTAGGGAAATCATGGCTACATGGAGCTACATCCCCTGGGTTATCATTTAGAAAGATGTGGCACATTTTGCTACACACACAATAGCCCTGAGTGACCCCTCTGAAGGATAGACAGTGACCTGGCTTGTCAGCTTGGTTGTTGGCATCTGCTGTGGAGGTAGGGTGACCAGACGACCCATAATTAATTGGGACTGTCAATATTAGGGGCTTTGCCTTTATAGACTCCTCTTACTTGCCACCCCGTCCTGATTTTTCACACTTGCTATCTGGTCACCCTATGTGGGGATGGCCTACTGATCCAGGTGGATGTTCAGCACTTCACAACACATGTACAAAGCTCAGGGCATCTTCATCAGCACCACAGGCACAGTGTGGACCATGCAAACTGGCATTTTCGGGCAGGAGTGAAAAAGTGGCACACTGAGTACAAATCTATTCATGTCGTCTGCGTGAATGTTGTGACCATTCCTCAGCTGGCTGTGGGGATTGCGATTGCCAGAGGCAAGGCAAGGTTTAATACAAGCTATCTTTGCTGAAGAGACACCTCCTTCTCTAAAAGAAAGTCCACTGATGCCAGTCCACCACGTGCCTTTCTGTATTGCATCACATGGTATCATTTAGGCACAATCCAGCCTAGCGGTGAACGGGCTTTGAAAGTTGTTCTGTAAGGAACATGGTTGAAATCCTGTGAGCTTTGAAACGGATGGCTGAATAAGAGAAGGGGAGACTCGTCCAGCCCAGTGTTAGCCACCTGGCAGTGGATGATTGATCCAGGCAGAACACACTCAATACACGCAAATGGTAGAAGAGAACAGCCACATAGTGGATAGCCTTAGAAGCCTGACTGAGAGAAGGTTAAACATTCGTAAGCCATGTCCCTCCAGGAATTGAAAGACCAGTTGTGTGAAGTGCTTTGACTTCCAGAGAACTGAGCTGTAAACCGCAGCACACAATCTAGGCTTGGAACAGTGTCACATATCTGACATGTAGAAATCTTCCACGTAGAAATCTTCCACACAGACAGTGCCAGGCAAGGAGCTTGTCAAAGAGACATCTGCAGCTGTTCCCTCTTCAGGCTGTTTACCCTGCGGAAGGATTTACCATCTGTGCACAAAAACAATACACACACTAGAAATCAGTATCTGTCAGAGGAGGGATGGTCCCATGGCTAAACTGGCAAGCAGGAGATTTGGATTCTGTTACTTATTCTGCTACAGGGTCTCTGGGTGACCAAGGGGAAGTCACTTAACTGCTCTGCACCTCACTTTCCCTTGTCTTCATAAATGGGGATAACATTGCTACTTCTGATGCGCTAGGAGGGTTAGTTTGTTCATGGATGTTTCTATGGTGCTTTGAGATCCTTGGACAGCAGTGCTAACTCAGAACAAAATAGGATGCAATTCCTCACCATTTCTAAAGTTTTGAGAGCAGATCAGGCCAGTCTCTTTTATGCATGGAAGCAGAAGGAGTAGAGAGCCCCTCACCATCACCTGTAAAACTGTCCAAAGAGCCAGTTCACATTGTGTTAATCTCTGGTTCAAACCCTAGAGGTGCTCACATTATAAAGGCTTGACCCCTATCTTCTGATCTGTCATCGGCTTCCGTGGAGGGCATGTTGGAAATGTTTGGCGAAAGAGAGAGAGAGATCGATCTTATTCAGTGATTAACTTCCTATCCAAGCATCCCCAGACTTTGTGATCTTTAAATTCGAATTTTGCAGCTTGAGTCCATCTCTATATTTAAAAAGATGCAGACTGGGAGGCCCCAAAAGAAAATCTACCCTTGTAGTTTTGCTTTGCAAATTCTAGGTAGCTTATTTATATGGTACGTTTTCACCATGCAACAAATTCTTCAAAACTTTTGTTTTCTTAGGGCTGGTCTTCGCGTATTAAATGCAGCTGCCCTGCTGTAGTGCTTTAGTGAAGATGCTCCTACACAGAGAGAGCTTCTCAGTCAGCATAGGCGCTGCTCCATGGGTGACCTGGGGCTGGAGCACCCACGGGGAAAAATGGTGGGTGCTGAGTACCCCCCAGCAGCTTCTGCCCACTGGCGGGCCCCGTGGATCAGCACATCCCCCACCCCCCCAGCGCCTCCTGCCTGCTATGATCAGCTGTTTAGGCTCTGCCGGGGGGGGGGGGGGGGGAGCGAGGACGTGGCACACTCGGGGGAGGGGGCAGAACTGGGCGGGAAGAGGCACGGCAGGGGTGGGGCCTGGGGGAAGGGATGGAGGGGGGGCTGGGCCTGGGGCAGAGATGGGGGGTTGAGCACCCCCCAGCACTTTAGAAAGTCAGCGTCTGTGCTTGTCAGCATAGTTAACCCACTTCCCCAAGAGGCAGTAGCTATGCTGACAGGAGCAGCTCTCCCATCATTTTCGCTCTGTCTACACCAGAGGGGCAGGGTGTGTTAAGTCAGTAGAATTACATCGCTCAGCGGTGTGGATTTTTCACACCCTGGAGTGATGTAGCTATACTGATATAGGTCTGAAGTGTAGACTGGCTTTAGTCACAAGCAGTTACACCAAACCTATGTGAAGGAATAAAGTGGAAGGAAGAGGAAAGAAGGAATTGTATACAGCAAATAGGAATGAGAGATTATGAGCCCTGCCTACAATCATGTATATTACAGCCAGGAACAATGTGAGCTTTCCCACACAGCCCTGCCAACATAGCTCAGTCGTAACTTGCAATAACCTAAATGCTATTCCAATATCAGTCGTCTTCTCGACAGAGATTCCCAAGTGTCACAAACGCATTCTGTGATGAGTCGATTCTCATATTAATTTTAGTTATGACTTAACGCACAGCTAAATAAGAGTGGTGCAGGTCCTCATTACCTATCACCTTGCTTGTTAGATGTATTTTGCACCAATTACAGAGATAGCAATTGCACCTCTAAACAAAATTAAGCAGATCGATTGTTGTTTAATAGATTCCATGTGAATGGGAATTCCAAAATCCTATTACCACCCACTTATATTTAAACTTGGATCTGAAGTTCAGAGTTTGGACCTGTCTCTAGAATGGAGACCACCACCACCTCATTATATATACAGGCATATAGGCCCTGTCTACACTGGCAAGTTTGTGTGCAGTAAAGCAGTGTTGAGCGCTGTAACTCCCGAGGTGCACACGCTGCCAAGCCACTTAGTGCGTAGAAACTGCGCAGATGCAGTGCTCTAAAAAAACCACCTCGACGAGAAGCGTGCAGCTTTCTGCGCCGGGGCTACAGCGCTGCGGTGCCAGTGTAGACACTGTGGTGATTACAGAGCTGTGATTGGCCTCCGGGAGGTGTCCCACAATGCCTGTTCTCACCTCTCTGGTCATCTGTTTGAACTCCACTGCCCTGCCCTCAGGTGACCAACCATCAGCCCCACCCCAGACATTCCTTTGCAAATTTGAAAGTCCCCTTCCTGTTTGCTTGGTGATGCGTGCAGTGGTCTCAGCGCATCTTTCCAGGTGGGCAGGCCTGCTCCACGCACCAGGCAATCCCCCGCTTGGAGCAATGCTGAGCTGCTGGACGTCATCGCCATTTGGGGAGAGGAGGCTGTGCAGTCCCAGCTGCGCTCCAGCCGTCGGAATTATGATACCTACGGACCGATTTCTAGATGCATGATAGACAGGTGCCGTGACCGGGACACATTGCAGTGCAGGGTCAAAGTGAAGGAGCTGCAGAACGCCTACCATGAGGCACGGAGGCAAACCGCTGCTCTGGTGCTGCACCCACGAGTTGCCAGTTTTACAAAGAGCTGGACGCAATACTCAGTGGTGACCCGACCTCCACTGCGAAGGCCCCTGTGGATACTTCATTGGCTTCGTTGCCAGTCGAGAGTGGACCGAGCCAGGAGGAGGAAATCTTGGATGAAGATGGGGAGGGGGAACCAGAGGCAGAGGATGACTTGGAGGCCAGAGATGCATGCAGTCAGGAGCTCTTTTCTACCCCGAAGGAGCCTAGCCAGTCACAGCAGGCAGATATTGGCGAAGCGCAAACAGGAGAGGAGGCCCCTGGTAAATGGATCTGATTTTGGGAATTGCTGAAGCGAGTTGTTGGGGGCAGGAGGGTTGCCGAAAGCAGGCTTGTCTCCCACCTCATGCCTAGTTTGAGCGGCGGAACAGGCTGTTGATACGCTCCCTCACTTCACGGGAATCTCCCTCAGAGATCTCCAGGAAACTCTCGTGGAGATACTGGGCAATCCTCTCCCGCAGGTTCCTCGGCAGAGCTGCTTTGTTTCTTGCCCCATTAATGGTAACTTTCCAGTGCCACTGTGCCGTCACTCGGGGGGCGGGGGGACAACACCATAACTGCACACAGGCTAGCTGCATAGGGGCCAGGGAGGAAGCCACAGGCTTGGAGAAGACCCTCCCATGATTCCCTGCTCACCCTCAGCAGTGAGATATCTTGCATAATGATCACCTCGTGTGGAAAGTGTGGGGACAGGAATCATTATCAGGCCCCCCCTACAGTGCTGGCTCTCCCCAAGTGCCCAAGAGCCACGTGCCCAGTGTACAGCAGAGTCCAGGAATAGTGATTTACTCTGCTTCTGCGGCTACTCACCATTTTGGGGGTCTTGTGGCTTGTGTGCACTTGCCTGAGGTCAGCCAGTTAGTGTCAGGTGTGTGAGTACTAGCTGTGTTTTAAAGTTTTTAAAATATTGCAAACAATACTGCTTCTGTAAAATGTTGGATTTAAACTTCACAGAGATGACCTTGGGAGGCCAGCCTCCCTTATCGGTGGCAGAACGGTTGTGAAGACTTAGAAAGCATCCAAGAAGAACAAAGGAGGACTTTATGCATGAGGTTATGATGCACTCCGCCACCGAGAAAAAGGAATTGAAGGAGTGGCGGGACAGTGAGAAGAGGGAATGAAAGGAGAACGTGGCACACCAGAAAGAAGCCACGGAGCAGCTCTTAACAGTTATGGAGCGCCAAGCGGACACGCTCCAGGCGATACTAGCTCTTCAAACTGAAGAGCTCCATGCCCGTCCTCCCCTGCAGCCACTGTCGCAAAACTCTTTCCCATGTGCCTCCCCCGCCCCTCCCCGCCAACTGCCTACACACTTATCAACCTCCTGGCTCCAGTCTGTACCCGCGGCATTCCTCCCCCGTCACAGTCCAGCAGTGTGGACTCCCCATACCCACTGCACTTAACACCCATCCCTCTGCAGTTTGGCCCTGCTGAAGTACAGCACCCGCTTTATCATATTCCAAAGGAGAAGATTGGGTATGATCCCTGGACATACACAAACCTGTAGCTGTCCCGGGACCCCTCCTCCTCTTGAGACCTTCCATTCCCCCATCCCCCTCCCTGCTGATGGATTTTTTCATTTGACTCTCTCCTCTGGTTGTTGTCTTTCAATAAAAGAATTGTGTTTGTTTGGAAGCAATCTTTATTCTATTACGTGAAAGCAAAAAGAGCACTGGAAAGCAACATACAGTTATGTTAAGGCCCCTTCTTGCACCATGTGCATCAATCACCTCCTAGCATTACAAGCAATTACATTGCAATCCTGAGCATAGCAACAAATATTAGTGGCTTTCAGCTTCAAATTGCTGCCTCAAAGCATCCCTGATCCTTATGGCCCTGCGCTGTGCCCCTCTAATAGCCCTGGTCTCCAGCTATTCAAACTCAGCCTCCAGGCGCTGAGGCTCTGTGGTCCAACCCTGAGTGAAGCTTTCACTCTTCCCTTCACAAATATTATGGCGCGTACAGCACACAGCTATAAGCATAGGATATTGTCATCGGCCATGTCCAGCTTCCCATACAGGCTAAGCCTGTTGTTGAACTGCTCCTTGCTGCTGTCAAGTTGCCCTGTGTATGGCTTCATGAGCCACAGCATTAAGGGGTAGGTGAGGTCTCCCAGGATCACAGTGGGCCTTTTGACTTCCCCTATGGTGATCTTCTGGTCCGGGAAGACAGTCTCTGTTTGCAACTTCTTGAACAGGCCAGTGTTCCGAAAGGTGTGCGCGTCATGCACCTTTCCGGACCAGCCTGCGTTAATGTTTGTGAAATGCCCACGGTGATCCACAAGCACCTGGAGAACCATTGAGAAATACCACTTGCAATAAACTTACTCAGTGGCTAGGTGGTCTGGTGCCAGAATTGGAATGTGCATGCCATCTATCGCCCCTCCGCAGTTAGGGAAGCCCATTTGTGCAAAACCATCCACAATCTCAGGCACGTTGCCAAGAGTCACAGTCTTTCGGAGCAGGATGTGATTAATGGCCCTGCACACTTGCATCAACACGACTCCAGCAGTCGACTTTCCCACTCCGAACTGGTTAGCGACCGATCGGTAGCAGTCTGGAGTAGCCAGCTTCCACAGTGCAATCTCCATGCCATTCTCCAGTGACAGGGCAGCTCTCATCCTTATGTCCTTGTGCCGCAGGACTGGGGTGAGCTCATCACACCGTCCCACGAATGTGGTTTTCCTCATGCGAAAATTCTGCAGCCTCTGCTCGTCATCCCAGACGTGCATGATGATGTGATCCCACCACTCAGTGCTTGTTTCCTGAGCCCAAAAGCAGCATTCCACTGTGGTCAGCACCTCCATGAATGCCACAAGCATTCTCGTGTCATAGCTACTTTGTGTGGTGAGATCAATGTCACACTCCTCTTGCCTTTGGAGTTTAAGGAATAACTCCACTGCCACTCGTGACACGTTGGTCAGTGCAAACAGCATACTGGTCAGCAGCTCGGGATCCATTCCTGCACCCAGAAAGAAGCAGGGCAGGGCAGGGCGCGGCGCGCAGTACACAAACCGTTGAAAGATGGTCCAAATGGGGACGGAAGCACAGGGATTGGTGGGATGAGAAGCAATGCATCACGGGGCATTGGGACAGGACCCAGGATGCCCTGCGACCCGTTCCGCCTGCCCACAAGTCTTAGCGGCAAAAGAGCAAGAGGTGCTCTGTGGGAGAGCTGCCCAGAGTGCACTGCTCCGAATAGTGCCGCAAGTGTGAACATGCTATTGGGCAGGCAGCTGTCAGTGTGAACACACAACAGCGGTTTTCCTTCAGCACTCTCTGAGCGGCGCTGTAACTGCCAGCGCTGTAACTTTGCCAGTGTAGACATGCCCTCGGTTTGTTCAACAACCCGCAGATGGTAACAGCTTCATACCATGCTGGAAATAATTCTGTAACCCAGACAACATTGGGTATCTGAAAGGTTCAAAGTGCTTTAATTATACCTGGTTCACTGCAAGGATGCTGTTCTGGGTTGATTGGGGTTTGTTATTTTGGAAAGTATGGAGGGAAATGTTGAACAATTGCAATAGAAAAGAAATAACTGAAATCCACAGCTGCTTCAAAGCACAAAAGGTGAGGAAAATGGCATTTTCTCTGAGGAGGTGCTTGTGCAAATAATTCTGAGCAGTTCTGGGTGGGCTTGTGTTCCCCACCTCCTTAAGTTTTGGGCTTGTCTACACAGGAACATTCAGGAAAATTAATCTGATTTAATTAAAGGTGTGAATGTAAAGTGGATTAGTTAAACTGCATTACACCATGTGGATAATCTCATTCAGCATTAAAATGTCCTTAATTCAGTTCAGTATAGGATTTGTCTACATGGACATTTAGTTCACAGCAAGCTGGGGTATGAATCTACCCCACACTAGTCTGCCATGGACTAACTGTCTGAGTGGAATCTGCTAATGTGTATTTACAGTTTCTAACCAGCGGACCAAAGTTGGTGATGAATCCTGGTCATGTGCCACCTGAGGCATGTTGGGCATAGACTAAGAAGAAGAAGAATGTGCTTTGATCTGGTGCTGTTTCAAAGAGGCGGGGGGGGGGGGGTAGATTCACACCCCAGCTTGCATGAACTAATTGTTCAAATAGAGAAGTCCTTAGCTCAAAAGTGAATTAAGAAACACTGAATTAAGGTCACTTTAATTCTGAATGAGAGTATTCATACAACAGTTTAATGTAGTTTAACTAACCCACTTTAAATTCACACCTTTAGTTAATTCAGATTAATTTTCCTGAATGTCCCCATGTAGACAAGCCCTTGAATGCAAAGGAGATAAAAAATCTCAAGCAAAGCTCAGTCAAGGCCCATGAGTTTCATGTCACATTTCACATGATCTTAATGCACAAACACAAATTGTCCCAGCTGGTTCATACAAAACTGGTCTCTGGTTTGCTCAAAAGATTCATGAGCGTTAATTTACTTTCCCTGCCCATGGGGTGAACATTGAATTTGTAACAAAACACTGGGGAGGTTTGCAAAATCTTTTTAAAGCTAAGGCTAGCCTACACTAGTCTACAGCGCTTCAACGTGCCTTGTGTGGTTGCACCACAGCTCTGGGAGAGAGTTCTCCCACACTCTAAAAAAAACCCCACCTCAATGAGGGGTACAGCTCCCAGCGCTGGGGCAGTGCTTACAGTGGCGCTTTACGGCCCTGAAACTTGCTGCACTCAGGGGGCTGTTTTTTCACACCCCTGAGCGAGACAGTTGCAGCGCTGTTCATTGCCAGCGTAGACATGCAAAGGATTCTGTGTTAAAAAGTTAGGTCGCAGACAAATTTATAGGTGTTGTGGTCCAGAACCAGTGTAATATGTAGATTTAATCCTGTTTGGGCAAAACACTGAATTACTGTAGGCTAAGTACCACCCATCAGTTACACTGGTACATAGCCGTGTTGACTTATATCGGTGCAGAATTTGATCCTACAAAGGATCTAGTGTCAAATTTGGGTCTCACTGAAGTCAGTTTCAGAGTAACAGCCGTGTTAGTCTGTATTCGCAAAAGGAAAAGGAGTACTTGTGGCACCTTAGAGACTAACCAATTTATTTGAGCATAAGCTTTCGTGAGCTACAGCTCACTTCATCGGATGCACCGATGAAGTGAGCTGTAGCTCACGAAAGCTTATTGTCAAATAAATTGGTTAGTCTCTAAGGTGCCACAAGTACTCCTTTTCTTTTTACTGAAGTCAGTGTTTTTCCCAGAGCATGGTAGATATGTTGTGAACAACACATTCTGAATTCATCCACCTTTCATTGAATATCAGAATGTTTAGTTCCCTCATTTTAATCATCCCATTGTGGTCGATAATTTACACAGCAAAACTAATCTAGCCATTTCTGATTTGTTATTTCTTTTAATTTTGCTGACATTATTCAGCCCTAAAATATCTTGTTTTTGTTTTTAGTGCCCTGTAATGAGTCACCGGCTTATTTAATTTAATTTCATCGTAATTGTTATCTTTTCATTCCTGTTTTTTTCCACTATGGTTACTCATAAGACCACAAGATATAAACAGGACACAGTTGCTTGGATCACTTCTGCATATTATTTTCAGTATAGCACCAAATCAAGGCAATTCATTCCATGATCTTCACTTTCCCAAGAACTGGATTTCTTTTTTGAATAGAAAAACAAGGGGGTTTGTTTGTTTCTGAAAAGTATGCGCTTTTCACCAGAAATTTTGAGATTTAATTGAAAACTGGTTTTGGCCAAAAAGTAGCTTTCAGCCACAAATTTTGGAGTTTTTGTTTGAAAATTTGTCATGGAACACCGCTTCCTCACCCCCATTTTCCAGTTAGTTCTATCTCCAGCCCCTTTGTGTTTGCTGGGGGTCTTGAGAGATGAGGGGGTCTCTCACTGGACTTCTGCTGTTTCTTGTTTCAGACAAGTCAGGAATCCAGCAAGAGCAGCCTCTCATGGTATCTTGGCACTTCCCCTTAAAGAGCCAGATGAAACTCGGAACCTAGCAGTCTTTTTTTCCCCAAAAAACACCAGAACGGTTTGGTTAGAGTTTAATTCAAGTTTTGGAGGTGAAGAGTGTGATGTATTTAGATAGTTCCTTAATTTATGCTTTTGTTTACAGTGTACTGCACCTTTAAACATCTGAAGACTCTGCTGTCTGCTAAGACGGGTGGTCATTTTCTGTTCAGTTCAGTGCGGCGCAGCCTACCACAGTGGATGGACAGACAGACAGACACTATTTTCATAAATAAAGCTGTTCGAACAAACAGATTTCCGTGGACCAAACCAAAAAATAAAAATAAAATTCATTTAAGTACAAACTGAAACTAGTTTCCTCCCCTCCCCCGTTTTTCCTCACTGAAACACAAACTGAAAAAAGAAAATTAGTTTCAAGAGAAACATTAGTTCAACTCCAAATGATTTTTTTTTTCAGATTTTTGTTTAGTTTTGGGTAATTTTTGGATTTTTTCAGATTTTTTATTTGTTTGGTTTTTAAACTAGATGGTTTGAAACAAAAATTCAAAAACATTTAGATATTTCTGGGGGGGAAATAATCTGTTTTTTCCCCAGTCTTTTCACCAAATTCAACCCAAATTTGTGAATAGTTTTGGTGGCCTGAAAAAATCATTTTTCACCAAGTTTACCATTTGCCAACCTTGTTTTGCCCAGCTCCACTTATAAGACATTTACTTCTGTTCTTTCTTCTTTTTTTTTTCTCTGCTTCTAAAGAAGGACTGAATGTGTCTGTTTCCTTTGTGTGTGAGAGAAAATTGAACAGTCCAGGGAAGCTTGTATTTTTCATGAGCCAATTTGGAAATTGTTTCAAAGGCTCTGTCTAAACAAACGTTTATTTTGTATCAAGCTGGGGTGTAAATCTACCATGCGCTAGCCTGCCGTATTCTAACTGTCCATGTGGACCCTGCTGCCATCCACTGAAAGCTCCCTAGTGTGCGGTAACTAGGCTTGGCAGAATTCAATTTTTATTTTTGTTTTTTTAATAATTTTGACAGATAATTTCAATGTTTTTTCTAAGCATTTTTTCTATTTTTATTTATTTAAATTTTCACAGTTGCAGGAAACTATCGGGAGGTCAGACAATGGGGGGGTGTCAGAGAATAATTACTTAATGACAGTAGATGTTCAGAGTCAAAAACGAAAAGCTTTATAACCACTAAAACACAAGCCGTCAACAGGGCATGTCAAAATATACCTTAAATCAAATTCTCATTTAAAGTTCTCAAGCAGCATTTTTTTTATTTTTATTTTTTAAACTTTGCCCATCTGTAAATTTCAGTTTTCACTGATGGAAATATTTTTAGGTGGTCTGTGTTTGTATGGAGAAATCAATGTTTACTGGCATTTATCAATAGAAACTGAATACTTCCAAGCCTACCTTTGGTCTAGTGCATTAATATGCACTAGAGAACTTCTAGCACATGGCAGCAGAGTCCAGATAGATACTGCTTGCAGGGCACATTAATGTGGAGTAGATTTACATCCCAGCTTGCTGTGCACTAAGTTTTTGTATAGACAAGCCCTTAGATGCAACCTGTGTGGTATGTAAATGTGAGGTGGAGATGAAGGATCTTTGCCAATATGCAGTTCTGGCATGAAAGACTAAAGAATCTTCCATACTGGCATGAACTGCAAAACCTGAAGAGTATCTGCAATGAATCTGCATTAGACCAGAACTATTGATACTTGATGCCACAGAACTGCTAAAGAACGTTGCCTTTGGCCAAGGGTGTTCAGTAGGCTGGCTATGCTGAACTGAGGTCCTTGGAAAGGTTTGCAGTGGTAACCTGGGAGCACCCATTTAGAATGCCGAGCACAAGGATTATACCTAGGTGCTGCTGAGAATGGTGTTAATGCGATGACCCTTTGAGTCAGGAGAGCGCCAATCCCCATGCATGGTGGTAGGAGGCACTGTGGTGCTGGGTATGCCGTCCTGAAGATGAGATGCAAAACTGAACTCCTGACCAGTGTGGTCATTTAAAAATCCTGTGGCTCCTTTTGCAAGAGTTAACGCCTGTACTGAAATCAGATTCCAGACTGGGTAATTCCACTCTGCCTTTCTAAAATTCCCCTACTAGTTTCAAACAGATGCAACATTCTTCACTTCCCCCACTAAAAAACTGCTGTGTTCTGCTGATGATTTGCTGTGTTTCACTCCAGAAGTAGCTGCAATCCAGTGGAAGGAATGACAACACTTAGGGCAATCACTAAAGTCTATGAAGTACTTTGGACTCTGAAGATAGAAGATGCCAACCATGTAAAGACTGTTACACGTTATCACATGGTGCAGCACTCTATGGTAAAAAGCTAAGAGACATTAGAAGGGGGGACTGGGCTTCTGTAATAGCTTGCAAATATGGGCCAGTGGATAGGTGCTCTGACTAGGAGGCAGAGGACCTGGGTTCTATTTCCAGCCCTACCACTGATATGCCATGTGATCTTGGGCAAGTCACTTAAAAGCTGATCCAGCTCCCACTGAACTCAGTGGATGCTTTTCCTTTGACTTCTGTGGGAGTTGGCTTGGGCCGTTAACCCCTATGCCTTCATTTCTCCATTTCTAAAATGGGCATACCAACACTTACATATTAATGATACTTAGCTGGTATCATAATGGTCATTTTCAAAGGGAGATGTGTTCAAATTTCTCTTTTCTTTCAACACATCAAACCAATGGACCAGCACATTGATCAATCACTTTATATCATATCCAGTGTCAGGCAACTGGGAGTGTTGGAGTAAAAGGAAAAAGCCAGCACAGCACTGAAAAGCATGATGAATGAGAGAGAGCTGTAGCTGCAGAAGAGTGAATGTAAAATCAATTACTTTAGGAGAAACAATTTACTGAAAAAATTATTTTTATTGAGTGCCAGCCAGTTCAATCCTTGGGCTCATTACCAATACATACAGCCAATTAGTGCCACTTGCCATGGGTTACTTCTGCAATGTGGCTGCCTGTCTGTTGACACTAAACCAGCTCCTTTCATATACAACACCAAAACGGCCCTCAGTTGGTAACAAAAACCGCTGATTCTTCTGCACTGATACACACAGAATTTCCAATCTATTCTAACAGGAACATCCTGAATGTATATAGCATCTTGTATTGTGAAAGATCCCCAAGAGCTTTTATAAATTAAGTAAGCTCAGATACAAATTATGGGCCAGATTCTATCACTACATTAGGTTACCAATGATGATGTGTGAAACGTCAACAATGTGCTCAGCATTGTGTAACACACACTGGTGTAAATCTAGCATTCTGAATTTACACCAGGATAACTGAGTGCAGAATCTGACCCTCCATACACTGAACCACAACTAAAAAGCAGCCACCTCTGGGATAGAACACTGCATCTGCTCAGCAGCAAACAGCAAAACTAACTGAAGAATACAAATGAATAAAGCTCCCAGGGAGTATTATTAAGGACAGCCTTGAAAACTAGCAATGACAGAAAAATCAATTGGGGGAAAAAAGATGATCCTCTGGGAGAAATGCTTTGCTCTTTCTGCCATTCATAGACCTTCTGAGACTCAGTAATGCTCACAAAGTAAAAGAATCCAAGTGAAGCTTTTTTTGGTCTCCGTTCAAGTTCTAACAAAATCTGTTTACTGAACTTGTTGACCCCTTTCCTGGAATCTGCCCTGAGTTTCCCAGAACTTTTTATCATGTGGCTCTTTGGTCATTAATAACTGAGTATGACACAGCAGTTTAGACACACAGCAGCCGTCCCTTGCGTTAAGGCAGGCGCCAGGACGGAGCACAGTGCACACAAACATTTCAGCTGGGGCTGCAGGATCCAGTCCTGAAGCAGCAGCAAGCAAAAAGGGCAACGGCAGGAAGTGAATCATCAGAATACAGTACAACGTGCAGAATATGATCAAAAAGATCTGCCTCCAGCTGACGTTTGGTGAGAACAAGTACAGTACCGGACATGTGGCTTGAGGTTCCAGTCTGGCTTTTAGATTCAGATCCCACTGTTGTTTACACTGAAAACCTCCCTTCCTAGCCAGCTGTGGATTAAAAAGTACAAGTTTAGTATTAACGTGGGGCAGTGAATCCGAGGACTTCTGAACACATGGCTGCCCTCCTCTAGCCACCCACTCATTTATGTGTATAGCCTTCCTGGCTTTTGACTGGAAATCTTTGGCTTTTAACCTGGAGGCCTCTCCAACCCTTCCTCTCTCCCTCTGGCCTGTTTCAGCACTTACTGAGTCTGTCTGGCTTCTTCCCTACCACTCCCCCAGCCCTTTTGCCCATTGCTGTTCAGTCACCTCTTCTCACGATGGCTGAACCGCACCCACGGAATTTCGAAGGGAAGTTGAGCACCAGCTTCCAAAGGGGCAAAACTGGAGTTGGCTTCAGGTACATCGTGCCCAACTCAGAGTCACCACAGACTGTACCTGCCCAGCTCCGGGGACACTCTTAGTGGAAATTAAAAATTTCCATGATTTTTTGTTTTGTTTTTGTTTTAAAGTCAAGGATAACCCTGTGTCCAGCTACACGTTCCTCATGCAATTAACCAGGTTCTGCTGGGTATGGCTGTGTGAGAGCTACTGCCAAGTATACAAGAATGACTCCTGAATTGATTCAAACAGTTGCTACACTCCAAGGGCCAAATTCTGCCCTTAGCTACACATGCACATCTCCTATTAGCTCCAGAAGGAGTTGTAGACATATGAAGACACACACACAGACGGGGACAGAATTTAGCCCCTATCCAATTCCTTGCTTTATTGAACACTTTGATTTCACTAGAGTTATAACATGCTGGGATTGGGGAAGGAGGAAGGAAAACTCAGCTCCTGGGGTGCGGAAAGGGGTAAATAAAATCAATGACCTTCTCGCTCTCCCTCATTCCCAACCCCCAGCTTATCTTTGCCCACCTCTCTTTGTCTTCTCCAAGATATTTACACTAGGGAAGGGTACATTCATTTTTCCCTAGAGTCTCACAGATTTTAAGGCGAGACGGGACCATTGTGATCATCTAGTCTGACCTCCTGCACGTTGCAGGCCACAGAACTTTACCTACCCACTCCTGCAATAGGCCCACAACCTCTGGCTGAGTTTCTGAAGTTCTCAAACCATACTTTAAAGACTTAGAATTAGAGAATGCAGCATTTACACTAGTTTAAACCTGCAAGTGACCTGTGCCACATGCTGCAGAAGACTGTGATAAACCCCCAGGGTCTCTGCCAATCTGACCTCGGGAAAAATTCCTTCCCAACTCCAAATATGGTGATCAGTTAGACCCTGAACATGTGGACAAGCCCACCAGGCAGACACACCTAGGAAATAATTCACTGCAGTAACTCAGAGCCCTCCCCATCTAGTGTCCCATCTCCAGCCATTGGGGATTTTTGCTACTGGCAGTCACTGATGAGCCACATGCCATTATACCATCCCCTCCATAAACTTATCAAGCTCAGTCTTGAAGCCAGTTAGATTTTTTGCCCCCACAGCTCTCCTTGGAAGGCTGTTCGAGAACTTCGCTCTTCTGATGGTTAGAAACCTTTGCCTAATTTCGAGCCTAAACGTGTCGATCGCCAATTTACATCCATTTGTTCTTGTGTCCACACTGGTGCTTAACTTAAATAACTCCTCTCCCTCCCTGGTATTTATCCCACTGATGTATTTATAGAGAGGAATCATATCTCCCCTCAAAGTTCTTATTGTTAGGCTAAACAAGCCAAACATCGAGGGTTCAAATATCCAGTTCAGGTAAAGCTCATCCGTGCAGGAGACAAAGCTTTCTCTGGCACTGGCCAGAGACTGTGCAATGAACTCCTACAGGAACTTAAGACCATCACAAACCTCACTGCCACCTGCTTCTTGAACCCGCCTTCTCTAACATAAACACACAGCAGTGGGTACATTTAAGAAAATCTAAAAAAACACAACCAAAATACTCCATTGCACAAACAATTCTCTCCCTGGGAAGAGGATAAGAGAGACAGAATGAACGACACAACAGATATTAGTCATATCTCTTAATGCACTACTGAAAGGTGCTCAAGTGCTGTAGTAATAGGGGTGGTATAAGAACCTATACAAAAGCGGATAGCTTAGTTCAAATGGAGTGGGGTTAATAGTCCACGTATGAGAAACTATGGGCTTATCTAGGGATTTGGAAGGGGTTTCCTAGGCTATGTCTACACTGCCCCGTAATACGGACTACAAGGGTATGAATGGCAGCATACACCACAGTGCTGCGCTGTAACTCCCCCATATGGATGCTGCGGGTGTGAACTCAAAGGTTCCACGTTCTCGGTAACGGGACTTGAAACAGGGCTACATTAATGCGAAGTAGGAACCTTTTCATTCGCCCCCGCAGCATGCACATGGGGTCTACCAAGCAGCACTTTGGTACTACTATTCACACTCCCATAGTCCAAACAGTGGGGCAGTGTAGACAAGCCCTAGGCTTTAACGCAACCAGTCTAACGTGTTAAAGGTCCACTGCCTTGTCTACACTTTGCATTTGAGTATGGCTGAGAGAGCGCAAGCAGCAGGACGGGACACACACTCTGAGTACATACGTGTCTGAGACACCAGGTACATGCTTGGGACAGCAAGCCCCTCCCACCACTTGCGTTGCCACAGCTACACTTCTATTATTAGCGCACTGGCTCTGATCCAGATAGTGGGGGTTTACACCTCCAGCTCAAAAGACAGCCATACGCTAGGGTGTTAACACGCATTAGGTTCCAAACCCTAGTTTACACAAGGCTTAGGAGGGAGAAAAACCACAAGCGCTGACATTTGTTTTTGCTGGTGGGTGCTCCTCTTCGCAAGCAGTGGGTGGGGCCTCAAGACAGAGTGAGAGCAGCGTGGGGGTGGGGCCATGGTCCACGTGCAGGGGCCCACAAAAGAATAATCCAGCACTACTGGTGCTGAGCACCCTGGAGCAGCCACGGAATTGGCACCTAGGAGAAAAACATCTAGTGACAAAGAGGATGAAAAATGGAACAAAGAGTGACGCAGACAGAAAAAGAGAGAGAGAGAGAGACAGACTTGGGAAAGTAGCAGAGATGAAGACAATGGCAATCTCATGGAAAAATTAATGCAGAATAGTTACCATGTACAGGGCCAGCTGAGCTTTCAAAGTGTGCTTCTCTCCCTAATCCATAACACATGCTTCCTCTTAGGTCCAGGAATATGTTTGTTAATTTGGTGCGTGTGCGTATGTTTAAACTGAATCACCCTCAGGGAAAATAAGGATATAAATTACAGGGGGCAAAAAGAAACGGTATAGCATTTGCCAAGCAAGTTGATATACAAGGAATTGAAGAGGCAAGCAAAACTTTTAACTACGAGAGGTTCACCCATCCTTCTCAGTAACCCTGAGCATGCGTGTGCGTGCATGCAGGCACATGCACACCATTTCATTGCACACCAAGTCTGCAAATTAAACTCAGTCATTAAAGCAAAGAGCAGAAGCGTTTCAGTTCTGTTTTCAGAGGAAATCACAGCACAACCTTTTCGACTGGGTTGTCAGTCGGGGCTCCATAACTGAAAGACCCAAATCCCTCTGATTTACATGTCAGTGACTGAAATCAGTCTCCAGACTTGACACAATAGAGCTTTGAAACTCTTGAAGGGACAAGTGAAATGTTCTGTGGCATTTTTTTCAGTAAAGCATTTTAAAATGTTGCCATTTTGTCACTTTTCTTTGAATTCCTCTTGCTAAGCAAGTATAGTCACACGAACACCAAAGCTCTCTCTCACACATACACACAGATACCGACAATATCAATACGTCAGACACAGGCCGCTATTGAAACTTCAGATTGAACAAATAAAAAGACTATTCCCCTCAATTCAGGAAAATCTAATTGAGTTACACCAGGGTGAGCCGAAGGAAGTGCTCAGATCCATCTGCTACAGCTGTTTTCTGATGCTGCCTCCCTATCTCACCAGCTATTGTCCTGCCCATATGCCCCCCAAAGAGCAAGGAAGGCAGGCTGGGTAGCAAGGTGAATAAGGAAATGGGCTCTGTGGGAGCGATGGGGCCCTGGAAAATTTCCCCTACCCCTAATACTGTGTGTCCACATGCTTGTGTACATTTGTGTGTGTGGGGTGTGTGTGTGTGTGTGTGTGTGTGTGGTGGACAATGTGTGTTTTTGGCTACAAAGATGGTGTATCTTGTGCCGTGCATATCCTGGCTCAGGGTGTGTGCAAGGACTATTGTAGCATGTGGATGTGGGGGGAGGGGAGTGTATCAGCTTGATATAACCTAAATAAAGTAATATTTAGCTAAAAATAATTTCCAAGTAGAATTTGTAATGCTGAGTCTCTCCTTTAAGTCTCTCATTTTCCTTGGGCTCTGATGACTTTGGCACAGAGCACTTGAAAAGAATTAGTGGCAAACAGCCAACTGGCATGCGTTTAAAGGGGGAGTACTGGAGGCTTTGTTTGCCAATAAACCATTTTTGGCACTTACCGATATCTGAAAATTAATAAATGTGAAATACCTGTAGATGTGGGCACTGATACATCCGTGGTATTTCTGGATATCCGTCGTAAACACAAAACGCATCTAGAGAAGATCTTCACATTTTATTTTGCCTTAAATTTAGTGTATGTAAAAATAAGCAAAGTCACATCACTCACTGCAGTGTCTCTGTCTTGTGGGCATGAAGCCAGCAACCAAACAGCAAGCACAATGTTTAACTATTGTTTTCCTGCTTTGAGGCTCTAATGAATAGCACAGTCTGTCTGTCTTCTCAGCTCAGCAAGGGAGACATCTATCCAAGTACTCTTGGCTCTCCCAGACCCAAGCCAACAGGCTCCCAAAGTTCATCAGAGCCACACAAATTCAAGGGGGAATTAAAAGCAAAACAAGAGAAAATTAAAAATAAATGAAATAGCCAGTAACAATAATAATGCTCAGACTGGATTTAGAAAAACCACCAACCAGAGAATGAGTGTGGTTACAATAACACAGACATGTTTCCCTGGTATCTGGAGGCTGGGGTTCCAACTCGGTTTAGATCACACACGGGGATGGATTTGGTGGTTTCACTCTTAAGGTTAAGTGCGCGACATGAATGATGCCTTAAGACTTTGTTTTTCTTTGAATGCATCCCCTTCAAAGCTAGGCTCTTCTTTTGGTGTCTGATCCAAAACCCATAGAAGACAGCTGCCTCTGGATCAGGCCCTCAGGCCTCAATTCCGCAACCCTTACTCACATGAGTAGTCCTTATACACAGAAATAGTCCCATCGGGCCTAGGGCCGGATTTAGGGGCAGGCGACCCAGGCGACTGCCTGGGGTGCCGGGCCTGGGGGTGCCGGGCTCAGGGGTACCGTTTTTGTTAGCAACAAAAAGGAAAATAGAATGTGTTAAGTAACATGTTTCAGGTATTCTGCACGTGGATTCATTTTTCACTAACCTCCTACAATATTCTGGACCTTTGTAGAATCTCAAGGAACCTTCCAGACTTCCTGAGAACTAAATTTTCCTCAAACCTCCTAGAACGTTGTCAGCCATGCCCTCACGGGTATATAAGGGGTGTTGCCAGTCAGTCAGTGAGCTATAAGAACAAACTGAAGTGAAGTGAGAGACCAGCAAAGGTGAGAAAAGTGACCTTTTGAACTAAAGGTCTAGGGTTAACTCTCTAAGGCTGTCACCTACTGTAACACTATTTAATACTGGTCCATCCAACGTTGGTGCCCAGTTCAGTTTCTTGATGTTAATACATTTCAGGTATTCTTAAAATTAAATTCTTTTATAAGCTTAGAGGAAACTAATTCTTTTTTATTTGCTTATATATGGCATGAATAAATACAGATTTACAGCACGCAAATTTATCATCTTATATGACAAGGATAAATCACACATGCAACTCAGGCATCAAAGTTGTGAAATGTGCAACAAATGCAATAAAAATAAGGAAATCAAAAGTTAAACAAATGGGGGGGGGGCAAAGATGCTCCTCGCCTGGGGCACCATTTGGTCCAGGACCGTCCCTGACTGGGCCAAATCCTGACTGTTTTTACTCAGTCCTTACTCAAGCAAAACTCCCAATAAAGCCAATGAGAGCTCTCCCGGAGAATGGACTGAATAGAATCCTATGTGTGGCTTCAGGATTTAGTCTGATAACGTGCTGAGTGCCCCCATCAACCAGTAACGTCAGTGTGCATTGGAGGCCGGTCACACCTTAGAGAACCAAGCCCTTTTTCCAGAGACTTCAATGGGAGTACTCCTGCTTGCAGGTTTATGAACTTGTTTTTCTTCCCAGGCTTTGTCTAGGCTAGGATTTAAAGGTGTGTTGTTAGAACATATTAGCTAACATACTTAGGATAAGTCTACATTTATGGGGTCGTGTAGGGCACACTCACTGCATGCCCATTTAACACAGGTATAAATAGCAGTGTCAGCAGTGAGGCACTGCTTAGGTGAATAGACTAGAGTGCCTTACACACCTGAACCCTAGGTATAAATCTTACAAGGCCATGTCTACACCGCTATTTTCAGCAGCGTAGTGTGCCTCCCTGCTGCTGGAGCCTCTCTCTGCCACGTGCAGCTACACATCGCAGCAAGTGTGGATGTAGCCTACCTTTCACGGCCACTGTCACATGTAGCTACATGTACCCTACATGCTGCCACAAGTGTACACAAGGTCTAAAAAAACCCAGCGGAGACAGGGTAGCGTAGGCTTCAATATATGCAAAACTGGTCAAATTAAAGCCTAGGCTCCCCCCTTTAAGATCTTGTCTTCACTAGGGGAAAAAAGATGTTTTTTTAACTCATGTTGGCTAACATGTTAAAATCCTAGTGCAGACAACGTAAACTATAGTTTTAACAAATGTAGTGGTTGAAATAAATTCTAGGCTCCCCTTAGGGCTTACTTGGCTAGCTAACACATGTTAAAAAAAATACCCTTTTCCTTAGTGTAGACATGGCCTAATTTGACCGGCTTAGCACACGCTAAACGCTGTATACCTTGTCTAAACTAAACGTTCTAACAACACACCTTTAAACCCTCATATACAAAGGAGAGCCAAGTCAGTGCAACATTCAGTCTTTATTCCTTCCTCCATATATATATTGTCCTCTCCCATCAAGCATTTCCTAAAAGTAGAGTTCTCTACGTTCCTGGATATTACCCTATACATGAGCATACTATCGGACTACAACGACCCCTGTTAAGAAGCTATCATAACACCTCGTCCAGTGTCCAGTGCATACAAACACCCTCTCAGAAGTTACTTGCAATAGCAACAGCAGCTCTTACTGGTGCATGTTACAGCTATTCCTGCAAATACCATCAAGCCTTGTCTACACTAGAAAGGATTTGCCAGAACAACTAACAGTATAGCTACACTGGCAAACCCTCTGTCATAAATATAAAGGGAAGGGTAAACCCCTTTACAATCCCTCCTGGCCAGAGGAAAACTCCTCTCACCTGTAAAGGGTTAAGAAGCTAAAGGTAACCTCGCTGGCACCTGACCAAAATGACCAATGAGGAGACAAGATACTTTCAAAAGCTGGGAGGAGGGAGAGAAACAAAGGGTCTCTGTCTGTCTATATGCTGCTTTTGTTGGGGATAGACCAGGAATGGAGTCTTAGAACTTTTAGTAAGTAATCTAGCTAGGTATGTGTTAGATTATGATTTCTTTAAATGGCTGAGAAAAGAATTGTGCTGAATAGAATAACTATTTCTGTCTGTGTATCTTTTTTGTAACTTAAGGTTTTGCCTAGAGGGATTCTCTATGTTTTGAATCTAATTACCCTGTAAGGTATCTACCATCCTGATTTTACAGAGGGGATTTCTTTACTTCTATTTACTCCTATTTCTATTAAAAGTCTTCTTGTAAGAAAACTGAATGCTTTTTCATTGTTCTCAGATCCAAGGGTTTGGGTCTGTGGCCACCTATGCAAATTGGTGAGGTTTTTTATCCAACATTTCCCAGGAAAGGGGGGGTGCAAGTGTTGGGAGGATTGTTCATTATTCTTAAGATCCAAGGGTCTGGGCCTGTAGTCACCTAGGCAAATTGTTGAGGCTTTTTACCAAACCTTGTCCAGGAAGTGGGGTGCAAGGTTTTGGGAAGTATCTGGGGGGAAAGACGTTTCCAAACAGCTCTTCCCCAGTAACCACTATTTGTTTGGTGGTGGTAGCGGCCAATCCAAGGACAAAGAGTGGAATATTTTGTACCTTGGGGAAGTTTTGACCTAAGCTGGTAAAGATAAGCTTAGGAGGTTTTCATGCAGGTCCCCACATCTGTACCCTAGCGTTCAGAGTGGGGGAGGAACCTTGACACCCTCCTAGCAGAGACACATCATGTACCAGTAAAGTATAGCTTATACCAGTTCCCTGAACTAAATAAGCTCTACAAAAGCACTTTTTTCTGGTATAAACTGCATCTACACTAGAGCTTTTGCCAAAATGGCTAAATCAGTGAGGGCTTGGATTTGTCAGACTCTAAACCTACATAGCTATGACAGCAAAAGTTTTAAGTGTGGACCAGGTCTCAGATTGCTCCATAGGACTTAGGGGCCATAGATTTGTAAATGTTATTCCCCAGAATACTCTCTGATCTTTGTGTGGATCTGTTATTTCCCACATAATACAAAGGGTTGGTTTTTCTTGTTTGCTATTATTATTTCTTATTGTGTTTTAAGAAAAGGAGTATTTGTGGCACCTTAGAGACTAACAAATTTATTAGAGCATAAGCTTTCATAAGCTACAGTTCACTTCATCCGATAAAGTGAGCTGTAGCTCACGAAAGCTTATGCTCTAATAAATTTGTTAGTCTCTAACGTGCCACAAGTACTCCTTTTCTTTTTGCGAATACAGACTAACACGGCTGCTACTCTGAAACCTGTTATTGTGTTTTGACATTTTAAGAGTCTCCTAAGAAACAACAAAGGAGAAACAATTGGCACAAATGCAGGGAATAACCCTAACCTAGTGTGACTGCATGATCACAACAGACCATTCATTCTTGACTTGTCATTATTCAGCTACATTATATTCCTCTAGGACTTGCTTCAAAATGTGTGTCACACAATTACCACCAGTAGCTCCTGCATATAGCCTTTGTAGCCTTGTCTGAAATGTCATGGTAACTGTTTGTGTTAGGATTTTTTTAACGTTATTTTGATGTCAGGAATAATATGATAGACATTAATTTAATTTATTTGGATTTTAAAAGCCTCCCTCCTGACCTGCTGGGTGACCTTGGGCTAAACACATCATTTCTACGTGCCTTTGTTTCCACTCTGATCTTGGTCAGGGCCTCTACCTCCTACTGTAAGACAAATTATTAATATTAATAAATAACAGGGCAAGGTGACAAGCACTTTCTACTGAATGGACAAGATGAGGCAAAGGAGCAATATGAAAACTGTGCACAGATATTTGAAGTGATAATACAGTAAAAACTGTGTTATCTGGCACTTTAGAAACTGGCATTTTTGATATCTCCCAATACAAAACTTCAATCTAGTAACCGGGACCAATGCCGAAGCTAACCGGAATCAATGCCGAAGCTATTCGGGACCCGAATATTTCGGAGGGGAGTTGGACTACACTTCAGTTAACTGAGAAGAGCCGAATGCTGTTCTTTGTTTGTATCCGCCGTTGTGATTGGTCAGTTTATTACTTGGTGCATTGTCCTGTGTTTAACGTAAAATATCAATGCCACCCTAACACTATGGTATCCAAAATACCAGCAAAAAGCAAAGGAGAGAAACATAAGAGAGTTGTGTTGACACAAAAACATAAAATATATATTTGTACACGTCTTGAAAAGGGCGAGAATAGGAGTGTTTTGATGCAAGAATACAATGTTGGCTTGTCCACGAGATACGATATCAAGGCTCAGAAAGGACAATTGCTCAAATTTTTTGCTAGTTGCGAGTCAAATAAAGCTGTTGAACAATGTCATACTCTGCATATGCCTAAATCAGAGCAGCTAGATGGTGTTTTATATGAATGGTTTTCATTGAAACATATGGAGGTTGCCCCTATCTCTGGCCCAATGCTCATTGAAAAGGCAAAAGATTTTATAAGCAAATGCAATTGACTGAGCCATGTGCACTTTCTGATGGATGCCTTTCGTGTTTTAAACTTCATCATGGCATTAGAAAGCTAGATGAATCTGGTGAACAAAAATTGGCTGACTATGAAGCTGCAGAAAAATATTGTGAATTTTTTAGAAATTTAATTGCTGAACATGATTTATCCCCTGAACAAATTTATAATGCTGATGAAACTGGCCTATTTTGGCCCTGCTTGCCAAAAATCTACCCTAGCAGGTGCAAATGAATCTAGGGCTCCTGGTTTTAAGCAGAATAAAGACAGACTGACTGTTCTTACGTGCTAATACTGCAGGCTCGCATAAAATAAAACTTTTGATGATTGGAAAATATAATCATCCTAGAGCTTTCAAAGGTGTTGCACATTTACCTGTTGTTTACAAAGCACAAGGTAATTCATGGATGGACAAAGAAATTTTTTATGATTGGTTTCATCCCGTTTTTGTACCTGCAGTGAAAGAACATTTTAGAAAAATAGACTTACCTGAAGATAGCAAAGCTATTCTATTGCTCGACAATTGTAGAGCTCACCCTTATGAATCAGACTTAGAGTCTGGTGATATTTTTACCATCTTCCTGCCTGCCAGTGTTACTTCATTGATTCAACCTGTGGACCAGGGCATCATCCAGAATATGAAATGTTATCACAGAAGAGATTTCCTGAGAAAACTGATCAATCATGAAGGCACTAAACAGGACTTTCAATCTCGTTATAACATAAAAGATGCAATTTTTAATGTTGCTTGTGCATTAAGGAGAGTTTGGATAAAATGGTGGCCTGTGTTTGCAGAAATGTCTTCTGATGAAGATGAATTTGAGGGCTTTAAAGTAAGAGTTAGAAAAAAATACATTGCCACAAATTCTTGAAATGGTGAAGGATACTCCTTCACACCCAATCAACCAACTTCCTGGAAGTGAGATAGAAGAGTGGGTTGAAGCTGACAAGGAGGTTGAAGTGACACATACTGTTACTGATACAGAAATAATAGAGAATGTTTTGAAACCTGAAAAGTCAAAGGACACTGATAAAGACAGCGAAGAAGATGATTTTAGTGAAGAGGACAAAATAACTTGGGGGAAAGGCTGCTTCGGCTTTTGATACAATAATTAAATTTGCAGAAAGGCTGCCGTGTTATACTGCCCAGGAGGTTATGCAATTGCATATTATGCACTCTACTTCTATGCAAAAGAGGCAGAAGACAAGTAAGCTAGCTGATATCAGGGTTTTATCCAAAAAAGCACTGTCCAGGTTGTGCCATAGGGTCAGTACAGATTCAGCCCAATCTCCTACACCTTCTACATCTACAATGATAATTGATGTTGTTGATGATGACCCTGAGGCACTGCAAGATCCTGAAGTGCCTTCTGAATCACCAAATAAAGATTAAATTATGTTCACTATATTTTTAGTGTTAAGCCTATTTTTAGTGATCTGGGTGTATGCCATGCGCTGCCCATAGTGATATGTAGTGTCATAAGAGAACCTACTTTACCTGTATACACCTAAGTGCTTCAAGAAACCAACCACTCTGCAGTGCAGTACTACTATTGGATTAGTGAGTAGCTGTATACTATTTTATACTTGATTCATTTTATAGTATTCTAATTCTTTGAAAATTGGTATTCCATTGGTAAGTACAACTCTTAGTTAACCAGAATTTTCGACTAACCGGTACCCCCTTTTCCCCCAACATGCCAGATAAAGCTTTTACTTGTATAAACACAACTCGTTTTCAAACACAAGCAGAGTTCTTATAGCACCTACTTGACTGTAAAATTAAGCCACTTGGAAGTGAGCTGTAGCTCACGAAAGTTTATGCTCAAATAAATTTGTTAGTCTCTAAGGTGCCACAAGTACCACTTTTATTTAGATGCTTAACTTTGGGCACCCAAGCTTGAACATTTTTGGCCAATGGTTTATTCGCTATCCTGTTGCCACATCAGATTGGGGTGTTAACAACAAGTGCAATAACTCAGCAGGTTTGTGTTTGAAAATAACCAAAGGTTAACCCATGATCCTACAGTCCTCCCATTGACTTTGATGGGAGTCGTGTACATGTAATGACTGCTGGACTGATCCCTAATCGGTAAGTAGTTTGTTCTGTTGCTCCAGAGAATTAATATGCATTCAATCATTTGCCATCTGCACACTTCAGGACATCCACAAAAGTTCCTTAAACGCTAAATCTCATACACAGAGCTAGCCATACATGACGTAGTCGCTGTAAGCTGTAGCCCCTAGGGATAATGCTGGTCTAAGTTTGTGCTGGAATTTCAAATGGAACATCAGGGCTATAGCTGTGAAAGCCGTTTGTCATAGGGGGAAGTTTTGGCAGAAGACAGAAGGGGGGAAGGGGGAGGGAGAGAGAGAGAGAGAGAGAGAGAGGATGGGAGAGAAGGCAGGAAAACATGACAAGCATCTGGATGACTTGAGGGGCTGGAATAATCCTTGCTTTTCCTGTATGAGTGGATTATGAATAGAGTGATAAACAGGGAAAGATCTTGAAGGGAGAAAAGGAGAAATGAGCCCTTAATTAATGCTGATAAAAAAAAATCCTAGTTGTGGCTAATATTTATTGTCCAGATGACACATCCAAACCATGAGAAAGAGGGTGGGGCTGCCTTTTGATCAGCCCCTGATTGACGTTAAAGATATTCTTCCACTGGCTGTGGCTTCCTTCATACGGCTCCAAGGAGAGGCAGAACGGAACAGTGTATAAATGTGAAGACTTTTTTTTTTAAGCTACACTGCTAAGTGATGACAGCAGACGTAGGAGTTGTCTGTTCCATCCGCCTTAAATAGCCTATTTAAGAACATACACCAGCTATGAAGACACTCTGGACTCCCAAATTATGTAGTTATGCCTGGGACCCCAGTTCCTGAGGTTGCACAGCTAATGAGTCTTTTCCCCGTTCTAGCTCCTATGATGACAATGCTTATCCCTTGGATAGCACACCCCCATCCAGCGGAAGGTGGCAAAATCTGTGACTAGGGAGGCAAACCCAGCACAGCGTTATCATTTGTTATCACTATTATTTATTATTTCTATTGCAGTAGCACGTAGGTGCCCTAGTCACAGACCAGGACCCCAATGTGGTAGGTGCTGTACAAACACTGACAGCTGCCGCCCCTTCTGCACTTGGTCCCTTCTCTTCTGTTGCTTTCATTTTTTCCTCTCACAGTAAGGTTCAAGCCAGACACCTAAAAACAAGGGCCAGAACCTCAGATGATGTAAATTGGTACCATGTCATTGACACAAATGGAGTTATGCCAATTTGCACCAGTTGAGCTGTAGTCTAAGGTCTGGGGCAGCCACTGAGGCTCCCAAAGTGATTTGCAAAGACAAAGCCTACCAACCACCTCCCATCTGAAGTTCATGGCCATTGAGGAAACTCACTGCTATCCTTGGGCTGCACCCCCAAGGTCATTTTGAATTTCAGGATATCAGCAGGGACAGAACCCACCTCCTCCTGCTCCAGAAAGAGGCCCAGTGAAATGAGGAGCCACTTGCTCACAAACCTTAAAAACCAAGACCAACATCTTCAGGCTCTGTGTACTTAATGGCAGGCACCTAAATAAGTGGCCAAGCACCTAGCAGCTCTCAGTCAACTCAATGACTGATGTGGGTGCTCCAAATCCCTAAAAATCTGGCCACTTCTTTAGGATTTTAAGCACTTAGGTTGAAAAAATGTTCTTTCTTAATCCCGTTGTTCTAAGGCGTCTAATGATTTTATTAGTTTAACACTGTTAGCTTTCTTAAGACTTTGCCACTAAAGGACAAAGTTTCACAAGAGCTCAGCACGTTGAATGTATGCTGAATGCTGAGCTGGGCTTTCCTGAAAATCCAGCCTATGTGCCACAGTATTCGTGATAGTATTGGTCTACATTCCAAGCTCTGTTGGTATTTGCCTTTCCTTCCCTGCTCTCCTCACTAGGCTTTGTGATCTGCTGTTTCTACCACATTAACCCATATTGGAGGGGCAAACACTGAATAGGTCAAATACACGTTTCACAGACCATTGCTGTGCTGTCCCAGTAGCTCTGTGGGTGTCCGTAAGGCCCTGATTTGCACAATCACATGGCTAGACGTGTATCCACGTATCTATGTGCACACACTACTGGGGATTTTGTAGGCATGGAAACCTTCCTAGGGTCTGCTAATGAGGCTAGGGTCTGATGATGAGGCTATGGGCATATGCGCTGGTCTATTTCTATATAGATAAAGGTGTGTGTGTGTGTGTGTATATACATAAGTAAAGAAAGGGAGAATCTTTGAACTAATTTGAAAGGCACTCTGAAAAACTGAGATTAAATAAGTATAGAAAAAATCTGCATAAAAAGTACCTTATAGATTACGTCTCTGGCTAACATTTGCATATCAAGGCAGAGTACTACTGCAGACATCTAATATTCTGGCTATTCCAAAATTAGCTCAGTGACAGGCAATGCAAAATTCTGCAAAAGCCATTTTCCCTTCATTCGTTTCTGACACTGTTGCAGGCTACAGCTTTTTCCCGTGATGGCTCCATCCACACAGCAGCATTTTACCATGATTAACTGATTAGAGACACAGTTTACTAAACCACAGCTCATGCCCACCTAGCTGAGAATCAGTTAATAACCAGTGAATACTAATAACAATGCATTGCGCCCATTAGTTTGGAGGTGGGATGGGGAGATTCTTGGCTAGAGTTGCCACCCATCCAGTTTTCGGCTTGTGTGTCTGCATGCCATTTGACAAGGCCAGATGTCAATTTTTTTTTTTTGTAATCTCGGGGTGGAGCGGGAGAGGAGAGGGGAAAGAGGCAGAGCAGGAGTGGGGCCTTGCGGGTCTGGTTACCAGCCATTAGAAAGGTGGCACCCCTACTCTTGGTGGCCGTGCATATCTCATGAAACTTGTGATACTGTGGAGAATTAAAAAAAAAAACAACAACAAAAAAAAACCCCTTTCAGAACAAGCAATTATAGAAGTTTTCAGTTACATCAGATTAGGAGATGATTCTCCCAGCTATAGCTGAGCTCACTCACCAGTCTGCTGCGAGGAATGTAATCGCTGAATCCCTCATCTTCTTTTTGTTGTTGTTGTTGGGCTGGGCAAAGTTTAGGCACTCTCCCTGGCTTTGGGCCTGTAGGCATGCAGTCATGTGCAGACCCTGTATCCGACACCCCTCTTGGCAGTGGGGACCCACCTCCCATCCAACTGCCTGGGCCCTGAAACTAGTGTTATCTCCCCCAAGCCTCCCCAGCCACTCTTGCACATTCCCCAGAAAACCAAAGAAGGTGTGAGCTGTCGGCTTTACAGTTCACCTCTTCAGGGGCATGCAATAACAAAAGCCAATGAACACGCAAACAGACTCAGCACAGGACTGTAAAACATCATTGCTATTTACTTAGAAGCACAAGAGATACACAGATTTAGGCCTCAGTTTCCTCACCACTCTGGAGAGTTCTCTGGGCATGGACAGAATCCTCCAGGCTGCCCTGGATCCATCTCTTTCAGCCAAAGACTTCTTTTCTGAAACATGGAGCCTTCTCTAACCCAGCTAGCCTTCTCTGACCTTGGTTGGTCCTGCAGTTAAATCGCACCCTCCCCTGTGGAAGTCTGTCCATCTCTTGCTCTCTCCTCCCCAAAGCATCCTCTTCCTATGAGTCTCTCAAGTCTACATGTCCCCCTGTCAACACTTGATTCCTTTGTTCTCTTGCTGGGTATTTTCCCACTCTACATTTCACCAACCCCCTGCAGATAAGCTTGGGGAAGTAGCTTCTCCCAGCCCCACTCAACCTCCAAGTCCTTAGCATACCAATTGTTCCATCCAGGACATAGTCATTAAGGTTAATGACTCTCCTTCGTATCTAGTCTGGAAGAGACAAGGTGCTTTCACCTATGTCAACAAATAGTGGATTCCACATACACACAGAGCATTCCACAATACAACAATTTTCATAACAACTTCATATCAACCAGAATTCATAAGCTGTACAAAAACAGATTCCACAAATTGTCACACTGTTCTTCAATCAAAAGTATGCTTAAGACTTAATTAGATTAACAGGATTTAGGTGGGAAGGCTATGACAGATACAGAGGCAGCAGTGGGAGTGACCCATGTAGTGGAAGACACAATGAGGATGACTGGATGTGGAAGCTGCGGTATGTAAATGATCCTGGAGGGGGTACCTGGTAAGAGTTTTGTCTGCATGAAATGCCGTCTGATAGAGCTAATGGAGGAAAAGATCCGAGGTTTGGAGATGCAGGTGGAAAGTCTGGTTGAGTTTAGGAAGGGGTTTGAGCAGATTATGGAGCAAAGACATGAGGTATCTGAAGGGAAAAGCTCAGACTTGCAGATAGAAGCAGGGCTGGGGAATTCTGAGGGGAGACTGGGTGAGGAAAGTGGTCAGTGGAAGCATGTGCCTAAAAGAACCAACCAGAGGAAAAGATGGGCTAGTGAAGGAGAAATAGAGCTCAAGAACAGGTTTGCAGAGTTGGAAAATGAAGAAGGGGCTCAGCAGGTAGTCGCTGAAGGTGGAAGGGCAAGGAAGAAGAGAAGAGCGGCTAGTCCTATAGGAAAAGGGGAAGAGTCAATGGAGACTACACCAAATATGAGCCCCAGGAGGATACAGGATGGGTTGAAGAGGATTACAAGGGAGAATAGGAATGGAAAGAACTTGCAGCCAGAGGGAACAGGGGATAGACTGGAGAATAGCACCGTCACCAGGAAAAGGCAGGTCTATGTGATTGGGGACTCTTTACTGAGAAGAATAGACAGGCCTGTAACCAGAGCTGATCCAGAGAATAGAAGGGTGTGCTGTCTTCCAGGTGCTAAGATATGGGATGTAGACCTGAGGTTGAAAAGGATCCTAAAGGGAGCAGGAAAGAATCTCCTAATTATCCTTCATATGGGAACAAATGATACGGCTAGATTCTCGCTGGAAAGTATTAAGGGAGACTATGCTAGGCTGGGGAAGACGCTTAAGGAAATCGAGGCTCAGGTAATCTTTAGTGGGATTCTGCCTGTTCCTAGAGAATGGCAACAAAAGTGTGAGAAGATTATGACTATCAACAGATGGCTTAGGCAGTGGTGCTATAAGGAGGGCTTTGGGATGTATGGCCACTGGGAGGCATTCATGGACAGAGGACAGTTCTCTCGGGATGGACTTCATCTGAGTAGGGAAGGAAATAGACTTCTAGGATGGAGGCTGGCACAACTGATTAAGAGAGCTTTAAACTAGGAATTTGGGGGAGATGGTTGGGAGATGTCCAGGTAATCTCCAAGTCGGATTTTAGCATTGAGAGGGAAGAAAACAAAGTAAGAAAGGATACAGTCGTGGGTAGGAGAATGTATATAAGGAGGAAGGGCAGCGTGGATACCAGTCTAATAGGTTATACTGGTTGTAGAATGACCGTGCCTAATAGGGTACAGAATGTGAGTGAGGCTAAACAGCAAAAATTAAGACGTTTGTACACCAATGCGAGGAGCCTAGGTAACAAAATGGAGGAACTAGAGCTACTGGTGCAGGAAGTGAAACCAGATATTATAGGGATAACAGAAACATGGTGGAATAGTAGTCATGACTGGAGTACAGGTATTGAAGGGTATGTGCTGTTTAGGAAAGACAGAAATAAAGGTAAAGGTGGTGGAGTAGCATTGTATATCAATGATGAGGTAGAATGTAAAGAAATAAGAAGCGATGGAATGGATAAGACAGAGTCCGTCTGGGCAAAAATCACATCAGGGAAGAAAACTATTAGAGCCTCCCCTGGGATAGTGCTTGGGGTGTGCTATAGACCGCCAGGATCTAATTTGGATATGGATAGAGCCCTTTTTAATGTTTTTAATAAAGTAAATACTAATGGAAACTGTGTGATAATAGGAGACTTTAACTTCCCAGATATAGACTGGAGGACGAGTCCTAGTAATAATAATAGGGCTCAGATTTTCCCAGATGCGATAGCTGATGGATTCCTTCATCAAGTAGTTGCTGAACCAACTAGAGGGGATGCCATTTTAGATGTGGTTTTGGTGAGTAGTGAGGACCTCATAGAAGAAATGGTTGTAGGGGATAATCTTGGTTCAAGTGATCATGAGCTAATTCAGTTCAAACTGAACGGAAGGATTAACAAAAATAAATCTGCAACTAGGGTTTTTGATTTCAAAAGGGCTGACTTTCAAAAATTAAGGAAATTAGTTAGGGAGGTGGATCAGACTGAAGAACTTATGGATCTAAAGGTAGAGGAGGCCTGGGATTACTTTAAATCAAAGCTGCAGAAGCTATCGGAAGCCTGCATCCCAAGAAAGGAAAAAAATTCATAGGCAGGAGTTGTAGACCAAGCTGGATGAGCAAGCATCTCAGAGAGGTGATTAAGAAAAAGCAGAAAGCATATAGGGAGTGGAAGATGGGAGAGATCAGCAAGGAAAGCTACCTTATTGAGGTCAGAACATGTAGGGATAAAGTGAGACAGTCTAAAGGTCAAGGAGAGTTTGCAAAGGGAATTAAAACCAATAGTAAAAGGTTCTATAGCCATATAAATAAGAAGAAAACAAAGAAAGAAGTGGGACCGTTAAACACTGAGGATGGAGTGGAGGTTAAGGATAATCTAGGCATGGCCCAAGAGCTAAACAAATACTTTGCCTCAGTCTTTAATAAGGCTAAAGAAGATCTTAGGGATAATGGTAGCATGACAAATGGGAATGAGGATATGGAGGTAGATATTACCATATCTGAGGTAGAAGCGAAACTCAAACAGCTTAATGGGACTAAATCGGGGGGCCCAGATAATCTTCATCCAAGAATATTAAAGGAATTGGCACCCGAAATTGCAAGCCCATTAGCAAGAATTTTTAATGAATCTGTAAACTCAGGAGTTGTACGATATGATTGGAGAATTGCTAACATAGTTCCTATTTTTAAGAAAGGGAAAAAAAGCGATCCGGGTAACTACAGGCCTGTTAGTTTGACATCTGTAGTATGCAAGGTCTTGGAAAAAATTTTGAAGGAGAAAGTAGTTAAGGACATTGAAGTCAATGGTAAATGGGACAAAATACAACTTGGTTTTACAAAAGGTAGATCGTGCCAAACCAACTTGATCTCCTTCTTTGAGAAAGTAACAGATTTTTTAGACAAAGTAAACGCAGTGGATCTAATTTACCAAGATTTCAGTAAGGCGTTGATACTGTGCCACATAGGGAATTATTAGTTAAATTGGAAAAGATGGGGATCAATATGAACATTGAAA
This sequence comes from Chelonia mydas, assembly GCF_015237465.2. Lineage (NCBI taxonomy): Eukaryota > Metazoa > Chordata > Testudines > Cheloniidae > Chelonia > Chelonia mydas. The sequence continues at coordinate 16,151,269 of NC_051253.2, read as the reverse complement.
GTTGGATAAGGAATTGGTTAAAGGGAAGACTACAACAGGTCCTACTGAAAGGTGAACTGTCAGGCTGGAGTGGAGTTCTCAAGGATCAGTTTTGGGATCAATCTTATTTAATCTTTTTATTACTGACTTCGGCACAAAAAGTGGGAGTGTGCTAATAAAGTTTGTGGATGATACAAAGCTGGGAGGTATGGCCAATTTAGAGAAGGACCGGGATATCATACAGGAGGATCTGGATGACCTTGTAAACTGGAGTAATAGTAATAGGATGAAATTTAATAGTGAGAAGTGTAAGGTTATGCATTTAAGGATTAACAACAAGAATTTTAGTTATAAGCTGGGGATGCATCACTTAGAAGTAACGGAGGAGGAGAAGAACCTTGGAGTATTGGTTGATCATAGGATGACTATGAGCCACCAATGTCATATGGCTGTGAAAAAACCTAATGCGGTCTTGGGATGCATCAGGAGAGGTATTTCCAGTAGGGATAAGGAGGTTTTAGTACCATTATACAAGGCACTGGTGAGACCTCACCTGGAATACTGTGTGCAGTTCTGGTCTCCCACATTTAAGAAGAATGAATTCAAACTGGAACAGGTACAGAGAAGGGCTACTAAGATGATCCGTGGAATGGAAAACTTGTCTTATGAAAGGAGACTCAAGGAGCTTCACTTGTTTAGCCTAACTAAAAGAAGGTTGAGGGGAGATATGATTGCTCTCTATAAATATATCAGAGGGATAAATACTGGAGAGGGAGAGGAATTATTTAAGCTCAGTACCAATGTGGACACAAGAACAAATGGATATAAACTGGCCACCAGGAAGTTTAGACTTGAAATTAGACGAAGGTTTCTAACCATCAGAGGAGTGAAGTTTTGGAATAGCCTTCCAAGGGAAGCAGTGGGGGCAAAAGATCTATCTGGCTTTAAGATTAAACTCGATAAGTTTATGGAGGAGATGGTATGATGGGATAACATGATTTTGGTAATTAATTGATCTTTAAATATTCATGGTAAATAGGCCTAATGGCCTATGATGGGATGTTAGATGGGGTGGGATCTGAGTTACCCAGGAAAGAATTTTCTGTCGTATCTGGCTGGTGAATCTTGCCCATATGCTCAGGGTTTAGCTGATCGCCATATTTGGGGTCACGAAGGAATTTTCCTCCAGGGCAGATTGGAAGAGGCCCTGGAGGTTTTTCGCCTTCCTCTGTAACATGGGGCACGGGTCACTTGCTGGAGGATTCTCTGCTCCTAGAAGTCTTTAAACCACGATTTGAGGACTTCAATAGCTCAAACATAGGTGAGAGGTTTTTCGCAGGAGTGGGTGGGTGAGATTCTGTGGCCTGCGTTGTGCAGGAGGTCAGACTAGATGATCATAATGGTCCCTTCTGACCTTAGTATCTATGAATCTATGAATTGAGGGACTTTGTAGATGTACCAAAAACAGGGAGAAATATCCATTTTCATTATTTTTGTGTGTCATAGTTGCACCTAGAGACTTCAGTTGAGATCAGGGCCCAATGTGCTAGGTACTGTAGACATACACATGGCACAAAAGACAGTATTTCTTATTATATAAACAGATAAGACAGACTAAAGGCAGAAGAATGGAAGTATTATTATCCCCATTTTACAGCTGGAGAAACTGAGGCACAGAATGTAGCGTATAGGAATAGGGTAGTATCTCTGTAAATAGCTTGTGAGACCTCTACTGGTGCTCCCTGTGTTTTAGAAGCTGCCAGAAACCAGTCAGAGCCACAATATGTATGTAGCCAGACCTTGCATGTTGTCCATATTTAATGAACACAATTATTTAGGACCCAGCTGTGCCTATGTGGTTTCTTCACATTGTTCTGTTGTGTAAAGAGCAAAGGAGACAACAGAGGTAAGTAGATAATACAGGAAGCCTGTGACAGGGCTGGGAATTTAATCCAGCTCTTCAGAATCACAATTCAGTACCTTAACCGTAGGACCATGCTTCCTCATGTGAGTCCAGCACAGTGGGCTACCTCTTCAGAGGTACTTTGTGCTACTTCAGGTCAACAACAGAAATATTTCACTTCCTGGTCTTGGGTCTCCTCTCATACTAAAAGTCTTACATGGGTGTAACCCAATCCGCTTCAGTGGAGTTACTTAACATTGACGCTGACGCAACGGAGAAGTGGCCCAAGCCATGTGTACGTGCGAATTGCCCCTGCTTGTAGCGATTTGCATGGAACTCAGAGGGAACAGCACAGGTTGCCAAGAGTTTGGAAAAGGCACCAGGAAGTCAGTCTGTATGCACATGGCTAGAATGCTAGCTGCAGGTGCTGCACCCCTGTCAATAGTTCTTAATAAAGAGAGAGTTTAGCTTTAGAAACATGGTGTCCTCTCATGTTATCACTGAGCATGTGGCACATGAAACACTGCTCACCGCTTTTCAGCGCTCACAAATCTGAATCAGTCACTGAGCTGACAGAAAGGAGAGAGAGGAAAAAAAAAAAAACAGAAAGAGAGACAAGGCTGAGGCATTCCTCTATGTGACGCACAAAGGAGTGATGTCAGAGCCGGAGACCACAGGCACTTTTCCCCAAATGAATGGAATTCCAGCAGGCTGCAGCTGGTCCCATGGTTTCTACATTCTGTGCTGTTTCCTGGTTACTGGCAAGTCCCAGATGTAAGCTGCACAAGGATTAACCCCTTCCCTGTCCAGGATTTCAGACAGTCACTCATTGGGGGAGGTTCCCCTTCCTGGTGGAAGATTCCAACATTTCATAATCGTGCCTTTTCAATGAATCAATGACACTTAAAAATAAAAACACTGACCCACATTGACTGGGGAGGAGAGCTGGTGAGAATGGCATGCAGAAAGAAGAAGTTTTGTATAAAGGAACATTGCTGATTCTGTACCTCATCCTCTAGCTTCCTTCCCTCTCCTCATTACTCCTATTCTCAGCCCCTGTCCCAGGACTCTTCAGACTTCTTGCCTAATTATAATTTCAAACTAGAATTCTAGTCTTGTGTCTAGAGTGGAGGTTGTCCTGAAACAAGACCCCAGCTATGAATTCTCAAGAAGTTTTGTGGGAGCTGGAATCGAAATCCAGATCCATATCTTAATCTTGTGACTCCCTCTCTGCATAAAACAAGACCCACACTTGGATCTGAGAAGCCCTGAACTTCAGGAGAAATCCAGGCCACAATTTTGTGGCTAGACCAGCGAGCCATCCTGCTGTTTGGAGTGAACAAAACAGAGTCTGGAGTATAGTTAAGGAAAAAGAATCAAACATCTGCTTTCATTAATAATTCATCCAAACTGAATTCAAACTACAGGAGCAGGCCCAATCTGTCTTGTCCAAGAAATCTGGCCATACTGCTCCCCAGCAGCATACTGAGTGACAACATATTCAGGCAATGAGAAAAACAAGAGAAGCATTGGAGCATCAAATCTCACTGGCCAAGCACCGATCCTGAAAGCAGGAAATAAGTGAGCCACTTCTGATATCTGATTATTCCTTATGTGCAGGGGACTACGTAACTAAACACAAAAGCTGTTTGAGAAATTTGGAATCTCAATTTTATTTTTTTTTAAAAAACACAAATGGGGATACAATTTTTGCAAAAAGTTTGCAAAAGTCTTCCCGTTTTTCAACCAGATCTGCTAACCACCAAGTGCATCTTCTAGGTTGGGCAGCACAGATTGCTACTGCCAGCTACATAAGGGCATCTGATTAGATTAAAACTCCCCTGTGCATAAGAAATGTGAGCCACTGGCTCCAAAATGCTATCTATTCTGTACCCACTTGGGACAAACTCTTTGATCCACAGCCTAGAAACTTTCTACTCCGTTCATTCCCAGCTGGGTTTGAGCCTTTAGGGTTCACATTTTCAAGCTTTTCTCTGCAACCATGAGGGCTAGAGACGTTTAAAAAATGATTCTTGTAATCACATGACTCCAGGAGCTGGAACTTCATGAAAAGCAAAATATCTGGCAAGAATTGGCAACACAGTGTCAACTTTCCTGACATCCAGCCAACCCAGGTATCAGCACTTGGATCCCTATCTACACAGAAGTCCTCTGCGCCCAGGAGTGCATCGCCTTTGTAACCCTGGCATAGGGACTGCAGTTCTGGGAGGCTCTCATGTGGAACGTACAAGGCTGGAGAGGATCCTTCTGCTATCCCCACCATCTCCTGCATAAGGGCCTGTCACAATCCAGCCCACAGCGAGACTGTGCTGTAACTAGGCTGAGAGAAATGGGTCATTGAGTGCTGCAGGAACCACCAGCACTAGACCTCTTCTGTAAAGCATTTTATCTCTTTCTGCATGGCTACATAGTTACACCACTTACTGCAGCCTAACCCACCTGTTCTGTCCTCATGGGGGATTGGGTTTCAGGGTCCTTCAAATCCCTGTTAGAAATAACAAGGATTTAATTGTCGTTCAGTGGAGGATGGGGGGGGGGGGGGAAGGTAGGGGGATAGACCCTATTGGAGAGATTTGTACCACCTGAGTCCTTTTACTTCTTTACTGAAGCATTTGGGAGGAGAGGGCAGTTGTCTGTCTCGCTGCTCTGGCCTGACAGACACTATCATTTCACTTTCATTTCTAATCAACATTTTCATTTCACTTACACAGACACTTTAATTTCTGAGATTGCAGAAGAAGAGGAGAGGCAGTGTTGAACTGCAGTGGTTAAAGCACAGGACAGGGTCCTGGAGATTTAGCTTCTATTCCCAACTCCTCAGTCACTAATTGCCTGCCTGATCCTGGATGAGTCAGTTTAAGCCCTCTGGGCCTTAGTTTTCCCATTTAAATAGAATTAATAATGCCCACCCACCTTTATTATTTGTACTGTAGTAGCCGCTAGAGATCCTAACTCCATTGTGCCAGGCATTGTACATATGCAAAAAGACGGCCCATGCCCCACAGTGATGGAAAAATCCCTATCGTCACTGTAGAAAGAGTCCATGCTACTGCATTACAGAGGCTATAGGTGTGCAGCTGTACCAGCCTCAGTGCAGACAATCCCTCTGTATGAGGGACATAGCAGGCATGTACAACAAACAGATGGGGGAACGCACGGTGACCATGTTCAGTGTGATAAACTGCCTCACCGGCTTTGTAATCTTTGGATGAAAGATAAGGATTCTTAAATGCCATGGAAATGTGCCACAGCCTGGACGAGGACAGTTAGAGTCACCACGCTGGGGTGCACAGCTGTCTTTGCTTGCCATAAGATACAGGCCCACCCCTGCACTCAGAACAGAGGGTCCCACTCCTGATGCTGTAGGACACGTGTTAGTTACATCACTTCATGGGCCACTGAAAGGGGCTTGGCTACTGCGGTGATGAAGGTGGCATAAGAAACTGAATAGAACAGAGCCTTGGGAGGAGACTCTTGCTCCTACTGGGCCTTTCAAAACTCTGCCACTGCTTAAGAAGGGGGAACTGTACACAGTGTCAGTAGCTATCTAGCCAAGGAGGTCTGTAGCACTGTTAACTGGATAGCACACAACTCTGCACCTTTCACAGCCTGGTCCTAATAAAACTTATTTGAGCCTTGCACTTAAAATCACTGGCTGGTCTGGCCAATTATCAGCATCGTGCCTCCTCCAAGGATCCTGCAAAGGGCCCGTCAGATTGTTTGTACCAAGTTGTGCTATAAAGCAGCCAGCCCGGCACACCATTGTTAGTCACAGCAGAGATTAAACAAACCTACTTGGCCTCTTTCCCCTTTGCTTTGTACTGATGTTCACAGATAAACTCACACAGGAGAAGCTGAAAAGAACTGAATGTCCCATGGGAACTCTTATCAAGACCAGGGAGTGAGCAACCAGTAACCACTAAGCAAGTCACCTCCTAGGCTTAAAAAAAGCCTGTTTTAAAGAACCAACAAATAATCAGCAAAATAGCTGAAATCCTCTTTAGTCCTTGGCTCCCTCCCCTTGGTCTCGCTCTGCTGTGACTGGTGTTTTTTCTCACACAGTTCTAGGCAAGAACAAAATCCATACCATTTTTAGAACTTGAGTTGCACTGACCAGTTTGGAAAGCTCAGAAATGTTTGGCACTTTTCATTTGGACTGTAAGCTTTTTGGGTCTGGGACAATCTCTCACCATGTGTTTGCGTAGCACTCAGCACAACAGGGCTCCAATCTTGAGTTAGGCCCCTTGGCACTAGCAAAATACAAATAATATTTAACAATAGCCTTAATAGACATTTGCCTCTGCAATTTCTTTTCTCAGCTAGGGCCAGATTTGAAAGTTCTGGGAAGATCTGAGATAGATTCTTCTCATAGTAATTAAAGGCTAACCAGAAAGAGGGGATCCCAGAAATCTCACCAGTGTCTATTCTTGAGAGATTTCTGGCTAAATGTTGCTGATTTAAGGGACTAAAATTTCCAAACCATGGTCTCACTCTGTGCACGGTTGCTTGTGTGCACAGATGAAAGAATACATTCACAATGATAAACTGAGCACAAGCAAATGGTTTTTTGCTTGTGCATTTGTGCTGACAAGTGATAATGTGTGTGATTGGCACAGGCAGCTGCACAAATGGGTGCCAGTCTGAGGCCCCTTTAAAAATTTAGTCCAGAAGAAAGGACAGTATGTATAAGGCATTTGAGCTTTTGAATGTGTATCCAAACTGACCCTAAGCTTTGCACCTAAATCCACTTCCCTCTCTCCAGCACCCACCTCCCCACCACAAGTTTGTTACTTAATTCTACTTCCCTCTTACTTCAGCTCCAGTCCCGTAACACTTTGGGGCCTTTATTAACTTCCTTCTTAATGTTCAATGTTTCCTACTCTTCTGATCTTCTTCCCAATAGCTCATCAAAAAAAGCAGAGTAGGAGGAAGCCAGGGACCTGATATTTTCTGCACTGTAGCGTGAGGCAACACTCTCCGATGAAGTGAGCTGTAGCTCACGAAAGCTTATGTTCAAATAAATTAGTTAGTCTCTAAGGTGCCACAAGTCCTCCTTTTCTTTTTGCGAATACAGACTAACACGGCTGTTACTCTGAAAACTCTCCATTATTGTTGTTAATCGCTGCTGCTAACATTTGTAACTTGAGAAGTGCAAATGTGTTTCCACTGAGCAGACTGGGACAGCAAGAGGTGAGTACCTGGCACACAGAGCTGCTCACTGTCCCTATGGAATCATGGCTATTACTGTGGAGCGGCTTGTTGTCAACCTTGGAATCACTGATTCTTCAGAAATCCTACCACCCTGGGTAGCGTCTGACTCCAGTTTGATCTCAGCTCCTTTTCTGCTGCAGGGAAAGTGCCACCACTGCCCTCTCCTGTCCTTTCCTTGACTTCTCTTTTCATTCTTACTTTCCCATATTATTCAGTGTAATAATATCTGTGATTCACAAATGGACACGGCAGAGAAGAATTCAGGGGACGGTTTCACCGCCACTTTCTTTGCTGTACCAATAAACCCTTCAGGGCAGGGATTGCCTTTTTTATATGTTTGTCTAGCACCCAGCAGAACAGGGCCAGGTCTGGATTGGGACCTTTGAGAGCTCCCACAATATAAAATACTTACTACAATGGCTACAGTTCAGTCTGCAGGACCATTTTCTCTGGCACTTTTCCACCAACATTAAAATCACTCCAACACCATAAAATAAAGGTTGTTTTATGCGGTTGGTCCTCTGCCCTTCCAAACACCTACTTCTGACAATCTCTCTGTCATCAGCGTAGATTGTGGAAGGAATTTGGGCAAGACCATGTGCTTTAAAAGCAAGAAGTAGGTTCTGAGAGTCAGTGCAGGTTTTGGTTAATGTCCTCTTTCCAACTGATCCTAGTGAGGTTTTTCTTTCTAATGCCTATTCTGAGTTCAGTTGATTATCCTCAAAGTGCACTGATAACAGATCAGTTTTCTTAAACTTACCAAGCAAATTTGACAAAACTGTAGGCTACAAAAGCTAGAAACATCTGCAAATATATTATACGTTATAGGCCTAGAGATTCAATTTCACATGCACAATTGTGTACCTAATATGTGGGGCACGCAGTTATGATTGTACATACCAAACCTAATTCTGGTTCCTGGCATACACAAACTACCTAATTTACATACACAAGCAAGGTAATTGTGCGTGCAAATTAGGCACACAGTTGTACACGTGACACTGTCAAAGGGTGTGTTGTGTCCCTCACTAATTTGGCTGCCCTACTGAAGGATAAAAGCCTGCTACTGCTACCAGCTAACAGAGTCACTACTTAAACTCGCTCAATATAGGGCTGAAGGTCCTGGATTCAAAAGCGGCTGATGACCTGGGGTGGCATGGGGATGGGGACTGTTACACACGCATGCACCTTGCACTATATGAGCAGCCACTGATCAGACATAAGAAGAGCAGCACCTCACTTTGTCACTGTCATAAAAAAAAAAAAAGAGAGAGAGAGATTAGCATTTTCGTTCAGTCTCATCATAAATAGTTGAGACGTAGCAGATTGTCCACATTCCACTGCTATGACATTGACTGATAAAACAAAATAGATGGATGCAAAGAATGTATATTAAGTATGTTCCCTTCAGTCTGTGAAAGTTCAAACAAAATCACATAAACATTGCTTCATGTTAGGACCAACTGTAGGTCAAAGAGTGCCCTGACATGACAAGCTCCAGGAGCTGTTTCACCTTGAAATGTATTAATGTCATTAAAATAAACATCAATAAAATATTCCTGTTTCTTCCCAATTTTGTAGCCTGGTGTTACTGAAATGGAAAACATATGGAAAGTTCCTAAGGACATTAATATTAGTGTTCATGTACAGCTGAGGGCTCTGCCATGCAGGAGAACTAGGTTAAATTGCCATCCATCTTCCCGGGAGCAGCAGAGACTGAGAGAGCTCCGGAAGCCAGTCTGAAACCCTAGGGAACAGTGCTCTGTATTGTCACGCAGGAGATAAGGGTTTGAGCCCCACCACTGGAAGCAGCTGGGGCTACTAGGAATACGGAGGCCAGCCCAGAGCACTAGGGTATAGTACTCAGAAGACTTGGATTACATTCCCAGTCATGTCTCTTCTTCTTCCCTTAGAACAGCAGTGGGAATGCTATGAAGAAAATGTGCTCAGCTTCCGGAGAGGAGGAGGTGTCTTAGATTGGTCAACAGTGAGTCACCACTCCAGGTGGCTAAGGAATAGCAAAGGTGGAGTGTGGTGGAAATGGAGAAAGGGGAGCTGATTTTAGGTCAGCACAGAAGCAGGAGGTTTTTACATGGCCAGAACAAGGATTTTCACCTTTCAGGCTTGGCGGCATTTCTGCAACTTGACAGCCCCTGTCAAGGCAGTGCTTTGTAATGGGATTTTAAAGGAAATCATGACCAGTTATGGGTGATGGGGCTCAGGGGAAGGCAGCACCACATGTTGCATGCAGCACCCTCACTGATTTTCCAGATGTTGGGGGTGGAGCCACCGTTCGCATCACTTTGATGATTGGATTTCCATATGTCAGAGGCAGACACAGAACAGGGGGTGTTTAGCTTACTTCTCCATGACTAGAGATAAGCCAGTAAACCTTTCATCCGACTCCCTCACCCCATGCTATCCCCTAATCCCCCAGACTTCCCCAGGGATGTTTGGACATTTGGATAAAAAGGGGCACAGACCTGAGATCCTGCAACACTAAAATCCCAACACTTCTGCTCAGCTGATTCTGCCGCCTGTTTAAAAAAAAAAAAAAAAAAAAGGAACAATCAGCAAATCTGTCGTGAGCCCCACAATGAAGTTACTGGCTGGCCACAGATACCACAGTGACTGGAGCTGTCTAAGTGCCCAGAAGGATAAGCAGGCCTGACATGGCTCCAATACAGCTAGGTGGTCTGTCCCAGCCAGGGGGCATTTTTAAACCCCTTTTGAGCTACCCATTCTTCTGAACCGATCAGTTTCAGCCCAGAAAACATGGTAGCTCTGAGCTCCTGCTGAAAAACTCCCAGTTATTGCAGCCCCCTCAGTGACAGTGGCTCCTTTGAGGTACATTATTCTTGTTAGATGCAAGGCAACCCAATGTTTTCACTTCCAGCTCCACTGTAGTCTGTTTTCTTGATAACATCTTTTTCAATTATTTTCGTATGTGTCATCTGTTGTTCTCCATTTTTCCCCATCTCCCACCAAGTGGTATCTAGTCAAGGGCCTATCTAGGAATACAGGCTTTTAATAACCAAACAGCACTCCCACCTTCTTTCCTGAATCATTGTCCCTACAGTCTGTTGGCCAGTCCTTTATAACTCTTGAGTGTTAGTTACTTTATCTCATTAGTGGATACCAAATATTCTCCACAACCAACTCTGATGCAATGCAGTAAGTTTCCTGTTGCGGGGTTCTAGCCTTTGCCAGAAGCATATAATAATATGGGTATCACAATAACATTGTATAACTTTATCTTGGTTCTTATATGAATCTCCTTCTTTTTCCAAACATTTGCCAGTCTATAAAAAGCTCCACTTGCCTTCCCAATTCTTGCTTCCACCTCCTTCTGAAGTTGGCCATCTGCACTGATTTCGCTTCCAAGATATACAGACTCATTCACCATGCTGTATTTTTCACCTTCAATCACATACACACCATCATTGCTGACTCCTCTTTCAATGATCACGACTTTCATTTTCTTTTGGCTGACTCTTAATCCCACTTTGGCAGCCTCACATTTGACATTGACAGTGGTCTTTTTCATGGCACCATCATCGGTGTCCAACAGAACAATATCTGCAAAGTCAAGATCTTGAAGTTTTCTCTGCTCCACATAACTCCTGTATCTTCCTCTGATGTTGCTCTTCACATCACAATCTGTCATAATGAAGAAAAGAAGGGGTAATGAGATGCAACTTTGCCACACTCCTGGGATTATATCAAACCAATCGTTTGTCCTTACACCGCATTTTGAACCCTTATGCAGCATCTTGACCAGTGACACTATCTTTCTAGGAAGCCCATATTGTCCTAATATCTTCCATAGCAACTCTCTACAAATGCAGGCAAAAGCTTTGGTGAAATCCATGAAGTCAAAGACTAATCTTCTCTAGAAGGTGAGCCCTTTCACAATCACTTGTCACAGGGTAAAGATGTGATCTATGCACAATCTTTTCAATCTAAAACCTGCTTGCTCATTACACAGCTTTTCCATCTATGACCAGTTTGACTCTGTTCAATAGTATACTGCAGAACACTTTTCCATGTACTGAAAGTAATGTTATTCCTCGCCAATTATTGCACACCAATTGGTTGCCTTTCTTTGATAATTTACAGATCACACCTTTCTTCCAATCCTATGGGCAGAGTTCTTTCTCCCAAACTAAATTACAAAAACTTTATGTAGTTCATATTCTACCACATCCTCACCAGCTTTAAACATTTCAGCAGTGATCTGATCTTGACCAGGCACTTTGACATTTTTTAGCTGTGTAATTGCTTTCTCTATTTCTGCTTCTGAAATTTCTAGCTGCAAAATGTTTATTTCTTCACCTTCTTTGCCTCCATCAATTGGAATTGTTGGCTTTGGTTGGTAGAGTATTTCATTAAAATTTTCTCACCATCGTTCCTTTTGTTCCACTTCTGTCATTAACAATTTTCCATTTTTTTGCTTTTAATACACCACTGTGACTCTGTGATGACAATTGCTTACACCTGAAGCAGCTTCTTAGCATCACCTCTCTCACTGATGCTTCTTCACCTTCTCTCACTTTTTTGTCAAGTCATTCTTTCTTATCTTTTGGACAGAACTTCTTTACTACTTTTTCTTTCTCGGTATACTCCCATTGCAGCGTGTGTTCTTCTTCTTGTCCTTTTGCCTCTGCTGGCCTCTTTAAGACTTTTCTTTCCTCAGTCAATTTCTATGCATGTGCCTGCATTTGCTCTTCTTTCCTTGATCCTCTTGGTCCAAGTGAAGTTGTGGCAGCTTCCAGCAGACATCTTTAACTGAATCCATTGTTCTTCTAGATCATCATTCATTACCCATTGCTCTTGAAATCCATTCAAGAACTGGAGTTTAAAATCCCTCCTGATTCTTACATCAGACAGTTTCTTCCCATCAAATGCCATCTCTCTTTTTTTTTTTTGTTAGCTTGTCTTTTTCGCTTTATTCTAACTGTTCCAATGACAATATGGGGTGGCTGCCTACCTCAGCTTTTGTAAAAGATTGTGTATCTAACAGGGATCTTCTCTGCTGTCTACTTATGGCAATAGAATCCAGTTTCTCAGTGATTCCATCATTTGACTTCCAAGTTAGTTTGTGTTTTCTGGGATGAAGGAAGAGTGTCCTCCCCCTCCCCCTATGCACAGTTTATACATGCTGCCCAGCTCAATTATTCTTTCACCATTGTTTGTCTGTTCCCAAATTCCATATTTACCCATGAAACGCCCATGTTCGAGGTTATTACCACCAACTTGGGCATTAAAATCACCTAAACCCAAATTGATATCACAAGCATAAACCTGGTTTAGTACGGCTTGCAACTTATTGTAGACTGCATCTTTTGCTTGGTCATCATGATCATTGGCAAGTGTATAACACTGGATGATAATTATTTTATCATGCTTTGTAACAAAACACACTTCTATCATTCGTGAGTCAGCTGCTTCCCATTCCTGTAGAGCTTGTGTTGCCATTTTGTTGAGGAGTGTTCTACATGACTATCATCCTGCCTTCCTGAGGGAAACCGTCTGAATGGAGTCTTCCACATCCAGTCCATCTCACTTCGTTCACTCTGAGAACACTAATATTGAACTGAGTCATGTCTCTACTTGACTCAGTTTCTCAGTGTCCCACATGGTTCTCACATTCCAGCACTCAATTTTAGTTTTGATTTTAGCGGCTAGGATCTCTTGTTTCAGGCAACGAACTGACTCATAAGTTTGTTCCACCATCTTCATCCCTCCATTCAAATTCATTTGTTGTTGACTCAGTGATGTTGATCCCCTTCCAGCTGGCTAATTAAGACAGACTTGTATCTAGGCTGTTCCCATAACTAACTTTTTTTTTTATATGGACAGCTAGTTAGCCTGACTCACAACAGCAGGTGGACATGCCTGGTAGCTTAGGATGCTCCCTGTGAAGTAGCCGATGTTTGGGTTGGTAAGACTGAGCATAACAGCACAAATTAAACTGTGTGCATCAGAAGTAGGTTCAGAATTTCCCTGCCACTATGTGTTTAAATCAGATTCTTCACCTAATTTAAATGGAGTTGTTTTGGGGGGTTGAGTTTTTTTCCCTGTGAACAAGGGGCTCTTCATGAAAAGGGAAAAGAAGGAATGATCCCTCTTGGACGCTGTCCAGTTCCTTGGGGTGAAAGCATGACAGGAAGCATCATACCATAAAACTGACAAATAATACTTGCCAGATTTTTCCCAGTTAGACTTTGTCAACCTATACAATGAAGCCCTTGATTCATCCATAAACAAAGTCCCATTATACCTCACCAGGAAAAAGGAGGGGCAGGTGCTTCTACACTCGGAGTGTGAGCAGCAGCTTGATGGATGGTCTCTGTTCTCATCTGACTTAACCCTCTGCATGCCACAGTCATCCTGCTGCGATCGCAGTGAGGACAATTGGAGTGTTGTCAGTGGGAGAACTTGGATTAACCATACTATATACCAGAGGTGGGCAAACTACGGCCCACTGGCCACACCCAGTCCACGGGACCGTCCTGCCCGGCCCCTGAGCTCCTGACTTGGGAGGCTAGCCCCCACCCCCTCCCCCACTGTCCCCCTTCCCTTGCAACTGTGCTGCCTCGCAGGCAGCGCTCTGGGCGGCGGGGCTGCGCGCTTATGCAGGGCAGCGCATCTAGCTCCGGCTGGGCTGCGCGGCTGCCAGACATGCTGCTCTGAGAGGCATGGTAAGGGGGCCGGGGCAGGGCCTGGGGGTTGGATAAAGGGCATGAGGTCCCAGGGGGGCAGTAGGGGACAGGGAGCAGGGGGCGGTTAGATGGGGCAGAGGTTCGTGGGGGGTGTCAGAGGATGGGGAATGGGGAGGAGGGGGTTGGATAAGCGTGGGAGTCCTGGGGGGCCTGTCAGGGGGTGGGGGTGTGGATAGGGGTCAGGACAGTCAGGGGACAGGGAGCAGAGGGGTTTCGATAGGGGGTGGGGTCCCGGGGGGGGATTAGGGGTGGGGGCGGTCGGGGACAAGGAGAAGTGGGGGTTGGATGGGTCAGAAGTTTTGAGGGGGACAGTCAGGGGGCGGAAAGTGGGAGGGGGCGGATGGGGGGCCAGGCTGTTTGGGGAGGCACAGCCTTCCCTACCTGGCCCTCCATACAGTTTTGGAACCCCAATGTGGCCCTCGAGCCAAAAAGTTTGCCCATCCCTGCTATATACAATGCACTTTATGGACCACATCCAAAGTGCCTTCTGAAATCACACAGAGAATGTGGCTCTGTGCGTGCGTTCGCATGCACACACACAGCAACCGCAGCACAAATGGGGCAGCGAGAAAACTTGTCCACCAGCCCTTGGTTCTGCCTTCACAGAAAGCAGCAGGCTTTGCACAACATATCTGCCTGGCCATTGCATGCAGAGCTGGGGGGTGCAGGGTCTTGCCTAATCCCCACCCTCCATACTCCATTTTGGGTGCCTTTGGGTGCCATTTTGAGCCCACAAAGGCTCAAATAGAGAACCCCTGCCCTCCAGGGGTGCAGGTACCACAGCTCTCTGTCTATTAGCTGCCCAAGGTTGCAAGAGGGGAGAGCTGCTTGTACTCTTCCTTCTGCCTCTTTGCACAACAATGGAGCAGCTGAGCATTTACTAAAAATGCCAGGATTTAGTCTATTGGGGGGAAAAAAAAAAAAAAAACCCCACCTCTATTAGTGCTGAACTGGCATTTCCAGGACTCCTCTCATGGAAGTGGAGGGCAAGGAGATTTAGGCTGTGAGGGTATATATAAGAGGCAGAAATATGAAAAAGTTGTACCGACCTTCCCAATGCAAAGAAAAAACTTCTAGTGTTCCTCCCTCAAAACTCTGTCAGCTCCTGTGTGTTGTGCTGAGCAAGGGCTCAGTTCTACAGCTCCCCTGTGCAGAGAACTCCCATTGACTTCCCTGGAGGTTCTGCAGCGGGGAGCCCCTACTGGGTCTGGCCCAAAGGATGGGATTGTTGCAATGTGGCACTGTCGCCCATTAGCTCAAACCTCACATGAGATTCCTGTACTCTGTTTTCTCTCTCCAAGAAGAACGGATGTATTCTTTCCTACACGCAGTGGAATAATCCCCAAATCGTTTATCAGCTCCAAAAGAAGGCAGCTTCAGTCAACTGAAGAAACAATTTCATGTGCAAATAAGTACAGCCCGTTCTGCAAATCCTTACTCACACATGAAGTCCTTGTGTGGCTAGGCCCAGTAGGACACTACTCAGGTGAGTAAGGAATAGTTATATGGCTAAGTCTTTGCAGATTAAAGCTCCTCTGGATGTGCCAGAGAAGAAACAACCCAGAAGCACCAAGCCTCAAAAAGGCCTGATACTGGAACATTCATCCTCAGCTCCCATATCTCATGCTATGGTTAGATTATAAATTCTTTGGGGGCAGAGGCTGTGTTTTTTATTATATGAATGTACGTGTATGTAAAGCACCTTGTACAATGGGAGTCCTGATCTCAGACTCAGGCCTCTAAGTGCTACCACAAAACAAAGATGACGACGACGAATTCAGAAGAAGCTTAGGGTGCTCAGGACTTTGGACAGACAGTACATTGGTATTACATATATCAAAAGCTGAACTGCCTGCATTATTGTGGGAGACTTTAAACAGCAACCCCACCGGATGTTTGCGTGATAGATATTTTCTTCCAGATGTGGATGACTGAGCCACAGAATTAAAAACAGAAGGTAAGCAAGTTATAGCTTGAAAACACAAGTAGCCAGAATGTCCGTAGTGAGAGGATGTTGTGGAATTTTCCTGAAAGCTGTCCTCACCTGGCTGACAGATCACAATTCCTGTAATTACTGGATATGCAGAATGTATGATCCTGCCATGTTCCTGGCTTCAACAACAGTATCGACAGTACCAGCTTGGCTCCAGACTCTGCCATCCATGTGGCTACACAGGAGGATAAAGCAGCTCTGAGTTTCTAATAAATGGTTTAGAATGCACGTCATAATGTACATTTCATAGGACTTTATTAAAAGAGAGATACAGTTTTATCATATTAAATATAGATTTAGATGGAAATGGAATGGTTACTGAGAGACTACAGGTGCCCTGATCCAGTAGCATCAGTGGGGCTGCATGGGCATATCAATTCCCAGTGGTGTAGCTGGATTTCTGTCCTTTCACAGGCCGGCAAAAGCAGTGACAGCAGGAGAAGGAAGAGAAGTAGCTGACCCCCATGTAACTCAGCATACATAGATTAGACAAACAGAGATTAGCGTAGATGCAGTTCTGGTTTTTTTAAGAGAATGAAAAAGATTAGCTCATGCGGAAAGTAAAGGAAAATACTATTTTATTTATTTACTTGGGGCCAGATCCTGACACCCTTACCTATCTTGTGTAGAACCTGATTCCCTCACAAAGTCCTATTGAAAACAATGGGGCTATTTGAAAAGTAAGATACTAGTCAACATGAGTGAAGGTGGCACAGTCTGGCCCTGATTAAATACCATCGGTGTGCTGGTCTCTGTAAAAGGCTCTGAAGAAGCCTAGATTCTCTTCTGTTTAGAAAAACACAGGGAACTCTATGTTAAAATGGGAATGTCCATGGAAACTCTAAAGCATGCAGGTGTTCAATGGGACATCCAAGTGGTCAGCATTGAGGCACATCAATTTGAGAATCCATTTGGAAGCTGGCTATTCTCTTAAGAAGCTCTCATTTGAAATCTAGGCCAGAGCCTGAGAGGGTAATTCTAGTGATTATTACAATATCCCATCTCTTCCAATTTTCCAGATGCTCTGATTTCCTGGTATGTTCTCCAAACAGGTCAGATTAGGTAGAAGCAATGTAATCTAGTGGATAGTCAGAAGGAGTGATCTAGTGTATAGGACACTAGGAGTCAAGAGACCTGCATCTATTCCCCGTTCTGCCACTGATAGACTGTGTGACCTGGAGGAAGTCTCTTCACCAGTCTGTGCCTCTATTTCCCCTCCTATCATGAGTCTGTCTTGTCTATTTAGGTTGTTAGCTCTTCAAGGCAGAGACGCTCTCTTATCACATGTTTCGAGTCCCGATCTCAGCCGGGAGCTCTAGGAGATACCATAGCACAATTACTGACACTAAGGCTATGGCCTCACTAGACCTTAAGTCGACATAAGCTACATCACTCAGGGGGGTGTATTAGCCACCCCCCTGAGCAACATCATTTATGCTGACTTAAGTGCCAGTGTGGACAGCGCTACGTTGGCGGGAGAGCTTCTCCCAGTGACATAGCTACTGCTGCCTGTGGGGGCTGAAATAAGTAAGCCAACGGGAGAGCTCGCTCCCATCAGCTTAGAGTAGCTGCACAGAGAGCTCACAGCTGAGCAGGTGCATGAGCACAGCTGCGCGGCTGTAAGCTCTCTGGTATAGCCATAGCCTAATACGCCTAAGGTTTCTGTCTTCTGTATTGCCAGTAGCCCAGGAAGCAGCCTGCTCACCCTACAGTGTGCAGACTGTATTTGCCTTGCCAAAATGAATAGCCTTTTGTAACCCAACTTGAATAATCACCTTTTCTCCTGCTTAATGAAGCATAATGCAAGCTTCGGGGGGGGGGGAGGGGGGGGGGAGGGGGCGGTCTGCCTGTCACTTTTCATGAAGCAGCATGTTTACAAAATGAATGTTCTCTCTCTTTAGAGAATAATGGCATGACAGGCAAGTAGTGGCTTAAAGTATTATTTTCTCCCTTCATTATACAGCAGCACAGAAAATCCCATAAATTATTCATATGTACTTCCCAGGGAAGAAAGAAAGATTTTTCCTCATCACCCCAATATTCTGTCATAAGAACATAAAAAATGGCTACATTGGGTCAGACCAAAGGTCCCTCTAGCTCAGTATCCTGTCTTCTGACAGTGGACAGTGCCAGGTGCCCCAGAGGGAATGAACAGAACAGGTAATCATCAAATGATCCATTTTCTGTCGCTCATTCCCAGCTTCAGGCAAAAAGAGGCTAGGGACACCATCCCTGCCCATCCTGGCTAATAACCATTGATGGACCTATCCTCCATGAATTTATCTAGTTCTTTTTTGAACTCTGTTATAGTCTTGGCCTTCACAACATCCTCTGGCAAAGAGTTCCACAAGTTGACTGCGTTGTGTGAAGTAGTACTTCCTTTTGTTTGCTTTAAACCTGCTGCCTATTAATTTCATGGGTCAACCCTAGTTCTTCTGTTATGAGAAGAAGTAAATAACACTTCCTTATTTACAAAAACAACAAGGGGTCTGGTGGCACCTTAAAGACTAATAGATTTATTAGGGCATAAGCTTTCTTAGGTAAAACACAACTTCTTCAGATGCATGGAGTGAAAATTACAGATGCAGGCATTATATAATGACGCATGAAGGGAAGGGAGTTACCTCAAAAGTGGAGAACCAGCGTTGACAGGGCCAATTCAATCAGGGTGGATGTAGTCTTTGGATGGAGGTTTACTACAGGAATTGGTTCCTGGGTTTGAGGTTTGCTACAGGGATTGTTCCCTGTAGCAAACCTCGTTGCCTACTCTGTCCCCATATCTACTCTAGCGACACCATCAGAGGACACAACCACATCAGCCACACTGTCAGAGGCTCATTCACCTGCACATCTACTAATGTTATATATGCCATCATGTGCCAGCAATGCCCCTCTGCCATGTGCATTGGCCAAACCGGACAGTCCCTATGTAAAAGAATAAATGGACACAAATCGGACATCAGGAATGGTAACATACAAAAGTCAAAAGGAAAAGGAGTACTTGTGGCACCTTAGAGACTAACCAATTTATTTGAGCATAAGCTTTCGTGAGCTACAGCTCACTTCATTGGATGCATACTGTGGAAAGTGTAGAAGATCTTTTTATACACACTAAGCATGAAAAAATACCTCCCCCCACCCCACTCTCCTGCTGGTAATAGCTTATCTAAAGTGATCACTCTCCTTACAATGGGTATGATAATCAAGTTGGGCCATTTCCAGCACAAATCCAGGTTTTCTCTCCCTCCCCCCCCCCCCCCCAAACCCACTCTCCTGTTGGTAATAGCTTATCTAAAGTGACCACTCTCCTTACAATGTGTATGATAATCAAGGTGGGCCATTTCCAGCACAAATCCAGGGTTTAACAAGAACGTCTGAGGAAGGGGCGGGGGGGTTGGAAAACAAGGGGAAATAGGTTACCTTGCATAATGACTTAGCCACTCCCAGTCTCTATTCAAGCCTAAGTTAATTGTATCCAATTTGCAAATGAATTCCAATTCAGCAGTCTCTCGCTGGAGTCTGGATTTGAAGTTTTTCTGTTGTAATATCGCAACTTTCATGTCTGTAATCGCGTGACCAGAGATATTGAAGTGTTCTCCGACTGGTTTATGAATGTTATAATGCTTTACATCTGATTTGTGTCCATTTATGCTTTTACGTAGAGACTGTAAAAGAGATGGCTAGTGGCGTTCTGTTATTTTCTTTGTTAGGCCAGTCCTGTAGTAGGTGATGATGAAGATGTCATCAATATAGCACAAGTAGAGTATTGATGACATCTTCATCATCTGGACCCATGGAAAGGAAGCCCCTGAGGAATTCCACCATGATTTCAACAATTTCCATCCCACCATCAACCTCAGCCTGCTCCAGTCCGCACAAGAGATCCACTTCCTGGACACTACAGTGCTAATAAACGATGGTCACATAAACACCACCCTATATCGGAAACCTACTGACCGCTATTCCTACCTACATGCCTCCAGCTTTCACCCCGACCACACCACACGATCCATTGTCTACAGCCAAGCTCTGCGATACAACCGCATTTGCTCCAACCCCTCAGACAGAGACAAACACCTACAAGATCTCTATCAAGCATTCTTACAACTACAATACCCACCTGCGGAAGTGAAGAAACAGATTGATAGAGCCAGAAGAGTTCCCAGAAGTCACCTACTACAGGACAGGCCTAACAAAGAAAATAACAGAACGCCACTAGCCGTCACCTTCAGCCCCCAACTAAAACCCCTCCAACGCATTATTAAGGATCTACAACCTATCCTGAAGGATGACCCAACACTCTCACAAATCTTGGGAGACAGGCCAGTCCTTGCCTACAGACAGCCCCCCAACCTGAAGCAAATACTCACCAGCAACCACATACCACACAACAGAACCACTAAGCCAGGAACCTATCCTTGCAACAAAGCCCGTTGCCAACTGTGCCCACATATCTATTCAGGGGACACCATCACAGGGCCTAATAACATCAGCCACACTATCAGAGGCTCGTTCACCTGCACATCCACCAATGTGATATATGCCATCATGTACCAGCAGTGCCCCTCTGCCATGTACATTGGTCAAACTGGACAGTCTCTACGTAAAAGCATAAATGGACACAAATCAGATGTCAAGAATTATAACATTCATAAACCAGTCGGAAAACACTTCAATATCTCTGGTCACGCGATTACAGACATGAAAGTTGCGATATTACAACAGAAAAACTTCAAATCCAGGCTCCAGCGAGAGACTGCTGAATTGGAATTCATTTGCAAATTGGATACAATTAACTTAGGCTTGAATAGAGACTGGGAGTGGCTAAGTCATTATGCAAGGTAACCTATTTCCCCTTGTTTTCCAACCCCCCCCCCCCTTCCTCAGACGTTCTTGTTAAACCCTGGATTTGTGCTGGAAATGGCCCACCTTGATTATCATACACATTGTAAGGAGAGTGATCACTTTAGATAAGCTATTACCAGCAGGAGAGTGGGGTGGGGTGAGGTATTTTTTCATGATTTGTGTGTATAAAAAGATCTTCTACACTTTCCACAGTATGCATCCGATGAAGTGAGCTGTAGCTCACGAAAGCTTATGCTCAAATAAATTGGTTAGTCTCTAAGGTGCCACAAGTACTCCTTTTCTTTTTGCGAATACAGACTAACACGGCTGTTATCTGAAACCTGTCATACAAAAGTCAGTAGGAGAACACTTCAATCTTCCTGGACAGTCTATAACAGATTTAAAAGTAGCTATACTTGAACAAAAAAACTTCAGAAACAGACTTCAAAGAGAAACAGCAGAACTAAAATTCATTTGCAAATTTAACACCATTAATTTGGGCTTGAATACGGACTGGCAGTGGCTGGCTCATTACAAAAGCAGCTTTGCCTCTCCTGGAATTGACACCCTCTCATCTATTACTGGGAGTGGACTACATCCACCCAGATCAAACTGGCCCTGTCAACACTGGTTCTCCACTTGTGAGGTAACTCCCTTCCATTCATGTGTCATTATATAGTGCCTGCATCTGTAATTTTCACTCCATGCATCTGAAGAAGTAGTGTTTTGCCCACGAAAGCTTATACCCTAATAAAATCTGTAGTCTTTAAGGTGCACCAGACTCCTTGTTGTTTTTGTGGATACAGACTAACACGGCTACCCCCTGATACTTAACTTGCTTATTTACTTTCTCCACACCAGTCATAATTTTATCGACCTCTATCATATCCCCCCTTAGTCATCTCTTTTCTAAGATGAAAAGTCCCAGTCTTATTAATCACTCCTCAGACAGAAGCTATTCCATACCCCTAATCATTTTTGTTGCCCTTTTCTGAACCTTTTCCAATTCCAATATTTTTTTTTGAGATGGGGCGATCACATCTGCACGAGGTATTCAAGATGTGGGAGTACTGTGGATTTATATAGAGGCAATATGATATTTTCGGTCTTATTATCTATCCCTTTCTTAATGATGCCCAACATTCTGTTTGTCAGAGAGGAATTCCACCATACAGAGAGAGAGCTTGGTTTAGAGGTTAAAACAATCAGTCAGGGGACATAGGCTGTAACCCTGGTTCTGTCACAAACATTCATGGTGACCTTGGGTGAGTCATTTTAACCTCACTGTGCTTCAGTTTGTCCGTCTGCGTAATACAGATTTAAAAAAATACTGCCCTACTACACAGGACAGTAATGAGGTTTCATTCATGTTTCTACAGTGCTTCAAGATCTGCAGAAGGAAGGTGTGACAAACAGGCAAAAGATTGTTATAAATTAGATTGTGAAAAAAAGAAAAAGTGGACAAGAATAAATATCCAGAAGCAAAGTTCATTCTAAGTAGCGTTGGTGTATTTCACAACCAGTGATCATATGGCTATGATTTCTGATTGCTACACCACTTGGTTATCTGCATTGATTCCAGGGAATAAGACAATATGCAATGGTCATTAAAAGTTCTGGGTGGAGATGGGCCCAGATTAAAAATCCTAGATCCAGCCTCTACCCTGAACTTCGAGGTCTTTCAAAATCTGAACACAGATCTGGATCCAGATTTTGCAGCTGCTGATGGGCCCGAGGTGAGGGACTGTGGAGCTGTTATGGAACTCAGACTATTTTGATAGTGCATTTTTATTTTCTTCTCCTGCTCTTGAAGCTGATTTGTAGATTTCCATTGAGATGACCATATTTGGTCTACCAGTGATGGAGGGCACCACATTCCAAAGACCCACTGTTTTGCATCTTGCAACTGGGTGAAAATTAAATAGTTTCCAGACAAGATCCTCAGCTGGTATAAATAGGCATTGCTCCACTAACTTCAGTAGAGTTCAGTAACTATTTACACCAGCTGAGGATATGAGCCTACATGTGTACATTTGTTTCTTTAATCACCCATAGCAAGTCAAATTTAAATCTCATCATTTGAGAAAAAAATATCTGAACTACAAGAAAAGTTCTCTGAGTGCATAAAATCAACTCTGCTTCCCCAAATTCATTGGCAGCAGCATATAATAAGGGGCAATGATAAAGTCATACCAATGCACCTAGGAAGCTGTACCTTGGAAGCATAAGGATGACTATGAGCCGCCAATGTGATATGGCTGTGACAAAAGCTAGTGCGGTCTTGGGATGCATCAGGCGAGGTATTTCCAGTAGAGATAAGGAGGTGTTAGTACCGTTATACAAGACACTGGTGAGACCACATCTGTAATACTGTGTGCAGTTCTGGTCTCCCATGTTTAAGAAGGATGAATTCAAACTGGAACAGGTACAGAGAAGGGCTACTAGGATGATCCGAGGAATGGAAAACCTGTCTTATGAAAGGAGACTCAAGGAGCTTCACTTGTTTAGCCTAGCTAAAACAAGGCTGAGAGGAGATATGATTGCGCTCTATAAATATATCAGAGGGATTAATTCCAGGGAGGGAGAGGAATTATTTAAGCTCAGTACCAATGTGGACACAAGAACAAATGGATATAAACTGGCCATCAGGAAGTTTAGTCTTGAAATTAGACGAAGGTTTCTAACCATCAGAGGAGTGAAGTTCTGGAACAGCCTTCCAAGGGTAGCAGTGGGGGAAAAAGACGTATCTGGCTTCAAGACTAAGCTTGATAAGTTTATGGAGTTAGGCTATCCCATCATACCATACATTTTGGCAATTAATTGATCTTTGACGATTAACGGTAAATATGCCCAGTGGCCTATGATGGGATGTTCGATGGGGTGGGATCTGAGTTACTACAGAGAATTCTTTTCTGGGTGTCTGGCTGGTGAATCTTGCCCACATGCTCAGGGTTTAGCTGATCACCATATTTTGGGTGGGTGAGATTCTGTGGCCTGCGTTGTGCAGGAGTTCAGACTAGACGATCATAATGATCCCTTCTGACCTTAAAGTCTATGAGTCTAAGTCACACAGCAATAACAAAGAAGTAGTATCATGCCTGCCTATGTCAATAATCCTGGTTCAAGAAGAAGGGAAGTCAATTAAATTGGCACAAAGAGGCAAAGTCAGCTTATCGGAGGGAAAATGAAAACATTTTTCATCAGGTGGTGCTAATGCCAAAAGGGTCAATACACATGAAACATTAAGGCAGCAAGTTGATATCACAGCTTTCTATGGATAGCACAGAGCACCTGCAGAGCAACACCTGCATCCAACTCAACATTTAAACTGTGTGATTGGACATCTTAACTTTGCAGGAGTGTTTCTTTTCCCGGAAAGGATGCAGACTACCTCCACCCAAAATAAATCTCATTTTAACACAGAATGAAACTCCCTTTGTGATTACACAAATCTCAGCTGCAGAAACGCACAGAAATATGAGCTATAATACTAGCAACTAATCAACCTCTTTTTTCTACCTGAAGAATTAACTGGAGAGACTGGAACAATTTCTGCTTGCAGTCACCCAGATGCAAACCTGAAGTCGAGGTCGGAGCATCACAACCATGTAAGTAGGTGCAGTATTCGGCACATTGTATCTTTGATCGTAAAGGCCCCGATTCAGCAAAGCATCCCTATTCAGGACAGCACTTAAGCACCTCTCATGTGCATAATTCCCTCTGAAGTCACTGAGATGTAAGTGCATGCTTAAAATTAAGCATGTCCTTTAGCGCTGTCCTGAATATGGTGGACAGAAACACATGCTTAAGTGCTTTCCTGAGTCAGGTCCAAAGTGTGCGGGATTTCATGAATGCTCTGCTGATCCCTACATCTATTATCTTTCACTCATTGATTCAGAAAAGGCACATACCCATGACTAAACCTTCTCCAACACGTCCATCAGCACTGTGAAAAATTTTGCGTAATGCCTTCACAACACCTGTCTGAATAATGTCATACTAGAACACCAAGCATTTTCCCCTTTTCTACACCAAATGCTATTGTTTATTTTCTCTGTCCGTATCATGATTAAAATGGAATCCTGGTGTAAACGAATGTAATCAGCTTTCCCTAAGTGAAATTTGTATAGAGAAGAGCTTTCATTGCTTTCAGTATTGAACTAGCTTTATGTCTTAAATCTTTTGGGATAATGTGAGTGATTAGTTTTTAAACTGTGTTAAGTTTAAAGACTCTCTCTTTACCACATTTTCCTCTCAGGCTCACAGGTTACAATTAAATATGGCAAACCAAGTACAATGGACATTTCATGCCACAGTAGAGCAAAATCTGAACTGATGTACAAAAATTGAACATGGCCAGTATTGCTGCTGAGTCACTGCGGTGGTTGGTTTTGAAGGGGTTCTGGGCTAAGCTAATTCCTGGTGCAGCTCCAGTGACTGTGGTAGGCTTAAAGGATGGATTTTCACTTTTTAGAATCATACAAACTAGAGCTGCAAAGGGCCTGTATTGCAATAGGCCATCTTCTCCATCCCCCTGGGGTCTATGCAAGCTGTTGCCCTATAGAATTCTCTTTGGTATTTTATCTCAGTGAGTTCTAAATGACAGTAATAATGGGGCTGCCACCACTTCCTTTCAGTGGTTATTTCAGAATTTAAAGGATCTCACCATTACGACATTCAACTTAAGATTTCCTTTGTTCATATTCTTTTCATTACTCCTAAATTATTCCCTTCAGTCCATAATGAACATTTCACCTCCCTCCCTGATGTTTACATCATTCAAATATTTGCAAGTTGTATTTTGCCCTTAGTCACTCTTTAGCCTTAGACATATTGAGCTTATTAGTCAATCCCTCCAGCCGTTTAAGTGGTTTTGTTGCAGATCTCTGAATTCCCTCTGATACTTTGATACTCTGATATATATGCAGCACACTATATATTGGGACATGTATAACCTTGAAGAGTTATAAGTCTGTCGAGTGAGTTTAGTCAAAATGTGTATTATCCACGTTCTCCAGGATCCTTTGCTTTTTATGATAATTTATCAGTTTAAAAAAGCTCATTGTTTCATTATTTTCGCTGGAGGCAATCATTCTGATTTAATTATAGAAGTGAATCAGAAATGTAGGACTAGAAGGGACTTCAACAGGTCATCTCTAGTCCAATCCCCGCAATTATCCCACAAGGCATCCTCCATATGCGGCTATCAAGCTTTGACCATCTTCAGTGATGGTGATTCTCCGATAGACAGAGCTGCTTGCTTCACTGATCAATCTATTCTTTTAGGACCAGCTTCTGCTTCTTTTGAAGTCAATGGCCAAACCGCTATGGGAGCAGGATCTGGGTTGTAGTTACTGGTGCAAATTCAGCCCTCATGTAACTCGATTGACTTCAGTTGGGTTACATAAAGTTTAATTTTTGTCCCAAAATAGTTTAATATATAACCAGAATGTTCTCTGTTGCAGCTTAAGGCCCACTGCATCTTATTCTGTCCTCAGAGCTACCAGTTAACTGAGCCCTGTCCCCTTCATAACTTTCCTGACTTTGAAGTCAACTAGAGGCCACTCCTTACTCAGAGCAGATTGTAAAGTTACCGTCTAGCCTATTATGAGCACCTCATTATGAGCAAGGACCATGCTGGTTCTGTGTCTTGTACAAATTCTGCATTTTTAAGTGTCTGTACATGGTAATAAGAAAAGGAGTACTTGTGGCACCTTAGAGACTAACAAATTTCTTTGAGCATAAGCTTTCGTGAGCTACAGCTCAGTTCATCGGATCTGTAGCTCACGAAAGCTCATGCTCAAATAAATTTGTTAGTCTCTAAGGTGCCACAAGTACTCCTTTTCTTTTTGCGAATACTGACTAACACGGCTGCTACTCTGAAACCTGTACATACTAATGGCTCTCCTCCTTGCTCTCCTGAGCAGTCAAGCGAGGGCTGTGATAACTAAGTCCAAAAGAAATAACTAATACATCTGGACATCTATGTAATCTTGACAGAAGATTAGCAATAAGAGCACAACAGATGAGTGGGGACTGGGTATCTCCTAACCTAGGGCATACACCAAATCACAATTATTAATCCCTATGTGTTAAACATTTACCCAGCTGCTTTCTGGGAAAAACATTTAAGACACAAAAATGTGCTCCTATTCCTCATGTGACAAGAAAGAATAGGCTAATCCCTTGGTTCTGGCTAGTCTAGAACCTGTGAGTGATGTATTAGCATATTGTGTCGGAAAATCCCAGTTTTCAACAGAGAAAGATTGCAAAATATCAAAAAAATTTTTACAGACTCTTTCAGCAAACGGCACCAGGGTGGCTGTTCTTCAGGGTACTCATGAACAGTACAGTAGGAGGTTTATTTGACCACTGCATCTTCTGCTGGTGATCACCCAGTGTTTAGGGGATCTTCATCGCCAACTTCATCCTATAGACTCCAACCATGCATTGAAAACCAGGGGTGTGCCTAGGTGGTTCTCAAACCACAAATTGGGCCTTAGACAATATGGTCTAAGCTAGGATCTAAGCTTCTTCACTGTTGAAAGGGAATTGGCTCAAGGGGAGCCTGAATAGCTGCTTGTCTGACTCCTCCTACACACACTAGTGGCACAATAATAAATTATCATTGAAAAATATTGATAATTATGAGAGCTGAACAATCTAATATTTCTAAATATAAAGGGCCAAATTGTTTTTTTCAAGCAAAACACTCATTGGGCCAAATCCTGTAAGGCACTGAGTGTCTGCACTAACCCTAACTCTGCCACTCACGTTGGCCTCAGCACCTCACACAATGGGCCTTTGACTTTACTCAAAGTTTTGCCTGAGAAAGGATGTCGAGATTTGGAGCTTGTAATTTATCTCATCTCACTCTGAGAGGCTATGCTAAAATAAAAGATCTGGAATGTCATAGCTATAAGGCTTTTAGGGGAATTACTAATAGGCCATTAATATATTTCCCGGATAGCTAGAAACAGCTAGGGGAGGGATAGCTCAGTGGTTTGAGCATTGGCCTGCTAAATCCAGGGATGTGAGTTCAATCCTTGAGGGGGCCATTTGGGATCTGGGTCAAAAATTGGGGATGGATCCTGCTTTTAGCAGGGGGTTGGACTAGATGACCTCCTGAGGTCTCTTCCAACCCTGATATTCCATGATTCTATGAAGTCGCTGTGTGCTCAGCTTCTTGACGCTCAACACAGCCCAGGCATATGTTAATGGCCCAGATGCACTCTTGTTAGCTTAAATAATATATGTCCGGCACTACTGAAATGTGCGTAACAAGTTTCCTCTTCTTCCTTCTGCATGACTCTTGTGGTCTCGTCTTGCCTGGGTCACACTGTTGGGCAAAAGCAGGAGGTCACTTCCTCTGCTGCAGATGTTTCCAAAAGTCAGATCCGTCTTGATGGGAAATCAAATCTTCGCAGTTACAGAAAGCAGCGTTGCTTTACGTAGGTTTGCCACAGATTGAGCTTCACTAAAATCAAGGGCTCAAACCAAAAGAACCCTTGGTTCACAGGATAGTCTTCTGCTTTTAGATATGTATGGATGAAACTACTGTTGAATGTAATGGTACTTAGAATATAATAATTTTCACCAGATAAACCGGTCTGATGGGCTGTTGAACAAGCTGGAGAACATGGCAAAAAGGGGCACAGTGAGGTGCAAAGCTCTCTCCCTTTCTCTCTCTGTGCATCTATTTATTCATCTAACTTAAGTGTTTAGACTGCACTCATCACCACAGTATCTGAGTACCTATAAGCAATATAATCAACCACTTGTTCTATTCAGTTGAGTCAGCAATAAGTAAAACTAGTTCTATTTCTTTAAAAAGTAGCAACAAGAAACAACATTCTTTAAGAAAAAATTAAGGTGTAAGAGAAATTGGAGAGAAAATACACCAAGGATCATAAGAAAAAAAGGGAAAGAAATAAACAAACAAGAATGGGAAAGAAAAAAAAAAACTAGTGGAGGGATTTTGGTAGCACTGTTTGACTGAGAGTGCTTTTAAAAATGTTAGATAGGATCTTCGAACCAGCTAGTAGCATTTGCTTACAGATCATTAGGGGCATAGTGAGGTGCAAGGGGATAGGGGAAGATGTAATTAATGAAAACAAAGCCTTGTATGAATTGTAAACGCCTATGGAACAAATGCTAAGGATGTTACTTCTACTCTTACACACACTGAAGTCACCAGCCAAATTCTAATTAATGTCAATAAATGTAGGAGCAGGCCCTCAAGTAAGCTCCCATGGAAATCAAAGGAGTCCTGTCATTCTGGAGCAGAAAGAGCTGAGTTCTATCTCTGCTGCTCTGTGGCTTTGGGGTACAACAGAGGTGACAGCCAATGATTTTCCAGTCTGATATCTTTACAGTAAGTTACTTAAAAAAAAAAAAACAAAAAATAACCAGGGTCCTGTCATTTAATCACTGGGGCATTTAACTGAATTACCATGGGCCATAGTTTCCAAAAAAGCAGCCTCCTTTTCAGTGGGCTCAGTTTCAGTGGGCCTCCCACCCGCATGTCCATGCACTCCTAGGCAGAGGAGCCAGTGGCTCTGCGCGCTGCCCTCGCCTGCAGGCACTTCCCCCCAGCTCCCTGTGGCTGTTGTTCCCAGCCAATGGGAGCTGCAGAGCCAGCACGTGCTGGGAACAGTGTGCAGAGCCCCCCGGCCACACCTCCCCTAGGAGCTGCAGGGACACGCTAGTCAGAGTCAGGTAGGGAGCCTGCCAGCCCCGCCAACCCTCTCCCCCTGCCCAGCACCAGCAGGGGTCCCAAACCACCACCCCTAACAGTCACGGCACCCCCAGACTGCCCCCTCCCCAAGAGCATCCACAGCCCCGCGACCTAAGTTTTAGTTAGGGATATATAGTAAAAGTCATGGACAGGTCACGGGCCATGAATTTTTGTTTACTGCCTGTGACCTGTCCATGACTTTTACTAAAAATGCCCGTGACTAAAATGTAGAGGTGCCCAGGATGTGCTAGTGCTTTCCAGGCACTCAAAAAAATGCCCTGAGGAACTTTCAGTGTAAGGACAGACAGACAAGCAGACAGAGGTTAAGAGAGGGTGAACAACAAACGGACTTTTTATGCAAGAATCAGGCAGAATGGCAGTTATAGGGCTTAATTATAGACAGAGTACGGGTCTTGTGGATGTACTGAGATAGGTTATCAATGACTTTTCTCTCCTTAGTACGAACAGTCAGCGCAATCTGAAAGCGAAACAATTTTCTACAGGGGAAGTTAAGGCTGTTTTTAGTAAATGTTTTTGGTGGGATTAACAAGTGAGCAGCATGACACACATATACATGGTCTGCGTTGTAAAGCACAGCAAGTGGGCATGATGGAGCGGATCTGAGGTTTGAGTAAAAAGACACTTTCCTGTGCAAAATTCCCTCTGAAGTTGAACCTAAAGAAAGGATTATTTTGTCTGAATTTAAAAATCTGAAGATGGCCCTTGCTGATGGCACCAGACTGATAGCTGGGGGAGAGAGAAGGCCTCTGTCCACAGAATAGAGACCACATGCTGGGCAGAGGGGCAGGCTTCCCCACATTGTCTCTCCAAAGAGCCTCAGCCCCGATGTGGAAGGGAAGCACATTCTCTTTGTGTTGTACATTCAGCCCTTTGTCTTGTGGTTCAGTACAGCTAAAAGGGGTCAGATGGGTCTGAGGTCAACAGTGGTTTTTATGACATGGACATCAACATTTAAACATTTTCCATCTTTAAAAGCTGAAAATACTGAGCCTGGAAAATGTAAGTAGAAACTGGGTGAGCTCACACCCTCCACTTTATCTTTTGCAACTTTCAACTTTCTATTTTAGTGGCCAGTAGCTTGGCTGATGGGTTGATGTCCATAGCCCCATACTATTCCCCAGATAGTTGCCTGCCTCCATGAAGCCTGATCTTGCACTCTACTTGGTTCCCCTACCAATCCCGCAAGCAGACATGAGACAAAACTCTAGTATCGCAGCTGTTGGCATGGGGTGGGGGAGCACTGCTCCATGGATACCTATAGGGAATCCTCCATCCAAGCTTACTGGAGCAAATAGTTCAGCTAAAGCAACCAAGATTGAATGTACATAGGAGGAGACTATGTTATGGGCAGGCCCTGTGGGATTTCAAAGTCAATGGAGCATAGTCCCCTCTGCACCCAGAGGATTTCCCATCAGGTGTGATGATGCTGTTACAGTTATATTAATACTCACTGACTCCCACCTTGCTTCCTAGTGCGCCAACCATAAAGGATTCAGCCAATGGCAGAGGTCCGTGGAGTTACACTAGAGTTTGATTTGGCTCTGGATCTTTAAAATTGACCACTGCACGGATGGTGTGTGTAGTGAGATGGCCAGCACAGAGAGATTACAAAAAGTCACACCACACTTCCTTTCTGCAACAAAACACTTACTGAAGAGCATTTCTGCATTCTGAATGAGAAGCCTGGGACCTGCCTCTTACGGGTAGGTTACTAAGAATACCCCAAAACCACATTTGTTGAAATTCTTATTGACTCTTCTTATTCACCAAAGTTTCAATTTGAATGTTCAGGGAGAACCACCGAAGACCACACCAGGGAAAAGACAAATTATAACAAGTGCAGCCTGTTCTCACAAATAAACCAACAGGGCAAGCTGCACGGAAAGGACACTGTGTATTTCTGCTGGTGGAGGACAGACACTAGATGGTATCAATTACCATCATGCCCTTTAGCGTACATGGACTAATAGTGAAACCAACTCATAGGGTTTTGTTGTTTTTTTACACAAGAAAAAAAAAAACAGATCACACTGTCAGCTCATCTAATACACTATGCCTCTCAGGTCCTGCTGTGGTGCTTCTTTTAAATCTGTGTTTCTTTAAGGGTTGGACTCTGATGGAAGGCTTCGTAGACAGTCTTTGTGAGATGGAGGCATGGATCAGCATTCATGTCACACTCCCCGTCAGTGCCTGGCCCGAGCCAGGGAAGCTAATGATCCAACCAGTGGATCAAATTTGTGATGGATCCTGGTCATGTGCCACCTGAGGCACATTGCGCATAGGCTAAGACGACTGGCTGGCTGCCAGCGACACACAACCTCTTCACCATGGTGTTTCTTTGCCAGCTCCCCACAGCTGCCTGAAAAGTTGCTCACACTCTTGTTGATATGTTTGATGTAGAAAACATTGAGGTGACGTCATCTGGATAGATGCACGATTGTTCAAGCTCTCCTGGATTTCTTGTGCTACTCGGAATTCCTGCTTGCCTTGGTTTTGTCTTTATGAAAGTTTTGTCTTTCATGCCAGTAAAGAGCTGTTTATACAGTCAATAAAAACTAGCACAAAACTAGCCTTTAGGCTCATAAAGAGTCTGAGATACATACGGCCTGAGTCAAAGTACTAAGATCATAATTTTGAAAGAAGCCCAAGGGGATTAGGTAGCTGACTCCCATTCCCATAGGATCCCTTGAAAATCCAGCTTTAATGTTTATTGAACCTCATGTTCTAGAATGACTGTATTCTGTTTATGAAGGGTAAATAAGCCAAGTGTATCATTAGTCTCCTATACAGCAGATTTACAGCTCAAATTTTCAATCTAAGGGATTTGGATATTCAGTTCACTTAGGCAGTTTTGAAAGTATCAGTTTCAACTAGAATTAATCAAGGCCCTTAATTTTTTTCCCCCCTCACTGATTTTTCCCAAGAAATGCCTGGGTTTTACAAAAGTTACTATTCTGTTTTTAACTGATTTTCATGCAAATTTTGGACCATACAAATAAATGAAAATACAGATTATGTTAAGAAAATCCATTACATTAGGTAGATGTGCTTATGTTACTATAAAGTAGTCTAAGTCTAAATAAAAGGCTGTCTGTTAAAGTAAGTCAATGTAGTGGAAGATACGCATGCGTGCGTTTGTGTGCGCGCGTATTGTGATAGACCCAGGCCAGTTGGGTACAGCAGAGTAGCCATATTGGGATCCAGGAAGTGGGCGGCCAAAGCCCGACCACTGCTAAAGGATCCCCCCCAAGCCTGGGGGGTGGTCCACAGGACCTGGAAAACCAAATAATTACGGGGGACAACTAATGAACAACAGGGACAGGAGTGCGGTCAAAGGGTCAAACGAAGGGAACCTGACGGGGACACCGAGCAGAGAACACTGGACAGCGCCCACTGCTCCTCAAAGGCGTCAAGGGAGTCAGTGGACGCCACCCAGAGGAACTCTGCCCGGAAGCGTGAACGGACAGAGGATCGGAAATAGGCCCCACAGTTGCAGGAGACTCCATCGGCCAACCTCCTCACCCTGGTTTTATAGATGGCCACTTTAGCCAGGGCCAGGAGGAGGTTGACCAGAAGGTCCCGCGACTTAGTGGGGCCACGGACAGGGAGTGCATAGATAAGGAGGTGAGGGGAAAAGTGCAACCAAAACCTTAACAAAATATTCGTGAGGAGCCAGAATAGGGGCTGCAGGCCTGGCGCACTCCAGATAGACGTGCGCCAGGGTTTCCCTCACGCCGCAAAAGGGGAAGGTGTCCGGGATTGGGTGGGGTGAACCGCGCCAAGTACACGCCTGTGCTAATGGCCCCATGAAGGAGCCGCCAACTGACATCCCCAGGGGGCCTCGGGACTAAGGTAGAATATAGGCTAGCCCACCGGGGCTCCTCACCCTCTAGAGGTGGCAGGAGGTCCCGCCACTTTGTGTGAGGGCGGGATGCGAGGGTGAGATACAGCAGAGTAGCAGAACACAGATATCCTGGCCACTGGATTAACAGTTTTCTGTTCCCTGACTGACCAGAGCAGGGGCTGCTCCAGGCTAATGAGAACACCTGTCTCCAATTAACCTGCAAAGAGTCAGGTGAGGCCATTAAGCTAATGTGACCACCTGACTCTAATTAAGGCCCCTCTGATAATATAAAAGGGCTCGCTCCAGTCAGGCAGAGGGGAGCCAGAGGAGAGGAAGTGTGGCTGAAGGGCTGGTTAATGAAGACACCCTCAAGCCCTTGGTAAGGAAGCCCTAAGGTAAGGGTGAAGAAGGGAGAAGCAGGAGAGCTGTGGTGAAGTGCCCCAGGGAAAGGTAGCAACTTTGGCAGTGAAAGGTTGGCTGCCAACAGCTGCTACCATTAGGGTCCCTGGGCTGGAACCCAGAGTAGAGGGCAGGCCTGGGTTCCCCCCAACCCACCACTACAGAAACACCTTCTGGGAGGGAAAAACAAGACCCTGTCAGGACAGGAGGCTAAACTGTTTTGGCATGAGGCTGTAGGAGCAACAGAGATTGTGGGAATTCTCTCACCAACCTCCACTGCTGGCTTATGATAAGGGCTCAGTAGACTGTATCCTTGGCCCTAGAGAGAGAAGGGCTACGTGGAGGGTTGCAGTGAGCCTCTGAAGCTAGCATAAACTGCCTGGATGTGCGGGACCCATGGGGACAAGGTTGGAGCTCTGCCACAGTATGTACTAATGGCTCTATGTATTATGCAGCTAAACACGGTTCATTAAATAAACAACAGCATTAAACTGTTTTTACTTTTACTTTTCTCTATTTGTTGCTTTTTTCTGTTGTCCCGGCCCCCAATTTTAATCCTCAATATTTACCCAGAAAATTGTGAAGTTAATTTTTGCACCAATTTTTACCCATTATTCATTTTTGTAATAAACACCAATAAATTCCTGGGAAATGTGAAACAAAATGAAAACTGAAAGTGAAGGGCCTAGGGACTTATTAATTATTATGATTACTATTACTAAAATGGGACTACTTCCAGCCATGAGCACTACTGGCAGTGTTAGTAGGTTCAGGCCCTACCTCCTCACTCATGAGAATGAGACTTCTCTTACATGTTAGTGCAAAGCCAGCATTTGGAAATCCCAGCTGCTACTACATCTGCAGTCTGAAAATGGTTTTACATCTTTAAGAGAAGTGGAGCAGAATCAAAACAAAACTTCCAAGTAAAATCACTCGGTTGAAGTCAGCTTCATCCTTTCAGTGAAGGAGAACCTCATTTCCACAGGTGTCTTAATGTGGACCTCATTAACATAGAATCATAGAACTGGAAGGGACCTTGAGAGATTATCTAGTCCAGTCCCCTCCACTTGTGGCGGGACTATTTATCTAGACCATCCCTGACAAGTGTTTGTCTAACCTGCTCTTAAAAATCTCCAGTGATGGAGATTCCACAATCTCCCTAGGCAATTTATTCCAGCGCTTAACCACTCTGACAGTTAGGAAGTTTTTCCTAATGTCCAACCTAAACCTCCCTTGCTGCAATTTAAGCCCATTGCTTCTTGTCCTATCCTCAGATTAAGAAAAACAATTTTTCTTCCTCCTCCTCGCAACAATCTTTTAGATACTTGAAAAATGTTATGTCCACTCTGTGTTCTCTTTTCCACCTTAAACAAATCCAATTTTTTCAATCTTCCTTCATAGGTCATGGTTTCTAGACCTTTATTCATTTTTGTTGCTCTTTTCTAGACTCGCTCCAATTTGTCCACATCCTTCCTGAAATGTGGTGCCCAGAACTGGACACAATACTCCAGTTGAGGCCTAATCAGAGCAGAGTAGAGCAGAAGAATTACTTCTCATGTCTTGCTTATGCCACTCCTGCTAATACATCCCAGAATGATGTTCGCTTTTTTTGCACAGAGTTACACTGTTGATTCATTAGCTGGTGGTCCACTATGACCCCCAGATCCCTTTTTGCATTACTCCTTCCTAGGCAGTCATTTCTCATTTTGTATGTGTGCAACTGATTGTTCCTTCCTAAGTGGAGTACTCTGCATTTGTGCTTATTGAATTTCATCCTATTTACTTCAGACCGTTTCTCCAGTTTGTCCAGATCATTTTGAATTTTAATCCTATTCTCCAAAGCACTTGCAACCCCTCCCAGCTTGGTATCATCTGCAAACTTTATAAGTGTACTCTATATGCAATTATCTAAATCATTGATGAAGATATTGAACAGAACCAGACCCTGCAAGACTCCATTCCTTATGCCCTTCCAGCCTGACTGTGAACCACTGATAACTACTCTCTGGGAACAGTTTTCCAACCAGTTTTGCACCCACCTTATAGTAACTCCATCTAGGTTGCATTTCCCTAGTTTATGAGAAGGTTATGCAGGACAGTATCAAAAGCTTGATAAAGTCAAGATATACCACATCTACCGCTTCCCTCCTATCCTATCCTTGTTACCCTGTCAAAGAAAGCTATCAGGTTGGTTTGACACAATTTGCTTTTAACAAATCCGTGCTGACTTACTTATCACCTTATTATCTTCTAGAAGTTTGCAAATTGATTGCTTAATTATTTGCTCCATTATGTTTCCGGGTTCAGAAGTTAAGCTGACTGGTCTGTAATTTCCTGGGTTGCCCTTATTTCCCTTTTTATAGATGTGCACTATATTTGCCCTTTTCCAGTCTTCTGGAATCTCTGCCGTCTTCCATGACTTCTCAAAGATAATCGCTAATGACTCATCTCCTGAGTCAGCTTCTTGAGTATTCTAGGATGCATTTCGTCAGGCTCCGGTGACTTGAAGACATCTAACTTGTCCAAGTAATTTTTAACTTGTTCTTTCCCTATTTTAGCCCCTTCTGATCCTACCTCATTTTCACAGATATTCACTATGTTAGACATCCAATCACCACCAACCTTCTTGGTGAAAATCTAAACAAAATTCATTAAGCACCTCTGCCATTTCCACATTTTGTGTTGTTATTCCCACCACCCTTCCCACCTCCCTGAGTAACGAGTCTAGCCTGTCCTTGGTCGTCTTCTTGCTTCTAATATATTTGTAGAATGTTTTCTTGTTACCCTTTATGTCTCTGGCTAGTTTGATCTTGTCATAAATATAAAGGGAAGGGTAAACCCCTTTAAAATCCCTCCTGGCCAGAGGAAAAATCCTCTTACCTGTAAAGGGTTTGGAAGCTAAAGGTAACCTCGCTGGCACCTGACCAAAATGACCAATGAGGAGACAAGATACTTTCAAAAGCTGGGAGGAGGGAGAAAAACAAAGGGTCTGTGTCTGTCTGTCTGATGCTTTTGCCGGAGACAGAACAGGAATGGAGTCTTAGAACTTTTAGTAAGTAATCTAGCTAGGTATGTGTTAGATTATGATTTCTTTAAATGACTGAGAAAATAGCTGTGCTGAATAGAATGAATATTCCTGTCTGTGTGTCTTTTTTGTAACTTAAGGTTTTGCCTAGAGGGATTCTCTGTTTTGAATCTAATTACTCTGTAAGGTATTCACCATCCTGATTTTTATAAAGGTGATTCTTTTTTTTACTTCTATTAAAAGTCTTCTTGTAAGGAAACTGAATGCTTTTACATTGTTCTAAGATCCAAGGGTTTGGGTCTGTGGTCACCTATGCAAATTGGTGAGGATTTTTACCAAACCTTCCCCAGGAAGTGGGGTGCAAGGGGTGGGAGGATTTTGGGGGGAAAGACGTGTCCAAACTCCATTTTTTCAGGAACCCAGATAAAGTTTGGTGGTGGCAGTGGAAATCCAAGGGCAAAGGGTAAAATAATTTGTACCTTGGGGAAGTTTTAACCTAAGCTGGTAAAAGTAAGCTTAGGAGGTTTTCATGCAGGTCCCCACATCTGTACCCTAGAGTTCAGAGTGGGGAAGGAACCTTGACAGATCTCATTGTATGCCGTGGCCTTTCTATATACTTGTGTTATTTGTTTATATTCATCCTTTGTAATTTGACCTAGTTTCCACTTTTGGGAGGACTCTTTTTTGATTTTTAGATTATTGAAGATCTCCTGGGTAAGCCCGGGTGGTCTCTTGCCATACTTCCTATTTTTCCTATGCAGTGGGATAGTGTCCTCTTGCGCCCTTAATATTGTCTTTGAAAAACTGTCAACTGTCTATTGTTTTTCCCCTTAGACTTGCTGCCTGTGGGATCTTACCTACCAACTCCCTGAGTTTACTAAGTCTGCCTTCTTGAAATCCATTGTCTTTATTTTTTTTGTTCTCCCTTCTACCATTTCTTAGAATCATGAACTCTATCATTTCACGATCACTTTCACTCAAGCTGCCTTCCACTTTCAAATTCTCAACCAGTTCCTCCCTATTTGTCAAAATCAAATCTACAACAGCCTCTCCCTTGCTAGCTGTCTCCTTCTGAAATAAAAAAAGGTCTCCAAGAATGTACTGGATAATCTGTGGCCTGCTGTGTTATTTTCCCCAATAGATGTTTAGGTAGTTGAAGTCCCCTATTACTACCAGTTCCTGTGCTTTGGTTGATTTTGTTAGCTGTTTAAAAAAAGCCTCATCCACCTCTGCTTCCTGGGTAGGTGGTCTGTAGTAGACCCCTGCCATAACATCACCCTTGTATTTTTACCCCTTTTATCCTTACCCAGAGACTTTCAACAAGTAGGTCTCCTATTTCCATCTCAATCTCAGTCCAAGCGTGTATGTTTAATACATAAGGCAACACCTCCTCCCATTTTTCCCTGTCGATCCTTCCTGACCAAGCTGTACCCTTCTATACCAACACTCCAGTCATGTTCATTATCCCACCAAGTCTTTGTGATGCCAACTATGTCATAGTTGTGGTTTTTTACTAGCATTACGAGTTCTTCCTACTTATTCCCCGTACTTCTCACATTCGTATACAGACATCTAAGATACTGATTTGATTCCCTCCCCCACCCATTTCAATTTTTGTACCACAAATGATGTGTTGATATTTGGGGATTTCTCTGCATTCTTTACAACAGACAAAAAATTATTCTACAGCAACAGCATTCAAAATACCAGCATAAAAAAAGTGCTGTGGTTTATGCAAGACAATAAGCAGGTTGATTTCATTTCAAATATGCAGGTGAAGAAGCTATGAATGGACGGTACCAGAAACCTACCCATGTGCCTTCACTAATTTGTTGTCTGCTTCCTTTCTATTTGAAGAGTCTTTTTGATCCCTCATTATTTCATGGCATGATATATGTACTAAATTCCAAAAGTATTATGAGTAGGATTCTCAAAAACATTCATTAACTTCAGTAGGAACAGAGATAGGCCAGCGCTGGGTGCTACTGAAAAATCTCTCTCATTCAAACAAATTAGATTAGATAGATAGTGCTAATGCCACCCTGTTTAGCCTATACCAGTACCATCATGGCCCAGAACCACAAAGGTACTTACTCTCCTAACTTCCATTGATTTAATTCCTTTGAAAGCAA
The DNA here is from genome assembly GCF_015237465.2 of Chelonia mydas. Taxonomy (NCBI): domain Eukaryota; kingdom Metazoa; phylum Chordata; order Testudines; family Cheloniidae; genus Chelonia; species Chelonia mydas. The sequence continues at coordinate 16,112,434 of NC_051253.2, read as the reverse complement.
TGAAAGTTAGGCCATGTCTACACTACGAAAGTACTCCGATTTTACAGAAGTCAATTTTTGGGAACAGATTGTATAAAGTTGAGTGCATGCGTCCACACTAAGCACATTAATTCGGCAGTGTGTGTCCACAGTACCGTGGCAAGCACCGACATTCTGAGCAGTGCACTGTGGGTAGCTATCCCACAGTTCCTACAGTCTCTGCTGCCCATTGGAATTCCGGACTGAGCTCCCAATGCCTGATGGGGCCAAAAATTTGTCACGGGTGGTTATGGGTAAATGTCATCAGTCAACCCTCCCTCCCTCAGTGAAAGCAACAGCAGTCAATCATTTTGCGCCCTTTTCATTGGATTGCCTGAGCAGATGCCATAGCACAGCAAGCATGGAGCCCGTTCAGCTCACCGCAGCAGTTATGACCATTGTAAACACCTCACGCATTATCATGCTGTTTATGCAGAACAGCCGCTGAAAAACAGGCGAAGATGTGACGGCAGCGCGGTGATGAGGAAATGAACACAATTTATCTAAAACCGCTGTCCCCAGCAATTTGGAGATCATGGTGTTACTGTGATAGGCTCATGCCGTGGAACGCCGATTCTGGGCCCGAGAAACAAGCACAGAGTGGTGGGACCGTAAAGTGTTGCGGGTTTGGGATGATTCCCAGTGGCTCCGAAACTTTCGCATGCGTAATGGCACTTTCATGGAACTTTGACTTGCTTTCCCCTGCCCTAAAGCGCAAGAATACCAAGATGAGAGCAGCCCTCACAGTTCACAAGCGAGTGGCAATAGCCCTGTGGAAGCTTGCAGCGCCAGTCAGCTACCAGTCAGTCGGGAATCAATTTGGAGTGGGCAAATCTACTGTGGGGGTTGCTGTGATGCAAGTAGCCAGCGCAAACTTTGAGCTGCTGCTATCAAAGGTAGCAACTCTGGGAAATGTGCCAGTCATACTTGATGGCTTTGCTGCAATGGGATTCCCTAACTGTGGTGGAGCAATAGACAGAACGTATATCCCTATCTTGGGACCAGACCACCAGGGCAGCCAGTACATAAACTGCAAAGGGGAATTTTCCATGGTGCTGCAAGCACTGGTGGATCACAAGGGACGTTTCACTGACATCAGCGTGGGATGGCCGGGAAAGCTGCATGACACTCGCATCTTCAGGAACTCTGGTCTGTTTGAACAGCTGCAGGAAGGAACTTACTTCCCAGACCAGAAAATTACTGTTGGGGATGTTGAAATGCCTATAGCTATCCTTGGGGATGTAGCCTACCCCTTAATACGATGGCTCATGAAGTCGTACACAGACACCCTGGACAGTAGTAAGAAGCTGTTCAACTATAAGCTGAGCAAGTGCAGAATGGTGGTAGAGTGTGCATTTGGACGTTTAAAGGGTCGCTGGCGCAGTTTACTGACACGCTCAGACCTCAACGAAATCAATATTCCCATTGTTATTGCTGCTTGCTGTGTGCTCCACAATCTCTGTGAGAGTAAGGGGGAGATGGTTATGGTGGGGTGGGAGGTTGAGGCAAATCGCCTGGCTGCTGAATACGCGCAGCCAGACACCAGGGTGGTTAGAAGAGCACAGCAGGAAGTGATGCGTATCAGAGAAGCTTTGAAAACCAGCTTCATGACTGGCCAGGGTACTGTGTGACACTTCTGTTTTGTTTCTCCTTGATGAAAGCCTGCCCCCTTGGTTGCCTCTAAATTCCCTGAAAGCCACCTGCCCTCCCCCCTTCGATCACAGCTTCGATCACAGGAAATAAAGTCACTATCATTTAAAAAACATGTATTCTTTATTAATTGATTATAAAAATAGGCAGATAACTCACAAGGTAGCCCAGGTGGGGTGTGGGAGGAGGGAAGGAAAAGGCCACTTTAAAACTTCTTGAATGACAGCCTTCTATTGCTTGGGCTGTCCATTGGGGTGGAATGGTTGGGTACCCGGAGCCTCCCCGCCTCCGCATTCTTGGGCATCTGGGTGGGGAGGCTATGGAACTTGGGGAGGAGAGAGGGCAGTTAAACAGGGGCTGCAGCGGTAGTCTGTGATCCTGTTGCTGTTCATGAACCACCACCAGACACCGGAATATGTCCAGCGTTGCCTTATGCCTCCTCTGATCTTCCTGCTGCCACCTCTCCTCACGTTCATCAGCCACTTTCCTGTACTCTGCTATTGTGTCCCTCCATACATTCTGCTGAGCCCTGTCAGTGCCGGACAACTGCATGAGCTCAGAGAACATTTCATCGTGCGTGCATTTTTTTTGCCGCTTTATCAGAGAGCCTTTGGGACGGAAGAGGGAGGCTTGAAACGTTTGCAGCTGCTGGAGGAAAAAAGGGAGTGAAGATGCATTTTACAGAACAATGGCTATACTCTTTCACAGTGAACATCACTATTCACATTACATAGCACATGTGATTTTGGTACAAGGTCGCATTTTGCATCTTACATTGAATGCCTGCGGCTTTGGTGTTCGAGATCACACACGCAGTGCCGGGCAACAGAATTCGGCTTGCAGACGGCCATGATAAGCCATAGTCTTTCGGCTTCTGCAACCTTCATAACAGCAGCGCCCTCCTCTCCCATACCAAGCAAAGCACATTGAGTTGGCCATTTAGTGCTGCGGTTTTCCTGTTAACGTGCAGCAGCAGAAACCAAACTAACCCCCCACCCCCATCCAATTCTCTGAGATGATTGCTTTACCCCTCACCCCACCGCATGGCTGGTATCAGGGAAGATCCAGCCAACCCTCTTCCCCCCCCACCATGTGGCTAACTGCGGGGAGGATTTCTTTTCAATCACAGGCAAACAGCCCAGTAGGAATGGCCACCTCTGAATGTCCCCTTAATCAAATTCCCCTATTTCAACCAGGTTACCATCAACGATATCACTCTCCTGAGGATAACACAGAGAGATAAAGAATGGATGTTGCTTGAATGCCAGCAAACACCGGGACCATACGCTGCCATGCTTTGTCATGCAATGATACCAGATTACCATGCCATGCTTGTAGCAAGTAAAGTGTCCTACCATGGAGGACGGAATAAGGCTGCTCTCCCCAGAAACCTTCTGCAAAGGCTTTCAGAGTACCTTCAGGAGAGCTTCATGGAGATGTCCCTGGAGGATTTCCGCTCCATCCCCAGACACAACAACAGACTTTTCCAGTAGTTGTACTGGCCACAAATGCATCCCAAGTCCTCACGGCTACTTAATCATTAAAAAACACTTGCTTTTATAACATGTATTATATTTTAAAAGGTACACTCACCAGAGGTCCCTTCTCTGGCTTCATTCGGTTGGGAGGGTATTTCAGTCAGGGTGATAAAAAGATCCTGGCTGTGGGGGAGAATAGTGTGCTGTGTGCTCTCCTCAAGCTCGTCCTCCTCATCTTCCCCGTCCGCAAAATCTTCAGGCATGGCGGAGAGTACCCCATCATCGGAGTCCACGGATAGCGGTTGGGTAGTGGTGACGGCCCCCCCTAGAATTGCATGCAGCTCAGCGTAGAAGCGGCATGTCTGGGGCTCTATCCCGGAGCGTCCGCTTGATTCTTTAGTTTTCTGGTACGCTTGTCTGAGCTCCTTAAGTTTCATGTGGCACTGTGTTGCATCCCTGATGTAGCTTCTGTCCCTCATGGCCTCGGAGATTTGAAATGTTTTGACATTTCTTCTTTTGGAACATAGTTCTGATAGCACGGATTCTTCTCCCCATACAGCAATCAGATCCAGTACCTCCCGTTAGGTCCATGCTGGAGCTTTTTTTCGATTCTGGGACTGCATGGTCACCTGTGCTGATGAGCTCTGCATGGTCACCTGTGCTGATGAGCTCGCCTGGCCAAACAGAAAATGAGATTCAAAAGTTCCTGTGGCTTTTCCTGTACACCTGGCCAGTGCATCCGAGTTCAGAGTGCTGTCCAAAGTGGTCACAATGGTGCACTGTGGGATAGCTCCTAGAGGCCAATATCTTTGAATTGCGTCCACACTCAACCTAATTCGAAACGGCGATGTCGATTTCAGCGCTAATCCCCTCGTTGGGAAGGAGTACAGAAATCAGTTTTAAGAGCCCTTTCTGTAAAAAAAAAAAAATGGCTTCGTTGTGTGGACGGGTGCAGGGTTAATTCGATTTAACGCTGCTAAATCCGACAAACTCATAGTGTAAACCAGGCCTCAGGAACCTAAACTCCTTTGTAGATCTGTGTCTATCTGAACTAGGCAACCTTCTGTTTTAAGAGACCACATTCCAGCAACCCTAAATGAACTGAGTACAAAGCTGAACACACTGCTGCTTCACTCTTGGTTGAACTCCACCTAGATTTTTTTTTTTTTTTTGGTCAGTTACGGCCTGACCCAAAGCCCACATCTCTCTGTTAGGTTTACAATGCACCATTAAAAACAAAAAACAGCCCTGTGTTTCAGTATTTGCTTGTTCTGTTACTATGAATCTGAATAATTTCAACATAAAGTTAAATAAAAACTTAAATGAACACATGGGCCAATTCACTTACTATAGACAATTAAAGTACACCACAGGTCAGGCCCATTATTGGAACAGATTTACACCAACTCAGGATTTTCCCCTGAATACCTGTAATTTCTGAACAACGAGGGTTAAAGTGTGTCAAGAACTTAAGCTGTTTCTGGAAGAAGGAAATCCAAGATGTGTTGATTAACTGTTTTATTTTTCTCCTTTACAATTACCCTTTGTACTTTACCCTATTTCTCACATACCCTGAAATCCTGGCCTGATCCTCTCTCTCTCTCTCTCGTGAATCACAAGGATTTGGACTATCTGATAGGTACGTCAGCTTGTTACTCTTTGTTCCTTGTCCTCTGACCGATCAAGCCACCTACACACATCCTGCCAGCAGGTGTGTTAAGAGGGAGTGCCCCTGGTGTCAGCCACTGCTGTAACTTGGTACACACTTTAAAGATGAAAATACCATCAAAGCAGCCGAACAGCAAGCACCATCAGCCCAGCAATTAAACTGTCAGGGTTTTGATGTGCACAGTGTTCCGCATGTTCATTAACACTTTCCTTACCTCTTAGTGATGACATCTAGATTATACACTAATTGTGACACACTACAGGAAATCTGATTAGCCCGTTTTAAATGATTTTAGTTTCAAGTTGATGTTACTTTCCCCTGACTCTTGCCCATTTCAGCCTATCACAATAATACTCACAGTTCTCATTTCTTTGCTTATACAACCCTCTAAATTACTCAGTGGTTTGGGTAACTTTAAGGGTTGTGCAATAGGTTCTTCCACACACAAAGATCATCCTCATAGCTTCAGTCTGCATTACTTTCCTTTTTTAGATTAAGGGAAACAGCAAAAGAACAAACAAATACATATTCTCCATTAGACAGAGGAAGAGACACAGCACAATGTGGCTGTCTCACTTGTAATATGCTGCCCGCTTGAACTGAACCTGCTCTGCAAAATGGAAAGTGGAAACAGGCAGGCGGACTGCTTAGAAATGTAAAGGCACAGCATGCAGAAAATTGTCCTACCAGCTAAAAACACACTGACAGAGTGTATGTCCAAACTTTTAAAACACATGTTCATCCTCTGAGCAAAGTTGAGTAAATAGGCTGTGCATAGAAATGCCACAAGCAGTCAAGCACTCAGACTGCTAGGTGAGGATTTCAGCTGGTGGATCTAAGTAGCCAGATAGTTTGTGGGTCCACCAGCAACAACCCTGGTCTTCCCTGTCCCACTTCCAAATCCGTCACCCACACTGCTATAAAGAGAGCAGCCATAGCACACAAGGAGCTGGTTTTGGAGCCAACCTCCAACCATGAAGCACCATGGGTAGGGTGTGTTTCCCATCAGGGATTTGAGTCACTAACACACACCTTGACCCATGTAGGCCTCGGGTTTTGGCTTCTCAGGCTAATGGTAAATAATGTAGGACAAATTGATACTTCCAGAAGTTGGTCTAATACAAGATAGTACCTCACCCACGTTGTCACTTCCAAAAGATCTCTATTTAACTATTACTGTCAGCATTTAGGGAAAAACTCCTCAGTGCACCATCCTCACTCTCTGCTCCACTTAGTCCCCCTGGTGGGAATGCCAGGTGGCAGCATGGCTAGGTGGTGTACAGAATGGAACAACTTTGGATGGTGTGAGGGAGGCTGTCTGAACAGAATATGCTGGTGCACAGGGAGTTTATGGCCTACCAGGGGATTCACAACTACATGGATTAGGGTGAGCATTTGCAGAAGGGCCTAAATTAGTTAGGCACCCTAATTCCATTGAATTTCAAGCGGAGTTGGGTACTTAACTCCCTTAGCCCCTTTGAAAATCTCAGTCTAAATGGTCCCAAAACCTGGCATACAGGGCATGGAGATGGTTGGGCTGCAGAAGGTGCTCACAGGAGTTGCTCCACCCTGGAGGAGTGCCCCTCACTTTCTATGTGATGGGAGGGGAGGGCTCGAATTGCCACCTTAAGGGAAAAATACAAATACCTTCTGCCTTATTTTATTTTGACAAAGAGTTTAATCCAGCCACCACCCAGGTGTGTGCTGAGCCATAAGGCCCCAGGCCCAAGGCAATGCAGAGATGCACAGAGCAGTCCTTTTAAATGTGTGGGAAAGAGTTTCACCACCATATCCCAATTTAGGAAAAAACTAATTAGAGCAAGGATTAACTCAGCAAAATGGTGAGTCAGCTCTTAGCATCAAACACTTAATTGGTATTCCCGATTCCTGAACCCAATGACAGCAGATGGAAAATTTTATATTTAATTGAGTTTTAATGAAGCAAAATTTCCACACACAGAGAGGCTTAATATTAGGATCTGAGGTTATCACCTTCTCAAAGCCAACGTCCCTTCTGACCATTTTCACTCATAAAAGGATCCCAGGGCTTAAATGCTGGGGTGAAGCGTGCTACAGAAAAAGCTAAGCTTGAGCCGAGAAGGCGTTTTTCAGAAGAATGAAAAAAGTGAGTCCCTAGCTTAGTGTCCTGGCCAACTTCCAGTCTGGGGAATTACAATCTGCCTCCTTAAATTTCCCCCTACAGTTTCAATTGGGCACAATATTCATTTTCACTTCACGTTTCTACACCGTCAGCCTCACACTGCTAAACAGTTGCTGACAAAACTTGGCTGCATTTCAGTGGTGGGTAAAGCGATTCCTTTGCAGATAACCTATACAGAATTTCAGGAGCCTTTGTGATGTGGAGTGTAAGATATTGTTATCACTACATCCTACAGTTCGGTGGCATTTGGAACATGAACCTGTAAAGTGCTGACTATTCTGAGCACCTGCTAAGTTATTGGGAGTTAAGGGCACTCAGCAGCTGGCAGAATCAGGCTCTCAACGCCAAAGTTCTGTGGCTGGATTCTACAGCATGGGTCAGAAAACAAGAGCTACAGCTAAAGTACCAGTTGTCCTGAAGTGAGCTGTCTAGAGAGGACGGAAGAGCAATTCTGGTTTGGGCCAGCTTTTGAGGTTTCAGAATTTGTTTTCATTCCACACTGGAACGAAAACAAAACCTTTCAAACTTTTTCACAAAAAATGTAATTGTGTCAAAATGTCCATTTTTCGATTAAACCTGAGCTTTGAGTCAGATAGGTGTGCTGGGGCACGGCAGGGATACGGCAGACCCAAGTTCAAGTCCTTGCTCAACCTGAGACCGAACCAAAATTTTTCACCCCAAAACACTCTGAATCAGGTGGAGAAGGGATTTGAACTTGGGTCTATCATCAATTAGGCCAGCACCCCTACTCACCAGTAGTCAGTCTGAGTCTCTCTCTCTCTCCTGCGCACCCCCGATAAAACCATATGTGAAATATTTCCATCAGCTCTAGCGCTGTCATCAATATAAGCACACACTTTGAGCTGGACTCTGATCTCAGAAAAGTTTTAGACCAGTGTAATTCATGACTTACACCTGTGTAATGTGTAAGACTCAGGCCCTTTGTCCAGAAAATAATTTTTCATTCATACACAACAAATATAAGGCCCAGTCCTGAAGCCTCTCTCCTACGAATGTCAGCAGCAGGTTTTCTACGTGAGGGCTATAGGACTGGGCCCATACCCCCAAATCCAGCTGCTTCTTTGCAGGACAGACACCAGATTCAGTGTAACTGAGAACAGAATCTGATCCTAACTCCTGATTGCTTGTGATATTTTTGGCCGAATAGTAACACCATCCAATAAAGTACAGCAGGAAAATGCATTCTGCATAACTTGTGTCTAGTTTCACTTTCTCCCGTGCTGTAGGTGGGGTTTCAGGAACAGCAGAAATTATATTAATTGTCATCCCATGGGTGGACTCAGTAATAAACTGCGCTGGTGTTGAATCTCAAAAGTGACTTTTTATTTCAAATATGAGCTAGAGTAGCCGCCAGGGCGATTTCATCATCACTGATTCTACCAGTGTGAAATGTAGAGCTGGCCCAAAAAATTACTTGCAATACATTATTCACTGACTGTCAAAAAATATATATAATGACTATTATTCAACCAGCAATAGAGCCAGATGAATAGTCAAAACCTCAGTTCACAAATTACCATGTAATGGAAACAAATTAGTCAGATAAACTCTTTGAAATATTATTCACCTAGCTCTAGTGAGATGCTCATGTTGTTAGCTATCACGATTTTATCATGAGTCTTGCAATATTGTGCTGTTTGTCTTAAAGACCTAGCTCCTGGAGTCCACTGATTACATTATTATTATTATTAGTTGTATTGTGGTTGCATCTGGGTGTCTCAGTCATGGACCAGGACCCCATTGTGCTAGATGCTGTACAAACACACACAAAAGAGAACATGAGAATCTCAGCTTTCATTAAAAAACAGTAATTTCTAGCCTTCATGAAGGCACATAAAAGGTTTGAAAAGGTGAATCCTAAAGCCACAAGATGAATACCACCCATCCACCCCCAATATTTATTATTTAAAAATCTTCTGATTTATAACCAGTCTCAGGATTTTGGGAGGTCCAGCTCATGCTTTCTGAATTCATAGGCTTGGCTATACTGTTGTTGGTATATGAACAGTCTGTTGCTTCCCACGTGATTTGCTCTCCATGCTACTAGCAGACCCAGGCAAGGATTTTTTCCCCCCCCGTGCGCACGTGCACACACACACACACACACACACACACACACAATGGTACACATGGAACAACAAATAGTCAAGGCTTGTGAGACAACTTCTTCAAGTGGTTTATGGGAAGGTACTTTGGGATTTGCCCTGTTTCTCTTCCTTATCATCATTAGACTCTGCTCCCAGCCTCTTCAGTGGTATTTATGAAAGGTTCAATCTATATCGGATAGATAATCCCAGAGAATTCTAATACTATGCCAAGGGAATTTGGAGATGGAGAATTGCTAATGGAGATTTATAAGAACTTGGCTGGCTTGCACTTGCAGTTCCAACTAATCATTAAAATACGTTGTTCTTCTCATTCACCCATTTATTCACTAAAGGGCCCTACAGATTTAATTTTGATTTATTTCCACTAGTGACTTGCCCTCTGAGTGGCCCTTTCAGGTATGATTTCCTTAGATACGCATTGATGCTCACCTCACTTACACATTTGTAGTACAGTGTGTAAATCTCTCTGCAGGTTTGGACGGGGTTGATATGAACAAATGCCAGGCTGGACTAAATTCATAGATTCGTCGTGTTTAAGGCCTGAAGGAGCCATCAGATAGCCTAGCCCAGGGATCGGCAACCTTTGGCACACGGCCCATCAGGGAAAGCACCTGTCGGGCCAGGCTGGTTTGTTTACCTACCATGTCCGCAGGTTCAGCTGATCGCAGCTCCCACTGGCCATGGTTCGCCGTCCCAGGCCAATGGGGACTGCGGGAAGGGCAGCCAGCACATTCCTCAGCCCACGCCGCTTCCCACAGTCCCCATTGGCCTGGGATGGCGAACCGGGGCCAGTGGGAGCTGCGATCAGCCGAACCTGCGGACGTGGCAGGTAAACAAACCGGCCCGGCCCACCCGGGGCTTTCGCTGGTGGGCCATTTGCCAAAGGTTGCCGATCCCTGGTCTAGCCTGACCTTCGGTATATCATAGCCCATTAAATGTCATCCAGTTACCCCCATACTGAGCCCTATCACTTGTGTTTGACTAAAGCATAACTTGTGTTTAGTTACATCATACCTTCCAGAAAGACACCCAGTCTTGATCTGAAGACATCAAGAGATGGAGAATCCACCACTTCAACAGGTAGTTTAACCACTGGACCAAATCACCCTCACTGATAAAAATTGGTGCCTTATTATGAACAAATTTCAATTTGACTGGCTTTAACTTCCAGGCTTTGGTTCTTGTTATGCCTTTCTTTGCTCGGCTAAAGAGCCTTTTAGTACCCAGGATTTTCTTTCTATGCACTGTAATCCGTGACCTATCTTCTTTTTGATTATCTAAACAGACTGAATTACAAGCATCTCATTTTCACCAGCGCTTGAATCATGTTTGTGGCTCTTTCCTGCACCATCTCCAATTTTTCAACTCCTTTTCAAAAGGTGGGCACCAGAACAGGGCCCAGTATTCTATTATGGGTCAATGTTCCTTCATTATGAAGCCATCAGAGTCTAAGTAGAATTTTTTTAAAAAAATCTCAAGCCATCTGAGCTAGACTCTCACGCGTGTGTTAACTTCCAAATGTCAGGCCTGAGTATCGTATAGCATGGACCAGCAAGATAATTCCTACACCATCAGGTGTGTCCCAGCAGTCATACACCACATACCCACCTCTCAGTTTCCCTCAGAGTTCAGGCTCCAAGTTGGTCTGTGTTGTACCCATGTAAATCCAGAGTCCAGTGGAATTACTATGAAACTACATGGTATAACCTAGAGCACAACTGATGAGTGCCTAATTTATGGTTCTTAAGGACTACACATGCTTAAACACACCAGTATTTACAAACGTATAATTGCCACATGATACTGGTAGGTCCTCTGAGAAGAGAGTTTGAATCCCAACCATCTTGAGTTCTGAAGTGATTTTTGGCCATATTAAAACCTTCCTCTGTTGATGTTGTCTGTTCCTACCTGGATTATCCTGAGTAGGAATGCCCAGGCATCTTATTGTGACCTCATTTACCCCAGCCCTCAGAAACAACAAACAGTTCTTTACTCTGAATAGAAATGTCTTGGCTCAGGTCTTCCAAGCAGGGTCTGCCCTTTAATTCCCTGCCCCCCACCCCCAAACACACACACACACACACACAGCGCCCAGTTACAGCCATGGAGTTCATTATACCTTGAACACTTTAAAAAAAAATCAATGGACATTTACCATAGATGAATTTGGCCCAATGAAATAATGACGGCAATGCAACTGAACTTGTAAAGATGCTAGTATCTTGCCATTTCTCTTCCCTATGAATGGGAAGGTAAGGAAATAGCTAACAGTACATGAAAGGCAAAAAAGAATGGAACCACTTCCACAGCATCAGGGACTGCCTATTAGGTAGACTTACATATTTTTCTGGATTCATCTTGTTTTCTCTTGTGACTTAATGCAGGGCGTTGTTGCCTTTATCTTGATACCCCAACAGATTATGTTAGATTATCCATATTGCTAATTAGCAAGATAAAAAATTAAGCAATAGCACATGACAGGCAAATTGCATTTCTGGGCTATTACCAACATGCTTTGGGTGGTGTTGTCAGGAGCATCTTATTGCAAAATGCAATTTTAAAAAAGGCACGAAGTGAGAACAGTGTGTGTGACGCCTAATAACTATGCCATGAGAGTGTGACTTCACCAGCAGCCAACTATATAGCTCCACTTGCACCTGGTGTGACAGTGCTGTTTTGCAATATTGCAGAAACCTGCCAAACGCACAATCTCGTTGCATACAAGCTGCATTCATATAATACGGGTGAGCATTTAAGGGGAAAAATTCAGCTTCCACTCAGCCTCTTCTACATGCAAGCAAGGCCTGATCACTTGTGGAGCCACCTTGAGTCTGCTGCATAGGATGCAGGCCAGGGAAAACATGCAAAGGTGGTGGCTGGAGAGGCAGAAAGGTGTGGGGCGAGCGTATGAACTACAACCGGCTCATTATTCCCAAACCCTGTGTGTCTGGCCAGGGAACAGGCCATGGCTGCTACTACAGTCTTCAGGCAGCTGCAATGACTAGAGAGGGGTTGCATTTACTCTGCTGTTTTATAACTGCCTCCTCTGCCTGAGGCCCCATTAGATCAGGCTTTGCAGGAAGAGAACTTCCAAGTCCTCTTCGTCTTCCTAGTGTTACGCTGAGCGGCATTGGGGACTGCTTAGATCATAAACCTCTGAGACTGAGCGTGAATGGACCCTTCAGTTAACATAACTGTTAGGATAAGTTGATCAGACCGCCTCATCTCAGAGAAAAAAGGGGGTTGTGAACCTGCCCAGGATTTTTTGGACTGTATGGGCAGAAGGGTTTTGCTGGGTACTGCTTCTTTTGGGAGAGGGAGGAAGATGGGGGCAAAGGCAGGACACAGAACACAGAGATAAATAGCTGGAAGGAGCAGCTGAAAGTACTGTGTTTACCCTGGCCTGGAAGAAACCTGGGGAGACGTTTTGGGTCAGGAGTATAGGAGGAAAGGAATTGGTGCTGCAAGCAAAAAGCGGTTTCCTGCTATTTGATTCCTCCTGGGTTCCAAGACACAGGACTTTGTACTTTCTTTGTAAATCAACAAAACTGCATCAGAGAAATACCTCAACTGCATCAGGTTCTACTCCCAGTTGGAACATCCCCAGAGCCTGGAGTTTGGCTAGATGCTCAGGTCAAAAAGGGGCATCATTCTTGCATTGTTCTGCCCCACCCTATTCAACAAGCGCCACATCTCTGGTGGGAGATGGCAACATTTCAAATCTGGTGAGGGAAGTGATGCCTGATGGTTTGGGATGATTTGGCTGGCAAAGATCTGTACAAATGTAAGATATTACTATTATTATTGCCCATTCATTGCCCTAGAATTGGCTATGCCCTAGGACAGGGGTGGGCAAACTATGGCCTGTGGGTTGGATCCGGCCCATCAGGGCTTTGGATCTGGCCCGCGGGATTGCCATCCCTGTGGCGCCGCAGGCCCTGCACCGCTCCCGGAAGCGGCAGGCACCACGTCCCTGCGGCCCCTGGTGACAGACAGAGGGCTCCATGCACTGCCCTTGCCTGCAGGCACCGCCCCCCACAGCTCCCATTGGCCGGGAATGGGGAGCCCCCTGCCACACTCCGAATCCCTCCTGCATCCCAACTCCCTGCCCTGAGCCCCCTGCCTCATCCCACACCCTTCCTTACACCCCTGCCGTGAGCCCCCTCCCGCACTCTGCACCCCCTCCTCCACCCCAACCCCTTGCCCTGACTCCCTTCCTGAACACTGCACCCCTCCGACACCCTGCACTCCCTCCAGCCCCACATCATGGTCCTGCATGCAATTTCCCCACCCAGATATAGCCCTTGGGCCAAAAAGTTTGCGTACCCTTGCCCTAGGATGTAATCAGATCTCCAAACTAAGTAGGATGAAGCCTGGAGAATAAGAAGCTCTCAAAGACCCAAGGTGCTGTAAGAAATGGTGTAGGTGGCTCCATAGACAGCATTTTCCCCTTTGCCAGTCAGTCAATGCTGCACTCTTGCCCCACTATGGTGTTAGGGAGTGCTGTTATTCAAGTGCCTTTTAGCATTAGATGGTAATCCAGTGCCCTGGCCACTTATCACTATTAAAGATCCTTTGGCATATTTCACAAGGTTAGATTGTTCACCCCCGTATAGGTATTTATATTCTGCCTCCTTAAATTTCTCTGGTCGTTTCCACTGGTTGTGATATTATCCGCTTCCTCCCAAAAATGCTGTGTGGGGTTGCAAGTGCAGAATGGCTGCAGAGCAGTTGTATCCCAAACGCTGCCGTATTTCAGAGCCAGAAGTAGTTCTTGTACATCCTGGCTGTGGTTTGGATCAGTGTAATTTATATAGCAGTAGCACTCAGGGGCTCAGGGCCCCACTGGGGTAGGCAGTGTCCAAACACCCACGTCTCACAGTCCAGGAGAAAAGGGGGAGGGGGGGGAATTCTGGCTGAAAGCTATTATGAAGCAGTTTTTAATTTCAGAAAGTCCTGTTGTCTAAAATATAGAGCCAGATTCTCAGCTGGTGCAATTAGAGAGACTGGCACTCAGGAGGTCACTGCCATTAGGAAGGATCAGTCATGGTGCTTAAAACAGCCATAATTATTATTTCTACTCATGCCCTTGTGGAGAAAAGGTCTTTAAACGAGAGAGAGAGCAAGCAGCTGTATCTTCTAGTTTGTGGAGCAAGGGACAGTGACCCACTGTACTGCATAGCTGAACTTAATCAATGGCAGTCTGGTGACTACTGACAGAAAATGTTCATCCAGTTCAAACACTGCCACAGACCCTTGATCCTTGCAGTTCAGGTCAGTCAGTGATGCAGGTGGCTATAAAAGGTTGCATCCGTACAGGAGTTTTCCACAAGGGAGAGAGCATGCAAGATGCCTTGCCTCATTCTGTGTCCCCCTCCTGTGCGAGGAGGCCAGACACGGAGGCTGTCAAAAAGGGAGGAGGAGGTGGGGCCATGACCAACCAATTCCCATCTGCACTGGGATGGGACACAGTGGAGAGCATACATCCCTCCCCCCTTCAGGCTGAAGAGCTCCAGAACGCCTCCCAGGGTTCTCACTGGGAGCGTGCAGCTTCGTGCTGACTTGTACCAGAGCTGTCCCAAAGTTACAATCAGAGCTTCCATCAGTGGCTCATGACCAATGCAAACAGCAGCCACAGTGAAGCATTTTGTATAGTTCAGTTCTGAAATGTTCCATTGTACAGCATATGCATTCCAAGCTAGGGTCGATGTTACATCCATAGAAACGCATCGGTAATTCTCTATGGGGAAGGAATTCATATTTGTTTTCTTTTATTAAATAAATGTAGAGCTCAGGAATGTGAAAGAACAGCTCTCTTGGCTGGGGCCAGGAATACTGTGGGCACCTTTCTCTGACAGCTCTCTAGTGCACCCCAGCTCTACCTGACCCCACACACCTTTAAGTCTATGCAAAATGGCACAGTATTTATACCTGCTCCTGTATTTTCCACTCCATGCATCTGATGAAGTGGGTTCTAGCCCCCAAAAGCTTATGCCCAAATAAATTCGTTAGTCTCTAAGGTGCCACAAGAACTCCTCGTCGTTTTTGGTTTTTTTGCTGTGTGCGCAAAAGTGCATTCATCTCACTAGGGATAAGACTGAGACAGCAAACATTTAAGAGGAGGCGGCTTGTTTCTCCTTCCTACTTGCAGGTGAGAAGAGTATCATGGGAGAAAAAGCAGCCCAGGAACTGTGTGGGGGGGGGGAAATGTATGAAAGTAACTCCTTGAACCTACTGGGGGCTTTGTGCGTGCACTGTAGTGTTCTGTTTTGCTGAATTCAGTGAGAAGGCGTATGGAAATACCATTCTGTTCACTGCCCTTAGAACAGGGGGACCTGGGTCGAGTTAATCACTACTGGCATGCCAGCTGGGCAGGTAACCTCAGCCACTCGTGACATTTTGTATGTCACTTGCTATCACATTAGTGAAAGGGAACACCAGGGGTTTCCAACCAGGCTACAAAGGAAAAGCTCAGCAAGAGACAGCTGCAGAGTTGGTTGGCTCTGCGCATGGCGAGTCAGCCATAGGCACCTGAGACATGGTATTCTCTAGTGGACGAAACTTCTCTTTGCCTTGGCTTTCCCCCAGCTTCTTCCTTTGTCATAGCATCACATGTCAGTGTTAATGATTGATGTTAAACCAACAAGTGCACGGTTAGGGCAAATCTTATCAAAGTGATCTTCTAAAAAGCACCAAGCACATGTCAGGTCGTGCAGGGTTTGGATAGAAGAAGGACCTGCCTGAACTTTTTCTGGTTTTTGGTGTCAGCTGTGACTTTAAGCAGAGGCACCATCTAGTTGTCAAGTTCCAAGATAGTTATAGGGTAGACAGTCATATGGCACAGGCCACTGGAATCAGTGGATATAGCCCTATTCTATGGCAAGGTTGTTGATATTCACAGCCCCCTGGCCCAGATCAGGGAGCTGGGGCTGGGAAAAGCATTTTCCTCTCTTACTGTTACTTCCACTGTAGCCCATGATTGTACCTCTTTTCCCATAGGACTGACTTTACTAACAGTAGTAGAGTTATTTTCAAGTCAAGTCATTATGTTAAAGCTCTATGGGTCAAGCCTTGTGGCTCATATACACACCACGGTTGTCAGTGGAACTTTCTTACTCAGGTTTCTCTTAGGTCCTACTCTGATAACACTCTGAAGTCAAGGACCTCAAGATTCAGCCTGATGTTAATTGGAAGTGGATCTGAATCAAAACCCCCAGATTTCAAATAGCCCTAAGCTTCAGGGACATTTGAAATCTGAACCCAGATCTAAACATTGTGGTTTGAACCAGTGTCTGTTAATATTGTTTATTGACAAAACTATGGCAGAAACTGGACTTTAAGGTAGGGACACACCACACATTTGTATGGTACCCATAAAAATGGGAGCCCATTTCAGATTGCGGCCTCTGGATGTTACCATAATAATCCTTGTAATAGTTAGTAAATAGAAATGATACATGAGCACAACTGGAAAATTCACCTGATTTCCATTACAACCTTGAAAATCAGACCAGCTTTGTCAAAAAGGCTTGATAAGGTTCAAAGACCTTTCAAGTGAATCTGGCAGTGGTTTCAAGTGAGACTGGTGTAAGGAATCTGTGGCTGCAAATGGTACATACAGACACCATGGTTGTTAGTGGATCTTTCAGCACCAAAGACTCAACTAGGGACAGCTTGCTACTTAGCTGTGGGGCAGCCACTAGCTAGGGCAAGATTCAACCCAAGTCTGAGATCCATGGCAGTTCAAGGCCCATTGGGGTGTCATTCTCTAATTTAATCCATGGAGAAATACCGACAGACTCCCAGGGTTATCAGCCCTCAGGATCCCACAACCTTGAGCTCCAAGACCCACAAGTCCCTACTACCTTTCTAGATCAAGCTGTAGGGCTTCAGTTTTAATGCTGTGGGTCCTGGGTTTTATCCTCACTGAAACCTGTGGTGCATTTATAGATTGTGGCCTTGAGAATTATAATTGTTTCAGAACAATGCAGATTTGGAGCTTTCTAGATATCAATTCTACATAGCTTTACCACTCTGTTCTTTACTCTCTGCAGATTTTCATACCAAACCCAACACCCTGGAATCTGAGCACCCACACATGAAAGCAGTGGAAGTTAGTACTTGTTGTCACAGATTAGTCACGAAGGCGCACATGGAGTTTGTGCATACAAGTATACCTAAGCAATTCTGAAAAGCCAAATCTGATCTGTACCTCACTTATGTATCAAACCAGTCTGCATAATAGCATAAACAGTACAACTCCCTCCCCCCCACCCCACCACCCCAAATCTATCCATGCAGGGCAAAGACAGCTACAAAGTTCTGAAACACAGAACAATTCATTTCACTATATCAGTTTTGCAGTCTGCTTTCATCTTAGCCCATTTAGATATAACAGGTATCAGAGAAACTTGGTGGAACAATGATAATTAATGAGACATGGTAATACCAGGGTACGCAATATACAGAAATGACAGAGTAGATCCGGTTGGTTTGGGAATGACATAATATGTGAAAGAGAGAGTCAAAGAGAATACAAATCTAAATGAATCAAACTGTACCACAGAATATCTGTGGATAGAAATCCCATGCTTGAATTAGAAGAGTATAGCAGTAGGAATATACTACTGACCAGGATGACTGTAAAACCTTCGGGGAGAGTAGAGAGGCTACAAAAGCAGAAAACCCAATAATAGGGGATTTCAACTATCACCTTATTGACTGGGAACATGTCATCTCAGGACGGGATGCAGAGATAAAATTTCTAGACTCCATTAAGGACTGCTTCTTGGAGCAGCTAGTCTTGGGACCCACAAGGGGAGAAGCAATTCTTGATTTAGTCCTCAGTGGTATATAGGATCTGGTCCAAGACATGAATATAGCAGAACTGCTCAGTAATAGCAACCATAATGTAATTAAATTTAACATCTTTGTAAGGGAGGAAATACCAAAGAAACCCACCACAGTAGCATTTAACTTCAAAAAGGGGAACAACACAAAAATGAGGATGCTAGATAAATGGAAATTAAAAAGGAACAGTCACAAGAATTAAATGCCTGCAAGCTGCAATGTCTGCATGGGAACTTTAAAAAAAAAGATCATAATAGAGGCTCAGACTATATGTATACCCCAAATTAAAAAAAAAAAAAAAACAAAAAACACACAGTAAGCAGACCAAAAAAATTCCACCATGGCTAAACAGAGTAAAAGAGGCAGAGACAAAAAGACTAAGAATTGGAAGTCAGATCCTACCGAGAAAAATAGGAAGGAACAAATTCTGGTAAGTCAAGTATAAAAGTATAATTAGGCTGGCCAAAAAAGAATTTGAAGAGCAACAAGCAAAAAAAACCACAAAAACCAAACGCAATTTTTGGACTGGACGATTGAGGTGGTAAAGGAGCACTCAAGGAAGACAAGGCTGTTGCAGAGAAGCTAAATAAATTATTTGGATGAGTCTTCACTGCAGAGGATGTGAGGAAGATTCTCACATTTTAGCCATTCTTCTTAGGTGACAGATCTAAGGAGCTGTCCCAAAATGAGGTGTCAATAGAGGAAGTTTTGGAACAAATTGATAAATTACAAGATTAAACAGTAATAAGTCACCAGAAGCAGATGGTATTCACCCAAAAAGAGTATGAAGGAAATCAAATATGAAATTGGAGAACTACTAACTGTGGTATGTAATCTATTGCTTAAATCAGCCTCTGTACCAGATGACTGGCAGATAGCTAATGTAATGCCTGTTTTTAAAAAAAGGCTCCAGAGGCAATCCTGCCAATTACAGGCTGGTAAATCTAACTTCAGTATTAAGCAAAGTGGTTGAAACTCTAGTAAAGAACAGAATTATCAGACCCAGATGAACACGATATGTTGTGGAAGAGTTAACCTGGCTTTTTGTAAAGGGAAATCATGCCTCACTAATCTATTAGAATCCTTTGAGGGGGGTCAACAAACATGTGTACAAGGGTGATCCAGTGGATATAGTGTCCTTGGACTTTCAGAAAGCCTTTGACAACTTCCCTCACCAAAGGACCTTAAGCAAAGGACGGAATCATGGGCTAAAGGGGAAAGTTCTCAAGTGGATCAGAAACTAGCTAAAAGACAGGAAACAAAGGGTAGGAATAAATGGTCTATTTTAAGACTGGAGACGGGTAAATAGCGGGTCCCCCAAGGATCTGTACTGGGACTGATGCTGTTCACCACCTATTCATAAATTATCTGGAAAAAAGGGGTAAACAAGGAGGTGGCAGAGTTTATAGCCGATACAAAAATTACTCAGGACAGTTAAGCTCAAAACTGACTGTGAAGAGTTACACAGGGATCTCACAAAACTGGGTGACTAGGCAACAAAATGGCAGATGAAATTCAATGTTGATAAATGCAAAGTAATACATGTTGACAAACATCATCCCAACTATGCATACAAAATGATGGGGTCTAAATTATCAGTCACCGCTCAAGAAAGATCTTGGAGTCATCATGGATAGTTCTCTGAAAACATCTGCTCAGTGTGCAGCAGCAGTCAAAAAAGCTAACCGGATGTTAGGAGCCATTAGAAAGGGATAGATAATGAAACAAAATATCTTAGGGACACTATATAAAACCATGTTATGCCCACACCTTGAATACTGTGGGCAGTTCCGGTCACCCCATCTCAAAAAAGATGTTAGAATTGGAAAAATATAGAGAGGAGAGCAAGAAAAATGATAAGGGGTATGGAACAGCTTCCATATGAGGAGAGATTAAAAAGACTAGGACTGATCAACTTAGGAAAGAGCTGACAAAGGGGGGAATATGATAGAGGTCTATAAAATCATGAATGGTGTGGAGAAAGTAAATAAAGTGTTATTTAACCCTTCATGCAACACAAGAATGAGGGATCACCTGATGAAGTTACTGGGCAGCAGATTTAAAAACCATAAGGAAGTACTTCTTCACACAACACACAATCAACCTGTGGAACTCATTGATGTTGAAGGCCAAAAGTATAACTGGGTTCAAAAAAGAATTAGGTAAATTCATGTAGAATAAATCATTAATGGCGATTAGCCAGAATGGGCAGGGACACAAGCCCATGCTCTGAGTGTCCCTAAAACTCTGCCTGACAGAAGCTGGGAATGGACAACAGGGGATGGATCACTTGATAAATTCCTCTGCTCATTCCCTCAGAAACATCTGGCACAGGCCTCTGTTAGAAGACAGGGTACTGAGCTAGATGGACACTTGGTCTGACCCAGAACGGCTGTTCTAATGTTCTTCTAGCTCTTTTTCTGCCTGGTTGGCTATAGTGTTGCATTTGTTTTTTAAAGTGGGTGCGTGTTCAAGAGAGGTGCCAGACTAAAAGCCCTGTAAGACTGGATCCCCCTACTTATCCACAGAAGAGGCATGGCACAAGAGGTGGCAGGACAGGGTTCCCCAGCATATCAGACTGCCACAATCCTGAACAGGAAGAAACCACTTCTGGCCTTAAGATCTATGAAAAAGCCTCTAGAAGGGACCATTGTGATCATCTAGTCTGACTTCTGTATAACCCAGCCACAGGACATCCCTGAGGTAATTCCTGCTTCAGTTCAATAGGATGAACTAGAGCAGATATTTTAGGAAAACATCCAGTCTCAATTTAAGTTACCGGTGATGGAAAATCAATCAGAACCCTTGGTAAGTTGTTCCAGTTAATTACCCAATGTGCACCCCATTTCAAACCTAAATTTGTCTAGCTTCAGCTATTGGATCTTGTTATATGTTTGTCTGCTTGATAACAGAGGGCTGTTCCCCCATGTAGGTACTTACAGACTGGGATCCCTGAACTCTCTCTTTGATAAGCTAAATAAATTGAGCTCCTTGAGTCTCTCTCTGAGGCATGTTTTCCAATCCTTTAAATCAGTTCCATGACTCCTCTCTGAACTCTCCAATTTTTCAACTTCCTTTTTGAAGCATGGACACCAGAACTGGACACAGTATTCCAGAGGCATGGCACTAGTACCAAAGGCAGAAGTAATATAACTCCCTGCTGTTATTCAATAGTCTCCTGTTTATACATCCAAGGAATGCATAAGTCCTTTTCGCACCAGCTTCACACCAGAATCTCGTGTTCAGCTGATTATCCAGCAGGGCTTGCAACTCTTTTTCAGAGTCACTGCTTCCCAGGGTAGATTTCCCCATCCTATAAGTGTGGCCTACATTCTTTGCTCCTAGATGTATGACCCTACATTGGGCTGTAATAGAAGTCTGTTTGCTTGTGTAGGCGGGGGAATAGTCCTGCTATTGTGGGGAACTTTCCTGGCTTCTGCACTAATCCGGAGAAGTGGGCTAGCGAAAGGATCTGAGTCCTTGCTGCCACTTCCTTTACCCAGTGGCCTCCCTGCCCTTGAGGACTCCCCTTTCACTCTCCTGTCTGGCAGAGTCCTCGTAACCCCAACAAGGCTGGGCCCAGGATTCCTGGGGGGCTCGACCTCCAACCCTGCTGTGGTCACCTAGGACAGGGGCTAGGGTGTCCCCACCCCGAGTTACTCTCTCTGCACTGGGTACTTCTCTGACCCACTGACAATTACATACAAGTTGAAGTTATTTAATCAACAATTAATTTTAAAAAGAATAAGGAAAAATAGGAAAGGTTAAAGGAAACTCATCAACCCGCTCTGTGGCAGGGAACATCACAAACAGGGTCTCTGGAATGTCCGGGCAGTTCACAGTCTGTTCCTTGTAAGTCCCAGGCCTTCTTCTCAGGCCCTGGCTGTGCTGCAGGGAAGCTGTGGGTTGGACACTTGCTTTGGTGGTGGCCACATACTCTCAGGCTCTAAGTGGTAGGACCCTTCTTCCCAGTGTCGCCCTCGCCCTGTCGGGGTTACGATCCAAGCCTGGCCTGCAGAGCCTGTTGGCTGAGGCGTCTCCCTGTGCTGGGCCTGCTGCCCAGGGTCCCCCTCGGCCTCCCAGCGCCAGACTGCTCCAGCCCCAGCTCCACCACTCTGTCTCTGCACTGCTGCTGCTGCTCTGCCTCTAGCTCCCTGGGCTGCTTCTTTGGCCCCTCTGGTTCTGGATGCTGCAGTTCTGCTCCCAGGACAGGTCTGCTCTGCAGGCTGCTTCTGTGACTCTGCTCCCAGCACTGACCGGCTTCGTGGGCTGCTTTTCTGGCCCCTCTGGCTCTGGTTGCGGCAGCTCTGCTCCCAGGGCAAGTCTGCTCTCTCTGGGCTGTGCCTCTAGCTTTGGAGCTGCAGCTCTGCTCCCAGGACAGGGTCTGCTCTCTCTGGGCTGCTTTTCTGGTCCCTCTGGATCTGGCACAGCTCTGCTCCCCAGCTTAGCTTGGGCCCCTACTTTCTCCTAGCTCGGCCCCACTCTGTCTGACCCAGGCAAATCCAGCTCACAGGGAGGACGGGACCTCCCTAGCCTCCTGACTCCCTGATTAGCCTGCCCACCCCGTCATTCAGGCTGACCTAGAGCATTGGCCTCTCCCCATTGTTCCTGGGGGCTGTCAGTCTCAGGGTCCTGGTTTCCCATAGACCCTTCCCCTTTTAGTACTGGGAGCTAGCCAACCAAAACACCCCCACTGAACGTTACTAAGGGGGCAACAGTCCCCATACACTTGTATCTAGTTTACCAAGGGATCAAGATCACTCCACATCAGCGATCACTCCCCCAATCTGTGTCCCATCTGCAAACTTTCTGAGTTATGATTTTATTTTATTTTATTTTTTTTGATGGCCTAAAAGAAAATATCTAGTGTAGGGCCTAGAAGCAGTCCCTGTGAGACCCCACTGAAACATACCTGCTTGGTTGCAATTCCCTGTTTGTAATATTTTGAGAATTCAGTTAGCTAGTTGATCATCCAGTTCACATGTGCCATATTTTATAATGTTCCAGTCAAAATGTTGCACAGTACCATGTCAAATGCGTCAGAAGTATATTCATATTTATTCATAGGTTCCAAGGCCAGAAGAGGCCATTGTGATCATCTAGTCTGACCTCCTGCATAACAGGCCAGAGAACTTCCCCAAAATTACCTCAATACTAGTTATTACCTTTATCAACCAAATTTGTAAGCTCATCAAAAATTGATATCAAGGTTAGTTTCACAAGATCTATTTTCTATAAAACCATGTTGATTGGTATTAATCAAAAATACTCTCCTTAAATTCTTGATTAAGGTGGTCTGATATCAGCCACTCAGCAGCATATTAATGCCTAGGCTGACAAGGCCTAGGCCTAGGGCAGCAAATTTGCAGGGGCAACAAATTTATAATAGCAGCCAGAGGCTGCTTCCCCCAGTGCCGGTTCGTGCCCTCTGCCCCCAGTCCCGCCCCAACTCCACACCTTCCCTGCCCTCATTCCCCGCCCCCTCCCTGTCCCTATTGGTCCCCTTCCCCAAATCCCCGCCCCAGCCCCGCCTCCTCTCCTGAGCACGCCATGTTTCCCCCCCTTCGCGAAGCTGTTTTGCGCACAAGCACTGGCAGGGAGTGGGGAGAAACAGGACCCGGTGGCGTGCTCAGGGGAGGAGGCAGAAGTGGAGACGGAGCGGAGGTGAGCTGGGGGGGAGGGGGGGTGGCAATTATTTCTGGGCCTAGGGACAGCAAAATCATTAATCCACCACTGCAGCCACTCCATTATCTTTTCCAGGATCAGTGACAGGCTCGCAGGCCTATAATTACCCAGGTCATCTCATTTACCCTTTTAAAAATATTGCCACAGCATTAGATTTCTTCTAGTCCTCTGGAACTTCCCCAGTGTTCCAAGTCTCATTAAAAATGAAGATCAATGGTCCAAGAGAGCTCCTAGGCCAGCTCCTTTAAAAACACTTGGATGCAAGTTTTCCAGACCTGCGGATTTAAAAAAAATGTCTAACTTTAGTAGTTGCTGTTAGACAGCAGCCTTAGCTACTGTTGGAACGGAAAGTATTCCATCATCATATATGCTATGATAACATCATTGGGCTTTTCCACCCAAATACCAAGAGAAAGATTTATTGAACACTTCTGCCTTTTCTGGTCACAGATTTCTCTTTTCGTCCTTTGGCTTCCTTTCTCAGTTTTTAGCTTCTAATTTATATTCAATAACTATCTACTTCCTCTTTTTTCCATTTGTTACACACTGTTGTATAGGTGAGGGGGTAGTCAAGCACACATTCATTCCCAGGCCTCTTTTCTGAGACTGACAGAGTCATAGAATATCAGGGTTGGAAGGGACCTCAGGAGGTCATCTAGTCCAACCCCCTGCTCAAAGCAGGGCCAATCCCCAATTTTTGTCCCAGATCCCTAAATGGCCCCCTCAAGGACTGAACTCACAACCCTGAGTTTAGCAGGCCAATGCTCTGGGTTTTAATCCAAGATGAGTGGCAGATTCATTGTAAGGGCCTGAGGAAGTCATAAGACTAGTTGTACTTTTGGCTTTAGAGTAACTGTAAAGTTAGGAAAAAGAAGGATTTAGATTATTATATATTTAAAAAAAAAAAAAAAACAACCCAACAGATCTTACACCCAGTCAACATTTTCAAGATATTTTTGTTTTAAATATAAAAAAAAAACCCTCTAAGCACAATGAATGTCAAAGGGACGCAATTATTTTTGCACATTCTTGTATATATTAGCAAGTACACTCTAAGGGCTTGCTCCTGCTCCCATTAAAATCAAATAGAAAAACTCCAATTAAGCTCAATGATGCAGGCTCAAACCCTGACTATCTACAATTCTAACTGGTTTCAGAGTAGCAGCCGTGTTACTCTGTATCCGCAAAAACAGGAGCACCTGTGGCAGCCCCGAAACCAACAAGTACAGGCCCCAGTTCACATCTTCCAAGCAAAATATTAAACCCACTCCTTTGACCTGCCCTTCCCACTATAACACCGCATTTTAAAGACACTTCCCATTTAAAATACATAGGATGACACCCTGGCCCCACTGAAGTCAATAGCAAAACTCCCATTGACTTCAGTGCGACCAAGATTTCACCCATAAAGTCCACTGCCTGCAGGGAAGAGAGGTTGTGGGTGCCCTTAGGCTCATGCAAATCAGGCCATCATTTGGGAAGACCATCAGATATCATTGTGATGCAGGCTATATAAGAAGCTAGCTAGGTAGACATAATGGAAATGGTGATTTACATAACATGGACTCACCTGTCCCCAGTGAACAGGATCAAGAACCATTCATTCCCCTTTTAGTAGGCCACAGAATAGCTAGCAAGTGGCAACGACTACCACTTAGTCAATACCCACCAGTAGATTAGAACCCATGACCTAGCTGCAAAAAGTTATGTGTCCTATTACCAATCCCACTGAGCCATCCAGTCCCCCAGGAATGCTATGTTTTAATAAAACTTTGATTTATTCCATGAAGACTCTCTCATACCTAAAAGCTTTTTATGGAAATTCTCACACATGAACTGAAACCACTGTAGTCGGAAGAGGGAAATTTGCAAACAGACCATAAAATTGTCTTTAATTAAAAAAATAAAATGGTAGACTTCAAATCCAGGCGAAACACTTGGCATCTGAGATAGGCAGAAGAGTCTGTTTAGTCTCCCCTAAACCACATCATCTCCTTTCATGACAAGGTAGCATTTCACTAGAGAGAGCAATCTAATATTTCCTTCCTCTTACCTCCCCCCCCCCCACCCCCCACCTGATGCACAGCTCCTGTGCTGAGATAACAGAGCTTACACTGAGCGTCTGACTCGAAAGAAAGTAACTGTCAAACACACACTCCCTTCTGAACAGGAAGCTCAGTGAAACGTTCCTTGTGGTTTTAAGTTTCAGATCACGCTATCAGCTCCATAACATGGCACTTTGCATTAGGACACTGCAGAGAAAAAAAAAACCAAGCTATTTCCCATAACCTGACAGCTGAATACACTTAGGCCTTGTCAACATTAGAATTTCAGACCTGGTTGTAGCTGCATCCATGCAAACACCTAGCACAGACAATCTACACCAATGCAGTATGACTTGCATTGGTGCAGTTTACCTCAGTGCAAATCTGAGTTTATAGAGGTTTACCCTGTCTACATTAGGGCTAGCTGCACCCATGGCTGTAATCCCAGTGTGGACAAGGTCTTAAATGGACTAGAAATGATGTCTCTTCGTAATTATACCCGTACCACCCCGCACATCCATGCAAACTATTTATCCATACTGTGCTTGAATTTAGCAAGCCAACGGCCAAATCCTGCACTCCTTAAGTTAAAGGGAGCCTGATTTTGCAAGATGGGGAGTGCCTCCTTCAGTACTGATTGCCATCAGCTGCAACTAAAGCCAATGGGAATGTTACCTGAATAAGAATTTGGGGGGCTTGATCATATAGTCTTTAGTTCTGCTCCCAGTGGTTGCAGTAGGAGTTTAGCCTGAGTAAGCTCTGCATCAGACCCTGCAGGATTTGGTCCATTAATTCTGATGGGAGTTTTGGGCAAGTAACAACTGCAGGACTGACCCTTGTGTTACTATCCCATACTTTATTTTCAAAATAGAATTTCAAAGCAACATTACCAGCACTTGCTTCTTTCTTTGGGGTCTGTAGAGTTGTAGCAGCTGTCTTGGTCCCAGGATAGAAAGACAAGGTGGGTGAGGTAATATCTTTTATTGGAGCAGCTTTGTTGGTGAAAGAAACAACCTTTTAGCTACACGGCGCTCTTCTTCCAATAAAATATATTAGCTCTCACACTTCATCTCTTTCTTTGGTGGCATTTTCATCTGTACAGGGAGGTCACTGGTTCTGCCAAATACAGCTCATTACTTTAGCAGTTAATCTAGCACTGTACTCTTTGTGAATGGCAAGAGTCCAAATTTCTTGCAACAAGTAAAGGAGTTTTCTCCTTTGGGAGTAGTGGCCTCCTGGAGAGAGGAAAAATGCAGAGTAGGAGAGTTTGGCTTTGCTCCATGCTGATACTGCATTATTTCCCTCGCAGTAGGCATGCAGAGAATGGGACACTTTTCAGGGCTTGCTCTGTGGGCAGCTAGCTTGGAATACTTAGCCTGCCATTCAGTACCAGCAGCAAGCAGCCAAAAATAGAAGCAGAGGTGGGAAATAATAGGCAGAAACCTGAAGAAAAGCCAAGCCATTTGAAAAAAGGCATGAGAATGGATTGCACTGTGGCTCAGGTAAAGGCACTGATCTTACTGCTGCTATAGTTTTTCCTTGGTTCTCCCTATGCCCAGATAAAGCAGGCAGTCACTGCAGAAGTGAAAAGGAAGGTAATAAAATGAATGTCTTGATGATCAAACAACAGAGTTGTTCTCAGATCTCAACCATCTCCTTATATCTCCTGGTGCTTGTATAACTTTTAGACATGCCAGAGTTCATCTCACACCGCCATGAATTAATACAATTCAAACATACATGGCTTATTTTGATAAGAGTATAACACAAGGCCACATGTTCCTCAGTAATGAGTCCAGCTGACTGAAGGGGAAAAACAAAACAAAAAACCCCAACAACTAAAACAACTCTGGCAGATCAGCTGAAGGGGGAAAATCCCTATTCTGGTCTGTTTAGGTTCTTAATCTATTACCACCCCTGTGAGATCAGAGGGCCTGTCTGTCCTGGAGATATTTGTAGCTCACCCAGAGCTAAATGCCTAATGTAGATGGCCTGCTCTCCTGTGACTTACCCCACTTTGAAGGCCATTTTACACCACAAAAAGGGGAGGAGGGGTTGTAGCAACGTAGCTGCATCTGTGTACTAGTACAGATATCCACAGAGAAGCTTTGAGCATCTAAGCTTTCTTCTAGAGCAGTGGTTCTCAACCAGGGGTACACGTACCCCTGAGAGTACACAGAGGTCTTCCAAGGCGTACATCAGCTCATCTAGGTATCTGCCTAGTTTAACGAACAAGCTACATAAAATGCACCAGAGAAGTCAGTATAAACTAAAATTTAATACAGATAATGACTTGTTTATACTGCTCTATATACTATATACACTGAAACGTAAGTACAATATTTATAAACAATTGATTTATTTTATTATATGGTAAAAATGAGAAAGTCAGCAATTTGTCAGTAACAGTGTGCTGTGCCCCTTTTGTATTTATGTCTGATTTTGTAAGCAAGTAGTTTTTAAGTGAGGTGAAACTTGGGGTACGCAAAGACAAATCAGACTCCTGAAAGGGGTATAGTAGTCTGGAGAGGTTGAGAGCCACTGATCTAGAGTATGATTAGGATAGTCTGCTTGCGGGAGGAAAGCACTCTCTGATTCTTTTAAAAGTGGTGTATGTTGAGGGGAGGCATTGAGGAAGCAAAGAGGTTGTTATTTTAAAATGAATACTTCCCATTTTTAAAACATTTCAGATAATGTGATGACTTTGCATGAAAATGTTCCTCCTCCTCATGACCTGCCAGGTAATCTTATCCTCTGTTTATCATGGATCAGAATTAGTTCTTCTGTTCTTTTCAGTTCCCAGAAATAGCTAAATTAAATAGTTTCTGATTAAGCTCAAAGGCAATTGTGTGCACAAAACAGGTGGAGTTACTGCCAATACAAATAGCTAATAAGGCACTTTTGAGTGTTCAGGTCCCTTATCTGAAGTCTCATTTTGTGCATCCACTCAGCACACATAGGCGTGCAAATGTAACACATGCTTTTTAATCAATCATTAGAATCTTTATTACATGATTTATGAAAAGTGTAATAGCTAACACACACACACACACGTGTATTTTTTCTGGATTAAAAAGTAATTAAAATAAACCAAAAGAAAGTGGATACCCTGTAAATTGCACATATGAAAATTTATTTTTAAGTCACCATTTCCAGGAACAAATATTTTTCAACATATTCATTTAGGGCTACATTTTCAAAAGGGTGCTTTTCCTTTCATCTGCAAAAATTTTTCCCACATTTGCTCCCACATTTTGACCTACAACCAGGGGGACACAGTTTCAGAGTGAATGTTTGAGGAGTAGCTATTCATCCCTTACAAAGTGAGTACATAGGACTTATGCCTGCAAGGTGCCAAAGGCCTAGCTTTCTACATAATGGGTGTTTCTACAGTCAAAGAGCACGAGAGAACCCCACATTTTGGGCTAGACTCTCATCCCTGGGTCAGGCTGCTGGGGCAGCATAAAGCAGTTGGAAACCTGCCCTTAAGGGCAGCTCAGGATTCTCCCTAACACAAAGGAGACCTTGGGTGACAGAGCCAACCTAAATGGTTTTACATCACTGGCTTCCTTCTGTCTTGCACATAGAGTGTATATTGGGGCCAGTGCAACGAGAATGTGTGCAACAGGAGTTTGGTGGAGCCCGCTCACTAGAATATTCCCCCAGCACAAACAATCCTGATGATATCTCTGCAGCTTAGGGTGCTCTAAATTACAACAAGGGCGGTTTTGGCCCTGACTATCCCAGGGCCGTGAAAAGGTGATCTGCCCCCAGCTCTCCTCAACTGTATCAAACGTAAACTCAGCACAGCTGCAGATCTGGCCCTAGAACTCCCTGTGAGTTGGTCCCAGAATGCCTATATTATATTGTAATGCGGAGCCATGTATTTAGAAGAAGGGTTGGAGCATTCAGGTAGAACATTCCTAAGAATTGCCTAACCCAAAAAGAATGTAGATTTACAATCTCTTTACCGGGGGGGTGACATTTGCTGGCCCCAAACTTCCAGATGTTTCATTCAGGCACAATAGCCTTTTTTTTTTTTTTTTACACTATTCAAATGAGGACAGTGACTGTTGCCTGCACTTTGCATGGAATTCAAACTGTTGAAACCGCTCAGCATTCCTTATGCATTTTTACCTTGTACTTTGCAGCGTACATTTGCTTAGACCCAGCATCATAAGAGTTTGTAGTCTGGTAGCATTTCCATTTCAAGGGCTTAAAATAAAGTGTAAAAAAATTGCTCTTGGCTGATTTAGTCAACAAAGTCTGAACATGGCCGAAGTTGTTTTGGGTCATACATCTCTCCTTTAAAACTCATGATGGCACCCTGTAAATGGTTACACATGTACATTTAAGTTAGATGTACCGTTAAACTAAATTTAAAAACATATCGCTAGTTAAAGAAATAGTAGCTGGCTAGGTTTGTGCATATTTCCCATGTTGGAAATATCTAAGGTCAATGAGATTACTCACTTGCGTAAAGGTTAAGCACATGTTTAAATGCTTTGCAGGATCAGGGTCTGAGGGCTCAGCATCTTGCAGGATCGAGACATGAGTGAACCAAGTTAAAATTTGGTTTCCAAAAGCATTTGTGCTAGTGAAACTCAGTGGAATAAATACTTGCGGGATGCTGACACTCAAAGAGCGCAAACTGGCCAAAACATATTCATTCACAAATATCCTAGACCTAGGAATAGGATGGGGCTTTGGTTGGTTGGGTGGGTTTGGGGGTTGGTTTGGTTTTTTGCACTGCTAGCTTCAAATGTGGACAATGCTAATTGGATCAGACTTCACTCCATTAATGTGATATGATGTAACGCACTATTGCTCACCTACTGGGCTGAATTTCTATGCACTAATTATATTACAAAATGAAAACTATTGACCTAAACTTAATCCCTCAGAATATGTCAATGATCTGTTGATTGTTGTGTGATTTTTGTGTTTAGTTTTGTGTAAGAGCCCTACAGTGTGCTTGTTGTGACAATGCAGTCCAGACAATCAAAAGTTATTTTTTCACTTTTTTTGTTTCCTTCCTTTCTACTCGATTGTCAAAGATGAGGAGTGACAAAGGATTTCTCCTTCTCAATCCATTCCGATTTATCCACTGGTAGCTGCAGAATAGTAACAAGCCAAATTGACACTTGCACTCCACGCAATGCTCCCATTAAAGCTATAGTGTTTTGCCTGAGTACATGCTAAGTGGCAACGTCAGGCATTAGCCAGTTATTACAAAAATTTTGCACTCATACAGTATTTCACTTGTTTGTACAATGCTTTAAACATCAGCTAATTAATCATCTGTATGCATATTAATAATGTTTAAAGGAGGAGAAGCAAAAAAGCTTAAAGGCTGGATTTTCTAAAGGTACCTAATGGAGTGAGGAGCCCTACTCCTATAGTACATCAGTGGGAGCAGGGCACCCAACTCCCTTAGGCACCTTTGGAAATCCCAACCTAAAGTATTAGTCATGGAAGTTTCAGAGCACAAAAGTTATCTAAGGTCCAGAGAAGCACTCAAGGGCTCACAAAGAGGAACGGTTCTACAAGATCTTTAGACCCAAGAGTCAGCCCAGGTTCTGTACAATAGGTCTGGATGAAAAGGAAAATGGGAGTGTTGTAATGATTATGGATGTTGATTATGTGTAGTCACCTGTTCTGAAATGGTTGGTTTCACCAGTAGCATTACATGTATTTATGCACATAAGCTACACCAAAATGACCATGTTATAGAGTGACAGGTAGCATTACAGAGATAATAGTACAGGCTCGGCATATTCAGATAGAGACAGAGATGAGGGACATATAAGTAACCAGAGAGAGAGATAAGCAGTGACCATTATTGAAGCTAAGTATCTAGAACATCAGTTTCTTATGTGAATGATTCAGTCCATACCAGCTGATCATTTGCTAGTGCTAGATTCTACTTCTAGATATTGAAAAGTTATAGATCACATAAGCGATCACAGGTAGGATTTGGGGGCACTTGTAGTAGAAGCAGGTGATGGATATTTAAGTGCAATATTGTTTCTTCAGAGATGAAAACCCATCTTGTTTATTTCTCCAGAAGGATTCCCAGCGTGTGGAAGTCATAAGCACTGCTTCCTTAGATAAGTGGTGCTCAGCAGTAAGTAGGCTTTCATATGAGAGAGACAGAACACACAAGTCTTGCTAAGCACGGTATTGATGCAGAAAATAACCTCTCTGTTATTCAAGTTGTGCCTTGGCTGATTTCAGGACTGGTCCATGCTTGTGCTAAATTCATTGAGTGCCAATAAAAACTGATGAGCTGGAAACACGAGACTTTATTCTGCATCCAAGATGGAAACATTCAGATGACTGAACAGTTCATTTAGCACTTTGATTTTGTTCAGAAAAAAAAGTTTCCATCGCATGCATTTATGAGCGGTCAAAAAGTTCTGTCCAGTGATTGCACCAGATTTTAATTGCCATTTCTTCCATGCAATTATAAATAATCATAAATGCAGATGCTCACAATACACAGCCTAAATAGAAGCCTCATCCTCTGTTGTGTGTCCAGCTGCATCGTGACCTACTTTCTCACCAGGGTTAGGGATGCCTAATGTGCGTGCTGGAGTTAGCAAGAAGAGCTAAGTCAGTTTTGCTCTACTTTAGTCTAAAAATAATGCCAGAGCTTAGCAGTGCTCTGTTTAACTCTTCTCCTAGGGAGTCACTTTCTTCTGCTCATTAACCTCCCTCCATCTTCCTTTGAAGGACATACCACCTCATGGTGAGTTGCCAAGAAAACTAAGGACCAGATTCTCCTCATGTTCACTGGTGTAAGTCAGGATGGGCTCCACTCTAGCCCCTGAAATTACATGGGTATAAAGCCATTATAAGTGAGTAAAAAAAAAAATTTAAAAAAATCCAGAACTAAAATGTTATAATTATTCAGAAATTGAAAAGATTTAGTCTATGAGTTCAAGACTGTGCTTAAGCTCTTATCTCACTGTAACACCCTGTGCCTCGGGGGAACACCCTGCACCCCCATGTTTATCCTTATTATATGATTATGTGGTATCCAATGCAAAGTTTGCCATATCGGGTGTCTTCGGAAGGCTCATGATGCACTGAGCATTGTTGTTGTTATTATGTTATAGTAATGTTACAGGTTGTAATTTCATGTATATAGTTATGAGGCTGAAAATGTGTCCTCATGGCTTAAAACAAGCCCAGGCAAAACTCTCCAGGAACAGAGGGGCAGTTCACACCTCATCAGTGCTTGTATGGGATAAACCCAGCCTAGCCTCACAGGAACAAAGAACACTGGCCAAGGCAGCAACAAAGGATCGATTGGACTCTCGAGTGAGTTACCTCCCTTCCTTTGGTCAGTTTGGGACTGCAATGAGGTAATGCTCACCTAACTCTGAAGGGGGCGGGGGACACAAAGCCAACAGGGAAGAACGAATATGATAAAAGGGAGGGACATTTGCCATGCTTTTCCTCTCTCTTCCATCCCCATCTACAGACACCACGCTACTGAAGTGTTGATCAAAGGGGAGAACCTGGCTGAAGGGCAACCAGCCAGTCTGTGGTGAAAAGCACCTAAGTTTGTAAGGGCACGGAAAGTGTTAAGATCAGCTTAGAATGTGTTTTGCTTTTATTTCGTTTGACCAAATCTGACTTGTTATGCTTTGACTTATAAATCACTTAAAATCTATCTTTGTACTTAATACATTTGTTTATTCTACCTGAAGCAGTGCGTTTGGTTTGAAGCATGTCAGAGACACCCCTTGGGATAACAAGCCTGGTACATATCAATTTCTTTGTTAAATTGACGAACTCATATAAGCTTGCAGCATCCAGCGAGCATAACCGGAAGCTGCAAGACAGAGGTTTCTAGGGTTGTGTCTGGGACCGGAGATATTAGCTAGTGTCATTCGGTTACATAATCCAAGCAGTTTACATGCCAGAGGCTGTGCATGAACAGCCGAGGAGTGGGGGTTCTCACAGAAGAGCAGGGTAAGGCTAGCTCCCAGAGTCAAGGATTGGAGTGACCTACCAGATCACCCGTCCAGATAACACCAAGACAGCAATAAGCAAGTTGTGCTTTTGTTTGCAGGACATTCATCAATCAAAGTGATTTTGTTATTCACAGAGATGACCGCAAACCAAAGCATCAGGCCTAGTGAATGCTGAATCCAAATCCAATTCTGGCAGCCTTCCATTATCTCTATAAAGGGCCAAACCAAAATTCCAGACCCCAAATACCTGAACTTTGGGAGACACAGGCAGTGCCTCTAGGCTTGGCAGTTCATAGCTCTGGCTTAGTGCATCAGTTATGAAAGTAAAAAAATTGCTTCAGCCCTGGCACCTCTTCTATTACAAATTAAGCACTGGATATAAGTTCATCTCGAGCTGTAACATATGGGGCAGAGAGAAGAGATGGGTGGCAAGAAGAGATTTTTTACTTTAAAAGGGCAGATTTAGGACTCTGATTTTGTGATAACTGAAGTCTGTGGCAAAACTTCCACTGACTTGAACAGCATTGGACCCTTTCAGCAGAGCTCTCCTATAGCATAAAGTTCTTTTAGGGTTTAAATGAGGTGGTGAGAAAGGTGGGGAAAAGCTACCACAACTGCAATCTGCAAAGAACAGCAAGAACTCAATGCATCCCAAAGCATATTCCTAGAGCTCGGAGACGAACATCCCTCAGCAGTCCAGTGGCATGCTGCTCTTCTCCCGGTTTGCAGCAGCTAAATTGCTTTAAAAGCTGTGAAAAGTACATACATGCTCTCCTCATGTTTCTTTCCATGTAAGCCAGTGTATAGTTGCCACAGGGATGCGTGGTCACCAATGGGAGGGGAGATGTCCACAAGACAATGTCTTTGTTAAGATGAAGACTACACTACGAAAATGACTGAGAACCTCTGAATGAAGCAATTGTTACAGAAAGCGGCATGAGCATTTGCTTTTTGCCTCTGGCGTGCCCAGTTATGGTTCTGAAAATCTGTAGCACCAGAAAAGGAGTTTAGCACCATCTTCAACTCTTAGAGGCTGAAAATCTGTCTCCAATCAAAGACTTCCTCTCCAAAGATAGTGCATAACATTTCACAACCCTTGCCAATTATATGCCATTTTGCCTTTCCCCATGGTGATTATTCCTGCACTCCTGCCACTAAATTGCTCAAGTCCAGTTCCTTTTAGTTCATGATGCAAAGCTGCCCCCATTTAATGGCACAGCAGGGAATGACAAAAATAGATATGCTGAGTGGAGGGCTCCCTTGAAGGATTCTCACCCAAGGAGGATTAAAAAAGCAGAGGACACTAAGGGCTGTCTACACAGGAGGTTAATGTGAAGTAAGCTAGGGAGTCAACTGAAAGCACAGTAACTATTCCACACTAACTGCCTACTTGGATACTTTTATTCCACACTGCATTTAGGTTAGTCCACTTCCACAGGGAATAGGAGCGTGGAAAAAAGAGGGTCCACATGGCAAAGTTGAAATAGCTATTCTACATTAGGGCTTGTCTATATGGGGGAAATAGCTAAGACTAACTCAAGAAACCAGGTGACCAAGGACCAGACTATGCCTCATGTTTGTATGGCACCTAGCTGAATGGGGTCCTAGTGCATAGCCAGGCCTCATAGGTGCTATGGTAGAATACCAAATAAATAATAAATAAATAAATAATAATTAATAATGTCTTGGCTTGAACCCAGATGTGCAGTACAGGGAGGGCAGAAGGGCCCTGAATAAAGATCAGGGTTAATTGAGATCCCTACACTTAAATGAACACAGGGACAGCTTCCACCCATGCTCCCAAAGGGAGCAAGGAGCAGCAGGTTCATGGTCCCATGTCCTCTCTGTAGCAGCCCACAAAGCCAGACTGTACTGTGGGGAGGGGCAATGAGCAGCACACCCTGTAGAACAGGGACTCTCAGCCTCTCCAAAAACTTCAGGAGTCTGATTTGTCTTATGTACCCCTAAGTTTCACCTCACTTAAAAACTCCTTGCTTACAAAAATCAGACATAAAAAATACAAAATTGTCACAGCATACTGACTGAAAAATTTGCTGACTCTCCTTTTTTCATATAATTATCAAATCCATTGGAATATAAATATAGTGTTTACATTTCAGTGTATAGTATATAGAGCAGTATAAACAAGTCATTCTCTGTATGAAATTTTAGTTGGTACGGACTTCGCAAGTGCTCTTTACGTAGCCTGTTTTAAAACTAGGCAAGTATCTAGATGAGTTGATGTACCCCTGGAAGACCTCTGCGTACCCCCAGGGATACGTATATCGCTGGTTGAGAACCACTACTGTAGAACATGAGCAGCAGACCCTGAGCTTTTTCAGGGGCAGAGCCGCGCTGCACCACCCTCCTGCTGGGCTGTGCCTGTTCAGCACAACTAATCCCAGTGATCCATTTCCTCTGAAACATCCGGCTGCAAGCCTGGGAGCAAACAGCTGCATTGGAATTAATTGCTCTCAAGTTTTGCTATCAATTCCTGGTCCTTATACACAAACCTCCTGCTGATCTGATGCAGTGCAGCAGCCCAAATGCATTCCTGGCGCTATTATTGATCTCACTGGAATGTCACTCGGGATGAACCTGACACCTAAGGACCATTTTCTTTCCCCTCAATTAGATTTTTCCAGATAAGTCCATTGCTGCAGAACGCAGCCAACACTCACTCCCAGCGCACAGTCTAAGCAAACCCTGAAACCATGCTGATGTTTCACTGACAGAAAGAGGTTTGTCTTCCAGCCTGATAAATGCAGCATTTTGTTGCGGCGGCTGCAAGAGGTGATTCCTTTCCCTTCTACTTTTATTAAGGCTCTGAAGAAGTCTTGGTTGTTGTGTTTGGGGAGACATTTCTCCCCTGAAATCTACAAAACAGACTGGTGCTCTGAGCAAAGCTTACGTCAAAGGCTTTCTACTAGCCTTTTGGGGCCAAAATAATTTATTAGCACAAGAATACCTTAAAAAAGTGTGACCATCTAATCAAAGCAGCACAGGTTAGGCAAACCTTAGCTGATCACATGAAATTAACTGAATGAGAATGGTACAGGAAGAACCAAAGAGATCTGCTGAATATTCAGACAGTAGCGTCCCAATGTGATAGAGAAATTCAAACGTCCTCCCTAACCTTCACTACTTGGGTTCTTGAGGAGAGGAACTATCTCCGATTCCTTGAAACTGAGAAAGCACTGGCTGGTACTGAATACTTTAGACAGTTCTTGGAAAAAAAAAAAAAAAAGACAGCAGATAAAGTCATTGCATGGTGAAGAATTCCATTCTTGCATTAAGGATAGCATTTAAAACAACCACTTTTGGCAACTCCAGACTCCTGGGAAAATTAGCCTGTTATCAAATGACTAACAAGCATGCTCTAAAATAATCAGTTTATTGTTTACCTAAGTCCTCCACAGTTCTCGGAGGGTAGCCTGATGTTTTATTAAAAATTATAGGGAAGTAATGAATAAACAATGTAAAGTGGGATGATCATTCTGATTTTTTGATGTTGGTGCAGTTTAATACCACAATACAACACTACAGAAACAGACCTGCAATTTACCATGTTGGTATGGAAATTAATACTTAATGCAGAACGGTGGGGTTGTTCGCACCTTGCAATACTCAGTTGCCAGTAGAATGTTAAGGGGTGAATCGCGTCTCTGTAAAGCATCTCGCGTTGTATCTAGGGTTAGAAGAATGTGCTCCATTAGAACAAGACGACTCTTCCCTACCCCCTCTCTCTTTGATGAAGAGCTTTCTTTATCTCTAATATGTTCTGTGGAGAAAGTAAATACATATAATTCTCTGCATCCTTTTAGCTACGCTGTGTCCTTGATCCCATGTGGAGCACTATGGGGTGGAGTTTGGAACTGTACTGGTCTGGGCAAAATGTTCTAAGACATTCTGTCCAGCTAAGGCAGATGCAGGCAGAACACCGTCAGGAGCAGGCTGTATGCTGCTTTATCTACATGCTGTCGAAAGAAGCACTCTGTGCTCCCCAGCAGTGTCTGCCATCAGATGCGAGCAGGCTACTTTCCAGGGCTATTGGACACACCCCCTCGAGGCTGAGCAATGATGTCCAATGTGCCAGCTGTTACAACTGCTGCAAGATGTAGCTGGCATTGGTGGCCTGTGGAGTCAGACTAGATGTGGTGGTCCCTTCTTGCCTTAGAGTCCCAGAATGTATGTAGATCTGCAACCAAGCTTGCCCCAGAGTTTTGGGGTGTTCCAGCCCAGGGTCTGGCTTTGGCCATTATAGGCACAAGCGTGCATCTGGATTCCTCCAAATCCCAGGAGTGTTTTGAGCCAGGATTTTGGTTTGGGCTCTTCTCTTGTTGGAATGCACCTCAAAAGAAAGGGCAGGTATACAAAGCAGCCTGGACAATACATTTTGCCCCATATACCTGGCAGCTTAAGCAACACGAATGTGGTTGGTTAAGACTAGCTTGGCTCACTTCACCATGCACAGCTATTAGTTCTCCCTCACTCAGCCAGGTGTCCACTGCAGAGATTGTCTAAGAGCTGCATTTTCAGAGACTCACTGATAGCCACAAAGCCACAGGGGAGTTGGGGTTGCTTGGGCAGTTTCCAAAATCCGGCCCTGAGCAGAAACACAGTAAACAGCCACATTCCCAGGCTGGAAAAGAATGCCAATGCTTAGGCATCTCTGTTGTTAAGCCTGGGCCTGATGACTGCCCTCAAACTAAACAGATTGTTCTTTACTGCACTGCACCTCCGGGTAATTAGATACGTCTGCTCTTTGAAATCATCCTCCACCTACAGTTCAGTCAAATCTCCTGAACGCAGCACTATGCTTATTATCTTCCTACTTGTTAAATATTCCCTCCCTGCCCCCTTTTATCTTCCCACAGGCCACACACCTGCAGAACTCGGAGATACAAAGTAAACAGCCCCAAAGCACTGGGTGACTGAGCTCTCCGGGTACAGAATGTACGGCATCTCCTCGATTTGACAGTTCAGGATAGTTATTTTGGACACATTTGTTGATAGACAAATGAGTTCATATGTATCCTTAACAATTCTGTGCTCTATTATTAAGCACCTACGTGGAATGACCTGTCTAGCAATAATGTTCCCACCCCATAACACTCCTGAGACATCTCAGCTACTTGCATTTGAACCACAGCTTCTAATAATTGTATCAGGAACCATAGGATTGTTTTGCTTGGGTGTTTCTGGCTCAGTAGACCACATATGATTAGGTTTATCTTGAAGCAGAGCCTGTGAGCAGTAAAACTTGCAACAAGGTTATCATGTTTCACAGTTTTAAACAGTCAGGTCCCATCTACACTGCAAGATGGAACTGAGTTTTTAATTAAGTGGGTCCCTAACAGAACTGATATTGTAATGTAGATGTAATTTTAATTTTGATCAATTTTTTCCTTCCTCCCCCCCCCTTTCTTTCTAGACCTTTACTGTGGTG
Source organism: Chelonia mydas (assembly GCF_015237465.2). Lineage (NCBI taxonomy): Eukaryota > Metazoa > Chordata > Testudines > Cheloniidae > Chelonia > Chelonia mydas. The sequence continues at coordinate 16,073,315 of NC_051253.2, read as the reverse complement.
CAAAAAGGGGACTCTAACCCCAAACTTCTAAGATTGGGTTCAATTAGATGTTAAAATGTGAAATAATGAGACAGTTCCTGATATCTGGAGAGATGCAGAGTGTAACAATGCTCTAGGCCAGTGGTCTCCAAACTTTTTGAATTGCGCACCCCCAAGGCCAGCTCTGGGGAAGCAAAAAAAAAAAAAGAAGAAGAAGAAAAGAAGAAGAGCTCCCGCCGGCGTGCCGCCGGCATGCCACCGAAGAATCAAAGGTCCAGGAGCGCTGCTGCCACTGTGTCAGCAGCACTCCTCCTGCCGCGCACCCCCACGGATGGTCTTGCGCACCCCACTTTGGAGACCACTGCTCTAGGCCAGGGGCTCTCAACCTTTTCACACTATGGTTCCCCTTTCAGGAGTCTGATTGTCTTGTGTACCCCAAGTTTCACCTCACTTAAAAACTACTTGCTTACAAAAGTCAGACAAATACAAAAGTGTCACATCATACTTACTGAAAATTTGCTTACTTTCTCAGTTTTTACCATATAATTATAAATCAATTGGAATATAAATATTATGCTTACATTTCAGTGTATAGTATATAGAGCAGTATAAACAAGTCATTATCTGTTTCACATTTTAGTTTGCACTGACTTCATTAATACTTTTTAGGTAGCCTGTTGCAAAAGTAGGCAAATATCTAGAGGAGCTGAGGTACCCTCTAGAAGACCTCTGTTTACCCCCAGAGGTAAGCATACTCCCACCAGAGAACCACTGTGCTAGGCAACTGGGTTGCTGAGTCAAAAAGACTGAGGGCTAGGAGAATTTGTTTGGTCTCATTTTCCCAGCTGTACCAAAGAACTGAAGAAAAAGACGACTCTCCTGCTGAGAAACAAAATCTTCTGCAGAGCTGGAGATAGACAAGCTCAGCCAATTAGAAATAGAGGAGGACTGTTACATAGAATCAGAGGAGTGTAGGACTGGAAAGAACCTCAAGAGGTCTTCTAGTCCAGTCCCCTGCACCCGAGGCAGGACTAAGTATTATCTAGACCATCCCCGACAGGTGTTTGTCTAACCTGCTTTTAAAAATCTCCAATGATGGAGATTCCACAACCTCCCTAGGCAATTTATTCCAGTGCTTAACTACCCTGACAGTTAAGAAGTTTTTCCTAATATCCAACCTAAACAGACCTTGCTGCAATTTAAGCCCATTGCTTCTTGTCCTATTCTCAGAGGTTGAAAACCATTTTTCTCCCTCTTCCTTATAACAACCTTTTATGTACTTGAAAACTTATGTCCCCTCTCAGTCATCTCTCTCCAGACTAAACAAACTCAATTTTTTCAGGTCTTCCCTCATATGTTTTCTAGACCTTTAATCATTTTTGTTGCAATGACTTTCTCCAGTTTGTCCACAGCTTTCCTGAAATGTGGTGCCCAGAACTGGACACAATTAGGGTTGCCAACTTTCTATCTGTAGAAAAACAGAATGCCCTTGCCCCATGGCCATGCCCCACCCCTTCTCCAAGATCCCACCCCATGCTCACTGCATCCCCTGATGCTTGCTCTCCCCTACCCTCACTCACTCACTTTCACCAGGCTGGGGCAGGGGGTTGGGAAGGATAAGGGCTCTGGCTGGGAGGTGCGGGCTCTGGAGTGGGTCTAGGGATGAGGAGTTTGGAGTGCAGGAGGGGCTCCGGGCTGGGGGTAGGGCTGAGGGGTTCAGGGTGCAGGAGGGGGCTCCAGAGTGGTCCTAGAAATGAGGGGTTCAGGGTATGGGAGGGAGTTCCGGGTTCAGTTAAGGGTTGGGGTGTGGGAGAGGGTAAGGGCTCCAGGGTGGTCCCCAGGGCCAAGGGGTTTGAGGCACAGGAGGTGGCCTCTGGGCTGAGGTCCAGGAAGGGGTATGGGGTGCAGGCTCCAGCCAGCACTTACCTTAGGCAACTCCTGGAAGTGGCTGGCTCCTAGCTGCAGGTGCCGCCCCTGCCTGCAGGTGCCATTCACCACAGTTCCTGGCCAATGGGAGCTGCGGAGCCAGCACTCGGGGCAGGGGCAGCACAGAGAGCCCCCGTGGCCCCCCTGCGCCTAGGAGCCAAAAGGGACATGCCGGCCGCTTCCAGGAGTCACACAGAGCTGGGCAGGCAGCCTGCCTGCCCACCCCACTGTGGGTGGCCAACCAGACTTTTAGTGGCCTGGTCACAGGTGCTGACCAGAGCTGCCAGTGTCCCTTTTCAACCGGGCAAACCTAGACACAATGCTCCAGTTGAGGCCTAATCAGCACAGAATAGAGCAGAATAAATACTTCTCAGGTCTTGCTTACAACACTCCTGCTAATACATCCCAGAATGCTGTTTGATTTTTTTTTTTTTTTTTGCACGTACCAGTGTTACACTGTTGACTCTCATTTAGCTTGTGATCCACTATAACCCCCAGATCGCTTTCTGCAGTACTCCTTCTTAGGCAGTCATTTCCCATTTTATATTTGTGCAACTGATTGTTCCTTCCTAAGTGGAGTACTTTGTGTTTGTCCTTATTGAATTTCACCCTGTTTATTTCAGACCATTTCTCCAGTTTGCCCAGACCATTTTGAATTTTAATTCTATCCTCCAAAGCACTTGCAACCCCCTCCCATCTTGGTATCGTCTGCAAATTTTATTATATTCCCTATGCCATTATCTAAATCACTGATGAAGATATTGAACAGAACAGAACCCAGAACTGATCCCTGCAGGACCCAGGATATGCCCTTCCAGCTGTGAACCACTGATAACTACTCCGGGAACGCTTTTCCAAACAGTTATGCATCTACCTTACAGTCTAGATGGAGCTATTATATTTCCCTAGTTTGTTTATGAGACGGTCACGTGAGACAGTATCAAAAGACTTACTAAAAGTCAAGCTATGCCACAACTACCACTTCTGCCTCACCTCATCCACAAAGTTTGTTATCCTCTCAAAGAAAGCTATTAGGTTGGTTTGACACAATTTGTTCTTGACAAATCCATGTTGACTGTTATCTTCTTTTCTAGGTGTTTGCAAATTGATTATTTAATTATTTGCTCCATTATCTTTCCAGGAACTGAAGTAAAGCTGTCTGTAATTCCCTGGTTGTCCTTATTTACCTTTTCATAGATGGGCACTATATTTGCCTTTTTCCAGTCCTCTGGAATCTCTCCCATCTTCCATGACTTTTGACGATGATTGCTAATGGCTCAGATATCTCCTCAGTCAGCTGCTTGAGTATTCTAGGATGCATTGCATCAGGCCCTGGTGACTTGAAGACATCTAACTTATCAAGTTAATTACTTAGACCTTTCCCTATTTATGCCTCTGATTCTACCTCCGCATTCGCTATGTTAGACGTCCAATTGCTACTAACCTTTTTGGTGAAAATTGAAGCAAAAAAAAGTGTAAATCATTAAGCATTTCTGCCATTTTCACATCGTCTGGGCTTGTCTTCACTACCAGGGTAAGTCGACCTAAGTTATGCTACTCCAGCTACATGAACAACATAGCTGGAGTCGACGTAGGTTAGATCGACTGACTGCTGTGTCTACACTGTGCTGAGTCAATGGGAGACGCTCTCCGGTTGACTTCCCTTACTCTTTTTGGAGAGCTGGACTACCGGGGTCAACCAGAGAGCACTCTGCCATCGATTTAGTGGGTCTTCACTAGACCTGCTAAATTGATCTCCGCTGCATCAATTGCAGCAGCGTCGATCTCCACGGAAGTGGAGACCAGCCCTCTGTTATTCCTTCCTCTCCCCCACGCCCATTGAGTAATGGGCCAACCCTGTCCTTGGTCTTCCTCTTGCTTCTGATGTATATGTAGAATATTTTCTTGTTACCCTTTATATTTCTAGCTCGTTTAATCTCATTTTGTGCCTTAGCCTCTCTAATTTGGTCTCTACGTGTATTTGTTTATATTCATCCTTTTTAATTTGACCTAGTTTCCACTTTTGGTAGGACTCTTTTTTGAGTTTTAGATCATTGAAGATCTTGTGGTTAAGCCAGGGTAGTCTCTTGCCATACTTACTATCTTTCCTATGCAGTGGGATAGTTTGCTCTTAATAATATCTCTTTGAAATACTAGGAGCTTTTTTGAACTGTTTTTCCCCTTAGACTTGCTTCCCATTGGATCTTACCTACCAACTTCCTGACTTTGCTAAAGTCTGCCTTCTTGCAATCCATTACTTTTATTGTGCCATTTTCCCTCCTACCATTCCTTAGGATCATGGACTCTACCATTTCATGATCACTTTAACCTAAGCTGCCTTCCACTTTCAAATTCTCAACCAGTTCCTCCCTATTTGTCAAAGTCAAATCTAGAACAGCCTCTCTCCTAGTAGCTTTCTCCGCCTTCTGAAATAAAAAAAATTGTCTCCAATATATTCCAAGAACTTGTTGGATAATCCATGTCCTGTTTGTATTATTTTCCTCAACAGATGTCTGGGAAATTGAAGTCCTACATTGTAAAGGCTCAGCCACTTGGGAACAGAGGATACCATCTGACTTCTCCATTAGACCTATCCCAATGAAATTGGTCAGAACTTGAAAACATACCTCAAAACAATAGCCTAAAACATTTTGCAGCTATTCAGACAGAGCAAAAACAGTTTACTGAAAGCCTCTGTGGACAGTTCAGATATGGACAAAGGCCCACATCCTCAAAAAAAGGTGTTTATTTAGACACCTAACTCCCATCAAAATCCGCTGGATTGGACACCTAAATACCTGTAAGGATCTGAGCCAAAACACCAGCAGATACTGCTAGTTTGTAGTTACAGTTCATTTTTGAACCATGTGCCTTTTATTAGTGCACGTGCACACACACACACACTAAAGCACCTAGAGGCCCCATTGTATCAAGCAGAGTATAAACAGAAAATGGAAGACAGCCCTTGCTCCAAACAGATTATAATCTAAACAGATATTTGGGCAAAAGGTGTGAGGAGAAACAGAAGGATGAAGTAACTTGCCCAAAGTCACTCTGCAGTTTACTAGAGTCAGAAATAGAACCTAGACCTCCTGAATCCCAAATCACTGCTCTGTCTTTCAGAGTGAAAAACTTCACTAAGCCCTAGTTAAAAGTCCACGCTTTCATCTTAACTTTGACTTTTCTGGCTTTGGAGATTTTAAATCAGATCCTCATTATTATAATTATCAGAACTCTTATGTAACATAGAATGATCTATAGTATTAGACTCCAAGACACAGATTTTATTGAAAAGGGGTCAGCAATCCATGTGTCTTTGTGCACCTACATTTCCACTCACAGTTATCCCAATTGTGGGTATAAATTGGGTATTGGTGCATGCAAGTACAGTCCTTTGACATTTTAAAGACTTTTTGCACCTGGGAAGCAATACTTTTTAAACCTCTTGCCCTAAGCATAAGAAGCCAAGTCCTGGAGTTCTTATTCAGTCTTTACCTAGTTAAAAACTTTCACTGAAGTCATGTGACTCCATGAGAATAGAGGAAGGCCTTCGGGATTTTGCCCAGTAAATAAGCAGAACTACTGGTATTATAACAGATTGGTTCTGGAAATAAGTAAGGTTTCAGACAAAACCTTTGTTACTGCAATAGCTCATTTACTCGTACAAGTAGATTTTGTTCCTTTGGATTGACTGGAACACTTTCCAGTTGGTATCAGAGTACTCTCAGAATGTGCTCCCACAGTCCTCTGAGTAGTGGCTCCATATCATGTGCCATACATGGCTACTAAGGATAGTGGACCTTCACAATCCATTAATGATAGCAAAAGATGGTAGCTCAGCAGATGGCCATGGATGTCTCACTGCCTTTGTGCCCTTGATTGAGGCTGAGTTGCACTGAGTTTCCAGCTGTGGTGGTTTTGCAGCTAGTGCACACGAAAAGTCTATTCAGCAAAGTACAAAACATCAAAACTGTATTTGCTTCTCTACCGATGAATGAAAAAAAGAAAAAAACGCAGCAAATACCAGTGACTTGGTTTCCTAGAAGGAGGCCATCGGACGCTTTGTAAAATGTGTTATCATGGCTCTTTGTTGTGGCTGGCATGGCAGTCTGTCAATTGTTGCACGCTCAAAGAGGTGTTAAAGCAAGCATGGAAAGGATTTGGAGAGAAGCCAAATGAAGTGCTATCATCCACACATGATTTTGCACTGTATGGACACTGGTAACCCAAAAGATCATTAACAATGCTTTTGAACAGTAACAGGCTTATGACTCTATTCACTCTGCTTCTGGAAAGATAAGTTCTGCTGCATCTATAAGTCAGACAGCATGTGACATGACATAAGGTATCATAAAGGACAGCAGGGCAAGCAAAGAAGAGGGGGAAAAAAACCCAAACGCTCTCCTTGTTACTCCATAGTCTCCCCTGGGGTCAAGGGAGGGTTTGTCCAAGCTCCTGTCTCACTCAAGATCCTGAGAGTTTGCAGGGCTTTCTTCAGTGGAGCCTGGGTACTCACTGTGGGTATGTCTACACAGCAGATGGGAGGGGACTTCCCAGAGCAGGCAGGCTAGCTTGTGCTAGCTCGTGCTAGCTCTGCTCATGCTACTGCACTGAAAATACCAGTGTGGCTGCAGTAGCCCAAGCCACCTCATGTGCTAGTGGCCCAAGTATAAACCCACCCAACCCTCGGGGTATGTACTCTGGCAGTTAGCCCAAGCTGCCACCCCATGCCATTGTGGCCACATTACTATTTTTAGAGTGCAAGCTCAAGCCAAGCTAGTGCATGTCTAACTATCCACATCGGAAAGTGCCCTCCCAGCTACTGTGTAGACATACAGTGTGTGGCGGGGGGGGGTTGATGGAGCACATTCTGCAAGCCTTTTTTAATCATCACCATCATCACCACCACCACCACAGAAATGATTCTACTGGCACCAATACGAGTATCAAAATATATTTTAAACTGAAATAAAAGAACATTTTAAAGAGGTTGTAAGGTGGGGGAGGGTGGGGGGAGAGAACAAAACATAATAACCAGGAAAATCTTTTCTGAACTCCTATAGAATCAGCTGTGGTTCTCAAGCCCAGAGAGACTCACATACCCATCTCCAAGGTAGGTATTATACTCCTTTTGTGGCGGGGTAAATTGTGGCACATGGAGGTTAGTCTCTGATTCAGCAGAATGCTTAAGTGCTTCACTTAAGCAAGTTATTAATCTAATTTAAGTAATCTGTTTAAAGTTAAGCATATGCTTAACCACTGTGCTGAATCAAGGCCTAAATGGCTTGCCCAAGTTCACAAAGCAAAGCAGTGACCAAGCTAGAAATAAGAACCTCAGAGTTCTGACTACCAGCCACCCGCTCTGATTGCTAGACACTACTTCCTACAATACATACATATAACTAAACAAAGCAAAAAGTATTCTTATATCAATGAAAACAACAGCACTTCCTTAATATTATAGGTCCATAACCTGCACATGTTTTGTTGATAAATACGACATAGTATTGACTTCAACATTTCCTGAAAGAACAGGAATTTGGTGTTTTTAATTTTCATTGTTTTGAAATGCTATCTTTGCTTGACTGGCTAGATCCCTACCTCCTACATGACTGCCTACTATTAACTGCTTTAGCTGACTTCCAGAATTCAGGCCAGACTTTCATAGCCGCACACGCAAAAATGCAGGTGTAATTTACGCATACGATCACTATGATCCAACATGCATTCCTGGTATTTTTACATACAGATGACCAGTTAGATGTGTAACTGGTCCTTTTTGTGCATAGGTACCATTATTGTACATGCAATCCTGATAATTGCCCACCTTAAGTCTGTGCATATACATGCAAATATTATAAGGCCAGAAGGGACCATTGTGATCATCTAGTTTGACCTCCTGTAAACCACTAGCTACAGGACTTCCCTGAATTAGTTCCTATTTGAACTAGAATCTCTCTTGTACAAAAACATCCTGTCTTGATTTATGAATTTCCAATGATGGAGAATCTACCACAACTCTTGTTCAATTATTCCAAGGGCTAATTACCCTCACTTAAAAAAAATTACAACTAATTTCTGGTCTGAATTGATTTAACTTCAACTTCCAGCCACTGGATCTTGTTATATATTTGCCTAATACATGGAAGAGACCTTAGAATCAAATTCTATTCCCCATTAGGTGTTTATAAACAAGGATCAAGTCACCCTTTAACCTTCTCTTTGTTAAGCCAATTGAACTCCTTAAGTCTTTCACTATAAGATATATTTTCCAATCCTTTAATAATTCTCATGGCTCTTCTCTGAATCCTCTCCAGTTTAACAACATCCTTCTTGAACTGTTGACCCAGAATTATATACAATATTACAGTAGTGATTGCACCAGTGCCAAATACAGAGGTAATATAACCTCCATACTCTTCCTTGACATCCAAGGACTGTGTTAGCCATTTTGGCCACAGCCTCTCGCTAGGAACTTGTGTTCCCCTGATTATCCACCATGAACCCCAAGTCCTTTCCAGAGTGACTGCTTCTCATGATAGCATCCCCGATCCTGTAAGTAAGGCCTGCATCCCTTGTTCCTAGATGCATGACTTTACACTTGGCCATATTAAAATGCATATTGGTAAGCTGAGCACCAGCAAACAAGTGATCCAGATAGCTCTGTATCAGTGACCTGGCCTCTTCATTATTTACCATTCCCCAGTCTTTGGGTCATCTGCAAACTTTATCAGTACTGATTTTATGTTGATAAAAATCACAACCAGTGTAGGGTCGAGAGCCGATCCCTATGGAAGCCCAATAGAAACACACCCACTCAATGACGACTCCCTGTTTACAGTTACATTCTGAGATGTGTAAAACAGTTTTTAATCCAGCTATTGTACAGCTGTGAAAATATGAACTATGAATTTGGATTAATGTTCTTTCACCATAAACTCTAAAATTTAAATCAAGCAATATAGGGTTGTTTTACACCAATATATACACACATATTTGCTTTAAAATGTACTGTAGAGTGGGAGATTACAAATATTCAACCAAAGGCCAATTCCAAATGTGTGTGCTCCAACACTGGGCTCACACGCATGATGTCCTAAAGCCAAAAATGCCATATTTACATAGGTTATCAGCTTTCACGGTCAGCCCCTCAGATCACAGTAGACTTTTCCAAATACAACATGAAGTCAAAACATCACTCTAAATAGGACAATTTTCAGCAGTGTCCTTGTCCACCTGATTCCTGCTGTTTTTCAGTGTCCGTGTGTGTAGGCCAAATCTTGTATTCTTAATTACTCAGTCCTTACTTAGGAACAAGAGTTTCACAGGAGCCTCTTTAATTAATAAAAATTTCTATTAAGCTCATAAAGTCTCAAGTATGGCATCAAATATGCACCATTTGTTTAGAACAGGAAGCCTTAGAGAGAGAATATAAGCTTCATAACACATGACCTTCCATGATTGCCTAACATTACTTGTATATTCAGAGTTAACCTAGCCTCCCATCCACCCCCCAGGATCATCCTGATTTCAACAAGGAGAACCAATGCAATCCTAGTTGAGGGGCTCTGAGAAATAAATTCACCTAAGATCCAAGCAGATCTTTCTGGACATCTTTTAGCATTTGGTCTCTCGAGAACAAATCTTAGTGTGGTGAATGCCCAGCTTACCCATTGGCCTCTATTCAACGGGACCACCCATAGGAACAAAGCAAGTAGAAGTCCTGCAATACATGTAATTGCTCCTGTATCTACTGCTTTCCTCTCTCTCTATATGGGTTGTTAAGGCAGAGTACAGCCCATTTCATGCTTCAGCCTTTCACAGGACTTGCCAAGATGAATTACATCAAATTCATTTGAACTAGTAACTTTTAGAGTTTAACAAATGGTACGTGGGCAGGAGGGAAAGAGCTCTAATGTGATTGGGTTTGAAAGCAGGAGGTGGTGAGGCAGAGGCAGGATGACAGAAGCAAGGAATGAAAAGAGCAATTTGCTCCTTCCCTGCCCTCTCTGGACTCCAACTGGGTCATAGTAGCCCTTGGATTCTGGTGATTTCCTTCCCCGCCCCCCTTGCTGGTAGGTGCAACCCACTTCCAGATCATGCCCCACCACTCGAGAAACATCTAGTCCATCTGCTTGCACTGTGTCAGCACCCCACTATCCCTAAATAATCTCATCCAACTTGAAGCTTTCTAAGGATGGTGACTCCAGCACAAGGTACGTTTATGTCACCCATATGGGCCTGATTCTCATTTACACTGTGGCCTCTTTTACACTGATCTGGCAGTGTAGCTACCCACCAGAGGGCAGCATAATTACACAGATGCTTGAACAAGATGACATTCCTTCTTGCATTGGAAGATTACAAAAGAAACATCCTGGTCCATGCTGCTTTGCAACATGAAAGGAAATCCACCTGGATCGCATTGTGCAAGCGACCCTCCGTCTTATCCAGCACCCCATTGCTGCTGGATAGCTTATTTAGTTGCTAGTTGAAGCAGGCCAGCTTGTTTTTTAGTTGGAACTAGCTGGAGTGGTTTTAATGTTTTGTCCGGAGAATTCTCTCCCCCCCCCCCCCCCCATCTTGCATAGCACAGATATACGGAGTCTAATTTTCTAAGGAGGTTACCTACCTAAATCCCATTGAATTTAAGTGGGATTTGCATGCCTAATTCTTTGGAGCTTTTGAAAGTCCCATCTTAATATGTAGGGTAATATTTTCAGCATTGGCCCAACACTGCTCTTTGAAATCAATAGCTGACTTCAGAGGAGCAGAATTCAACCCACTGACTTCAGGGGAAGCAAAATTAAGCCAAAGATGAGCCCTTCTGAAAAAAGAAAAAAAAAAAAAAAGTCTTAATTTCCATGTCCCTTTGTTTGTGCCATTTTTGCAACAGCATACATCTGTAAAATGGAGTTAGTGACGCTTATTCACCCTTCTAACGTGCTTTGGGATCTACCAATGAAAAGCAGAATAGTAAGTGCCAATTAGTAGTATTTATTTAATTACTGCCATTAGTTACTTATGCACAAACAAACAGAGGATTAATGAAGGAATCTGTCACTGTCTTGGGCTCTGTTCCTCAGCACGTTGCAAGCACTTGTATTCATTCTTCTCCTGGCTCCTCTTTGTCTAAAGGCCACCATAATTTACTGTTTCTAGCCATATTTGGTGCATAGTGGTGCTTGAGAGAAAGAGATCTGTGCTGGTTGCATGAAAACGAAGACGTGGTTTCACCTCCGTTTCGTTGCTGCTTTCCCCCCCCCCCCAAAAGCAGAAAAGACAATTATGAGAAGCAGAAGGAAAAAAACCCACACAAACAAAAAACACCCTTTGTGTCAGAGAAAATGGTAAATTTATGCCTGGGGTAAAATGTGTGAAGAGTTGGAATGGAATTTTAGCAGGTTTCTTTAGCTTCAAGTGAATAAATAAGACAAAGAAAAGTCTTTTCATCTGAATGTTTTGCAGTGCCTGGGGCTATGTACATTGGACACTGTCTGCAGCTGGTTTCATTTCAGGATGAGTGAAGTGGTTCAAAAAGAAAACTAGGAGCTGCTCTGAACCCTTGCCTTTGAATAAAAGGGTACCATTTGGGGAGTCCATTTAATTTCTTGTCATGATTTGCCACTTTGGCATCTAGGCTCTGCCAGAACTGCAAAGTGCCAAATACAAGCCATACTTTTTTTTTCCCCCAACTCTTTTTGTAGGCTCAAGAGGCTTGGACAGTTTGGCTTAGCAGCATGGAAATTCTGGGGGGCCAGTCTGAACCAAATCTCTGAAGCTTTCAAGTCCACTCATCTCTAGGTTCCGACACCTCCTGGTGCACTAATAACTAGCAGAGCCATTTATTTCTGTGGGAGAGAGAAATCTGTTGGCAACGTCTAGGGGTAGCCACATTGGAGCACCATATGCCCCAGTTTCCTTTCACTGCTTCATAGTCAGCTACTGGAACATGCTCCTCAGTTCCATAATTCACCTCCTTTGGGTTTGGCCCACGTCATTGTGAAGGCTCACAACACCCCAGCCAGCTGCGGGAGTCAGTTGTTTGTAACAAAACCCAGGCACAGGTGTCAAACCTCATGAAAAAGAGGGAGGGGGTAAGCACAAGAGATAGACTTGGCCCTTCCTGTGCATCCCAGCCTGACAAGCTCAGCAGGTTCCTCTGGTTCAGCCAAACCTGAACTAGAGGAAGATGCTAGTGCTGATTCTGCTGCCCCAGGTGCCCGGTGCATCATCAGGGGGATAAAGTACATCCAAAGCCATCCCAGAAGCCTTCACCACAGGTCACATTAACTTGCACTTTTGCTGGTGGCATCAGAGGCCAAGGATTGAATGGGCCCTTGGAGGCTGAACTCCCCACTCAGTTCTGGCAGTGGTCACTTCAGAAGAGGACTGGGTCAGTGTAAAGGAAGCTTGACCTACTGCTGCTGCCCTGTACTGCGCCTGTTCCTTGCACAGAGGTTTGCATTCTCTGGGGCTGTTAATAATCCAGCTCCTTTTACCAGCACTTGATCTGCACTAACACAGCATTAAACCTTGCTGATCTGAAAGGCTAAACAGACCATTTATTTTCAGGTTGAGTTACCTTACTGCTCCCCAGAGATTACTGAATGCTATTTATGGGCTCCCAAATGGCTGAGTCATTACCACCATCCTATGTTTAGTTTTGCACTTTGAGCAGTGAACATTAATACATTCCATGCACATGGGTACCCAAGACAGCCAGCCAGCTCAGGAGGAGTGCCTGGGTCACTTAATGCGTATATTTTCTCTGGCGCTGTTAGACCCACTATTGAAATCAGTGAAGGTAAAGTTAAGTAGGAGAATGAACTTCAAATGATCTTGGTGGCTCAGAAAAGGCTTGGTCTCAAGAAAACATCTACCTCATCTCTCAAGTGTTTCCCAAAGAAGATGCCAGACAGGTGTTACTGGATGCCAGAGAGGCTGACAGGGCTGGTGCTGTTATTGTTGTCTAGACTTTATTTTATTACTACTCAAATCATAACAGAGTCAGATGATCACATACCCCCTCCTCCCGCCTTTGTAACCCAGGCAACTCACATATTAGAGAGGCATGTGTAGCAACTGCATAGCTAAGGTAATATTAGCTTTGCACCTAAAGCAAGACTCATTTTCACCCTCTAGGCCTCAAACTTGGAAACACTTATGCACGCGCTTAACTTTACTAGTGCTGGATTATCCCCAGGACTAGAGCTAAGCACATGCGTAAGTGTCTGCAGGATCAGTGCTTAAATGACTGAATTTAGTCTCTGTAGGTGGCACAATGATTCCTCACAGGACAGTTTAAATTTTCTGTGCAATGTATTTTGCAAAAATATTCAGTACACTTGTCCAGAGGAAATATCTAAAAAATTCTCCCTTTTTGAAATGTTAGTTTTGATCATGCATCTTTAGCTTCCTTTAACATAAAATAGGTCATCAAAACACTTGACATTTTATACAAGAACTCATTTTGAGAGAGTGAGTGAAACAAAAGAGGAAGCCAGAAAGAGAAGTTTCCTCAATGGCTAGTCAGGCAAGTTGTTCCACACACGACACAGATAGTCTTTCTATCTTAGTTGCCCAAGTACAAACTGGAAGTCATCTCTCCTCCTGTTATTAGACACCAGCAATAGCATTGCAGGACTCATTTAATTCAGATTTGTCCTTCGACCATCAAACTCTTGAAATTAATGAATAAACCTTCTTACAGAAGCTATAAGCTCAAGGAACAGACAACATTTGATATAATTAAACAAGTGCTCAGGGACCATAAACTGTGGCCTTTCAATGAAATAAGTAAATCCATCCAAAAATCCAATCTTTTGCTATTGGCCAAAAAGATAGTTTTGTTTACCTCATAAAAAGCCTTATGGATCTTATGGATGCCAAGATCATTGGTGTTTTCCCTTACCAAGTGCTCCAGATTTCTTTACCTTCATCCAGTGGCAGCATCAATTAGTAAGATTTCTTTTTAAATTAAAATTCATAAATTTCTTTTAAAAACAGATTAATGTATTTTTAATTTCTGAACTAGAATAAATTGTTTTTTTACCACAGTGTTCTCTGTGTATTTGCATGTGTGTATATTAAGGATTAGGACATTTAATACTATCCCACAGTATGCCTTGTGTAAGAGCGTGAAGTACTAGACAGCCCTTAATCCTGGAATTTGGCTCTATACACCACAACCCCTCCTGTAGAACCTATCAGGTGTAGTATGTCATTTCCTCCCTGAGGGCTTTTGGTCTACAGATCTTGGACATAATTCATTGATACGATATCTTCTGTGCATGTGTGTTAAGAGTATAGTGAAAGTAATAAACCAAAGAACCTTGCGGTGCCATCTAACCAATTCCATAGATTGGCAGTGTGGGAAACAAACTTGCCTATTCTTCTACTTCTCTGTTGAAAGATTCTGTGCAATAAAACTGAAAGTGACAATATATTGCATTTCCCCATTCACGTGGGGTTCACTGGGCAGAAACAGACAGCAACTTATGCAATAGATGACAGGACCTACTACGGTCACCCACGACCCTTCCCAAGCCCCAGTGCAAGATAGTCCTCATTCAAAGTGGTTGAAGGCAATTTTTATTTGGTCTAGTGAATCTCTTTAACACCTCTGCTGCTGGCCTCCTTAAGCAAATTATCCCATTGTCTAATTGACTTCACAGTTAGCAATGTTTTCTCAGTATTTGCTTCAGTTTTCCCATATGTAGGTTTCAAGGTATTTAGTACACTGGCCTGACTTTAGCAGCTTTCCTTTGGGCTATATACATTGTGGGTGGAATTTTCAGAAGTGCCAAAAACAGTTAGGAATACAAGTCCCATATTTGCTCTTTTCATAAATCCAACCATTACTCAATTAACCTTTTTCCTTACTCTTCCTTAGAAATAAAAGTATAAGTGGGCTTTTGTGCAATGCTGTGCAAAAGAAATCAAAGGAATACTTCATCCTCCTTAAGTTACATTTGGGATACGAGTTGCTGAGCCTGGGGCATTATTGTTTGTGGCTGCTCTAAAGAAATACTGAAAGGGGAACGTAGTGTCTACAGGGAACTGAGTGACCTGTGAAGAGATTCAATGAAAATCCTTAGGTTGTCTCCCATGCCATGTACTCCAAGATTACCAGTTACACCTAGGATTTTGCACTTTGCATAGTGTTACCATACATCTGGGTAGTCCCCAGACACTGCCTCTTTTTTGAACCTCCGCCCTCCATCTGGGTGGATTTTTTAAATAAGAGACAATGTCTGGGATGTTTGCAGAGCAAACATTGCAGCTCAGAAAGAGTCCCGATTGGTCCGCTTCCCCACTGGTCCATTTTCCCGCAGCCACAGTTGCCAGGATTCCCCCATTCCCCTCCGACTCCCAGCCATGGGGAGGGGGAAGAGGCCTGCAGAGAGGCACTGACCAACCACTGGCATTGCATCCTGGGCTTGCACAAGCTGCCATACCACCATGACAGGGAGCAACACTGTCCCCCACCTCTAGTTAGTATGCCTGCTGCAGGTACCCCCTCCCGGACCCCCAAATACCCCTCCCAGTACACACACCCATCCGGCATGACTCACCCAACTGTACCCCCCCCCGGCTGTGTCCTCTTTTGGGGAATCTGAAATACAGTAACCCTAACTTTATAATGAAACAACAGAGGATCTACTATAATATTGGTCTCCACCACTGCACTTCACTTCTCTGGACTTTAACAGGGATAGGATGAGACACAAAATGGATTGTCTGCCATTGCATGGACTGTAAGCAGGACAGGGAATGCTATGAACATCCCTATGAACATGCTATGAGCCCTCCTGGGATGATGATTCTAAACGTCAAGAAAATCATCAAGAATATGCAGTAAACTAAACATAAGCCCTTGACCCATAGGCAAAGATTTTAGTGGAGCATTTTTGCTAGAGATGGGCCAGAGAGAGGAGCCCAGATTGGGACAACAGGGTTGAATCTAAAGTTTGTGCTTTGAACTTCCCACTGAAAACATGGTTTCAAATGTGAATTTTGAATCCAAATTCTGAACTCTCAGGTTTGTGAGTGCTCAAATCCAAGGGGCTTGTGTGGGTTTTAATCTGGGTTCATCTTTTTTTTTGGACCATCAGAAACAAGATATCTTAAGTGAACCAAATCACTAACATTTTGTGCTTGGTTTGTCTTCCTTTCGATTACTGAACACTGGACAGCACCAGTTCTAGGCTGAGGGAACTTTCTCTTATTATATTTAAAAAGTAGCATCCACCATGTGTTGCATCATGTCCTGCTTCTGTCACAATTATGTCTATTCTTCATACAATTCTGAACTTAAACCTTAAATGTTAAATTACATTTTTTGTCCTGAACAGCTTTCAATAGCACAATCTCCCTCCTAGACTCCCCTTCTAATTGGATGAGCAAACACTCTGGACTTTGATTCCCCAATGGGCTGAATATTAAGAGAAGATTCCTGGCTCCAAAGGAGAAGACTACAATGTGAATTGGGGGGAGGAGGGGGGAAATCCACCCATTCATTCATTCCTTCCCAGCAACATTCCTTGGCCCAGAGCCAGCTACCATTTGACGTCACCGTCTTAACCAGGAACATAATGTACTGGCACTGGGACAAACGTTTATTATGGAAAAACACAGTAACGAGTTGAAACATATCAGAGAAGCCAGGGGAGAGGGAGCTAAATAGAGAAAAGGGGTGGGGGGCAGATTGGCAGAAAGTGAAAAATTTATCTACCAAAACCCACAGGGGGGCACTTTCATTTTAGTTTGAGCACTTATGCCAGTTACACACATGAAAGCCTCTGGACATTGTGGTAAGTTCCAACATTGTAACACTAGCACAGTCAAAACAATGGAAAGTTGCTTACTTAAAGCACCGTTTGCTCCTTGCCATGTTTAGTAAGCTAATAAGGAAAAGGCCCTATTCTTTCATTCCTTTTTTCTTTAAGCCGTTTCAAGCCCAGTATTCCTAGAGCATTTTTTCCCCTTACTCAGTAGCTGTTCTTTAAGTTCTGGTCATTGGGGTTAAAAATTAACTGGATTTTGTGGGAGGAGGGAGGGGAAAACCCAGTGTTTGCAGCCCGGAATTAATGCTGTAAAGCCAGTAAGCAGTTTGAAGATTGGAGGGGGGGGAGGGGCCTTCTGTAGTCCCTTTTTCACAGCTGCAATTAGTGGCTGTTAGAAAAAAGAAGAAGAAAAAAAGCTGCAGAGTAGTTTGTCCCTCAGGTACTCCTAGCATGGGGAGAAAAAATAAATACCAAAAATGGTCAGAAAGGATGAAGAAATAGTTGGGTGGTGATGTGACTTTACGATACCAATTTGACTACCCACCAACTCAGCATGGATTTGGCAAGTGAAGCTTCCCTCTTATGAAGTGATTGGTGAGACAGATCAGGTCTTGTCTTCACTGCTGAGACTGCAAAAAAGGTATCATTTAATGGTTTATCTTCAGAGCAGTGTGGCCTAGTGGACAGAGCACTGTACTAGGACTCGGGTGACCCAGGTTCAATGCCCAACTCAGCCTCTGGCCTACTGTGTAACCTTAGACAAGTCATTGTATCTCTGTACCTCAGTTTCCCCATCTGTAAAGTGGGGCCAATGATGACCTCTTTTGTAAAATGTTTTGACATCTACTGAGGAAAAGTGCTATGTAAAGAGGTATGTATATATTGTTTGTGCTGTTTTTGTGATACACCAATTGGGAACAGGACTGAGACCCACCACATTCTTCTGGCACACATCGCTAAGCTGTCATATGGTAAACACTTTCAGTTGCTACCACTTGGGCTAGATTTGAACCAGTGACTAGCTGGTAAGATTGGCTCTGAAACAGTCGCTTTTGGATAACTCCAGCAGAGCAGCTGTAAATTTGTTTCTGAGGATGCTCCCACGCAAGTATTGATTCTGTGGGGGCGGGTAGTTCTAGGAACTTGAGAGGCATGGCCAGAGAACCACTGTCCTCTGGCACTCCCTAGCAGGTGTTATCAGCTGGTGCAAATTAGAGCAGCTGTGAGGCTAAGTTGCACCAGTGACCAAGCCAGGCCCAGATATCAGGGAAATGAGGCCCACTGTCACCACCTCTATTTCCAATTACCGGTCCCATGAACCATCAAGAAGCCCCACACAACTAGGTTTTGGGCTTGTTGTTGACTGCAATTGCTTCACTTACTAAAACTGTTTTGTTCCAGACACTGCAGTGACATTTTCCAACCTGCCCCCAATAATGCCTCCAAGGACAGCCTTCAGCTTTGCTCATTTCCCCCACTATGTGGAATCCACATAGAGTTCTACCTATATGGTTTTTAACCTACAAAGCAGCAGGTCTAGAAGATGCCCTAAAAGGGCTGCATAAGTAGCATACCTGTGAAGTTCAGAAATAGATCTGATTCCTGAAGTCCACAAAGAAACCTTCAGAAGCAGGATCTAAAAACATCAGATGCACAATTATATTTAAAAATGCATATATTATTAATATTAAAGAACCCTGCAAAGTTCCCAGGGTGGCTATCTGTTATTTATTGCCCTGATGTCACCACTGCTGCTACCCTTACTCATTTCCTGTCACTCTGAAGTCATTGGGTCTGTTGCCCAAACCCAGCACCAAAGTCAATAGACGTTCAAGATCTCTGTAAATCAGGCCAATTATTTAGATTTGGAAGTGTGACTCTAGGTGCCAGATTTAGGCACCCAACTTTGAAACTTTTATCCAACGTACATTAGGGTAGTGGGAGTGTGCTTCTCCTTGCGTCCTGAAGACATTAAGCATCCCCTTGCATCTAAACAGCCACTAGTCCCCAATCCTACAATCCACCGTGCACACCATTGGCACTAAGGGCTGTAAAATTGTTCATAGCAATGCAAAATGCATTTGGATCCTGATGCAGATACTCATTCTGCAGGCTGGTATACTTTTCACAGGACTCCCCAGAGAAGAAAATGAAGTGCTGATTCTGAATAGCAGCACTAAAGAATGCAATGAGGGTTCTAGGCAGCAGATCCACAGAAGACTCTGAAACAGAAAATTTGGTGTTGAGTCTGGGCAACCCCAGGGAGTGCAGGGTGATAAAGAAGGTAGAGCCAGGAGCTTCCAGGTAACTTCACTGGGAACCGGGAGGGCACAGGGCCTCACAAATAAGATTATTTACTTAGGTGCTCCCGTATGGATTCAGACTGGGCTCTCCAATGGCACCTAAGAGAGTTGTGTGCTCAAATCCCATTAATTTTCAATGGGATCTGAGTGCCTAACTCCCTAGGTGCCTTAGGCATTTAACTGGAGGCAACCACATCTTATTTTGGCATTGACTCTTTGGAGTTTTTTAGAATCATCAAAAATAAGCCACATATCTTGCATTTTCCCTTTCCATATAGTGTGACCCCGTTGCTGGAAATACAGCTTCCAGAGGGGCCATTCTAAAGCTAATGTAAGTGAATTGTCTGATACAGCAGTCCCCAAAGAAGCATCTTCTAGAGGTGCCTGCACAATTTCTTGTTCTAGACAAAGGAACTGATCCTGGGAGCTGCTGGCCTCCACTGGGAAGTTGCTGAGAACATTCAACTGCTTTTAAAGCCAAGGGATTTGAGGTTCTTCAGCAACCGTCAGGACCTGGCCCTAAGCAATTCTGTGCTTCTTTGAGGGCAGGAGTTTCTCAGAGTTCCTGTTCAGTTCAAAAGAGGAATGGGGTCTGGGAAAGAGCTCCAGACATACCTCTGCAATGTGGAGCCAAAAGGCAATCATGCAGAGGCATACATTCCAGAAGCCTGTGGTTTTATCAGTCACCATACCATTCCTTCTTGGCATAGCTTATGACCATCAGTCTCACAGCATTAGTAAGCAGAGTCCAAATCCCTGTAAAAAGCTGAGCGTTTGCAGCCATCACACACGTGTACAGGAAAGAGTTCCAGATTCCAATAAGACACCACAGAGGAATTAGTCAGGCTGAAATTAGACAAATATGGGGAGTAATATACCCCACTCCTGCATGGAAGAAACCCTGCTCAAAGCGGCACAGAAAGCCATTCCATGCAAATCGTAAACTGGGGCACCAGTGTCCTAGGAATCTCTCGTATGTCATTTTACCTGTATAACCAGTTAATTGAGAGTGACTCCATAGAATGTCTCTCTACAGAGAATTCAGATTTATTAAAATCGAGTGGGTTACCTTTTATTCAACTCAGTCAAAAGACAGTCACCTGCACACACACAAAAAGCACACCTGTCCAATTTTTTTGAAAACTTGGACATTTGAAAGACATCTGGTCTGTTAAATATGTATATAGAGCTTTCACTCAATTTAATAAAGACTCTAGAAATGACATACTATAGGTGTTGTAACAATGCTCACTGTAATATGGTAACAACCCTGTTAGAGAGAGATTGATCAGTATATACTTGTATGTCTCTTTAAATAAAAGAGAACTGTTCTAACGATTGTTTTGTTTTTTATGTTTACATGGTAACAATTTGTAAACTTGTTAAATCTTCCTAAATAAAATTTAAAAATGGAGTCGCCAAAAGTAGATGACATTGCCTGGCATTTCAAGATCTTGTCCTGAAGAACACTGTGTCCTATCATTAGGTCACCCTCTCAACTGGAGAGAGTTAAAGGTGTCATAAGAGTTGTAAATCCAGCTTTCCTGACCTCTCTGACTTAAATCAGAAGCATAATGCTCTGAGGGCAGATTTTGGGGTTTCATTTTCAAGAATTTGAATATTAAGGGCCATATTTTCAAAGTATTGATTTGTCCCAGCACTTTTGCAGGCTGGATGGATCCAATCATGCATTTAAGTGCACAAAAGGGACCTACCAGAATGTTTGCTGCAACAGAAGTGCAGGCCAATATAGAGAGTCCCCATCTGAAAGTGTGTTCCTGAATGATAGACTGAGACAATCCATGCCACAGGAATATTATGTAGGGAAGGCAATGCCCCTGCTCCCCATCCCGCCTGCCCCCTCCCCCAAGTACCTATAATAGCAGCTTGCCCACAGGGATGGAAGGCTAACCAGCTGGCAGAGTAACACAGCTAGAAGTGCTCTCCAGTCACCAAGGGGAAGCCAAGGGATGCTGAAATCATGGCCACAAACTCAGACTCAGAGGCCAGTGCTTGGGGAGCACAAGACATCTTTTCTGTGGGTGTGGCAAGGACTATTACTGAGCATGCTGCCCTGGGGGTATTAAGCTTCCCCTTGTCACTGTTTGTGTGGCAGTCCCCAATTCTATAATTAGGGCCCTACCAAATTCATGGTCCATTCTGGTCAATTTCAGGGCCATAGGATTTGAAAAGGAGTTAAAAATTTCCTACTTTCAGATGTTTAAATCTGAAATTTCATGGTGTTGTAACCGTGGGGGCCCCAACCCAAAAGAGGATTGTGGTGGGGGGGGGGTCACAATAGGTATTGTAGGGCAGTTGCGGGGTTGCCACCATCACTTCTGCACTGTGCAGCCCTGGAGCTTCCTGCAGCCACAGGAGATTCCTGGAGGTGGGTCTGATCTCCCATGTGCTCCTGAGAGCACCCCAGCTGGGGGCTCCTAACTGCTAGCCCCGGCTGAGCTGGGGAGGGACCAGAGTTGCTCTTCCCCTGCATGGCTACTCTTGGCGGGGGAGGGGGCGGGAAGAGGGAGAAAGATCAGACCCACCTCTGGGTACCTCCCCTGGCTGCAGGGCTCTCCCAGCGGCATGCGGGAGATCAGACCCACCTCCACCTCTGGCAATCTCCTATGGCTGCAGGAAACTCTGGGGCTGCGGCCCAGCTCTGGAGCTTCCTGCAGCCAGGGTAGGTACCCAGAGATGGGTCTGATCGGCTGTCGAGAGCAGTTGTGCAGGGGAAGAGTAAGTCCCATCATATGCACCAACTCCGTGGGTGCTCTGGGGCTGGAGCACCCACAGGGAAAAAATTGTGGCAGCCCCCCTATCAGCTTCCCCTACCACTTCCCCAGCACCTCCCGACTGCCGGTGGGCCCCACAGATCAGCTCCTCCCTCCCCGAGCCTCCCGCCTGCTGCAATCAGTGGTTTCATGGCTTGCAGGAGGCTGGGGAGGGGAGGGGCAGAGTGAGGACGTGGCGAGCTCGGGGTGGGGATGGAGTGGGAGCAGGAAGAGGTGGGGCCTTGGAGGAAGGGGTGGAGTGGGGTGGGGCCTGGGGCAGAGCCAGGATTGAGCACCCCCCAGCACTTTGGAAAGTGAGCACCTGTGAGTCCTGTCCCTCCCCAGCCCAGAGTGGACTACCAACTGGAGCCCGGGGGCAGAGTAGGAAAGGCACGTTTTTCACAGCCGTGAATTTGGTAGGGACTTACCTATAATCCATCATGCACTGTAATTTGCCTAGGGCAATTAAAATGCAGTTAGGGAAATAGGGGTTATGAATTGCTATAGAGATGGACCTAATGTTCAGATGCAATATTCAGTTCCAGATCCAGATTTTTAAAGCCCCATAGTTGGGGTTTCAATCTGATCTAAAAATGGGGCCAGATGCAAAATTTAGATCCCAGTTTAGATTCTAAATCCACCCCACGTGGAACCAGTTGGTTTGGAACTTACTCTAGTGCCTAAGAAACTGCTGTGTCATACATAGAGTTGGTTGAATATTATTCATTTTAAGTGTTCCATCAAATACCCCATTGGAAAAATATGAATCTGTCTCCACTGTTCACCCAAGGCTAGTCACACACATGCAGGGCCTGCAAACTGAATCAAACCATCCTCAACTGCATCCTCCTAGTGTCTAATCCCACATTTTTTGGTTTTGGGTGTACACAGCCCCACCTATTTTAACCGCTGATGCAATGCCAGGGCTTCAAGCCAGTAAGTGGGTCAGGTATCCCATGACATTGCTCATCTGTACGATGCATGAGACGCAGCACATAGTCTGTGCAACCTAAAGGAGAAGGAGAGTGAAAATAGAAGATGCATGAAAAATTTACATAAGAAAGAAAGGGCTCTACATTTAAATGACTCTACACTAGTAGAGAAAAGCTTTAAGAGGGGTGGCTGTGTAGGCCTATCTCAGACAAGGAAAATAAAACTTAAATAGGTGGCCTTTGTGCTTCACTGTGATGCTGCAGAGCTAACGCCATTTCACAGAAAGCTTGGCAAACAACATTGGTTTGAGTTCTGTTTTTCCCAGTGAAAACCTAGATATTGTATGCCAGTATGTAGGTTTCAGTGCTGACAACAGTTTTCACCTCAAAACTAGAGATATTCTGAAATTTGATGTTTTGCTGTAACAACTGCCCCTTTGAGAAAGATTTTGTGAGAAATCAGTTTCGGTGCTGCAAAAAAGTCTGAAGTTAAGATGGAGAAAATATTACTTCCCTGAAATTCTATGAAAAAATTTTGTCATCTTTTCGGTTAGCCTTGGAGAACCAGACATGGCCATGTGAAGACCCTTTGCAATACATTTTCCCTACCTGTCTGTCTTGTGATGTTCTTGCCAGTCTTCTGGGATCAAATTCATCACTGGTATAATCCCATTTTTGAAAAGGACAATAGTTGATAGTTCTATCTAACCAATTGTTAAGGGCCTGATTCTGCTCATTGATTGTTGAAATAATTGGCAACGTTCCCACTGACTTTTAGAGTGCAGGACTGCGGCCATAAACCAGTG
Source organism: Chelonia mydas (assembly GCF_015237465.2). Lineage (NCBI taxonomy): Eukaryota > Metazoa > Chordata > Testudines > Cheloniidae > Chelonia > Chelonia mydas. The sequence goes on along the minus strand of NC_051253.2, from coordinate 16,049,806 downwards.
TGCTGAGCTGGTTATAAGATGACAGCATAAGCCAGTGAGAAGAGAAACACACTATTAATCACCATGTTTAGAGCCAATCATGTGGGCATGTCCTTCCAGCGATTAAGGAAAGTTCATACGGAATAACTCATTTTGTGAGCAACTTTTAATTGTGCTGAGAATTCTGCTGGTTTATGAGTGGGTCTCACTGTCATTTTCTATCATAGTGGTAAAAAAAAAAAAAAAAAAAAAAAAAAAAAAGAGATACATTTGTCACAGTTGCAGGACAACATGCACATGTGGAACTGACCTATGCACTAGATTTTCCACTGGTGTAAGTCAGCATTACTACTGAAGCCCAGCAATTTGTTTTATCATGTTGTGTACCAAACTAAAATCCTCCAAATGTTAACTGTCTGCTTGTCCATCAATAGTTGTATGCAGTCATCGTAGCCATGTTAGCCCCAGGAAGGAAGGTGGGTGAGGTAATATCTTGTTTTGGACCAACTTCTGTTGGATAGAGAGAGAAGCTTTCGAGCTTAGAGGTCTTCTTCAGGTCAGGCTCTGTATAAGCTATAAAGTTTGTCTCTCTCACCAACTGAGGTTGGTCCAATAAGTCCATCAATAAGTCATTTGGGATGTAGCACATACCCATCAAAAGCTTTTGATCTGGAAGGGACATGCTATTTTATGATCTATCAAACAGAAAATCTAACCCACCACTGTAAGTGTGGTCTAGTGGTCAGAATAGAGGACTAGAAGTCAGAACCCCTGAGTGGAGTTAGTAAAATAGACACTGAGTCGGGGGGAAGGGAGGGGAGCACAGCTTCATTTTGATGAAACATGTCAATTGTGAGTGAGTAACTTTCTGTGGGGATGGAATTTCTAGTCAAAGCCACAGTCAGACACAGAATAGCCAAGTGGGTAGGACTCTCACCTGGCATGGGAGACCCAGGTTCAACCCATTTGATTTGGAGCAGGGACTCTTACTTCCTATATGACTGCCTTACCCACCAGGCTATTAGCTATTCATACATTCCAGAGCCAGAAGGGCACATTGTGATCTAGTCTGACCTCCTGTATAACAGGCCAGAGAACTTCCCAAAACAAATTCCTAGAGCAGGTCTGTTAGAATAACATCCAATCTTGATTTAAAAGTTCAGTGATAGAGAATCCACCATGACTTTGGACAGTTGTTCCAATGGTTAATTACTCGCTATTAAAAATGCACACCTAACTTTCAGTCAGAATTTGTCTAGACTCAACTTCCAGTCATTGTATCATATTATACTTGTCTCAGCTAGACTGAAAGCCCATTATCGAATTTGTTCCACATGTAGGTACGTTTAAAGGGTATCTTGATCACCCTTTATCCTTCTCTTTGTTAAGATAAGTAGATTGAGCTCCTTGAGTCTGTTATAAGGTATATTTTCCTCATAATTATCATTCTTGTGGCTCTTCTCTGAACCCTCTTCAGTTTTTCCATATCCTCTGTGAATTGTAGACACCAGTACTGGACACAGTATTCCAGCAGCAGTCACACCAGTGCCAAATACAGAGGTAAAATAAGCTACTCCTACTTGAGATGCCCCTGCTTAAGCATCTAAGGATTGCATTAACTCTTTTGGCCACAGCATCACACTGGGAGCTCATGTTCAGCTGATTGTCCACCATGATCCCCCATTTCTTTTTCAGAGTCACTGCTTCCTAAGGATAGGATCCCCCATCCTGTAAGTATGGCCTACATTATTTGTTCCTAGATGTATACCATTAGCTATATTAAAAAAACATATTGTTTGTTTAGGCCCACTTTACCAAACAATCCATATCACAATGTATCAGTGACATGTCTTCATTATTTTCTACTCCTTTAATTGGGGTCACGTGCAAACCTTCAATGAGGATTTTATGTTTTCTTCTAGCTCATTAAGAAATTTTAAATAGTGTAGGGCCAAGAACCAATCGCTGCAGCACTCCACTAGAAACACACCTCCTCTATGATGATTCCCCTATTTCAAATTACATTGAGACTTATCAATTAGCCAGCTTGTAATGCATTTAATGTGTGCCGTGTTAATTTTGTATTGTTTTTAAGTTGCGCTTTCACGATAAAGAGATTGCACTACAGTACTTGTGTGAGGTGAATTGAAAAACAGTATTTCTTTTATCATTTTTACAGTGCAAATATTTGTAATAAAAATATAAAGTGAGCACTGTACACTTTGCGTTGTGTTGTAAATTGAAATCAAATATTTGAAAGTGGAGAAAAACCATCCAAAATATTTAATAAATTTCAAGTGGCATTCTATTGTTTAACAGTGCAATTAATTTTTTTTAATCATGGTTAATTTTGAGTTAATTGCATGAGTTAACTGTGATTAATAGACAGTCCTAATCAAAATGTCATGTGGTACCAAGTCAAATGCCTTACCAAAGTCAAAGTATATTACATCAACACTCCCCTTTATCAACTAAACATATAATAAAAAAAATGCTATCACATCAAGTTAGACAGGCTCTATTTTCCATAAATCCATGTTGATTCGCATTAATTATATTACCTTCATTTGTTTCTTGATCAATCAAGTCCCATATCAGCCACTCCATTAATTTACCCGGGACTGATGTCAGACTGACAGGCCTATAATTACCTAGATAATCCCATTTACCATTTTTAAATATGAGCACATTAGCTTTCCTCCAGTCTTCTGGAACTTCCCCAGTGTTCCAAAACTTACTGAACATCAAAATTATGGCCCAGAGAGTTCCTCACCCACCTCTTTCAAAATTGGATGGAAGTGATCTGGACCTACTGATTTTAAAAAGAGTCTAACTTTAGCAGCTGCTGTATGTATTCTGGTTTTTTCCCCAAATGCAGAACAGAAATATTACTGCAGAAAAGGTAGAATTCTTCAGTAAATAATTTCCCATTTCTATCTAGTAATGGACCGATACTATTGTCAAGATTCTTTATGTTCCTAATATATTTAAAAAAAAAAAAAAAAAAAAAACAAACCACACACACCACTCCTTAAGTCTTCTGGCCATAGATTTCTCCTTGTGCTCTCCCTTTGCTTCCCTTATCAATTTTCTACAATTCCTAACTTCTGAATTATATTCATTACTATCAGCTTCCCCTTTCTTTCAGTTTTTATAGCTGCCTTCACTTCACTTCTAAACCAAGCCGTGTGTTTTTGGTTTTTTTTAAAACCAATATGTCCTTCCTTGATTGTGGCTTTCTAGACAAGTAGTAAGTATTCCTAATTATTCAAATTTCTGATTAATTCTTCCTTCTGGCTGATTTGGCCCAATTGTTTTCATCTTTGTGAAAACTGGACCTTTTAAAGACCAGTATCACTGGTCTGGACTTTTTTGCTTGATCACATTTATAATGTGATCTAAAAATTAATGGTAACTTAGGTATAAGTGATCATGATTTGTTCTGTGATCAATTCCTCTTTATCTGTCAAGACAAGGTCTACTACAGAATTCCCCTGTGTTGGATACAATGCTTGGAATTAGGAAATTGTCATCTACTATTTAGAAATCCCACAGATGTTTTAGTACTGGCAGCATGAGACCTCTAGCATGCGTCACTCAAATTGAAGTCCTCCGCAACCACACAGCTTTTCCCCCTACATATTATAGGTAGGTGCATAAGAAGCTGATCACCCTGGTCCCCAGTGTGATCCGGTGTCCTGTAGCAAACACCAACTAATACCCCTGCTCCATCTTTTGCTTTATCATTTTCTTCTGAGTTATCAGTGACTTGGAAACAGGTAGTGCCATTTTTGACAGCATGCTGCTCCCTCTCCCCTTTTGCCCACTGAATCCTTCCTAAATAGATTATAGCCATTGATTAGGACATTCCAGTCATGGGAACGATCCCATTAAGTTTCAATGATACCAACTAAATCAAATTTATGCTCATGAAATGAGCAATTTCAGTTTCCCTTGTTTGGAACCCAGGCTACTTGCATGGTGAGTAGCCAATAAAAGAATTTCTTCTCTTTGTGCCCCTTGGTTTTTGATTAAATTTTGTTCTCAACTTCTCCATTTTGTGCCAAGTGCTCATATCTTAAACTAAACAAAAAAGGGGAGAGGTAAACACCCTTCTGACCACTCTAGCCAGCCTTCAATGAGAAGATTGATCCCCTGTCTACTGAGGTGGAGGCCATCCAAACTATACAGCCCCTTCTCCCTATAAACGGTGAACCAATGTTCCACAAAAACCAAAACCCTCCACCACTTCTCTAGCCAGGTGTTCACTTCCAGAATCCGTCTTCCTTTGCTCATGGGACAGGAAGGATCTCAGACGATCCTTTGGAATTCTTCTTCAGCACAAAGATTAATGTTTGTTAAGCACTTTGGTTTCATTGACTGAAAGATGCTCTATGGGAACTGCTCAAAAAGGATCCAGATATACAGTTCTAACATTTGGCCAGATTTGTGCCTCACGTACCTTTTCAGGTCAATAAACTTGATGGAGTTCACCACCAATAGTAAATCTGGCGGGGAATTAGATTATATTGTCGTACGCTAGGAATGCACAGTAGTCAATCACTAGAACCACGATGTGAAGAAACACAAGCCAGTCTGCCTTCAGTTTTTATTTTATAGCACCTTTAACTGTGAAGTCTAGCAAATGTAACACACCCTAATGTGTAATAGAAAAGCATGGCAGATAGTGTCTAGGAGAACTTTCACAGTACTGTATCACTTCCTACGTTTTAAAATACAGACAGATTTTCAGGATTGTGACACCTCTCCCACCTAATTCAACAACACTTAAGTACATACATAACTCAAGGGGACTAGTCATGTGAGTAATGTAAGCACATACTTCAGTGTTTCGCAGAAACAGGTGAAATTGGTAGCAAGTGAAACTCCTTTACTATGAAACTGCTTAAAACCACAAAGGGACAAAATCTTTGCAAAATACCTTAAGCTTGATCAGTTCACATCTGAACTGCCCCGGCACTTTCAAGTCTGTAATTGTAATCCCAAAGGATGCGGGCAGAATGTTGATCCTCTAGTACTGATTTCTCTTCTGATGCTGCCATTTCATTGCATTGTCTACTCTGACAGGTGCCTTGACCCTTTTCCCTGCTCCAGAGGAAAGTACAGACCTATCCTGAAGTGATTCCCACTGTGAGCAGAGACTACTCATGTTAGGGAAAAAGGGTTTCTTTCCCGTCTAGGGTTGGGAGGGTAGCCTTCCCTGGACTTCTGTATTAGCCAAACAAACACAGTCAGGACTCTTAGATAAAATGAGGCACTTTAATGCTCTTTAATGCTAGCAAGTACGACAGCTGAAGGGCTCACCAATTCCTACACAGAGGAATATGGCGAAGCCCAGAACAAAGAACAAGGTAGAGCTTTTATAGCTTGGTTCAACATACTTTGCGATATCTCTTCCAGTTCAGATAAGCATAGAAAAAAGACAGAAGCCTAGCTTTACATGATTATAGGGTTGTTTTCTGGTTCTTTTCTTTATCACTCATGTGAATAAGGGTTTGCAGAAGTGGGCCCTAAAATACATATTAATTTTGTTGTCATTCAGACCTGCTCTTCAAAGAGGTTACAGTGACCTACTCAAACTGATCTCCGGGCAGAAAGGAGTGGAATGCTTCATCATTTTGTAAAAGCCGTTATGTTTATAAGTGACATTTTTCTCAGTAATCAGAGTAAATTATTTTGGCTAAACTTCCTCCTGTTTTTATCCAATGTGAACAGGAATAATAAAATACAAAGAAATGCCACAGATTCATTCATTGCTGCTGCACAAAGCTTCCCACATTTAAAAATAAAGAGATCTTCCAATTTAATCTTCTAGCAGGAAGCATTCATAAGTGATTCACACACCGTGTCCTCTTTTATTAATGCCATGGCCAGACAGACTGATTCGCACACACATTTGCATGTTTGGCTTGATTGGGAAAAAAGTGCACATACCTGCCCCCTCCTTCTTACCATGCCTGCACATGCAAATTGTGTGATTCTGCTCCACATCTTCTCTTATAGCCTGGCACATGTCCTTACTTATTGCCTTGTTAGCCATGTGCCCATGCAGCTTACAGATTTATTTGAACAAGCTTGGTAACTATATATGCAAAATTGATTCACATGCATCTGCATGCCTAACTAATCAGGCACAAAATGTTTGTTACTGAACACAGGAAAAATACTTAGGGACTGAAAATCTATTAACATAGTTTAATCATGAATTTTGACTAAGGGCAGGTCTACACTACAAATTTACATCAGAACAGATTACATTACACTGGTTCAGCTAAGCCACTTTATTGTGTCTGGTGAAGATGCTCTAAACTGATGGGAGAGAGCGGGAGCCCTCCTGTCGATGTAATAACTCCACCTCTGTGAGAGCCAATAGATATGTTGTCAGGAGAAGCTTTCCAGCCAACATAGCGCTGTCTACATAGGGGGGTTAGGTCGGTATAACTACATCGCTCAGGGGTGTGGATTTTTCCACACCCCTGAGCGATGTAGTTATATCAAAGTATGTGGTGTAGACCAAGCCTCAATAAATGACAACCCCAAAATTTTAGGTGACATCTAACTAGGGTATTACAAATATGAAGTCAAACTCTGGCTGCCTGCCGTGTAGGGAACACACCAGCAAAGTTTCATGCTGGAAGTTTTCCGCCCCTATTCTGGCTTCCTCCAAAACCTCTGGAAAAGCAGGAACTAGATGTGAGGTATTGGTCTGCATGCCTTATACACATGTCCCTAATTCAGCAATAATGGCTACACATGTATTCTTTATACTCCTAGCAATAGCAATCTGAAGGAGGAGGAGGAATCTGGCTGCTGCTGGACAACACATGGGTGCTCATTAATACTGCTCATGCAGCATTTATATGACCTCATTTGTGAGGTCTGTGTGTTGTTTGGGGACTTGCCCTAAAAAGGTATATAAAACACCAAGGTGTCAAGTGCCATAAAATAAAATTTCCATATCAGTTAGATTTAGAAGCCTCTGGAAAAGTTAGACTAGTTTGTTTTGTGCTATTTCTTGCTTCACAAAAGGCTGTATCTGAACATTGCACAGATCTTAGATCTGAAAGTATTCTAATGGGAGCATAGAATGGATATTTGAAAGGGGTGGGGGGAATCAAAATAGTACCCAAAAACAGGAAGAAAGAAAAAGATCAGAAGGATCAGAGCAGATTGGACTGGAAAGCTCACTAAGTTGCAGCCTGGGATAAAAATTCAATACTGCTCCCATTTGAAAAATACTAGGGATGAGCTGACCCAACTATTGTGCTCTTCAGAGGCTGGGGAATTGTAATAGAAAGACCCAGGAGTTTCAATAAGAAGTGTATATTTCATAATAAGCAAATAAAATAGACAGGTTCAACACCTCTTAAACAGTAGAGAGAGAGTCCCACCACATCCCATTACAGCCTTCCTGGGGAACTCTTTGCACTCCCCAGGCAGAGGTCAGGCACAGTTGCAGCTCTTATGCTCAGGAAGTGCATTGACTGCTCCCTCCTAGCATCCCTGGGAGCATGAGCCATCCCAAAGGGGACAAAGAATCAGACTCAGAAATGTAGGGCTGGAAGAGACCTCAGAAGGTCTCTAAGGAGGTTGTGGAATCCCCACCCTTCAAGGTGTTAAGAACAGGTTAGATAAAACACCTGTCAGGGATTGTCTAGGGGTATACTTAAGCCTGCCTCATACAGGGAGCTGGGAGAAATGGGAGAGAACTTGTTCCAGTGCTTAAATTATCCTTATAGTTCAAAAGCATTGCCTAATATCTACTCTAATCTCCCTTGCTGCAAACTAAGCAGATTACTTCTTGTCCTACCTTTGGTGGACAAGTAAAGTTGATCTCTACCCTCTTTATAACAATCTATTACCACCTATGGAACACTTATCAGGTCCTCCTTCAACAGCCTCTTCTCTAGAAGTAACATGACCAATTTTTTTAATCTTTCCTTACAGGTGATGTTTTCTAAGCCTCTTATTTGTTACTCTCCTCTGGATTCTCTCCCATTTGTCCACATCATTCTTCAGAGCAGTTCCCAAACCTGGACATAGTATTCTAGCTGAGGCCTCACCACTGTCCAATAGAACAGAATAATTGCCTCCTATGGTCTTACACAGGACACTCCGATTAACACACTCCAGCATAGGTGCCGACACCGTGGGTGCTCCAGGGCTGGATAAGGGGTGCTCAGCACCCACCAGTGGGCCCCGCCAATCAGCTCCTCCTGCCCGCTGGTGGGCCCTGCCCACAGAGGATCAGCTGTTCAGCAGCAGGCAGGAGGTGCTGGGGGAGGGAGTGGGGGCAGGAAGATGCAGAGCGAGGGCAGAGCATGCTCAGGGAAAGGGAGGGGTCTTGGGGAAGGGGGGGGGGGGCAAGGCCTAGGGCAGAGCAGGGGGTCAAGTATCCCGGGGGAAAAAATGAGAAAGCCGGCACCTGTGGACTCCAGAACGACGTGCCATTCTCACAACAGCCATGTGATCCACTATAGACATTAGACCTTCTTTGGCAGTATTGCAGCCAAGCCAGTTATTTGCTGGTTTGTATTTGTGCATGTGATTTTTCCTTCCAAAGTGCTTTTCTTTATTGACTTTCATCTTGTTTATTTCAGATGAATTCTCTAAGTCATCAAGATTCTGAAGACAGGAGGTATAGCAACTGTACCTACCCTCAATCTCCCTTGCTTGACCACAGAGCAGACTTAGGGACAGGCTGCACCATCATAAGGGATGATGCCGCAAAATACATACTTTGCCCATGTGCTACAGAGCTGGGGAGGGATTGCATCTCTTGAGGCACAGTCCTTCCTGGAGCTCTCTTGGGGCAATGCAGCTCTGAATCACCACTATCACAAACCAATAGCTAAATGGCAAAATTTGTCCAGAAGGGATTAGCCACTGAAGCTTTTATAAACAATTACATGATAAACAAGGAGCTAACTGACTGAATGAAAAAATTTTTAAGCAGATGAAATATTACTATCTCTGTTTGAAATCCTAATTCTGAGCTGGCCTGATTGCTCAGATGAGTACGCACTACACTGGTCAGGAGTTGGGGGAGGAAGTCAGCTGCTTCATCAGCTATAAAAGGGGTTGGGGGGCATTGTAAATGGGATGCTGTCAGTCAATGGTGGGGGAAGGGGGGAAATCCAGAAGAGTTCCTTCAAGTAGTAGAGAGCTCAGTGGTAGTTTGAGGCAATAGCTCAGCGAGCCCTAAGGGTAAAGAGAGTGCTGGGGGATTGGGATGGAGGTGACTAGTGGCCCAGAAGACTCCAGGAGCTTGTGAGTACTGAAGGCTGAGCAGACTTGGTAGAGAGGGGGCAGGGTGAGTTTAGTTTTTTGAATGTTTGTAGCAGATAATCTTAGAAGTTCAGTTCACGCTTTGTTTACTTCAGAGTTATGTTTTCAGAGCTGGATACAACTGTGTTACCTAGTTTCTTCTGGCTGTATCTTGGCGGCTTTATACCAGCTGTTGGAACATGTGCCCCTTAAGGTCTGATAGAACATCTGCCCCTGTATATTGGCCAGCAGCCTGCCTGCCACTCTCCCCCACAACAGCTCTGTATTGCATAACTTCACCACGACCTGTTTAGGTGGTGAGTTGATCCTCCAGAGACTTTAAACCTAAACCAGTATGGAGCTTAGCAATACACCCTCAACCCCCACTACTTATCCCCTGCTCCACCCCAGCCTCAACTGTTCCTGTCTCTTGCTCTGTTTATTTTTAGGTTTAAACAGTGAGCAAAAATTGACTTTGGCTTCTTTGCCTGAATTCTGAAGTGTTTGAGTTGATAAGATCCAGGTGATGCATTCAGCCACAGTTATACAGATCCCAGGGAGAAGACTGGTTCCTGGCAGGCAGCAATGAGTGAAGCTAAGCGAGGGCTGACATTTCTTTTCATTGCAGCAGCATTGCTCTGCTTGCCTATTCACCAAACTGTTAAAGCTAGATCTATTAGGAACAGAATTAAAAATCTTTGGCACCAAGGATTCCTGCTTAGATCCTGGAGTGGGGTAGTTGGACTACATAGTATGGAGGAGCACCCACAGCTGCTGGGAGGAATGTGGGGGAGAGCATTACACATTGCTCTTGAGTGAGTCTACCTCCTGCCAACCCAGAGGTGTGTTAGACTCAAAAGGAGCCACATCCAGCCCTTCTTGGACTAAAGGGAAGGTCAAACTAGACTCAGGAGGGGAAATAATGGGGGGAAAGAGTGGTGCAAGAACCACACTCCAAAAATTCTCCACGAGACAGAGCCACCCGCTCCCTTGTCCTAGCCAGCTGGCCATCTATACAAGGAAGATGGGTGCAATTAAGTTGGGATCCTGTTATGGTGACATCTTTATTCTCATATACCAACTCCACTCTACACAGAGGTTTACCTACAACTGGAACATCACGGTGCATTGAAGCTGCTGAAGACTCATTCCACTGCCTGTAAGTGGAGTTGCACTGCATGTAGGTTCATTACAAGGCCAGTTCCACCCCATAAAGTAAGCCTGCTTATGTGATTTTTCAATACTTCATTATAAGAAGTTCCACATTTTTAAGAGAGGCTTGAGTGTATACAATTGTGCAAGTAGGTCTGCAACTAGGCCATTAACAATTATGTTTGAAAAGTCATGGAAGACAGGAGACATTCCAGAAGACTGGAAAAGGGCAAATATAGTGCCCATCTATAAAAAAGGGAAATAAGGACAACCCGGGGGATTTCAGACCAGTCAGCTTAATTTCTGTACCCGGGAAGATAATGGAGCAAATAATTAAGCAATCAATTTGCAAACACCTACAAGATAATAAGATGATAAATAACAGTCAGCATGGATTTGTCAAGAACAAATCGTGTCAAACCAACCAGATAGCTTTCTTTGACAGGGTAACAAGCCTTGTGGATTGGCGGGGGCGGGGGGGGGGGGGGGTGTGAAGCGGTAGATGTGGTATATTTTGATTTTAGTAAGGCTTTTGATACTGTCTCGCATAACCTTCTCATAAACAAACTAGGGAAATACAACCTAGATGGAGCTACTATAAGGTGGGTGTATAACCGATTGGAAAGTCATCCCCAGAGAGTAGTTATCAGGGGTTCACAGTCATGCTGGAAGGGCATAATGAGTGCGGTCCTGCAGAGATTGGTTCTCGGTCTGGTTCTGTTCAATATCTTCATCAATGATTTAAATAATGGCATAGAGAGTACACTTATAAAGTTTGCGGACGATACCAAGCTGGGAGGGATTGCAAGTGCTTTGGAGGATAGGATTAAAATTCAAAATGATCTGGACAAACTGGAGAAATGGTCTGAAATAAAGAGGATGAAATTCAATAAGGACAAATGCAGAGTACTCCACTTAGGAAGGAACAATCAGTTGCACACATACAAAATGGAAAAGGACTGCCTAGGAAGGGGTCTGGGGGTCATAGTGGATCACAAGCTAAATATGAGTCAGTGTAATGCTGTTGCAAAAAAAAAACAAAAAAAAACAAAAAAAAACCAACAACAAAAACAAAACAAAAACAAAAAAAACCAACCATCATTCTGGGATGTATTAGCAGGAGTCTTGTAAGCAAGACATGAGAAGTAATTATTCTGCTCTTCTCTGCGCTGATTAGGCCTCAACTGGAGTATTGTGTCCAGTTCCGGGTGCCACATTTCAGGAAAGATGTGGACAAATTGTAGAAAGTCCAGAGAAGAGCAACAAAAATGATTGATGGTCTAGAAAACATGACCTATGAGGGAAGATTGAAAAAAATTGGGTTTGTTTAGTCTGGAGGAGAAGAGAAGACTGAGAGGGGACATAACAGTTTTCAAGTACACAAAAAGATTGTTACAAGTAGGAGGAAGAAAAATTGTTTTTCTTAACCTCTGAGAATAGGACAAGAAGCAATGGCCTTAAATTGCAGCAAGGGCAGTTTAGGTTGGACATTAGGAAAAACTTCCTAATTGTCAGAGTGGTTAAGTACAGGCATAAATTGCCTAGGGAGGTTGTGGAATCTCCATCATTGGGGATTTTTTAAGAGCAGGTTGGACAAACACCTGTCAGGGATGTCTAGATAATACTTAGTCCTGCCTTAAGTGCTGGGGACTGGACTAGATGATCTCTCGAGGTCCCTTCCAGTTCTATGATTCACATGCATTATTATCACTGCACATGCAGCTCAAGACATTGTACGCGCTGATGACTGCATCCACATACATGTGTGCTACAAACTTCTCAAGAAATGTGGCCCTATTTCTGTGTGCACCCATCATTTCTTGTAGGCCAGAGATGTTCCAGTCACTGACATGTGAAACCAGTGCTGGACAAACATCCACCTGTCCTTAATTGCAGGCTCAAATATTTACACGTGCAAGAGTGTAGGCCCAGTTATAAGGGCAGGTTGAAAAACCCACCCTTCCTGGAAAACCACCACACACACACTAGCTGAATCTACAGGAATACAACAAAGTGGATTTCATTCACAGATTTGTCATCACTGCTGGCACGAACAGTGAGAAGAGGAAGATGGAAGGGAGCACCCATAATATTTTATCTCCTCAGGGGTACTTCATACAGTCTGACTTCAATGCAGCCCCCTCTGGAGTGTAGAGTAGCGAACAACCAGCCTACAGCACACTTGCATGGGTTGGAGGGAAGGGAACAGAAGTGTAGTCAAGGGCACTGGGGTAAGTTTCCTACTGTTACAAAACATGGCCTGGGATCATTAATGCCCCCAACTGAGAGCATCAAACTGCAACGGACTTAATTTCTCTACCTCAAAAACAGAATCAACCTTGGCAGAATTTGAACATGGGCTTTCTAAAATCTGATGCTCAAAAACAGAGACAGCCCTTTAAGAATGTGATTTTCTACGACTTACCACTGCTTCCCACTAGCAATATATATCGCTCTAGTTACTATTCTTTATTATTTGGTGCTTGACCTAAAGCTTTTATTAGGAGTCAAACTGTTCAGCCTACACAGCACGAATAGACTGTGTGGTACTATGGACTACAGCACCACCCAGTGGTAAGATGTTCTTCTGCAGATAAAACTTGCTACTGTTGTCTCTACCTCCCTCTGCTGTGTCCAAGGTTAAGATTAGAAGTCTCAAAAAGCAGCAAAAAACCCAGGGAAATAAATTACACACACATGCGCAATTTGGCACCTTGCTACTGGTGATTGGAACCCTATAAATATTATAACTGGATGGATGGATGGATATTGCCAGTTTCATTTCCCCCAAAGCTAGCAGTGTTATGACAGACCATTCCCTAAGACCACTTCTCAAGAGATTAATGTCCTAGGCAAAAAAAAATAAATGTTGCTCCCACTCCATCAGGTTTAGGGACCCCAGCCATGGAGCAAGGTGAAGAAATTCCAGTCCACCACCCTTCCAAACTAGCCCCAGCACAGCACGAGAGCCCATTCTGCAGGTCCTCTTCTCAAACCCAGAGCCTGAAGAACAAACCCGAGCGCTTGCCTGCCAACCAGCTACAAGCAGCCCACTGTCATCAGGTTGGTGCCCTAGGAAGCTGCCCACAGTGCCTATCCCTGAAACAGGCACTGCCTATTTCCTTACAATCACAGTCCTGTACCTCTCTGCACCAAGCTGCCAGCTGAAGGTGGGGAACATGAAGACAACTCAGCAAGCAGATGGCTGAATCCAGCCTGGACCACCTCTCTCATATGCAGATGACTAAGTTGGTTGAGGCATCTCCCCCTTTTCCAATAGTTAGACTCAAATGGGGTCTCACTGCCCAGACTAGACAGAGGTGAAGCTCAAGAGGTTCAGAGTTTGGTTTCGGCGAGGATAAGCACCCTAAAGCAGTGGTTCCCAACCTGTTCTCTGCCACAGCACATCTTGATACCTTTAATTATTTTGAGGCACACTACCATATTGTCTCCAAATGAACTCATGAATATTCATGAGCCAATCTAGGATGAGGCTAAGCAAGTTAAAATAAAAATAAATAAATGAACAAACAAACCACCATGGCATCTAACATTAGATCATGATCTGTCTTTTGTGTCAGAATTAATATTGTCAAAAGTGGAAACTAAATATTAAAGCTAAATATAAGAACTCTGGACAAAAACATGCTCAGTGGAGAATGACATGCACTTGAGAATAATATTTTAGGATGACAAGCAATTAATAGTTAAATCGTTTCTTCTCATTCCCAGAATAGTCTTGTCATGCATGTTTAACACTCTCTCTGCTGTTTTTAAACGCAATATAATTAAGTCACACTTAGAGTATTGCTAACCTCAAGAGATCAAAAAAATAAATGAGTCTGACTCCAACGAATCAGGAGATTGTAAATAACCACATGTTTTGGGGAACCAAAGGGATAATATTTTTTCGGTATTGGGTTTGAGGATTTTGGCCTCTGCTGCAGGGGTCATCACCCCCCACATCTGTCTGTCCCCTGCCCAGCAGTGAATTCTGCCCCCAACCTCCAAATCAATCCTGTGCCCAAATCAATTCTGCCCCCCAGCTCCCATCAATTCTGTCCTCACCCTCCACCAGTCTAGCCTCTCCACCTCAATTCTGTGCCCCCAGTTCCCTTACCCCACCAGTTCTGCCTGCCCACCCCACATCCAGCCCCCACCCAAGTTCAGCCCCTACACCTCACCTCTGCTCCTGAGGTTCTTCCCCCTCCCAACCCTGTGGAGCTGCAGCAAGGTCCCCACTCTTCTTCCAGGCTGGGGGCCAGCTCCAGGAGCTCTTTCCCCACCCCCACCAGCTGCTGGAGGGCAGAGGAGACCACCTGTTGTTCACAGGAGGGGAGGGAGATTGAGTTCTGATTGGTTGCTCTGCCCCTGGAGGAGTTGGGGCAGTGAGGCAGATGGCCAATCAGAAGGCAGCTTCCCTCCATTTGCTTCCCCCTCCCTTGCCCCCACTCCACAGGATTCAGATTTGCTGTTTTACCCTGGCTTTGGGGGATGGAATGTGATACATGCATAATATTTGAAAGGCACCTAGTCCCAGAGAGCAAAGTACAGAATGCGATCTGGTTCCAACACTAATTAAAATACAAAGGAAGGGTTTTTTTGTTCTCCCATGTAGCTTTTCAAAAAAATTTCCACAGCATGTCTGTTTGAGCCTGACAGCATACTGGTGTGCCACAGCACACTGATTGGGAAACACTGTCCTAAAGTATGAAGCCTTCTGAGTCAAGTATAAGCAGATACAGCCCCCTCACTTCAGGTGAAATTGCCCGTTTACAGGATTAATTTGACTTCTTGATTTGCAAACCTGGGCTCAAGAGATTAGGCTTTCCCATGAAGTCACTAGTCCTTCAATCTCAGCTAAGGGTATGGGAGAGGGATTTTTCCCTCTCCATTTGTGCTAGTGCTAAATCACGATGGCATGAACACAGACTTCAGGGGTGGGAGTAGGGGGAGAGAGGAAGTAAATCAGATACCAGCAAGAAAAACATTAAACATTCACAAACAAGCCAAGATGGCCAAGGGTCAAACTTACAAGGAGAAATATCTCACTCTAAAATATTTTCCCTTGGGGGAGTGTGCATTTTCTTGGTAAAGCTGTGTATGGAGTCGCCCAACAAGTATTAGATGTTAGCAACTTTCAATCTCTTTTGATCTAGGGTAAAATTTTCAAAACACCTATGTGATTTAGGAGCCTACATCTCATTTTCAAAAGGGAGTTTGGGCAATAAGGAGCTTAAATCTCAATGAAAGTCAATTGATCTTGTACTCCTGAGTCTCAAGGACACTTTTTTGGAAATGAGACTTAGGTGCTTCTGAAAAGTTGTACCCAGTGTGAATCTGAATTAGTGGTCTAGTAATAGAAAGCTTCTATTCCATTTCCAAGGCTATAAGACATCCAACCTCCTTAAAGAGCAATTACGGTCAAAACATTTATAAAATCAAGCTAGTCAGAAAATGGTAAAACTATCTCAAAGTGTTATGTGAAATTGTTTAGACTTCACAGGGTACAAAACTGACTCTTCATAAAATTGTGATTTCGTATATTAACATTTTTACCAAGTTTTCAAAATCATTTACAAGTTTTTTTAGTTACTAGAACAGCCAGTTAAACACCCAATTTTCTTCTATAAGAAAATATGGTGTATAGTAAACAAAAAATTTCTGCCACCGTTTTGAAAGTGACTGATTAAAACGTTACAAATACTGTGAAAAGTGTCACAAAAATGTGGAAAATTGATTGTTTCAAAATTCAAAAATGAAATGTTTCCTGAAAAATTGACATTAAGGACTTTTTTTTTTTATAAACAATCTTCTAGAGAGAAAAATTTTGACAAGCTCTGTTTGTTATACACTCTCAGAACTCTGCTTCTTTAGGGCCAAATAAATTGAAAACCTAAATATAATGTTGCCTACTCTTATCTGGATTTTTGTCTTGAAGTCCCAGCTACTGGAATCACGTGATTACATGAGACTTAGCTTGCACTTAAGAGAAGCAGTAAATTTCTAGCCCTTGTAGTTTGGAGAAAAAGCTTGAAAACAGGAATCCTTAAGGCTCAAACACAAAAAGCAAGACAAAAATCCAAAATTCATTATGTTTTATAGTCTCATGATTTTTTTAAATCTTTAGATTTGGCAATTCAGCAAAATCCAGGGCAGAAGTTTGTAGGATTTTGTTTACTGAGGCTAACACAAACAGACAACTAGCCCATTGAGTCAAGACCACAGAGAACACCTCAGGCTTTTGTGAAGTAGTTACATTGACAGGTAAGACAAATAGGTTCCCCTGCTTCCCATCTTAAGTCCTCATTTAAATTATTGTGATGCTTGGCTTTATGGTGATTGTGTTCCTATTAAAGGACTGGCTTGGTTTATGATTTCAGTAAGAAAATAAATAAATTAAAACTGATCAGAAGTTTCTGCAGATCATTTACAGCTCTCCATAAGAAGTAGTTACTATTTTTCCCTGTTATACTATATTCTTATATCTGTGTGTGCATGCATGTATAAGAGAGAGAGAATGAATGAGTCATGAAAAGCTTCTAGAACTGTGCTTTCTCACAAAAAGTTCTCCTTGTACATCAAGTTACTACATAAATGAGCAAGTATGTTTTAAAAATCCTACATCACTACTACAGTGTGTATAAGAAACAGGGGCAACTCTTTCAGCTGGTATAAGAAACCTGCATAAAGCCACTAAAGTTTGATCTCCTGTATATTTAGGATGAACTAAAGCGGCTTTCTTGAAACAGAGAGACTTAAGGGCCAAACTTGCAAAGGTGCTTAGATACCTAACTCCTTAGGCACTTCTGAAAACCCCACTAGGCTTCTATCTGCATCTGTAGGCACCTAAATACCTTTGCAAGCCTGGCCTCTAGATACCTAGGAGAGAGGAAGTACAGAAATGAAGTTGTAGGGATGGCCAATCTCAAGAAGAAGATGTTATAGAAAGAATAAGTTTAAGCTCTTGGGTCAGGGAGCGTCTTTGTTCTAGGTTTGTGGGGCCCTGGTCCATGATTGGAGCTCTTAAGTGTGTGTTACCACAATACAAATATAAACAAATATATAAATAGCTAGCTAGCTGTGATTTGAGTTACCAATGAAGCCAAACCCCAGAGAGAGAGTTTGAACACTATATTAACCTGACTACATGGTCGGCTGAGGATGGGGTAGAAACTTAGACTGTCTAGTGTAATACAGGTATCTAAAATTAGCATCAAAGAAACGGTATTAAGAACTGTTCTATAGTATACTCATTTCAAATCAGAAGCAGAAGAGGGCTGGATGTGTAACAGGCTGAACACTTCCTAGTCAACTCTACTACAAATTTATTCAACAAGATACCCGCTGGAAAAAAAAACCCAAAAGACAGCTTTCTCTGTTTTTCCATCTTATGCACCTTTAACAGCTTGAAAAGAGTGACACCAAGTGGTTACTTCTATTTTTGCTTACTGTCTTTTCCCACATGCAGTGTTGTTGTAGACATATCGGTTTCAGAATATGAGAGAGAGACACAAGGTAGAGGAGGTAATATCTTTTATTGGACCAACTTCTGTTGGAAACTTGTCTCATCCATCAGCAGAAGTTGATCCAATAAGAGATATTACCTCGCCCGCTATGTCTTTTACTATATTCATTTTCACCACTCAGAGCAATTCATTAGAATTGTTTTCCAAGGCCAAGTTAAATTGCCAAGGTCTAAGGAGTGGTAAGAGCAGTGCCATAATTTAGGGAAAGTCAGGAAGCCTAGTTAGACTAGACTAGTTAGCTTAAGGTCAATTGGTGGGGGGTGTGAATATTAGGAATCATTTAGTAGATTTGAGAGCTACCCTTCCAAAATTAAATTAGGTGCTGAAATGATTCAGGGCCACAAACTGAACAAAATAACACCGTCATCATCAGCTAAACCACAAACATGTGGTATCAGAGATAGAACCCACTATGACCTTCTGCTCTGAGAATATAGGCCTTTGCCACTGGAGATAAACAGAAAACATCTTATCTGTTGGCTGCCAGTGGATGGCGCTGTCCAAAATATTCACCACCAAATGTGAAATCCCCTGATAATTGGCTTTATTTTTGTCAAAAAGTGCTCTTTAAAATGATTTAATTTGTTTTCAAATTAGAAATAAGACTATCCCCAGCTCCCACCACCACCACATTAGCCTGCTACTCTCCTTCCATCCCCAGATAATGGTGGTCTTAGTTAAAGCAGGAATGTGAACCAGGAAACCTGGACTTATGACCTTAGGCAAGTAATCCAGCCTTGCTGTACTTCAATTTTATGTCTGTATGATGGGGACAATGCACACGTATCTCACAAGGTATTAGTGAGCTCAGGGATGGGGTGCAAGGGGTTGAGGCAGAGTTACTTCTAGGGTTGCCAGGATTGGCCTGGAATCGGCATTCATCTCCTGGTGACTATTGAAGGCAACTAGGAGATTTTAATAGGCTATTTTAAGAAAATTACATTATATCATGCTGCGGGGGGGAGGGCGGGGGAATCTCCCGGAATAGCTTTAATCAGAGTTGGCAACCCTAGTTACTTCACATTTGCAACACACTTTGAGAATCTAGACTGGAAGGGGATACAGAGGTAGACTCAGTGATTAGGACAATTCTCTCTGTGGATCTGCAGAGTTTATGAAACTGTGTGCTGTCCTTCTATCCATGGTCCAGCCACAGTCTTTCACTCCTATGGAGTGGGTCCTCCTTCTACCAGGGGCCCTCCCTTGTGTGGTTCAGCATTTCTTTTTCTCCATACACCCCGCACCCACTTGCGGTGATTTCACTATATTATGGGCCCCAGTATGGTCCCAGGATTCCTACCCTTAAATGCTTTGCTTGCATTGAAGCAAGGGCTTCCAGCATTCAAACACCAGATAACAAATTCTAGCCTCTGTGTCTGCAGTAGGCAGTTTTCTATCTACTACTCGTTATACACTCACTAACTTCTATCTCCTCTCGAATGGAATTCCCCACCTCCACAGGAGCAGTTGCATTCATTACTGGACAAGGTCAAGTGAACAAAGTCCCTTCAAGGCAAAAGAACTCAGAAGGGCTTACTCTTCTGCACAGCCATGTCTCCTCCTCAGAAATGTTTTAGAAACAAGCTGTCCTGTTTAAAAAAATGCTTTACATTCCCCCCCCCCCCCCCCCAGCATTGCACTTCAGTTAAGGGGGGGAAAAAGCAGCCTTATTCCCACTCCTACACACTGCATCACTCTCATGTTTAAATAGTTTATTAACTTCTCTCTAAAAATATGCAGTAAAGCCAAGAGAACAAGCTCAAGGCAAAGAGCATTTCACTGGTATATTTGGGAATCTACAGAGGGAAAATATTCTAGGCACAGGTCTCTCAGACTATAGATTACTAATGTAATCAAATAGTATTTTACAATTATCACCTTTAATCCTAAAGCTCTTAGTTCCTGGCTAGAAGAAGCTTTCAAACCAGGAAATCATTTGAAGGCTTAACTACAAAGGACAGTAGGATACTGGTGATGGTTGCAGAAATAATTCAGCCTGCTTCCTTGTTTTCTCTGAAGACATCAGGCATTTCCCATTGACTTCCTCATGGGTTGAAGCCGAGCCAAAGTTCAGTGTCCACTGACCCAGTAAAGTCAGAGAATTTAGTGGTCTGCTTCCCCCACCCCTGCCCATTTGCTCACAATTGGACTCCTCTCCATGAGATTTATTTAGTGCTGCAGGTTGACAGCAGGGGTCTGACTCATTTTCTTTCCACCCCACATTTAAAAATGCTTTTATCAACCAAACCTGCTGCCCCTTTGTGGTTTTGAGAACCCAGCACCAGCAAACACCTTTTTGCTGTGTCACAGAGCCACTTTCTTTGCTGAGCTCCATTTATTCGTTTAGCTTTGTTATTTACCTTCTCTATGACAAGGTTATTGGTCAGTGTTCTGCCCTCTTCCTGGCATTTGTTTGCCTTTGCTGTGCCAACATCAAAACAGAGACAACAAGAAAGTCAGCCAGAAAAGAATCCTTGTATGCTGGGGGAGCAGTATGGTTTAGTATGCGAGGTACTGGCCTGCGTGCCAGAACAACTCAGTTCTAATCCTGAGTCTGCCACTAACCTGCTGTGAGACCATGGGCAAGTCACTTCACCGCTTTTTCCCCTTCAGCCTTTTGTCTCTGACTTGTCTACTTAGTTTTCAAACTTGTCTTACTGCATGTTTGGGCAGAACCCCACTCTCAGCGGGAGGCCCTTGGTGCTACAAAAGATAAACAGCTTTTCCAGTGGGGTGGGGGAAATCACACTGATTTAAACAAACAACAAAGCCACCCCACTCGCAGACCAAGTCTGATCTTTCTTACTGTGGTTGATGGAATTACTTCCGACTTCCAAGTTAGCAAAGTTACACTAGTGTGAGAACAGAGTCTGTAACTTAAATAACCTTGTGTTGAATTAAATTCCATCTATGTTGCAGATATGATGTTACTAATCATCCCAGAAGATAACCCTATGATAAACAGATCAAAGTCTTATATTTTGACCGTTCAGTAGGAGAGGAAGAGTCTCAATTCTTCAGAATAGCACCAACAGATTAGCAGATGGGCAGCAGGTCTCAACATGCCAGCACAGTATCATTGTGATCACACAAAACAAAAAACCTTTAAGGGCTAGTCTACACTGGCAACGCTAACGTGGCTTGTTTGGTCGCAGCAGAGCACTGGGAGAGAGCTATCTCAGTGCTCTTAAAAGAACAAAAAAAAACCACCACACCTCCACTAGGAGCGCAGCTCCCAGCGCTGGTGCACTGTCTATAGTGGCGCTTTACAGCACTGAAACTTGCTATGCTCAGGGGGGTGTTTTTTCACACCCCTGAGCCAGAAAGATTCAGTGCTGTAAATTGCCAGCGTAAACAAGCCCTATGCCTCTGCATGAGCTACCCAGACCAAGAATTCTGGCACACAGGGTTAATGCCTGTGTGCTCCACCAGTGAATGGGATCTGTGCTGCTGAGCTGAGCAGGTGGGAAGGGATTGCTGTAATTAGCAGTTACTGTTGGTATAAGTTCCTCCTTTCCCCCAAAGCAAGGAGCGGGTACGGAGACATTGTGACTGAGAGGGTTATCTGTAAGGCAACATGCTTCCCAGCACTATCCCGGAGGTGGCACAGGTATTGCTTAGAGCTGTGCCTAAATGTAGAACATTATCCACAGCAAGCCACCTATTTGCATTCATTAAAGTGACTTGCCAATACAAAACTAGTAATAATAATAATAAATAATAATAATAATAATAAAAAGAGTCCATGTTCTCTGTTACCAACACATTATACCATTCATAGAATTTAAGGCCAGACAGGAACACTATGTCATCTAGTCTAATCCCCTGTATATCACAGGGCATTACATTTCATACAGATACCCTATATTAAACCCAATTACTTTAGTTAGACTAAAGAATTTTAGTCCTCTGAAGACTAAACTGTTCTCTGCCTGTGGTACACAACAGGAGAAACCACACTGCCAACAATGTCCGAGGCTCCCGCAATGACAGGGAATTGATTAGATGACATGCCCAGATTGTGATGCGGGCAGATCAGCTCATGCCAAGGCCCCAGGCCTCATTAACACTGACAAGTGCATAGCTGGAAACCAGTCTGGCTTACCTGTGGGTAAGTGTAAAATACTGTTATAAGGATGTACTGTATTTAGACTTCATGGAATGCTTGAAGAATGATGCACGTATTAATTCTGCTCATCATATCTTTGTCCATGGTATTAAGTTATGTTGAGCACTTGAGTTACAGAATTACAGAGGTGTACAATGCAAACAGGAAAAGCAGCATTAATTAAGATAAAGTGCTCACCCTGCACATAAGATGGCCCACTGAAGGCAAATCAGGCATTGTGTAGTATCAAAGGACAGAAATCTTGTTGATTGCATTCCTCGCTCCCCCCAGGAAATGGAGGCCTGAGCATGAATTCATCCCATCCGCTTGGGTTCTGGGATGAAGGAGATAAAAATCCCTGACAAGTTGAAACTTGGTCTCTTTATGCTGTCTGGACTCTGAGGGCCAAAGATTCCTAAACATAAGCACTAGATCCCCATGGTACTTGGCATGGGTCAGCCTTAAAGGACATAAGGTTCTATATAAGCAGGTCTATATATCACCTTTTTAAATCTAAGACTAACACATTTGTGTGTTTCCTGTTTTAACCTTGTAAGTTACATTTCTTTTCTTAATTATCCTTAGTTAATTACAGGATTGGGTACTGGCATTATCTTTGATTTGAGATCTGAGTACAAGTAACCGATCCTTTGGGACTGGGAGTAACCTGGATGATGTTGTGATTTATAACATAGTCCATCTTGCCTGGGTAGCAAGATAGTCCCCTTGCGCATTCCAGTCTGACTCCATAGTAGACTGTTATAGGGCTTTAGGAGTTCACACTTTTTACTGGGTAGGTGAAATCTAACTCTAGAACATACAACCAGCTTGGGGTGTCTGCCTTGCTCTTTGAGAGTCTGCCCTGAGGTTCGCACTCACAGTCATAGGCCATTCCAGACACATGGTCACACATCATGCTGCAGAGAAAGGAAAGAAAACAAAACTTAAAAGTTCCTGCCAATTTGACCTGGGGGAAAACTCCTTCCCGACCCTGAATCTGACAATGAGTGTGACCCTGAGCATGTAAGCAAAACTGTCATGTATCCAAGTGAAATTATTCTCTATACCACTTCAAAGCACTGGTCCCATCTTTAGAGGAAGGTTTAAACAAAACCAAAAAAACCCACAACATCTCTATCTAAGTATGCATCAAGAAAAAGAATTCCTTCCCGATTCCTGCAAGTGACTGTCTGAAGCCCTGAAGCATGAGATTATATTATACCCGCCGTCTTAATGCAAAACTGCAAGCCTTGTGAGCACATTGAGGACAATGCAGAGGTTCCTGTTCTCCCATGGCCCAGGAAGAAAGATAATGAACAAGGAATTCATAGACTCACAGATTCCAGGGCCAGAGGGGACATTACCACAACCATCCAGACTGAGCCCCTCTATACACAGGCTACAGATTCTCTCCCAGAAGCTGGATTAGAGCATAATTTTTTGGAGAGACATCTAATCTTATTTTAAAGGCTTCAAGCAATGGCAATTCCCCCAGCTCCCTGGTAAATTGCTCCAATGTTTAATCACCCTCACTGCTAGGAAAATGCAGTTTATTTCAAGGCGGAATTGTCTAACTTCAGCTTCCAGCCCCTGCAACATTTTACAATTTTGTCAGACATCCTGAAAAGCCCCAGTCCAGAAGTGGAGTGACCTCTGGTGTACCCCCTTGTGGCTGGACGTGGCATAGCAGGCTCTCCTTCTTTAGCACCCTCTGCTGACAGCTGCTGCGGCCCTCCGATGATCTGCCTCATCTCGTGACATAACCCTCCAGCTAGGTCATGGTTGGAGTCATCCCTTCCAGGGTGGGCAAAGAGTCCAACTCTTTGCCCCTTCAGCTGGGCTTACTCCTCTACAGACTCTTCACCCCTTCCCAGGCTCTGCAGGACTGTCCTGCTCTTGTGCAGAGCTTTCTTCCTAGAGGCCCCGCTCCAAACTCAATAGTCCTTCCCCTCCTTGTGCCAGGGGATTTCTGCACCCCGTTTCCTAGTAGACCAGTATGGGAACCCAGGCTCAGCCTCTGCTCTGGTTTCCAGTTTGGAAACCCTGTTACGAGCAACTAAGGTCCATTCCCTCAGATTTCTTGTTGCTTCCCTGGACTTTTTCCTTCTATGGGCTCTCCTTCGAGCACCTCCCACAGCCCCTTCATGGAATTACTATACATCTGCCTATCTTTTTAGGCCTTTTTTTCCTACTCTCTGGCAACCAGAAAGTAACTATAGATCTCTTCTACCCACAACCTCCTCTTTATCTGGGTTTCTTCCTTTTGTGCTCACTACCCAGCTCCTCCCCAACAGAGCTTCATCCTCATTTGAGCCTGGCCCACCCACCACCAGGTACACTAATTGCTCTCTGTTGTCAGTTAACTATTTCATTAACTCTGAGGGGGAACATGCTCCATCACAGCCTCCCACTATCAAGTGTCTTGTCCATGTGTAAGTATCTATACAAAGAAATCAAGTCACTCTCAATTAGAGATGGACAAAAGTCAGGGCAGCCTACATGCAGGGGCTACCCCAGACCCTGGATCCTGTAAGCTGGTCATAAGACTTTCAGGCTGTCCAAGCAGGGAGTCTGGAAGCCTTGGCCTGGCTGAGCTGCCCTGAAGCCAGGGCTTCTAGACTCCCCCCTGCAGAGCAGGGCCCTAAGAGCCCTGACTCCAGACAGGGTTCCTGAACGAGGCCCCTATGTAAGGGGACTATTGCCGCCTTACTAACATTTAGTGGGGGTGTTTTAGTTGCTAGGTCCCAGTACTAAAAAGGGGGAAGGATCAATGGGGAATCAGGAACCTGAGACTGACAGCCCCCAGGAACAATGGGGAGAGGCCAATGCTCCAGGTCAGCCTGAATGACAGGCAGGCAGGCTAATCAGAGAGTCAGGAGGCCAGGGAGGTCCCGTCCTCTGTGTGAGCTGGATTTGCCTGGGTCAGACAGAGGGGGGCTGAGCTAAGGAGAAAGCTGGAACCCAGGCTAAGTTGGGGCGCAGAGCTGGGCCAGATCCAGAGGGACCAGAAAAGCAGTCCAGAGAGAGCAGACCCTGTCCTGGGAGCAGAGCTGCAGCCCCAAAGCCAGAGGCACATCCCAGAGAGAGCAGACTTGCCCTGGGAGCAGAGCTGCAGCAACCAGAGCCAGAGGGGCCAGAAAAGCAGCCCAGGATGCAGGTTAGTGCTGGGAGCAGAGTCACAGAAGCAGCCTGCAGAGCGGACCTGTCCTGGGAGCAGAGCTGCAGCAACCAGAACCAGAGGGGCCAAAGAAGCAGCCCAGGGAGCTGGAGGCAGAGCAGTGCAGAGACAGAGTGGTGGAGCTGGGGCTGGAGCGGGCTGGAGCTGGGTGCGGTGAGCAGCTGGGAAGACCAAGAAGGACCCTGGGCAGTGGGCCCAGCACAGGGAGACGCCTCAGCCAAGAGGCTGTGCAGGCCAGGCTTGGATCGTAAGCCCGACAGGACGGGGGCGACACTGGGAAGAAGGGTCCTACCACTTAAAGCCTGAGAGCATGTGGCTACCACCAGAGCAAGTGTCCAACCCACAGCATCCCTGCAGCACAGCTAGGGCCTGAGAAGAAGGCCTGGGACTTACAAGGAACAGACTGTGAACTGCCCTGACATTCCAGAGACACTGTGAAGTTTCCTGCCACAGAGCGGGTTGATGTGTTTCCTTTAACCTTTCCCATTTTTCCTTATTCTTTTTAAAATTAATTGTTGAATAAATAACTTGCATTTGCTTTAACTTGTATGTAATGGTCAGTGGGTCAGAGAAGTGCCCAGTGCAGAGAGAGTACCCCGGAGTGGGGACACCCTAGCCCCTGTCCTAGGTGACCACAGCAGGGTTGGGGGTCGAGCCCCCCAGGAATCCTGGGCCCAGCCTTGTCGGGGTTACGAGGACTCTGCCAGACAGGAGAGTGGAAGGGGAGTCCTCAAGGGCAGGGAGGCCACTGAGTAAAGGAAGTGGGAGCGAGGACTCAGATCCTTTCACTAGCCCACTTCACCGGGGTAGTACAGAAGCCAGGAAAGTTCCCCACAATAGCGGGACTATTCCCCCGCTTACACATAGAGAGAAATGTAGGGCCTTGGTATATCATGTTTGTCGTCCTCCCCCCCCCCCATTTAATTTTATTTACACACACATTGCAAACATTTTGGTGGTGCCCTGAGCTTGGCGCCCTGGTACAATTGTCCACCCTTTCCCTGTCTCTCATCAGCCCTGCCTGGGGCTGGCTTGGTCCCAGCCATGGAGCTAGGAACCTTGCCTGAGAGCCCCAGCTGGGAATATCAGGACTGCCAGACTTCCAGTCCCAGGAGGAAGGCTGGTAACCCTGAGGTCACTGAGCCAGCACCAAGGAAGTCCTGATAGCAGGGCTTCCCCAGAGCTATGGACCCTGAAACCCAGACTGCCAGCCGCCCACAAGGAAACCAGGCAAGCAAAAGTTTTGTCAAACTTTAATGCCTGTTTGAGGGGGCAAAATCTTTTGTCAACCCCAATACAGGCCAGGCCTACTCTCAACATTCTCTCTGATAAGCTGAATAACTTGAGCTCCTTAACCCTCACATTGTAAGGTTTGTTTTTCAGCCTATGGATAGTTTTTGTAGCCCTCCTTTGAATGCTCTTCAGTATTTCCACATCCTTCTTGAGCAGTAGACACCAGAACTGGACACAGTATTCTAGTCATGGTCTTACCGCTGCTGTGTACAGAGGCAAGATCATTTCCCTACTCCTTGATATTCCCCTTTTCATACAGCTAAGGATCGCATTAGCCCTTTTTTTGCCACAGCACTGCATTGAGAGCTCACATTAAAGCAACTATGTACCATGACCCTTAATCTTTCTCTGGCTCCCAAGGCAGCGTTTCCCCTCCTGCATTCTTTGTTCCCACATATCTACCTTGCACTTGGCTGTATTAAACTCATTTTGCTGGATTGTAACCATTTAACCAGGTGATTTTAGATCACTTTCTAACAGTGACCTGTCCTCATCATTTACTACACTACCAATCTTCATCTCATCTGCAAACTTTACCAGCAAAAATTTTATATCACTATCTAGATAGCTGATAAAAATATTGAATAGCATCAGATCCTGGGGGGACCCTGTTAGAAACAGCTGCAATCACTGATGTCTCCTCATTAACAACTACATTTTGAGATCTGTCAGAGAGCCATTTTTAATCCATCTAATGTGTTCCCTGTTAGTTCCATATAGTGCAGGTTTGTAAATCAAAATGTAATTTTTAATCAAAATTCCTGCTGAAAGAAATCTACATCAGATGTGCTTTTCACTGTTTATGCCAATTTCTTCCCTCTGCTGCTTCACTCAGCTTTCACAGTGTAACAAGGCCAGTCAGCTTCACCTTTGTTTATAACTACTTTGAATATCAGGGATGATATAGAAACTCAGGTGGCTTTCTAGGTGAGTGTGTTGCTTGCCTTGCCACAGAAATTAGACTAATTAAAACAGCCACTGATATACACAACTGCAAATTGTATCTAAGTTTTGTAAAAGGCATGGTTGACCCAGTTGCTTGTCAGAATCCAGCTCATGATTTCTATGTAGTCACTGATACTGATCTGATTACCCTATAGTACTCATATTGTAGTTCCAGTCACTGAAGGACAATGTATCAGAAAGAATAAACCATCACCTCACAAACTGTTATAAGCAAGCTCAACTGCCAGCATGGTGGCATGGCCTTAAGCAAGACCTAAAACACAAATTCAGCTCTTTCTTCCAGGTCAGCTTTATTAATAAACAGAATAAACAAATATCAGCATATGCAAATATCTTAAAATAACAACAACACTGAGTAACAAAGGCCCATTCTCCTTTCCACAAGCTGGGAAGAGAGAGACCACATCTTAGATAGCCTTTCCTAGCCATTCCTCAAACCATATACTAGAGTTCCATGAAGGACCTTTCCTTACCTCAGAATTTTTCCTCATCCCTCATTTTCCTGAGACTAAGCTGGCAGCCTTCCAGCAAGGCCCCCCCGAGATGGGGTGCAAAAGCGTCACTTTGCACCGGGCCTCTCCTTTGAGAAGAGCCCAGACTGGCTTGTGGAGTTGCTACACCGCTCAGGTTTGGCCTGGCTGCTCCTCTGTCACAGTGGAGGGAAGGCTGTGCCAAATTTGAGTGAGTGGTGCTGTGATCCTGCATGTCAGGTAGCAACACCCAGAGCGGGAAGCTAGCATAACCCTGCAGGACAGGAGCTGCCGCTATGGGATGAATGCAGGTCAGAGTCACTCTGGAGCTCCCTATCTCCCAGATATCCCCTCAGTAGCAATTGTTTTGGAATGGTAGAGAAACTCCATTTCAGGTTTTGCCCTTGGCCCACAAAAGTCTCTGTGCAGCCCTGGCTTTCAGCATATGATGCTTGCTTACCAGACTCATCACCATCATGTGCTCTCTCTGGAAACTGCAACACCAGCAAGGGCTGTAACAGACATACTGGGCTCTGTGCATGTGCCCCCACAAGATACAGATTTTTTCCCCCTCACATTTTGCCATTCTCAAAGACATAGTAACTAATCTTGGGGTATAGTTTGTTAGCACTGAATGCCAAACTTGTGGGCTACAAAGTGATTTCAAGCATATTTCCCATTCCCCCTCACTCAGAACAGAAAGGGATGGTGGAGAGAGCAGTAGAGATGGCTACAATAAAAAAGAGCTGCCCTGAAGAGCAATTGTCAGCCCCATCAGACACCAGGTTCATAAAGCAGAACAACACTGTCAATGTCTGAGATAAGTCTCATAGGCCTTGCAGAAAGAAGAAAGCACCCATGAGCCTCACCTCCTTTACCAGTCTGACTTAACTCAAGTTTAAACCAGCTGATTCAGTCAGGATAAAAATGGATGAGGAAACCTATTAGACATCATCAGCTACTGCCACTGGATGTAGTTGCATCCCAAAATCATACTTACTTGAGACCTACTGAGGTACTCCATACAGAAGGAACAGGCAGCATCTGTGAAGAGAGTCATATTATTGTTGAGAAGAATCTTAATGACAGGTTTCAGAGTAACAGCCGTGTTAGTCTGTATTCGCAAAAAGAAAAGGAATACTTGTGGCACCTTAGAGACTAACCAATTTATTTGAGCATGAGCTTTCGTGAGCTACAGCTCACTTCATCGGATGCATCCGATGAAGTGAGCTGTAGCTCACGAAAGCTCATGCTCAAATAAATTGGTTAGTCTCTAAGCTGCCACAAGTACTCCTTTTCTTTTTAAGAATCTTAATGTTATTGAAGAGGACTCTACACATTTGGGGTTTGAAAATGCAAGTGAACGAATGCAACAAAACACAAAATATGTCTAGATCTGGGTGAGTAGTGAAGTCAATGACTCATCTGCATCTATAATTTGTTGGTAAATATAAATTCTTGTTTTATACTGAAAAAGGAGAAGAGGTGATATGAGGATACCTGCTATGTTTTCTAACCTGTAGCTAGCTGGACACCAGGTCGTTAAGAGGGCTGGCAAGTGTCTAAGTAGGAGCAGGGCTGGAGAAAGTACAAGCTGTAAATTAAGTATGGATAGGACGGTATCCCTTATTCTAATAAATGTTCTTGTTCAGTTTTAGAAAAAAAGTGATTCTGTCCTTAATTTTTTACCAGTTTCCCTTTTTAAAAAGAAGCAAAACAGCCAATTAATTAACATCTAATTGCTTTCTAGTCCTAGGAACTTGTGCCCATGCAGTATTATGTAAACTTAAGGCATAGATGTCTGGTTGTATTAGATTTTGTTCTTGCTCCTACAAGTGCTGAGAGATTCTGGGCTCTCTCAACTCCTAGGGTCTGGCTCTTAATCACTGCAGTGTGTGTGCCTCATTTGACACTGTAGCATTGCTGTGGGGGAGGGGGGAATCAAGACTGAACTGTGTTGGGCCTTCACAGTGAATGCTCTGACTGCCTAACTTACTGTCACCCGTTAGTAGGTAAATAAGGACAAAGAATGTCTGAGGCTCAAGACCAAAGAGTATCTCAGAAGCTGCCAATAGAGTATCATCTTTGTTTAACACAAGACTGTCTTCCTGTTAAATAAACCAGAGATGTTAATGTGGAATAATGGGAACCCTGTGTCCAGCTTGACAGCATGAAGTGTGTTGAATGTGGACGACAACCTTTCCAGTTGTAAATGGACATCCATCCTGCTGGAACTGTTACTTATTATTAAACGTAATTGTAGAGTTAGATTCACAATGCCACAGTGCAGGAACAGCATGTATCTTATTTACAGAATTTTTTATGGGGATTTATTACACTGGCTATTTTAAACTTGGTCATCTTGAAATTTGAAATATTGTGACTAGGGTGACCAGACAGCAAATGTGAAAAATCAGCATGGGGGTAGGGGGATAATAAGAGCCTATATAATAAAAAGACCCACAAATCGGGACTGTCCCTATAAAATCGGGACATCTGGTTACCCTAATTGTGACCACAGATGCAAATTTGTATCTAATGGCTGAAATGGAGTAAGCCATTTTTTGGGTCTCAAACTGGTGAAAAAATGGCATGTTCTTTATATTTTGGTTGGTTGTTTTGCTCTTTTCCAAATGCTTTTTTAAATGGATATAACTCATTTAAAAAAATGAAATTTTGCAAGTGCTTAGAGTTCAGTCTACGACGAGGGAGATGTAAAAGTTAACCAGGGACCCCAAGTACTCTTGTGCAGGCCAAAGATTAGGCAGAGTGCTGTGTACTCTGTCCTCATCACTTCCTGACACATAGCTAGGGTGTCTGGTTTTGGCAATTTATTTATTGCGTTTTTCAGGGTTTATTTTTAGCAGTTTTTGAGATTTATGTAGATGTCTAAAAATCAGGGTTTTTCGGGACTTTCTTTTTGTATATACTGTAATGAGTAATCTCTTTGTAATGTTTCCCGGTGTGCTTTAAGAGTGCAGTTTCAAACAGCACTATGTTAAAATGCACTAGGGAACCTTTAGTGCCCACCAGCAGGGTCTTCATGGACCAATTAATGTGCAACCCATTAGTGCTTTTCAGAAAGCTCATCCCTATAGTCTGCATTACTGCGCTATGTAGTCTAGGGGTTCTCAAACTAGAATCCCTAGTCTTTGAGAACTAGGGGTTCTCAAACTGGGGTTGTGAGGATATTACCTGGGGCATCGCGAGCTGTCAGCCTCCACCCCCAAACCCTGCTTTGCCTCCAGCATTTATAATGGTGTTAAATATATCAAAAAGTGTTTTTAATTTATTAGGGGGGGTCACACTCAGAGGCTGGCTATGTGAAAGGGGTCACCAGTACAAAAGTTTGAGACCCACTGGTCGACAACCCTTAAATACAAGTAACCATTTCTAGTGTTTTTCAAGGATTTATTGGATAAACACTGGTTTCATTGGTTTTTTGGGTTTTTTTGTTTTTTTTTTTTGTATCAGGATGTTTTATCAGTGTTTATAAATTAAACCTAAAATCAGAGGCCCTACACATACACCAGGAGAAATCCAAGAATTCTCCTACTGAGGGAATACCTTTGATGCCAGCGTAAGGTGCTTTAAGTGCCCTTTTCACTCTTCCAGCAACACAAAGGGGACTTAACGAGTTCTCCTTTAATGTAGACTGATGCCTTTGCCTATATTTTAACATATTGAGCCCAGATTTTTAGAAATTTCAAGAACCATTCTGGTGGTAGAAGGTAGAAGTCACCAGCTTCTTGACATTTAAATGGTCATTTGTGCCCACAGTTAAAAGGATTTGTGCTAACAGTTGTTGCAACTGCTTGCAGAAATTATGTACATAAAATTCTTAAAATCTGGGCTCAGATTTTAAAACACTAGAAGCACTATTGCATTTGTATATAAAGTATTTTAAGTTTTTTAATGCATTTGCCATTGTGTCTATGTGCCACCTAAAGTGTCTAATTTATCCAATTTGCAAGTGTAATTGCATGTGGAAAGTACACAGGCTATTATGCATGTATTTGCACACCTAACTTTTTGCAAACCTAATGCCTGGACCTTAACTGAAAATGCATCTGGGCCCACGTTTTTAGAATTGTGCACGTTTTAATGCCGAAACAGCACTGCAGTACATGCAATTACAGTGACTGAAAGTACAATTTAGATGTGCATTTTCTGAAAATTTGGGACAAGTTGTTCACCACTGCAGTGATTAGTTATCCCACAATCAAAGACATTATCATTTATATACATGTAAATGTTTGAGAATCTTTATAATCCAATTTATACCAATAATTTAATACTGAATCCCCAGAACAAAAAATTCCCAGTGATTTAATCAAATCATTAATTGAACTATAAATTTAATTGAACATGCATTTTGTCACCTCATTTATTTCATAAGTACCTAACAGTATATGTTTAAAACTCCCATTTTTACATATTTATCAAGTAATCAGAGCTATTACAGATGTGTATATTTGTATAGACTCTTAAATGTGTCCAGACTTATTTATGCTCTAATAAATTTGTTAGTCTCTAAGGTGCCACAAGAACTCCTTTTCTTTTTCCAGACTTAGTGATTTTTTAAAACTCTTTCTTTCTCTTACTTGAGCTCATTTTACACCGTGAAGGGTGAATGGTATCTTTAGTCTGTGGCAGACCCCCAAATTCTCCAGGGTAGCATATGGCTCTTAGTGACCTGGGGCAACTATTCTATGATAACAGTACCTCAGATAATTTTTTTTTCTTGATGATCCTTGACTGATTTTATCTATCAAGTCAGAGCAGGTGACATGAATGCACAAGTCTGTATGCTAACTTCCCTTATGAAAAGCTTCTGTACTGCAGTAATTCAATTGCCTGCAGTTATAGCATCATGGGCTTTGACCCTGTCTTAAGTAGGCCTGTATTTGGAAGGGAAATGTCCAAGGGCTATCTGTGTGTTGCAGTAACTCTTACTGGTGACTAAATGGAATCAAAGCCCAGAATCATGTTAGGGGTGTGGTGTTAAAAGCTGCTGCCTTTGGTAATTAAATTATACAAGGGGGTCAGGTAAAGTGGCTACTACCACCACTATGCTTCTGTCCCTAGAAGCCTTTACAGCTATTCTGAGGGAAAATGGGCACTTTTCCCACAGAAATGGTCTGTAAGGGACTGCTGCAGGCGGAGACATAATCTGATCAAAATTATTTGACTGTTGGGTAATGTAATCAAAATCACTACAGGGTCAGCTGTATTTCAGTGGAACCTACCCAATGGATATCATTTGTGAAACAATCCTTCAAGATTAAAGAACAGAAGTACTTGTGGCACCTTAGCGACTAACAAATTTATTAAAGCATTAGCTTTCGTGGGCTACAGCCCACTTCATCGGATGCATAGAATGGAACATATAGTAAGAAGATATATATATACATACAGAGAAGGTGGAAGTTGCCATACAAACTGTAAGAGGCTAATTAGTTAAGATGAGCTATTATTAGCAGGAGAAAAAAAACTTTTGTAGTGATAATCAAGATGGTCCATTTAGACAGTTGACAAGAAGGTGTGAGGATACTTAACTTAGGGAAATAGATTCAATATGTGTAATGACCCAGCCACTCCCAGTCTCTGTTCAAACCCAAGTTAATGGTATCTAGTTTTCATATTAATTCAAACTCAGCAGTTTCTCATTGAGTCTGTTTTTGAAGCTTTTCTGGTGCAAAATTGCCACCCTTAAATCTTTTACTGGGTGGCCAGAGAGGTTGAAGTGTTCTCCTACTGGTTTTTGAATGTTATGATTCCTTATGTCAGATTTGTGTCCATTTATTCTTTTGCGTAGAGACTGTCCGGTTTGACCAATGTACATGGCAGAGTGGCATTGCTGGCACATTATGGCATATATCACATTGGTGGATGTGCAGGTGAATGAGCCCCTGATGGCATGGCTAATGTGATTAGGTCCTATGATGGTGTCACTTGAATAAATATGTGGACAGAGTTGGCATCGGGCTTTGTTGCAAGGATAGGTTCCTGGGTTAGTGTTTTTGTTGTGTGGTTGCTGGAGAGTATTTGCTTCAGGTTGGGGTCTGTCTGTAAGCAAGGAGTGGTCTGTCTCCCAAGATCTGTGAGAGTGAGGGATCATTTTTGATGATTTTGAGGTTGTAAATCTTTGGTGATGCGCTGGAGCAGTTTTAGTTGGAGGCTGAAGGTGATAGCTAGTGGCGTTCTGTTATTTTCTGTGTTGGGCCTGTCCTGTAGTAGGTGACTTCTGGGAACTCTTCTGGCTCTGTCAATCTGTTTTTTCACTTCAGCAGGTGGGTATTGTAGTTTTAAGAATGCTTGATAGAGATCTTATAGGTATTTGTCTCTGTCTGAGGGATTGGAGCAAATGCAGTTGTATCTTAAAGCTTGGCTGTAGACAATGGATCATGTGGTGTGTCCTGGATGGAAGCTGGAGGCATGTAGGTAAGTGTAGCGGTCAATAGGTTTCCGGTATAGGGTGGTGTTTATGTGACAATCGCTTATTAGCAAGATTAAAAGTGCTAGAGAGATGTAAACTATTGTAATTGGCTAAACTGCCAGTGCCTGACTGGACTGACCTTGAGAAGGGTCCTGTGGATTAAGAGCTGCCACCTGGAGATTATCTCACAGGAAAAAGATCTGTGCATCACAAAATGGTGATGTTCATGTCCCAGTAGTGTAGCATCAAAATGTCTGAGTCTGGATTGTCTCAATGACATTTTGATTGGATTCTATTTGGGGCTGGAGGCAGCAAGCATAGTTCATTGGAGCTGGGAGAATGTTAACCCTTTTGAAAACTAATTATGTACATGAAGTGGTACATATGGTACCTATAATGAATGGAAAAGGAGGACTTGTGGCACCTTAGAGACTAACCAATTTATTTGAGCATGAGCTTTCGTGAGCTACAGCTCACTTCATCGGATGCATACTGTGGAAATTGCAGAAGACATTATATACACAGACACCATGAAACAATACCTCCTCCCACCCCACTCTCCTGCTGGTAATAGCTTATCTAAAGTGATCATCAAGTTGGGCCATTTCCAGCACAAATCCAGGTTTTCTCACCCTCCGCCCCCCCCCACAATAATGAATGGTACACATGTTCACCTGGCAAGGGGAGGGGTGGTGAGAGTGGCAGTGTGAACTCTGTGTCTGAGCTGGCAGATGGACTCCAGAGATCAGGAATGGAATAGGGAAAACCCAGCCTCTTCCCCACCCCCATCCATCTTTACAGGCCCAGGTATAATTAGACATAACCAAGGCAACAGTGTCACCAAATTTGTCCATCTGTCTCTGGGCCTGAGAAAAAGGCACAGGTACCACCCGTCTGTCAGTCCTCAGGCCTGGGGTGTGGGCATAGCTCCCGTCAGTCCTCAAGGCTGGGGGGGCACAACTCCCGTCTGTCTGTCTGTCCTGGGGGGGCACAGGTCCCCTGTCTGTCCTTGGAGGGGGGCATAGCTTCCCTGTCTGTTTGTCAGTCCTCAGGTTGGGGAGGTGGGCACAGCTCCCCTGTCTGTCTGTCGTCGGGAGGGGAGGCACAAATCCCGTGTCCGACTGTCCCAGGCGTGGGGGGGAGAGTCAGGTCCCCTGTCTGTCAGTCCTCAGGCCGGGGGGGGCACGGCTCCCCTGTCTGTCTCTCCCGGGCCGCCCCTCCCCCAGCGGGGGCGGGCCCGGAAGCGGCGTGGCCGGCCTGGCGGCGTAGTTCCTGTGGCCGGGGAGGGGGTGACATGCAGAGCAGGCAGCGGCGGCCCCGCGAGCAGCTGGAGCCGGAGGAGCAGGAGCAGGGAGCGGAGGCGGCGGGCCAGGCGCGGGGGGCCCCCACCATGGAGATCGAGAAGGAGTTCCACCGGCTCGACCAGGCCGCCAGCTGGGCCCTCATCTACCAGGTGAGGGGCCGGGCCGGCTTCCCCAGCGCCGGCGGGGAGCTCTGCCGCCTGGCTTCCCCGGGCCCGGCTGCGGGGAGCTCTGCCCCCATCCCTGCCCTGGCTGGCCCGGGGCCCCGGCTGGGGGGAGCTGTGGCCCCCTGAGCGCCCCTCCGGCCCGGGGCCCCGGCTGGGGGGAGCTGTGGCCCCCTGAGCGCCCCTCCGGCCCGGGGCCCCGGCTGGGGGGAGCTGTGGCCCCCTGAGCGCCCCTCCGGCCCGGGGCCCCGGCTGGGGGGAGCTGTGGCCCCCTGAGCGCCCCTCCGGCCCGGGGCCCCGGCTGGGGGGAGCTGTGGCCCCCTGAGCGCCCCTCCGGCCCGGGGCCCCGGCTGGGGGGAGCTGTGGCCCCCTGAGCGCCCCTCCGGCCCGGCTGGGGGGAGCTCTGTTCCCTTCATAGCCTCTGGCTCAGGGCCCTGGTGGGGGAACTCTGCCCTCAGGCTCCGTCATTTATTTCCCCCACTATAGTCCGGCTCAGGGCTCTGTGGGGACCTTCGCTCCCTTCTCCCCCCGTGCACGTCCGCGCCCCCCGTAGCTCCTTTCTCAGGGCCCTGTAGAGGGGGAGCTCTGCGCCCTGTGTAGGGCTCTGGGGAACGAGCTCTGCTCTCCCATCCCCGTCCTCTTCGGAAGT
Organism: Chelonia mydas; assembly: GCF_015237465.2. Taxonomy (NCBI): domain Eukaryota; kingdom Metazoa; phylum Chordata; order Testudines; family Cheloniidae; genus Chelonia; species Chelonia mydas. The sequence goes on along the minus strand of NC_051253.2, from coordinate 16,013,290 downwards.
TTCCTTCCCGTGTCATGGGTCTCTAGGGGGAGCGCTGCAATCTTCTTCCCCCGCAAGTAGCCAGCCCGTTGTAGAGGGCCCTGTGGGAGGGCGGTCCGTCCCTTTTCTTCCAGGTTCTTTCCAAAACCAACCTCCATATATGATTCCTGGGGCCGTAGTTCTCCTTCTGAACCGGGCTGGAAGGAGACTTGCTTCCCCCCACCCCACCCCAAAAAAACAAAAACCCCACATTGCATTGCAAGGTTCTTGGGGAATAGTGTGCGCCCCCCCCCCCCCCAACAAGTTCTCTTGTACAAAGCCCTGAGGTGAGTTTTTCTGACCTCTTTCATTGATATATCTCTACAATATAGCTCCCTGGAGGGGGAACTTAGTGATGCATATATTTTCCCACACAATGCACAGAATTGAGAACTGATACCCTCTCCCTCCCCCTCCAATCTCAGGGTGGATGGGGGAAGGAGTTTGTGGAATATGTTTTCTCAACCATCCTTGTACCAAGAAAAGGAGTACTTGTGGCACTTCATCGGATGAAGTGAGCTGTAGCTCACGAAAGCTCATGCTCAAATAAATTGGTTAGTCTCTAAGGTGCCACAAGTACTCCTTTTCTTTTTGCGAATACAGACTAACACGGCTGTTACTCTGAAACCTGTCATCCTCGTACCATCACACACGCTCCAAATCTAAGGAGAGGCAATAAGGTCCCTTCTCTGCCTTTTAACCTCTTCTTAAGCCCTGAGGGGGTATGAAGGCATATACTCACACACCAGCCCACTTTCCCAGTGGAGTGATGGTGGGGTGGCTGTTGCATGTATGTGGCTTTTGAATCACTTGACTAATACAAAGACTGTAAAATTGGTTAGGTATAGATTTGTGTATAACTGTGTGGTGTCCCTAGGGTAGAGGTTATTTGTCAATAATGGTATTATATAAAATATATCTTTACATTGTTTTGCTATTATATTTACCCAGAAATATTTCAACTTCATAGTAGCAGGCTTTAGAAAAAGATACATTTGTTATTTCACTGGCAGTGTGGTGGGTTTTGAGTATGCAGTCCTAATTTATATTGCTTGTATTTTTAACAAGTTCCCTGGACAATATATCCCCAAAATAAACAGGATGCAGGAGAGGATAAGGAACACTTATAGCTAGGTTGATAAACTCAAGTTCCTAATATGTTGAGATCAGGTGGCATTATTATAAAGTAACAGAGTTTTTTGCTGTTAATTTATCTTGCTGTCTAGTTTCTCCACAAAGGTAATGTTGTGTGTGACTGGGTTGTTATCTCTTCCCAAACCTCTAAATTATTTTTTCTCCTTTTTTTCTTTTTTTAAGCTGATGTTTTATAAGATCTTTTAATGGGTGTTTGACAGTGTTTTAGTTCATATGCTGCCAGGTTGCTATGATCTACAGAATGGATCAATATGTGAAATTGGGCTCCTCTGCCCGTTCACTCTGAACTTCTCCCCATAGAGTTTTACAAAAGTGGCGTAATTGAGTTTGTTTCATATCCTCAGTATGCAGAGTGTAGAAAATCTTTAATGGAACATTTTGAGCTGCTATAGGGAAGATGTTTGCTTCACAAAATTAGAGATGAAGAGTGAAAGAATATTTAGTTCTGGGTTCACTTCCAGGAAGATCTACTACTGGTCTGAGTATTTTGCTTCCTGCGGCATTCCAAACTTGATGTCCGTTGAAAGTCGTGAATCTGTGACATTAGGTTTTTTTTTTTCTAATCTGTTTTTGAAACATTTGATGTCACAGACTCAGTGCTCAGGAAATAACTTTGACTAATGTATTACAAAGTTGGTCTAATGTTAAGGTTGTGAATTATGACAGCAGAAATAAAGAAATTCAGTTGTGGCTGCTACACCACTTTTAACTTGCGTCATCAAACTGAAGTTCTTAGAGCATAATCCTATGCTCCCTATTGGGTAACAGCCACAGTATGTGCAAGCAGTTACTTGATTTGGGCTGTAGAAGCAGCCTCAAAAAGGCTGCTTTGGATGTTCATAGCTTTTTTTAACTTGAGCTCTTTTAGTTACCAGCTTGTGCTGAATTTGAATTGGCAGTGATCAGAAGAGAAAATCTAATTTGCTGTTTGGCTTTTGTGAAATGAGTGAGAGGTGGATCATGTTCTAGTTCCCGCTGAAGAACACTAACTGGCACCTTTTGCTGGCAGTCTCAACAGGGCCATGGAATTTAAGTATCAAGTCAGAGTAGGGGCATGTTGGCTGGGCAGCATGGGGATGCTTGTACAACAAATGTCAGTTGTATTTGTTGTCAAGGGTAAATAGAGAATTGACAACTGTAAGGCTGTCACCCCTCAGCAACACTCCAACAGTGTGTGTGGTCCACTGACCTCAGTCATTTGGGGCTTAGGTATGTGTGACAGAGTGCTAGCTGTAGCACTCTGGTCACTGTCTCCAGTTGCATCTGCAGCCTTCTGTATGCTGTAGCAACCTTAACCTGTTTCCATGGGAATTACTGACACCGGATGATAATGGGCTAATGAGGTAATTACTTTAGTAATAGGGATCATTCTCGTATAATTAATTGGTGGGAACAGGAAGTAAAGAGGAAGCTCAGATGGTGAGCTAGGTGGAAGAGACAAGTGGTGTGAAAGACTCCTCCTGTTGTACACCTGTGCTGCTCCTGCCCCATTTTGCAAGCAGTCAGTTAAAGGTACACATGGTGGAAGGTAACTGTGTGTGTTTGTGATGGAGGGACCACAAAACCAAGCTAGGCAGGGGTCCTCACTGGATAGCTCAAGAAGCAGGTTTTGTTTGTGTTCTCTACTCTGCTGTGGATGAAGGCTGGATGTCTGTGCTGATTCTTTTGGCTCTACCGTCTGCCTTTGGTACCATTGGCCATGAGTTAGCGGGGATATGACTGCAGACCCCAGTAGGAGCAGAAAGTGATTCTTTAGTAGCTCTCCTCCTTTCTTACTGAAATATCCTGGAGTGTAGTCATGAGCAGTGGCTCTTCTGTTGAGACAGCAGTCTCGTGGGGTTTCATCAGTTGCAACTTGTCATCCTCTCCTGTTTTAATGTCGCTAAGGGGGAGTTAGAGGGATAAGTAAAAAGCGTTTCAGTATGCGATAACAGTCAGCTTTAAATTTAGATTCCATCTCACCTGGCCAGTGTGGTTCAGTAACTTGCTCTAACATAGTCTAGCGAGGTTCAATTCACCCTTGTAACATTGAGATGATGCTTGGAGGCTCAGCGATGTAACAGGAAGAAAACTAGGACGTTTCAGGTCAATTTAATACAGTTTTCTTTGTAACCTAAGTTTCTTTTTGGGGGCCCAAGTTGCTTCTGAGTGTCCAAATATCAACAGTAGCCATGTTTTTCTAACCTAATTTGGATGGGAGTATGCACATCTTTCTTTCACATGTGGACTTCGCTACAGTCCATACTTTCTTTGACTGTCATGAGAATGGATTACTCTATTGGGTTGTCAGTGCAACTTTCCTGTGTATAGCATCCTTCATGCAAAGATTAATGCATTACAGTGAGACATATGTATGTAGCTTTGCCAGTTTGGAGGGATACGGTTATATTTTTTTCCTGATATTCTTCCTCCTGTTTAACAGGTCTTTAGCCTTATCAGAAGTTTCCAGTGTCTAGGTGGTATCAAGCTTACTCCTAAATGTCCAGGAGGAGGATGTATACCATGTCACTTCATGTTGCCCTGAATGAAGCTTAACAGCAATTAACAAAGAGACTCATCGGCTCATATTCCTGGACATAGGTGCCTGACCAGGTTGCATTTAGTATGGGGTGTGGATAATGAATGCTACAAGGAGCTCAAAGCAGTAGCAGACGTGGCTAGCTTGGATCACTCTCGTAGGTGGTGGGAATAGCCATATGACCCCTGTCTAAGCATATGTGCTGATGAAGCTAAGTGGGAATCTATCATCTTCTGCAGGATCAGGAGATCTTTGGTCATTGGTGCCATGTGACTACTAAAACTCAGGTACCTTTTTAGTGGGATAGGAGAGAGATAAGCTCAGCTGAGAGAATATAACCATTGTGAAGGAACAAAAATAAGTCTTGCAAGGAAAAGTATAAAGAAAAAACCACAAAAGGAAACAGTCTTTCTGAAATGAAGTACTTCGATATTTTGTGTCCGTTACAAAACATGATGAGATAATCGGCCCAGCGTTGAGTACTTAGTGGAGCTACTTTGGTTCACCATAAATGGTTGCTCAAAAATGGGAAAACATTTGTAAAACACTCAATTTTTCTTGACCAAAAAATCCTCTGAACACTTTAACCAGCTCTGTTTGCCACAAAAACTGTAGAGCATGAGACATTTTGTCTTGGGCATCCTTCCAAGGAAAAGGGCCCAATCGCTTTCTAGCCTATGCCGGTGTCATAAAAAAACCTCTTGCTTAGAAAATACTTGAATAAAGTGAGGAGCCGTTCTAGACCAGTTACAATGATGTAAGTATTCCTTTCAGTGCGCAGACAAATTAGGGTCCTCTACATGAAAAACAGCAAGTTCAAGAAAGAGCTAGGGACAAGGGTAGACAGTGCATTTAAATGTGAGCTTTGCAATGTGAGACTGTGGCAAAGAGATGCAATCTAGAAAATAAGTGGTGTATGGGTGGGTGAATGACATGTTCAGTACATAAATATCTGCAAAGGGTCAATAGGAATGAAGAGAATTCACCCTCTGCAGATATTCCAACAAGGAGCAAAAGCCTGAAGCTAAGCAAAGTTTAGGTTTGCTGTTGAGGGCGGGAAGATGGTGTGTAAAGGGGACACTCAGCCATAACAGTAAATGGACAGTGAAACATCACAGTTCTCCAAGAAAATAGGCAAGATAAGATTTTAGTGAGATTGCTGCAAGGAGTAGTCCTTCAAAATGCAGGGTGATTTTATGTAGGCCCCAATATATAACTCTATCAAGTATGTCTAAGGAAATGCTCAAATATTGGCACATTTGCTCACTACAAGATAAATGTTGTTCCCACTAAAATAAACATATAATAAAGAAGCAAAAAAGGCAAAAAGCCTGATGTCTTTCCATTGCAATTCACTTTTTAAAAGGGAACCATCTGCTTAAAATCTAACAGAAAAAAAGTTAAAATTAGTTTCAGGTACTATATCTGCCCCCTGAATCCGTATGCTACTCTTTGTGGGTTTACAGTCACACATCCGTGATTTCTTATTTACATTCTTTTCTTTCTCCCTTTGCTGTAAGAGACTGGTTATAAAGGGGAGACAGTGAAATTGACTACACACAACCTGTTCTCAAATGCAGAAAGAAATATTTTCGTTAATCCTTCAATAATAGGAATGGTAGATCAAAAGGTTTTTGGACAGATTACTTTAATTGACAGTGTACCTTTTAAAATATGCTGCTGAGGCTTTAATACCTTTTAACCTACCTAGTTTTAAGATCCATAGGCAACTAAACTGAAGTTTGACTTGGAAAATGAAACCTTTTATTTTATCTTAAGACCCAGCTTGCATATGAAACTAACATGAATTATAAATCAAAGTTGTCTTATCCCAGAGGTTGGGTGCAACTTGGGGCTTCTAGTCCTTGGCACTTAAGTTGAGAAACTGTTGCTGCTTTGTAGGTGGCTACTCTAACTGGGAGTGTCAATTCTGACTTTAGTATGAATGTTGATTTGGTGTATAATACTGGATATGATTTGGAATAGTAGTTGCAATCCAGTATCTGAATTTACGAGTGGTTACTGTCCAAGTGTTGCAAAATGCTTTGATATGTTGGACTCCGTATGAATCAAACCAGGCTTGGGTATTTGTAACAGACTGGACGACCAGGGATGATCACTCGATAATTGTGCTGTTCTGTTAATTCTTTCTGAAGCATGTAGCACTGGCTGCTGTCAAAAGATGGGATACTAGGCTAGATGGACTGTTGGTCTGACCTAGTATGGCCGTTCTTATGTACGTGTAAAATGTCATTTTCACAGTGGGATAAGAGCATGGCCCAGAGGATAGGCGGCACAAGGTTGAAAGTTGGGAGACCTGAGTTCTGTCACCAGTTTTGCTGCTAAATTCGTGTCCTTTGGCAAGTAAATTAACAGCCGTACCTCCTGTTTTTTCCACTTGTAAAATGAAATTATACTCAGTAACTAGATATCCATGGTGAAACTGATTTATAAAGCACCTGTGATTTGAGACCTAATTACTGTAGTGTGGGAAAGAAAGAAACAACTCTTCAATAAGATTTTGATCCTGCTCCCATTGAAGTCAATGGGACTTTGGTCACAGATTTCAATGGGAACAGAATTGTACCATACGTTTGCCAAGAAAACACGAACATTTACTACTCATGCCAGAAAAATACAAGCAAGACCATAATAATGCAGTAGGCATAATCTGCAAGTGAGTGCCGTATCAGGTACTTATAAATAGTAATCATGAGCCCTAACACCATTCTGTTGTAATGCTGAGCTGCTATAATAGTGGGAGTTATACATCATACAGGGATTTTCTCCTTTGACCATTGTCTCTTGCTTTACAACTGAGTTTTCTTCTCTCAGAACAGAGGCCTTTTTGTCTCTGTTAGAGGAATAGCCTTTCTGTACTGAGTGAAAGTGTTTGAGAGTGTAGGAGGCTACATCTCATTAAAATTGAGACTGATAAACATTGGCACACAAGTGTTATTTTTAAAAGCATTTTTTAAAAATAATTTGAATGGCTAGTTAAAATGTCCCTGGGTTTGTTTTAATACCAACTTTTTACTTTATGCTGCTAATTTTAAAAGGACTATTTCTTGGGGGCGGAGGGGGTGTATGTGTGTGAATATATATATACATACATTCATTCACAGGAAAGGGGTTACCATAAACTGACACTGATTTAAAAAAAAAAAAAAAGAAAAAAAGCAAACATTTATGGGGATTGTCCAAGGGCTTTTGGCATCTCTAAACACTTTAAATGTGCACATATATATATAATTATAAATGTAAAACTTCATTATTTTCAAAATAAAACTGTTAGCACATGTTCATGTAATAGTTGTTGAGAATTGCAGTGTACTATTCCTGTCACTTACGGGAAAGCAGATGCTAGCAATTACCTTAAATTAGGGTGACCAGATGTCCTGATTTTATAGGGACAGTCCCAATATTTGGGGCTTTGTCTTATACAGGTGCCTATTACCCTCTATCCCTGTCCTGATTTTTCAAACCTCCTATCTGGTCATCCTACCCTAAATGTTTGCTGTTAAGAAAAAAATCACCAATACTGGAAGATAAAACCAGTTCTCTCATCTATAAGTAAAGATTAAGAAGAAATTCAGAAAAAAAATCCCTCTTTAATTAAAAAAAACAAACAAAACAACCTGCTGAAGTTCAACTTGACCACTGTCCCCCTTGAATAGTTTGTCATGTGTACACAAGTGTCTGTTAAGTTCTGTGCTTCACTTCAAGTTCTGTTTGTATGATTGTGGTTTAATAAGGAAAAAGTACCCAGCTCTTCGACAGCTGGGGAAGATGAAAAATAATATCCTTTCTGCTTTCTTCTGTAGGTGTAGAGGATGCACATGATTATTGAAAAGCCTTTCTGCAAGAAGTCTTAAACTGTCGTTGTACAAGGCAAGCTCTGAAAATATTGGTTTCAGTGGAACTAGATGACCACTTTTCAAGTGGTTTAATGTACTTTTGTCATTGGCAGGTGTAACAGTATTTACACATTCCATTACGTTAGTCTTAGACAGCTAAGAACACATTCTCTCTCAACAACAGCGTTCTACGTGAACTATGAAATCTTAAACTGCAAGGGTTAAATTTGTGACGAGGAACAGACCTTCCGTGGTGGCTGGCCCAGCACTGTGGATCTCCCTTTTGGAGTGTGATCAGAGATCTTGCCACTGTAAATTTCACTTTTCTCTAGGGCTGTCGATAAATCGCAGTTAACTCATGCGATTAACTCAAAATTAATCATGGTTTAAAAAAAAAATTAGTCACGATTAATTGCACTGTTAAACAATAGAAGACCAGTAGAAATTATAAATATTTTTGGATTTTTTCTACATTTTAAAATGTATTGATTTCAATTACAACACAGAATAAAAGTGTACAGTGCTCACTTTATAATTTTATTACAAATATTTGCACTGTAAAAATGATAAACAAAAGAAATATTATTCACCTCGTACAAATACCCTAATGCAATTTCTTTATTGTGAAAGTGCAACTTAAAAATGTAGATTTTGTTTGTTACATAACTGCATTCAAAAACAAAACAATGTAAAACTTGAGAGCCCACAAGTCCACTCAGTCCTACTTCTTGTTCAGCCAGTCACTCAGACAAGCAAGTTGGTTTACGTTCACGGGAGATAATGCTGCCGGCTTCTTACTTGCAATGTCATCTGAAAGTGAGAACAGGCGTTGGCCTGGCACTTTTGTAGCCGGCATTGCAAGGTATTTACGTGCCAGGTATGCTAAACATTCATATGCCCCCTTGTGCTTCAGCCACCATTCCATAGGACATGCTTTCATGCTGATGACGCTCATAAAAAAAAGGGGGGGGCATTAATTAAATTTTGATTGAACTCCTTAGGGGAGAATAGTATGTCTCCTGCTCTGTTTTACCTACATTCTGCCACATATTTCATGTGATAGCAGTCTCGGATGATGACCCAGCACATGTTCGTTTTAAGAACACTTTCACAGCAGATTTGACAAAACTCAGAGAAGGTACCAGTGTGAGATTTCTAAAGATAGCTATAGTACTTGACCCAAGATTTAAGAATCTGAATTGCCTTCCAAAATCTGAGGAGTACGAGGCGTGGAGCACTTTTTCAGAATTCTTAAAAGAGCAAAATTCCAATGCGGAAATTACAGAACCTGAGGCACCAATAAAAGAAAATCAACCTTTTGTTGGTGTTGTCTGACTCGGAGGATGAAAGTGAACATGTGTCGGTCAGTCTGCACTGCTTTGGATCGTTATTGAGCAGAACCCATCATCAGCATGGACGCATGTCCTCTGGACTGGTGCGTGAAGGGACATACGAATCTTTACCACACGTAAATATCTTGCGACTCCAGCTACAACACTGCCATGGAAATCTCACTTTCAGGTGATGTAAACAAGAAGCAGGCAGCATTATCTCCTACAAATGTAAACAAGCTTGTTTGTCTGAGTGGCTGAACAAGAAGTAGGACTGAGTGGACTTGTAAGCTCTGAAGTTTTACATTTTGTTTTATTTCTGAATGCAGGTTTTTTCCTTGTACATAATTCTACATTTGTAAGTTCAGCTTTCATGATAAAGAGATTGTATTATAGTACTTGTATGAAGTGAATTGAAAAATACTATTTATTTTGGTTTTTTACAGCACAAATATTTGTAATAAAAACTGTAGAGCACTGTATTTTGTTCTGTTGTAACTGAAATCCGTTTATTTGAAAATGTAGAAAACTTCCAAAAATATTTAAATGGTATTCTGTTATTGTTTAACAGTGTGATTAATCGTGATAAATTTTTTTTAATCACTTGACAGCCCTACTTTTCTCTTTAGCCTAGTTTTCCGTAACGTTCTCAACAAGGAAAGGAGGAGTCAGCTGCACACAAGACAATGAACCAGACGTATCAAGTAGAGAGAGAGGAATCTAAAACATAGGAATTGCATTATTCTGTGTAAATATTGATTTGTAAGATGCTGTGGTATGAGTGCAGTATAAAAATTTAGAAATTACATGATGAGTAAAGAAATATTCAGAGCAATCTAATGCATTAAAAATCTAATCTGTAGGTTTTGGTGTTAAAAATTTTTTTTAATTGACTGTTTACAACCATTTAAAATTGGGGTTTAGTGTCTTGCATTGGAAACAAGTTGACCAATCATTGTGAAACATTGTTTCTTTCCAGAGCCAGTAGACACGCCCTCGTTAGCTTACTGCGAGAGGCAGTATGATACAGAATCAGAGTACCTGCGTGTGGTGTTTTGGTAGGCAGAATGCACAAATGTCATTTTTTTTGTCAATAATGAAACTTAGATATATTCTCCATACACACAAGTGAAGATTCAACAGCTTCTCTCAAACCTCTTTTTATAGTATAAGATAAAAGCAGCTCAGAAATCTATGTGATTCTGTCAGTGGTAATAGAAAATGTATACCACCCATCTGGAAATAGATCAGTACACTAACCAACAAGGCTCTTTGCTATTCTGTTTAGGAAGGCTATAGTTTCAGAAATCACAGCATTATTAAGCTGGAGTATAAGAAGTAACTGGCAAAAGAGGTGAGAATTTTCCATATTAATATATTACGTAACCTATGAGTAAATTGTATACCAGCAGCATTCATCTGAACTTATGTAGTGAATGCTCCAGGAAAATTCTGTACATGCTTTAAATGGCTTTCCTTATGCTTTCCAGATAGTAAAAAATAGTTCCTATCCAACAGGATCTTGCAGTCTAATTCAAAGACAAACCCATGAAGTGCTGGTTTGAATTGGAGAGATGCTTCACCAGCAGTTGATGATTCAAAGCTTTGAAGGAGTGAGTCTGAGTGCATTTAAGTGAAAGATAGTAAGGTTAATAGGTTCAAAATTTGCCCAGTATCACTTTTTTAGTGCTCTCTCCCCTCCTTTCTACTCTACCGCATTTTATATTTCTACAGCAATTGAGTAACAATTTCACATTGGAGGAACAAGCAATATGAAGAGAGACATACTTGGATTTCAGATTTTAGCAATTACTTTGTATTATCTGGGGTTGCAACCAAATGAACATTTGTTCCTTTATATGGGTATGGTTGTTAATTTTAAGTGACTAGCTTCTGTGCACCAGAAAGGGTTAACTTAAATTTGAATACTGCCAAATGTGCTGTGTTGCTGCACACGGGCTGTGGCAGAGAACGGCAGCAAAATAGTTATGTTAATCTACGTTTTTAATTACTAAATGTGAAACACCTAAAATTCTGCTTGACATGCTACTTTGAGGTATAGTTTTGTCGGCAGAGCATGAGATGAAGTATCTCTGACTTTGATAAAACATAATTTTAGACTTCTATACCATGCTTAATTTTAAATCAGTGACATTACCATGCTTACTTGTGTAATCTTAAAGTATTTTAATTTTCCCTTCTCTCTCTCTCACCCCCAACGACGAAAACTTTGGGGAAGTTAGTTCCATTTTCCATCTCAAACAAGCTGAAGTGCTAAAATATCAAATGTTGACCAAATTATTTCCATGAGTTGTTATTGCCCTTCCACTCATGAGTAGTGAGGTGGTAAAGGGCATCAGAGTTTGTGGAAATGTTAACAGAACCTCTGATGAGCTGTCTGACTGATCACTTTTTTTTAATATCTGAAAAAATGAATAGATTTTAGCTCTAAAAAAGAGTGCCATGACAAATTGTCATTGCTCTTGACTGTTCCATGTCTCATGTGGAGGTTCATGGCCTCTTCACCAACTACCTATTATCTGTTCCTGTCCACTCCATTATGGTAAACCAAATGTTGTCTTAACCTTTTAAGAATAGTCTTTTTAAATTACTGGTTTAAGGCATATATCTATGCAGTTTCCAAAGAGTTAATCCTTTGAATGGAAAAACTGTGAGACAAATGTTCTTCTATTTAGCTGGACAGACTTATTTTGGGGATGGAGAGGAGAAATGGGTTAAGAGCTGGATTTAATGAAAACTTACAGCCACAATAGATACCCAGATAACCTGGTTTAGATGTAAGTGTTAATAATATGTCAGTATTTACATTATGGAAGCCTATTTCAGAGACTGTCATGCTTGCAGACTAAGGCTGTATTCCTCCTCTCTGGAACATTTGGGCATCATCTTGTCTCTTTACAGTTGCTTCCTACTTTGATAGGAGAGCCAGGCAGTAAGGTAGCTCTTTATTTTCTTTTTTTCCCATTTCTCCTTCAAGAGACAGTTGCTGCGCAGAGCATGCGGCTTACTGTTTCCCATAGCATTGTCTCCTCCCTTCCATAGCAGTATCTTTGTGTTCCTTCTGTGCATACAACTGCTACTCCCACCATCTGAAGCTATAGCTGACTCAGCTGTTGGTTCTGGTGAATGCACTGCAAACACAAACCAAGAGACAAAAGAAGAAAGGCACCTTTGCTACAGGAGGATAAAATGTTCAGTGAGGGTTAAGGTCCCACCTCCAGAGGATATTGGTCCTAGGCATCAGGGATTTAATCAGGGTTGAGTGTGTAGCTCAATGTTTTTCCCCTGTTGTGTAAGAAATTTGAATCTCACCACTTTTTAAAAATAAGTTGGAGGCAGATTATGCCATTGGTTTCACAACATAGCCCCAATAATGTTAGTGGAGCTGCACAGGTACAGTAAAGGGCAGAAAGAAAACTGGTAAACAGAAAATGTACCATTTTTTACTACCTCATTGGATTCACTTATTTTTAAAGCACAGTTGTTGATGGTTGGGTTGATTAGGTTAAAAATGAATGCCCTTCTGGTCTTGATCTTTCAGATGCTTTTTCTTGCCTTTCCAGCTCAGAACTCCACATTTCCACTGAGGTGCTTAGTTTACCAAATATAGAATGTCTCACAGCATTAACTAAAAAGCTGTTCTGTTTGTCAGATTCTTTGTGGAACAGGAGCAAGTGGTCGACACAGAGTAATGTTCTCATAGCCCTTTCTTTTTCTTGTACACATTTCAATGAAAATTACTTGTTTATATCATCCTGTAATTCCACAGCAACAGGTTCCAGTATTATAAACAGTGTGACCTTTAAGTGTGATCACAAGGAAAATAGATAAGATCTATTTTTAAAATGAATCTTTCAACTAAGATTCTACTTCCTTTTGCTGGCAAGACAAATAACCCATATTGGTTCAGATGATCTCAATTCCACTATTACATGAGGCCTGTTTTTTTTCCGCTGCCCTGCACAGTGTACAGTCATTTACACCTGTGTAAAGTTAATATGAAATGGGTATAAATTGCTACCATTCTGACTGGTAGCATTTTACATCCACTTCTGGCAGGTGTAAATGATTGTACAAGGTGCAGGCCAGTGGAGGGAAAAATAAGCTTATGGCCTTTGACACAAAAACACTGACTGGGATAGCAAGAGGATGAAGTTGGAGAATTGTACAAATACTAAATTGCATCTTAAACATAAAAACTACATGCATAACATGGGCACTCTTTTCCAATTAAAAAAGCTCCTCAAAATGGAGGAAATATTACAACCGACAAGTACAAATGTAGTTCAGCGACTACTACACTGGTCTAGAAGGTCTCGATAAACTATCCTTGTTCTCCTTTACACAGCTGACTGAACCACAGAGCAATATTTCTTTGCTAAACTTCTGATAAAGGGAAGTTTTCCACACAAGCTGCAATTTGCCTACTTGCATGTGTCAGATAGTGGTGGTCATAGCATGCCAGGTTCACAAGAAGTAGTGAAGAGCTTGATGAAAACTGTGCTAGTTAAATCAGCAATATTGATCTTCTCCAGAAGCATCACATAGGTGTAGCTCAAGGCTTCTGTTATTGATACTGTTTTATAAGTAACATAAAACTTCAAGCATAGTAAGTACTGAAGGGTAATATCTGCTGTGATCCAGCAGCTGCACCTCTGTGATTCAAGTGCTCTGCCAATATTACTCAACTGCTGAGTCCCCATCTTTGTCAATGAGTGTTGTCAAGAGGACTTCTCAGAACAAAGAGGCGGTGGTTTCCAGCCAGTAGTATAAAGCAAAGAGTTTGCCTGTGACAGTGGTTGCTCTTAGTCATCGTGTGCTCTAGTAGAGCTGTTATTGTAGACTGCCACCATGAACTCAGATGCTAAAAGCTAAGTCATAAAAATGTAGTATGTATAGTGTATAAGAGTGAGAACTTGTCTTCTCAGTTAGTGCCTAGTAGTTTCTTGAGGTGGCAGAAGGGGGGTGGAGGTAGCAGTGGCTCCATGGATTGGAGAAGGGGAGGGCTCATCAGATGCTTCCCACAACAAAATGATGGCACAGTCTGAAGCCCCAAACCAATAAACTAATGCTGCCACAAATGAGATCAACACAACCACCACAGCTGGCATGCCACTCATAAGAGTGGCAAGGCACCCTGTGAGAGCCACCTCAGCTTTTGAACTTGCTGCCTTGTCCCTGGTCTGAAATAACCCTAGATATCAACTTTAAGGGAATGTTGCAAAGTTCGATATGTTTTCCCTAGATATGGAGGATTTGGAATACTTTGGGAGATTAAGATTTTAAATGTTTTCTGATACTAGGTTATGTAGGCTTATTATTGTAGAAAGTGTGTTGTTTTGAAAGTGTGTCAAGAAGGATGCAGAGCAAAGGAAAATATTTTTATGCAATGAGTGTATTTAATCAAAAAGAATACCTGAGCTTCCTAGATACAATATAATTTAGGTGTAATGCTTTGCATCATTTATGGACCAGAGACCCATTATGTTATGCTCTGTACAGAGGCAGAAAAAGATGGTCCCTTTTAGGATTAAACCAGACTCAACAGGAAAGGAAGTTCCTTAGTTTTTTCTTCTGCATCTGTTATGTTCTGGACTATGCAAAGATGAGTCATTTATGCTGCTCACAGAGGCTTATGTGCCACTGTTGTGGTGGCTTTAATAGCAGTAAATAAGTTAATACTGCTGCTTAAATTAGTGGTGCTTCTGTCAGTAGTTATCCAAAAAAACAAACAATTCCAAATTTTCTCAGATGTTACTATGATACCTGTGCTGTGTAAACTCCAGAATTTTAAGGTCTTTTGCCTGTCCTGTAAGGGCTCTTAATTGTAAAACCTTCCCTACAGTGTGCATTCTCCATATCAGAGACTTTATATATGTAAATTCCTGTGCTTTTGGTTCTCTAGGCTTTGAATCTACCGTTAAATACACAGTGCTCCCATCCCCACTTCTAGCAAAATATGCTACTGCGCTTATATGTAAGCTTAGTAGTTAATCATCCACGGACACTGTTGTGTGCCTGGTAGTCTTTAATTTAACATGTTTAAGCATTTTTTTTGCCTATATGTGATGAAGTGAGCTGTACCTCACGAAAGCTTATGCTCAAATAAATTTAAGTCTCCAAGGTGCCACAAGTACTCCTTTTCCTTTTGTTTTTGTTTGCATTCTTAAGTAAGATGTTTCTGGAGGTGGATGTACTGTGTACTTTTTATTCAGGGAACTTCTTTAAATACTAACACTGCTAACGGGAGTTTGAAGTAATCTTGCTTAAACATGCTTTATAATTTGGGAGCTGGTATCAGCCAATGCTGACAGAAAGTGGAATTTTATGAGCAAGAGACTAGTCAAGTTGCAGGGTGTGGTGGAATGGGCATGGCAGTGTGGTCTGGACTGTAAAAGAGTAAAGGGAAGTAATAGGAGTTGCGTCTCTATATTTAGGGAACTCTCTTTGGAGACATACAAGTTGTTGATAGTCATTTGGCTTTGCAGAGTGGCATTCCTTGGTAAATTGCTTTGGACACCATGCTAATAGGATAAACACTTTCTCATTTCATGATCTATCTGTCCTGTGTAACTTGCTTTCAACTCACAAATCTGAATTATTAGCATGAAGAAAACAACTAAAAAAATCCCATGCATGGTTGGCTTATATAGTCCTGACAAATTTATTTGAGCATAAGTTTTCGTGAGCTACAGCTCACTTCATTGGATGGATGTATTTTCCACTACAGTGCCTCCGATGAAGTGAGCTGTGGCTCACGAAAGGTTATGCTCAAATAAATTTTAGTCTCTAAGGTGCCACAAGTACTCCTTTTTCTTTTTGTGAATGCAGACTAACACGGCTGCTACTCTGAAACGTATCTAGTCCTGTTTTTGTCTTTAATGTACTGGAGTGTTACAGTGGTGCCCTAATTTATTAGTGTGTCTGTGAAAGACTGTTCTTGACATCAGGACATCCCTATTTAGCAGCAGAGTCATTCTTTGAATCCAGGATGCTTCCATCCTTCAGGTGAAGGAACTGCATAAGGCCCAGTTCTCTCTTTGGGTATGTCTACATTGCCCAAAAAAAGTGCGTTCTTAGCTTGCGTTAGCTAACTCAGGTAAAAATAGCAGTGAAGATAAGGCAACTTAGCTTTTAACTCAAGTTAGCAGGTTGAGACAGAGCCTATAGGAGATCCTGGGGTTAGCAGCTCCAGTTCAACCAGAGTTAAATGTTCAGTTTCCTTGTCTTCACTGCTATTTTAACCTGAATTAACACACTTTCTTAGCAAAGTAGACATACCCTTACATGAATAGGGTCTGTGTGTATATAGGATATGTATATGGTGCCATCACCATAGTAGATGTACCTTTGCCTTATTCTTGCTATGATTTCTGTATGCTAGTTGTTTATCACTTTGTAAATTACATAAATAATGCTAAATTAAATGTAGAATAAGAAGCAAGAATATAGCCTGTTTTCATTGTACTTTGTGTGAGGTAGCTGGTTTTGTCTTTCTAAGGAAATTTAAGCTGCTTGTCAGTCTGAGATGGATTAAGGTATTCAGAGTCTATTGTTAATCTCATACAGAACTGGAATTTATATTTAATTTTCAGTCATGATCAAATTCCTTCAAATGATGTCTCTGTTCTATAAACATACTTTCTTGGTGCATGTTAGCAAACACCAATTTTCACAAATGGAGACATTTTTTTCATTGCATAATAGAAGCCTGCTCTCCGTAGCAAAAAGCTTAGAATTTTAGCCTAAAGAAATTAAGAATTTAAATTTATATTGTATTTAGAAGCATATAAGAGAAGCTACTTCTCTTCTGTCAGGTGCATGTGTCCCTAGATCACTTCACTCAACTAGGCTTATGTGAACTGTGGTGCTTATATCTCCATTTATAGGATTCAGTGTTTACGTTTTTGTTTCTCTTCAGGAAAAGTATTAATTTTTCTTAGAACAGAGTTTACAGCACTCTAATATTCATCTTTAAGTGCACACAACTTAAGTTGTATCTGTTATAATATTCTAAATGAAAGCCTTAATCTAATATAAAAGTATAAAGGCACAAATGGGAAAACGGGAGTAATCCTAATCCAGCAGTCCTTTTTATTCCCAGGAGGATTTAGTGTGAACTGCATAAGTGATTTGGTAACAAGGAAGAGGGCACCATTCAGTAACTTGAAATCTGCCTGCAACAAGTACTTGCATATTTAAGTAATAATTGGATGCCCTTGTTGCTCCATATTTTTCACAATCAGCAGAAATATGCTACAAAATAGCCACTGGATCCCCCTTGTCCACATGTTTGACCCCTCAAAGAACTCTAAGACATGATCTCCCTTTACAGAAACCATGTTGACTTTTTTGCACAATAATTTGTTCTATGTGTCTGACAATTTTATTCTTTACTATTGTTTCAACTAATTTGCCTGGTACCGACGATAGACTTACCGGTCTGTAATTGCCAGGATCACTTCTAGAGCCCTTCTTAAATATTGGCATTACATTAGCTGTCTTCCAGTTATTGGGTACAGTAGCTGATTTAAAGGACAGATTACAAACCAGGGTTAATAGTTCCGCAATTTCACATTTGAGTTCTTTCAGAACTCTTGGGTGAATGCCATTTGGTCCTAGTGACTTGTTACTGTTAAGTTTCTCAATTAATTCCAAAACCTCCTCTAGCAACACTTCAATCTGTGACAATTCCTCAGATTTGTCACCTACAAAAGACTGCTCAGGGAATCTCCCTAACATCTTCAGCCATAAAGACTGAAGCAAATAATTAATTTAGTTTCTCTGCTATTACTTTATCATCTTTAAGTGCTCCTTTTGTATCTCGATCATCCAGGGGCCCCACTGGTTGTTTAGCAGGCTTCCTGCTTCTGATGTACTTAAAAAACATTTTGTTGTTACCTTTTTGAGTTTTTGACTAGCTGTTCTTCAAACTCCTTTTTGGCTTTTCTTCTGACATTTTTACATTTAATTTGGCAGTGTTTATGCTCCTTTCTATTTACCTCACTAAGATTTGACATCCACTTTTTAAACGATGCCTTTTTATCTCTCACTGCTTTTACATGTTGATTAAGCCATGATGTCTCTTTTTTTTTAGTTCTTTTACTGTGTTTTTTTAATTTGGGGTATACATTTAAGTTGAGCCTCCTATTATGGTGTCTTTGAAAAGTGTCCATGCAGCGTGCAGGGATTTCACTATAGTCACTGTACTTTTTAATTTCTGTTTAACTAACCTCCTCATTTTTGCATAGTTCCCCTTTCTGAAATTAAATGCCACAGTGTTGGGCTGTTGAGGTGTTCTCATCACAGGAATGTTAAATGTTGTTATATTATGGTCACCATTTCCAAGCAGCCGTGTTAGTTACCTCTTGGACCAGATCCTGCGCTCTGATCGGGACTAGATCAAGAGTTGCCTCTCTCCTTGTGGGTTCCTGTACCAGCTGCTCCAAGAGGCAGTCATTTAAAGTATCGAAATTTTGTCTCTGCATTTCATCCTGAGGTGACATGTACCCAGTCAATATGAGGATAATTGAAATCCCCCACTATTATTGAATTCTCTATTTTGATAGCCTCTCTAATCTCCCTTAGCATTTCATCGTCACTATCACTCTCCTGGTCAGGTGGTCGATAATAGATCCCTACTGTTCTGTTCTTATTAGAACATGGAATTACTATCCATAGAGATTCTATGGAACATGTTTTCAAGGGTTTAACACAGATTTTATTGGTGGGTTTTATATGTTTTTATTTTTTTTTCCACCCGGAGAGGATAAGAGTATAGCAGTTTGCATTGGTTATTCTCTCTCCCCTCCCACCTGCCCTGTTTGTAACACCCTGATTAATGTACTACATCAGTTCATTTTAACTAAAGGAAAACCGTTCTGAGGATGCCAGATGGCTCAACAGTCTGATAGCACCTTTTTTTACGTTGAGTAGCCTTCATCAAGTAATTTTAATAATGCGCCATATCTCTTGGGTTGTCTTATTTTGCAAAAAGAAAGGTTATTAATAAAGGATGAATCTAGTACATGTGGAACTACCAATATTTCCATTTTAATACTCATTCTTAAGAATTTAGGTTGGGATTTTCAAATGCTCAGCATTGGTCTAACGCTTCCACTGAAACCAGTGGACGTTTTGCTATTAACTTGAATGGAAGGAGAATTAAGTCAACAATAAGCACTTTTGAAAATAACACCCTTCGAGTATTGGCATCTGCAATAGCTTATTGGGCAGAAACTTGGGACAGATGGTCCAGATGCAATATTTATATTTGGAGTTTGGCTAAAAAGAATATAATTTGGTTTCTCATGCAGTACCATGAACCTCCAAGTAAAAACTTACTTTCTTCTTAGAAATGTAGAGGGAGATTGCAGAAAGTCTTGCTGCAAATCCTAGATGGTTTGGCAATGGAAAGTATGCTCAAGTCCGTCAATTTCATAATTTAGCTGCTATATAGGTATAGTAGCTAACTCTTATGTGCACATTACTGAAACTTTGCACTTGTATGTCAAACCAGAAATATATGTTCTTAAGCAAATAGCTATGAATCAGAACTCTTTCCTTTCAAGACAGGCTCTTTTGGAAGTGCCAGAGAGAGAAGATTGACTTTGTTGTCAAATAAGAACGTGTGCTTTTGTAAATGAAACATTTTCCACTATTTTTTCTAAAATCTCTAAAGTCCAAATACCCTGTGGCATTTTACGTAACGGTACTATACTGTGAAAACTTAGTAATATAATAGATTTTTAAAAGCTTATGAGAGAGAAGTAACCTCTGGAGCTTTACAGTATGCAAACTAATGAGAGGCTACCATGAATAAACTAGGAACTCTAAAATTGCTATTCTAAGCTAGTTTAGAATGTCCTTAGTTCTTAACAGTACCCACACAATTACCTTTTAAAACTGATTGTAAATGTATAACTGTGTAGGATTTATCACTGTGGGAGAAATAGACACGTTTGAGGTCAGCAAGCTTGTTACTTATCAGCCCAAAACAGTGCATGCACAAATCAAAACACTTACATGGCCATGGTGACTGAAAATGTCTGATTTACACAAGATGAAAAAGAAAGTTTCTTGGGGGAAAAGTATTTGTATAACAAAACTAATTCACTATGCTTACAGAAAGGTATTCTGCAAGATGTGCTGTAGTCAGTAAGCAGCTGATTACAATTCACTACAGAACCAGGTTTCTTTGCTAGGGTGAACTTAATTATCTTGAGTAGTTTTGCATCATCTGCAAATTTTGCCACCTCACTGTTTACCCCTTTTTCCAGATCATTTATGAATATGTTGAATAGGACTAGTCCCAGAACAGACCCTTGGGGGACCCCACTATTTACCTCTCTCCATTCTGAAAACTGACCATTTATACCTACCCTTTGTTTCCTATCTTTTAGCCAGTTACTCATCCATAAGAGCACCTTCCCTCTTATCCCATGGCAGCTTACTTTGCATAAGAGCCTTTGGTGAGGGACCTTGTCAAAGGCTTTCTGGAAATCTAAATACTGTATGTCCACTGGATCCCCCTTGTCCACGTGTGTGTTTGACCCCTTCAAAGAACCGTAATAGACTAGTAAGACATGATTTCCCTTTACAGAAACCATGTTGACTTTTGCCCAACAATTTATGTTCTTCTCTGTGTCTGACAATTTTATTCTTTACTATCGTTTCAACTAATTTGCCCGGTACTGACGTTAGACTTACTGGTCTGTCGTTGCCGGGATCACCTCTAGAGCCCTTTTAAAACATTGGCATTACGTTAGCTATCCTCCAGTCATCTGGTACAGAAGCTGATTTAAATGATAGGTTGCAGAACTAACAACTGTAGTCTGTAGTTTCACATTTGAGTTCCTTCAGAACTCTTGGGTGAATATCATCTGGTCCTGGTGACTTATTACTGTTTAATTTATCAATTTGTTCTGAAACCTCCTCTAATGATTCCTCAATCTGGGACAGTTCCTCAGATCTGTTACCTAAAAAGAATGGCTTGGGTTTGGGAATCTCCCTCACATCCTCAGCTGTGAAGACCGATGCAAAGAATTCATTTAGATTTTGTTTATTTAGGTTTTATAAAAGCTACTGTTCCCTTCATTCATGACCTTGACATCACTCTACTATAGACTATAACAGGCTTCAAAAAAGAACTAGATAAATTCATGGAGGACAGGTCCATCAATGACTAGTGGCCAGGATGGGCAGCGATGGTGTCCTTAGCTTCTGTTTGCCAGAAGCTGGGAATGTGCAGCAGGGGATGCATCACTTGATGATTACCTGCTCTGTTCATTCCATCTGAAGCACCTGGCATTGGCCACTGTCAGAAGACCGGATACTGTGCTTCATGGACCTTTGATCTGACCCGTTCTTGAGTTTTTACTCAGTTTCCATGTCAGCATTTAAAATACTTCATTTCATAAATGGCATATAGTGCCAGCAGTAGCAAAAAAAGTACATGGATTCAGCAGTCAGTTTTGCAGAGAATAATAAAGAAAAAGCAAAGTCCAAACCGCGAAAGTGTGTTTCCTCACTTGACAATTTTGCATCTGTTCAGCAACAGTGGCAAATGATCAGAGAAGAATCTCATGTTTGGTCAATTTAGACTCCAAGCTCGCTGGAGCAGGGACCATACCTTTGCTCCGTCAATGCCTTATACACATCTGGTGGTATACACAAACGTTGGAAAGACATCTATCTAGAGTAGACACTATATTGTACTCATTACCATAGTGTGAGTGCCATTATAAACTTATATTGCTTCAACAGGTTGTTTAAACATTGTATTTATAGCATCCCCCTTCTTTTCCTTATGCTGAATGTTGTTTTGAGAGGTTTTTTTTAATTTGTGTTATAAATGCACTAAACTTAATCTTGCTTAGTAAAGCCCCTGATGGGAGGCTGCTAGCATTTGGAGTGTTGACTTGTTGCTAAGTTTTAAAATAGTGTGTGAAGAGGAGTGAACTGAAACATGTGATAACCTTAACTCCTACACCTCTTGTGCAAAGGCTTCCTTTGAAATCTTGCTAATGATTTACATTATTTTTAAAATGCTTTTCTGTAGTGTTACCTTCTAAGCTGAATAGTATTAAATCTGCTGTGATCGCACAAATTTTAAAACAAAGTAAAATATCACCTGTCCTGGTATTTGAATATCTTTTCTGCTGTTTTAAAGTGCAATGTTATAAAATAACTGTACTAGTTTAAGAACTTGGAAAAGCTTTTGGCATTTAATTTGAGATTTAGCCTTTGTGTAAAGAGTTTGTTTTCTGATACTGTCAAGTCAGAAACAAGTTAGCGTTAAAAATAAATTCACAACATATTTTTACTAGTCCTGGCTAGCTGATGGCATATTCGGCTTTTAATATTTTACACACAATAAGACTAATAAAACCATACTATACTATAAATCATTAAGTGAGTGTGCTCTCACACATGTTCAGCTATATTAGGTCTTTTGAATTTTTACAAATTAAGTATAGTTTTAACATGCTTTAGTTAACACGTGGGAGAGAATATCCTAAAACTTCCTTACTTTCCAGAACTCATGCGTAGCTGCAACTTTTGAATATCTAGTTAAGTGGTTCTCAACCTCCAGGCTGCTTGCAGTCCAGTCAGCACACAGCTGCGGTCCATGTGACATCCTCAGAGCCATACAGGTAGTGTGTATATATATTGTGTGGATGCGGCCCAAGTAGCATATAAAGAGCTGCATACGTGGCCCACAATGGTAAATAGGTTGACAACCACTGATCTAGTTGAAGTTTTACTTTAAACTTCACTCCAATCCTCATAATAGGCCACAAAGTACGTATTATCTCTCTTATAGAATGGCAGATGCGATTTAACCAACTTCCAAAAAGGGAATTGGCATCGGGTACAGAGGTCAGTAGTTACAGATTAATCATGTGCTCAACATACTAGACCGCACCCCTCCATAATGGTAGGAATAGACTTCTAGGCCAGCCCCAGAAAACAAGATGTTCAAAGGACAAAGCAGTTCTGATTCCCACAAGTAGTAATCCTTTTGTTTCTGCTTGTTTGGATTCTGATATAGGGGCACCTAAAATCTTAAAGAAGTGCAATTCTTAGGCTCTCCCTGACCCCTCCCCACCCTATCCCCCAGGCACTTCAAGGGAAACATTTCCAGCCCTGACTTCCAGACATCCTTTTCATTTTCTACTCTGACAGCCACTGCAAAGGACAGTGCTGTTCTATAACCTTAATGGTCAGGGGAAGAGAGAAAATAAAATCTAAAGCTCTTATTTTTCCCAAGAGACCTAGGAAGACGCATCCTACAAGAGCCAAAAAGAACTCCAAGAAATGTCTCTCCTTCTACTGACCAAAGAATGGTAAAATTATTCTTGCGCGGCTGTCAACCAAAGGGAGCATTCCCATAGTAGCTAGATCTCTAAAGTAATGGTGATCGAGATCTCTCTCTCATGTCACAAACTCAATCACAGAATTAATGACAATAACAGATGAAAGTCTATCTAACTGAAGAGCACAAATGGTGCCAACAAGAACTCAGGAGCATCAATTGGCTGTAGTCACAGGTGATTTGGTGAACTAATGCCTTCAGGAGCCTCATGATACCATGGTAAAGCCTTTTGTGAATTGGCAAAATTAATTAGAAAGGTCACTGTTGCTTCATAAGAGTTATTTTGACTTGTCAGAAAGGCACCCTACCTCCCCACCCCCTTTCCAGTTTCATAGCGAGGAACTCAGATTGCTGAACCGTCAACGTTCTAATCAGATTTGATCCTAGTAACAGCGTATTCCAAACGTTGACATTCAGGTGTCCGAGGAACAGCTATATAATATAGCAGTGTGTTTATACTTCAAGTGTAATGTATTTATTTATAAGTCCAGCACAGAGATGCTTAATGTTTTTTTACCTCTTAAAACTTACTAGACCATTTAATTTTTGGGATGTGAGTTATATGCTTACATTTATTTACAATAAAACTCTATAAAGGCCTGAATAAAAGTACAAGCTCATGTGCACACACATGTACTGCCTGTGTCCTCTTGGCATGCAAACTACAATGAAGCGTATTAAAAACAGAAACACAATTCAGTCCGTTATGGAAAGGTTTCAGCATGCAGGGCTTTGACTGCCTTTCTGTGGAGTGAAGTAGTATAACTTCTGTTACTCATTGCAATAGTTATAAACTGTTGATTCCAGGAAGTACTATTAGGTGCAAAGTAAATTGAATCAGATTGGCAAACTAACTGATAAGTAATATGGACATAAAGAACTGAAAACGAAAAGGATGTCTGGAAGTCAGGGCTGGAAATGTTTCCTTTGAAGTGTATGCTGAAGTTGCTGGGGGTAGGTTTTTTGGGTTGTTTTTTAAATGACTTAAAACACGTTTTAGAAATTTTCTTGAAACATTTGTCTTGAGCAAATGGTTGCAATCTTTGGCTCTTATGTAGTTAAACTGCTGTGCTACTTGATTAAAAGACAAGCATACTTTCCAGGAAAAGGTGAAAGGACACACATACCACAGATCAGTTTCGTTTGCCATTTTCCGAACTTCAAGCAGATATTCTAGTGTGAAATGCAATCTTTATACTAAGGCTTGAGAAACCGTAAAATACAAGGACTCAGTCTGTTTCATTAAGTGCAACACAGTGCACTCTTAAACTCAGTGTATTTGAGGGCAAAAGATGAGG
Source organism: Chelonia mydas (assembly GCF_015237465.2). Classification (NCBI taxonomy): domain Eukaryota; kingdom Metazoa; phylum Chordata; order Testudines; family Cheloniidae; genus Chelonia; species Chelonia mydas. The sequence goes on along the minus strand of NC_051253.2, from coordinate 15,988,715 downwards.
CCACAAAGCTAATTCTCTGGATCTGGCTGCCTTGAAGCCTCTTACTAGGTTTCATTTTATCACTTAATTTGAGGATATCAGCATTTGTAATTGTTTGAGAGCTGGAGTTATTGTTACTCTTTCAAATATTGGCAAGTCAGTCAACGTAAATATTCATGCATCACAGACTTTAAAATTGAGAGAGTGGCTGCATACCCACATAAAGGCATGTTGTTAAGCTGGGAAGTTTCTGGAAGTGTTTAGATCAAAAACGGAGAGTCAAGAGTCTTCAGTATTCCTGCTTTACTTACAGATGAAAAAATCCACAATGTTACTTCAGAGAGGTTCCTCAGCTGAAGAGGCTGAGTGCTGAGATGGTGTGGAAGCCAGCTCCCAGGAATCTGTTTGGAGCCAAAATATCAACAGAGGGAACAAGACACATTTGTCTTACTGTCATAGATATGCCAGGGCTATTTTAAATTCCAAAACAATAATGCAAAAACCTGGGTTTCCATGGTTTAACTTCGTAATATGCAGGTAATCACAGGGCTGCAATTGCAATTTAAGGCAATTGCTGTGTCATTTGGGAAGATGTGATTCAAAAACAATAAAGGGCAACTAGCTTGGCCGCCATCTGCAGGATTTTTCAAGGTGGAGGAGCCAATTTGCCAGGATGGAAACCTTGGCAAACCAGTGCAGAGCAAAGGATTTAAAGCAATGACGCTCAGGCCATGTCTACACTACCCGCTGGATCAGTGGGTAGTGATCGATCTGTCGGGGATCGATTTATCACGTCTAGTGTAGACGCGATAAATCGATCTCTCTGCTGTCGACTCCGGAACTCCACCAGGGCGAGAGGCGGAAGCTGAGTTGATGGGGGAGCGGCAGCCGTCAATCCCGCGCCGCGAGGACGTGAAGTAAGTGATTCTAAGTCGATCTAAGATGCGTCGACTTCAACTACGCTATTCTCATAGCTGAAGTTGCGTATCTTAGATCAATCCCCCCCCCCCGCCCCCAGTGTAGACCAGGCCTTAGACTGAGGCTTGCGACCCACAAGTGGCTTTTTAATGTGTCTCTTTGCAGCTCATAATATCAAAACACTGTGTGTGATTTAATTAACAACCAATCAGGATGCTTGGTCCGTCATTTCGCTATGAGAATAAAATAGAGAGAGAGTTGCCAATTCTGGTTGTACGTATTCCTGGAGGTTTCATCAGGCTAATTTGGCTCCTGAACCACTGAAGTCTGAGTCACTGGTTCACAGGAAGGAGTAAGGTGAAGGAAACTTGCAGCAGGTCTCCAAGGTATTACTATGTGAGCAGGAGCTGGTGACTGTTTTAAATGCTGCATGCCAATAGTAAGGAGCCTTTACAGGAAACTGGGGATGTGCTAATTATTCCCTTAATGAAATAAAATATCCCAAGTGCTGCAACCCGAGAATAGAGTTTGTATGCTAATGTCGCAGTTCTACACTCCTTTATGAGATAACATCGAAAAGTCTCAAAACCAGCTTTACAAATAACACATTCAACTGTAAGTTTGTCTACACTGCTCCTTACCCCACCTGCAAACCCCCTCCTAAAAAAAGAAAAACCTGTGGAAGCCAGTCTCAGAGCACGGGTCAACTGGTTTGGTCTTGTGCTGTCAAGCTAAAAATAGCAGTGTAGACATTCCCATTTGGACTGGAGCTCAGGCTCTGAGACCCACCTCCCCGCGCCGGGTTTCAGAGCCCAAATAGTCATGTCTACGCTGCTATTTTTAGCCCTGTACTGGGATCCTGAGTCAGTTGACCCCAGGCTCTAAAACTCACTGCAGTGTGCTCTTTTTTTTATGTTTTTATTTTTTTTAAACAGCGTTACACATACCTTTTATCTTGCATGCAACCTAATGCTTGTGTTAGATCTTTACTGTTTTTGTATCTTTAAAGTACTGTGTACACCTAAAACTTAGGTAAATTGCATGTGAAAGGGGAAGATGCTCATGAAACAGGATTTAATTACTGTGCTTGTGTTCATTTACAGGAACCCTTTTGTGGTTCAAAGCCTTGTATGTAGTGGTTTCAATATACTGAAATCAATTACAAGAAATCAGACTAGGCTGATTCATTTTCTGCATATTGATTTATGCCCAAGGTGAAACTTGTGACTTCAACAGAACATAAGTGATTTCTTTATTTTTCATCTTCGCACAGTGCCTTCAGGGGGTTTCTTAAATTTCTTTGTGATCAAGTCTTGTAAAAGTATGAGATTAGAATCCAAACAGAAACGGTACAGAGTAATTCCTGTAATGTGAACTTAAAGTACAGCTAGTTCATGTTCACATGGAATGAGCATACTCCATGCTTTTTTTGTTTTGTTTATCTAGGCCAGAATTTTCAAAAGGACTCAGCACCCACAATCCAGTCCAGATTTTCAGAATAGGTCAGCATCCTCTTAGGTACCAAAATAAATGGCCAGATTTTTGGGGACCATCAAAGCTCACCACCTTCCACTCTGAGTACAAGCTGAATTTCTTTGGCCTTGCCTTCTCTAACAAACATGTGGCAACATGTAAGCAAAAGAAAATTTTTACAATATTGCAAAACAAAACAGTCCACAAACTTCTCCCCCAGGGAGAGCATGAGATAAATAGCAGAGATTTTAGTCATGTTGCTTAATGCAGTTCTGGAAGGCACTCAGCGACTGAGTTCAGTGTAAGAACCCAGATAGAATAGAATTTCAAAACAGCTCAGTGCTTATTGTGTGGTGGTCCTTGTTTTAATGAATCAAACTCAGTCTAAACACTTGAAATACCTTGAAATATTCTTTGCACCAAAAATTGAAAGTAGTTTGCTTACGCTGTTATAGTTTCAGGTTTACTTCAGTTTGATGAAAGATCAGTTTTGAGGCTACTCATGTGCCTTATTATAGGAAAACCTTTTGTTCTTAAGCTGTAAAGAACATAGGAACTGAAACAATGGCTATATTGACCACAAATACATGAAGTGAATTTTTTCATTCTTGTGAACTTATTTTCTGTTTAAGTTACAGGCAATACCGATAACCCTCTCTTCTGAAAGAAGTAAATGGTTGGTTGAGTATGCACAAGAGAATAGATTTGATAAAAGCAGTGTCAGTTCATATGAAATCTTAAGGCAGGTAAAAAAGCTCCTAGTTTCTAGGTTTTTAAAAGGTTATCTACTTTTTTTAGTGCTGTTTCAGAGTAGAACAGATAACCCCAACATATTGAAAAAATTAGATCCCTTCTTTAATTCAGAACAAGGCAGCAGATGTGACAATTTGTGGCACCTTCCATAGATTTCAGAAAGAACTTGTCTATTAAAGAGTATACTAACTTCTTTTCTGTAATTCAGTTGCTTTTGAAACCGGTCGCATTATATAAAGTTTGACAGCTGCAGTTCCCATTTCTTATGACAATATACCTGTAACCTAGTTTGTTGGCATTGGGTTATCAATAGTTTGTTTTTCCTCAAAGGATCTCTTTCCATTAACTTCAGTGGATTTTGGATTAAGCCCATAATTCAGTGTGTTGGTGCTATGTTTATTCTGTTATTTCTGTTGCTAAAAACTGGTCCCTGGCTGCTGCAAAATCTGGTGCATTTGAATATACAGTTAGAGAGTTCTTCTTTTTATTATTTTTTTGTGTATAAAAGGAAGATGTTGGTAAGTGAGATTTTTAGATTTAAAGAGAATTTTTAAATAGTTGGCGATTCTTGCCAACATTGTTTAATGTGAACAGATTAGTGGCAAAGCCTATGCACACGACCAAATCAAGCATTTTTTCAACTTTGCAATCTCCTGCCCTTGCTCGAGAACAATGCTTGAAACTATTTGAACAAGATTATCATATCTCTAACCTTTAAAGAGACCATATTCTATGTAGTTCACTATATAGCTTTATAATGCAAGGATGAAATTTTTCAGGATTTTTAAATACAATATACTTCTAATAATCAAAATTCAGATGTCTGTCAATCAATACTGTAAGGCTGCAGTTCAGTTCTAGAAAGTTTAGACCTATGTAGGAGAACTTAAAGTATTTGAAGTCCAAGTTTTGAAAATGTATAATAGAAAAATCACTAGACCTCTATTGTGTATTAGATTTTTTGAATTAGCGAACAAAATACTACATCCCAAGACGTATCTTTGACAAAACAAGTGAACCATTTAGTTTAGTTTTGCTAGGTTGATAGTGTTCTGGTAAGTATATTTCGAACCTCACTGTGCCACTCTTCATCTTTGCTGAGAAACGGAGTATGAGTGTGTTAGTTGTGTCAATTTTTGCAGAGTGAGAATTAAGATTCCAGTGTGCTTTACTCAACACCAGGCTCATTCTCTTTAGTATTGGATGCAATTGTGCAGAACATTTGTTTCAAAATGCAAATAAAATACCACCACCCTGCTAACTTTAAAAAATGCACATACTTTTTCTAGGTTTCTGATATCAAAAATATCATCCGCTCAATTTTCACAAATATTGAGTTCCTGCAGAGCCAGTGAGGGGGAGCAGTCCTGCTTTGTCACATTTTTTAAATGGTCACTTGCTCTCATATTTCTTAGCTAATCGATTTGATTTTTGGAAAGGATAATTAACTATTTGATTTAAAAACTAAAATCTGTTTGTCCCAGGGCTTAAATGTGGCCAGAGCAGAGCTCTGGTAAATATTTCTGAGCCCTGGTGGCTCCTCTTCTTTTCCCCACTCCTCCCCTGGTGGGCCTGAAACCTGGAGGCCAGAGCCGTGAGCTGGAGGTTTTTATAGCATGGACGGGGGGTGGGGTGGGGTGGGGGAAGGGTTTTGGGAAATCTGAGAATTTAAAGTCTGGCTTGTCCCAAACTATTAGCCCCAGTTTTTTATATACATAGATATGTTCTATACCAGCAGTTCTCAACCGGGGTTGTCAGTCCAGGGCCTTCCCCTGTGGGGCTCTGAGTAGAATTCATGGGGTCCCCCAAGCATGGCTGGCATTAGATGCGCTAGGACCCAGGGCAGAAAGATGAAGCCCCACCACACGGGACTGCAACACGGGGCCTCGAGCTCCACCATTCTGGGCTGAAGGTGAAGTCTGAGCAACTTAGCATTGTGGTGCCCCTTGTGGTGTGGGGCACTGGGCAGCTGCCCTACTTGCCACCCCCTGATGCAGGCCCTGGCTTTTATATGGAGAAAAATAGTTGTTGTGGCACAATGGGGCTGTGGAACTTTTATAGGATGTTGGGGGGCGGGGGCGGGCTCAGAAAGAAAAAGGTTGAGAACCCCAGTGCTACACCATTTTAAACCTATAAAATATTAAAGGTACAGTGAAGTCTGGCACTCTAATTCCTACTTTTCCTTTAAGGTTAATTTCACGTGTATAAAACGTGCTTCAGTGTAAAGTAATTGTGTGTGTGTATATGTAATAAGATAATAATGACCTTGGGTGAACACAAAAGATGAAGTCACTCCACAGTTCCTCTTCCATCAGTTATGTCATCAGAACCTCTCCACTGAATTGCATCTCTGTATTCATTCCAGGGCCATCTACTGTTCCGTTATAGCTTATGCACAATGAGAGTCCTAGCTCTGGAAAGATTACCATCTTGATGATTGTACTCTGAGTGTGCAGCCAGAACCATCTGGTTCCTTTGTCTTAAAGGATCTGGGAGAAGCCTCTTGTCGGGTGCTTTTTTATTTTTTTTCTCTCAAGCACTTTTCACAGAAATATTTAGATTTGCAGAAAGGCTACATATGTTATCCGAGAACATTCGGTTTTGGTCATGTCCTTGTATAAGTAACAACGAAGGCTGTCAGTAAGAAGTTGACACTGTCACTTGTCAGTCCAGGAGTTAAAATGTTATGTAGCAACTTTCTTGAAATGTCATCCTATAAAAGGTTGAAATGTCCTGCGGGTCAGGGAGAACAAAATTTTTAGTTCATATAAAAACGATTGTTAATGGAATCCAAACATCACTGTGCAAAAATTGTAAAAACTAAATTTTTTCTAAATCTGGATCTGAATTTGCTGTACAGACTAATGCAGAAACTACCTCAGGAGCTAAATAGACATCTGGATTTTCAGATGTACCCAATATACTAGAGATGAGCCTGAGCCAAAATTCTGGATCTGAAAACCTCCAGTCTTTGGGGAACTTAAGATCTGTATCTGATCTTCACGATTCATTTCCCTTCTCTAAACTGCATAGGTGGTGAATTAACTGACTTATATCTTGACGCTGTAGTAAGACTGTGGTTTGTTTCCTGGTACTGATTCTTGCTTGATATTGTAAATAGTAAAAGCTTTTCCTCTGCAAAAATACTTGTCAAAGAGCCATTTTGTTTTTCAGTCTCCACCTCCAATATTTTTCCCTCATGCTCACTTCAGGAGCAGTGAAGAGAGTTGCTGAATAGGAAACAGAGTTGTGCAAGTAAGGAAGAGGGGAGAAGCAAGATTTATTTAAAAAAAAAAAAAAAAGATGCTCCTGTTTTAGTTTTGTTTCCTGTTCAGCTGTCACATTATGAGCCTTTTGAACTAGCTGAACAATGTATTCCTGCCACCTATTGTGAACTTCTTATGTTCTTAGTCTTATTTTTCATGTTTTAACCTTCTAATTTATTTAAATTTTGAAGACATCCATATAACTTTTAGTCTATTAGACCTTCATTGACATTGTCTTTTTTAAAAAAAAAAAGAGCCTTCACTACAAGTGATCAAAACCATAATTGATTAAAAAAAAAGGTTGAAAAGTCAGAAATATGAAAGGTGGTAATATGTAGGGACTGACAAATTGTCAGATCCTCAGCTGGTGTAAAGTCCACATAGCTCCACTGACTTCAATTCTCCAACTTTTTTTCTTTTCAGATCATAGAATATCAGGGTTGGAAGGGACCTCAGGAGGTCATCTAGTTTAACCCCCTGCTCAAAGCAGGACCAATCCCCAGTTTTTGCCCCAGATCCCTAAATAGCCCCCTACAAGGATTGAACTCACAACCCTGGGTTTAGCAGGCCAATGCTCAAACCACTGAGCTATCTCTCTTAATATATTTACAAGAAACATTTAAGTGTTCATAGTTTCCAAAGCCAGAAGGGACCACTGTGATTATCTGGTCTGACTGCCTGTGTAATACAGGCTACAGAACTTCCCCAAAATAATTCCTATTCGAACTAGAGTAAGTCTTTTAGAAAAACCTCCCCTTTTGATTTTCAAATTGCCGATAATGGAGAATCTGCCAAAATCTTTGGTAAATTGTTCCAATGGTTAATTACCCTGACTGTTAAAAATTGTTCCTTATTTCCAGTCTGAATTTGTCTATTTTCCACTTGTAGGCATTGGGTCTTGTTAGACTTTCTTCCACTAGATTGAAGAGCCCATTATGAAATATCTGTTCCCTGTGTAGATATTTGGATTGTGATCAAGTCTCTCCTTAACTTTCTCTTTAAGATTAAATAAAATCTTGTTTAGGTGGCAAAGTCAAACACTTGAAGGTTAGGAAATGCCAGATTTAGGGTAGCTCATATAACTTTAATTCTACCCTCATTTTAAAGTTGTGCGTTTAGGGTTGTTTTTTTTTACTTCCAATCATATATTGGGCTCCTATACAGCTAGTGTCTTTCAGTAGAAACTAGTTAGTCCTGTTTTCCCCCTTTTTGCCCTTACTACCTAGAGGTTCCCAAATTGCAATTTCTAAATCTTGGCCCAAATGTTTAAATTTGTGTTGCTGAGTGCACACCCAAATGATCAGAATTCAGAATGTCTTCAGATGAACTAGTTACCTAATTTACACAATCCTTGGTGGTGTAGAAGAGTGAACTCACTGCTAGAATGCATCCTTAAAGCATGGGTGTGGTGTAGTAGCTCTCCTGTCTAGCACCCCTTGCCAACAGTCATGCTGGTCCCTCAGTGGTCCACCTCTTCTCATGACTCATGCTTTAGTCACACCTCATTCAGGCTGACAAAATCTAGCATAAATAAATAACCCTGGTCCTTCCATCTAATCTGTCGTCCTTGGGTTTTGGAACCTTCTCTCAAAGTTTCTAGCAGCCCATATCTTAAGGGCTTCCCATCACCTTAGCAGTGGCAGGTAGGGGAACTCAGGTTCATCCTCTACACTATACCCTCTTGCTGCAACCCCCCCTGGACTTTGTTCAATGAAGCCTGTCTCTGGGCTTTTCTCCTCACTCTGTGTAAGAGCTTCTTGTTCCTTACAGATCTCTCCATTCCCTACTATCAGGAGTGTAACATAAAAGTTTCTCCTTGCAGCCCCTTTCTGCTTCATGTGTCCTTTGTTTATAGCACCACCCAGCCCCTTCCCAGATGGGTTCCATCATTAGTTAGGCCAGGCCCACATGAACCCTTTCACCACATATGTGGGGTAGTCACCCCATTACAGCAGGCAATACAGGTTTTGTAAATTATGATCCTCTATAGTGTGGGTCTACAATTTTTTTTTTTTTTTAGACCAGTTGCACCTTGTTCATGGAGCACAACAAAGCCCTAGCTTAGGGATGTCTGATTGCTAGGGTAATCAGAATGGGTATAGGTTTCTTTAAAGCCCTTTCTTTCATGCTGACATAATTTAATGGCAGCCTAGCTCATGCATTCTGGTGGCTGTGCATTTCAGCAACCACAGCCAACTGACTGTAGACATGGAAGTCCTGCTTATACTGCATCACTGCAGCCTGTTTCAAATTGCCCACATAGTACTGAATCAGCGAGGGGCTTTCTAGGAAAACCATGTTGTAGGTCTGTGATTACAATTTCTTAACCTCATGGAGCAATCACTTGCTCAGCCAGCCTTACACGGAACTCTTGAGAAATGTACGTACACGCCCACTGGCTTACCTAGTTCCCAGATGTATGAACAAGCAAATCTCTATAACCAGTGTTGTAGAAAGTGATGTGAACATTTTATTCAGTTGTACAACTTCTACAGCTTGTCACTTTATTTCATGAATCTGGGTGGAATTTTATAAGCTGTGTTTATACAGGTCAGATTAGGTGATCATAATGGTTCCTTCTGGCCTTAATATCTATGAATGAATGAACCGCTTGGCATATGTGGTCCAAAGCTATATTCCTAAAGAATTTTATATCAGGGCTACTGAAGTCTGGTTAACACGTTTATCAGGCAGGTGTCTGCATAGGAAGGGAAAGCCACTCTTGTTGCCCCAACCAGCTGAATGTCAGTTTCATCCAGTGTGTTCCTGAATGCTTTATCACAATAATTCACTTCATATTCTGGCTCACAAGTGTTACCTTTAGAGAAGGACTAGGGTCACTGGCGCTCAGTTCTGCAACATCCTGCGTTTTCGCTTTGAGCCTAAAAAGGATTTTCCCCTAAATTAATCCAGCTGTTTGTTTCTACAGGACCCCTCAACACTTGTTTCTCTTGTGATCTCAGGAGGGAAAAGCTATGTACTGTATGACGTCACCTAGCAAAGGAGCATTCCAAAGAGCAGCAGCTTTCCCTTAACTTCTAATTGTGACTTATTTTATTGTGCTGCCATTCTTTGTGGCACCTGTATCAGTAAATGGAGATTAGGAAATTGATTATTTTAAGTAAAATTCGTTCATTTTGAGATTAGTGTTGTGCTGATTACTAAAAGCATTAAGGAAGCTTTAAATGTTAAATATGTGATTATCTCAGTGTACACCAGACTACTATGGCTCACTGTAGCTGTGCTCATAGGGTCTTGGCAACTGCTGTTTCCCAGAGATAGACAGGCAGTGAGTGACAATATAACAGAAGACCTCTTATCCTATGCTGCATGGAAATTATTTTCCCAAAGAGTTTATGGGTAAATATATTTTTCATTTTACCCATTGATCATGCTATCTACAGACTTAAGGTCAGATGCAAACCATTGAAGTCAGTGGGCTTTGGACAAAGCCCTCCCTCCCCCCCCGCCATGGTAATATGAGTTGTGACTACTGACACACAAATGCTTGCAAGGAGGTGATGTCCACCATATGATTATGAATACAATGTACCTGAATGATTGCTGACAGATCCACAAAGGTATGTAGGCTCCTAACTTGAAATCAGTGGAAGTTAAGACCCTAAATACCTATGTGAATGTGGAACTTAATTTTTCTGTGGCTTGGTTTCCTGCCTATAAAATAAGGATGCATGTAAAGCACTCTTGATATATTCTGATGAAGGGCACTATAAAGTTAGTGTAGCAGCTAGCCTAAAACTAAAATGGAAAAAGCTGAACTTGGTTATACATAGTGACTTAATTCAATGTTTGGGGCTACATAGCTTTATGGTATTTTGTAAAGCTGCTAATGGTACTAGGGGCCAGAAACCCTGATCTGACCAAAATGTGCTCAGCTTGAGGAAGGGGAAAGTTGACTCTAAATGACTTTTCCACTTACCGAGTCCTGAGGCCCATTTGGCCCCTAACATAGCTGAGAGCTGCTCTCCCCTCTTGAAAAAGCATAGAAAGATCTTTAACTTTTACCTGTATCATTATGATAGATCTAGATCAGAAATGGGCAGAAAAACATTGATTTGTCTCATCTGAAGTACAGCATTTCAACAGACTTCCTCTTCCAAAGCTACAAGTTACTGCCCTGAAATATCTGTGGTGGGTACAGGACTTAAACCCATGAGGTGAATGCTATCAAATGAGTCATACTCAGAACCAGAAGATTTAACTTCGGAAAACTGACTTTCAGTTCTAGTCTTCAAGTTTTATAATGCATGACATTTTAAATTGTGTTATGCTTCCCTTTTAAAATGATAGTGTCACTGTAGAGGCACCATATAAATGTAATTCAAGAAAGTGTTAATTATCCTTATCAATCCCTGTATTCGTCTACCAGCCTTTCCTTTGTTATACTGACATTGACTTTGAGTCACTCTGACATGACACTTGCATGTTTTGAATTTTTGAAAGCGTACTTTTTTTCTTTTACTGTGGCTTCCTACGTAGATTATACTACCATAGGACTGACACATTTTGAAATTGCCAATCTGGTAACTGATCCCTGACAGTGGCCAATACCAGAAGCTTCAGAGGAAGGTGCAAGAAACCCTAGAGTGGACAATTTTATGTAATAATTTTGCCAGAAGAGGACATTTCTTTTAATAACCCCCTCCACTGAGGGCATCTGTGCTATGATTAAGTCATTTCGTGTTCTGCGGGACTTCTCATTACGATTGGCTGCACAAAGAGCTACCACTGCAAAAAACAAACAAACAAAAAGAACCACCACCCACTACCATCAGAAATATATCTGGCTCCTGAGATCCATGCATTCATGACTTTCAAGATTGACTATTTGATGCAGTTTGCTAGATTTAGAATGAAGCCCCGTGGACTAATTGGGTTTTTTTTCAGGACAACAATTAGCATCAGAGGTCCCTATGGACACTTCACTGCGGTGCTCCATTCACAGCACTGGCTCCCCATTTAGTGTAGAATCCAGTTCAAAGTAAGGACAGACTTTGAAAGCTCTCCAGGGGTTTCTTGAGCTACCTGAGAGAAAGTATCCCCCTCCGTGACAGTGATTTACCACAACAGGTATGTCTACACTGCAGTTAGACCCACACCTGCTGGCTCAGGCTTAAGGGCCGTTTAATTACAGTGTAGACAGTTGGGCTGCAGTCTGAGCCCAAATATCTACACTGCAATTAAACAGCCCTTAAGCCTGAGCTTCATGAACCTGAGTCAGCTGGCATGGGCCAGCCGGGGGTATAGACATACCCAATCAGGCAAAACAAGAGCACCTACTAACTTCCTGCCTTCAGATCTAAATAGCAAACTCATCTGTTTGACCTAGCTTTCATACAGTTTCTTAAGGCAATGCAAATTTAGCATATTTTCCTACCTAGGGGATTGAAAAGAGATCACTGCCTTTATTAAGCCTTTGTCTACATGATGCACCTTTTAGAGACACAGCTGTGCTGCTACAGCCATGCTGCTAAAAGGCGCGCAGTGTAGCTGCTGTTTGTCGGCAGGAGAGAGTCTCCTGCTGACAAAAAAAACTTCCACCCCCAGTGAGCAGCAGCAGCTTTGTCGTTTGTATAGGATTTTTTCCTATATCTATGAATATTCTTAGTCTATATCAATGTCTAATGCTTTTCAACCTTACTGAACGCTTGGCTTCAATGGTATTTGTGGTAACGAGTTCTTGGGGAGGGTGGAGAGTATCTTCTGTCAGTTAAAGTTCCTTTGTGTGACAGAAGCATCATTGCAATTCTTCTGTAAAATGTAAAAAAAAAGCTGATGTTAGCAGTTTAGATACTTAGGAGCCATTACTGGCTTTCAGTGGCACAAGGCAGGTTAGTGCCTCCGCTTTATATATTGGATTGAATTAATAAAACCATATAGACTTTTTTGCTTACATTACATGTTGATTTCTTTGCATATGGACCTCAAGTCGTCGTCTTTACGCTTAAAAAGACTATGTAGGCTCTGTGGGGAGTAGATTTAGAAAACCCTTTTTGCCGTTCCCTTTTTGGTCTTGATACTTCAATTTGTGCATGGTAGCAAAAGCTAAAATAAAAAATCACCAATCTGTGATGTGTGTAAGTTGCCAGGGCTTCATGTTCCTGGGACGTTGTACTGCTGAAGTTGAGACTATATTCATCATACTGGTAGCCTACATTCTCCATCAGAATTACAGGCAGCCATGTGTTAAGTTATAAAAAGATAGCAGCTGATGTCCAGCCCTATTCAGCAGGGAACTGTGTCAGATCACTGTACTAATTTGAGGCAAGTAGTTATAAAATATAACTCATCACACAATATAGTCTGTACAACATACTCAGAGATTGCTGCTAAATCTACGGGGAGGAGTAGGAAAGGAGGGGAAGGAATTGAATGCTTGCAGTCGGTAGGCCACTTTGGACAAAAACATTCTTATGATTTAGCACTTCTCTGTATACCTAAGGTTACCGCTCTGCAAAATCAAAGAGTACCAGTCTGATTTGGTCCAAATTCGAAGGGCCTTATCCTCAGCTGACATAAATTGATGTTTGCTCTATGTCAGGGAGCTACACCAGTTTAACCAGTTGAGGATATGATCCTAAAAATGTAAATTTCTTACTGTAAAATTTAGTTTAATTTGATTAACCATATAAATCAGAGTGTCTCAAATTCAACCCTAGTGGAAAGGGATGAATTTGCCCTAATATCTTTAGTATTTTTGGATGGCCTTTGAGCCATGCTAAACTGTACATTTTACACACACGCACGCACGATGTCTAGCTTGGGACTCCTTAAATTGCCTTGTAATAGCTAAATCTGAACTCTGCAGCAAGTGCATTTCCAGCAGTTTTCATTCAGATTTTGTTCCAGCCTCAGTGTGTTTTAAAACAATAATAATAATCTACAATGAATGACATGATCTCTTCTCTGATGGTCCTGGTAACAACGTTCATACAGGTTGTACTCTTATGCAGCATATGATATGTATGTCTGCCTGATTTCTATAAATAAGGGTTTATGTTCAAGTTGGGCAGTTGTGCTGCTTTATTTCTTCTGAGTTTCTCTCAGAGGCTTGAGCTGTTAGCCACATCTGAAAAAAGGCTGGAGGAAGAGCTGGATGATTCTGTCAGTATTATCTTGGGAAATGGCATCCTTGCTTTTATGTAGGGTATGCACTGAGTGCAAAGAACCCCTTTTGTCATTTGCAGCTCCAGAACAGCTTGCTGATGACTCGAGATAAGGATCCAAATTAACTTAACTAGACATGACTGCAGTTTTGGGCTGTTAATACAGACTTATGAAATGGTGACGTGTAGAATACTAAATGATAGTTACGGATTGTTACAGATAGCCATTTCTAACCATCTTTCTTAGTGAACTCTTTAATGTGTAGCTGCGTGCGATGAATAACTTTGTGGAAGTATTTATGTAATGTCATATGTCTGCACAATTCTCTACATCAGGTAAAATATGTTCATCTAAAAGCACAATGTGTTGCAGTACTTCCTTTGTGAAAAGCTGATCGCATATTAGCATAGCCAACAACGAGTCAGTGTCTTGCACTCCAAGAAATAATCTTACCTCAGTATTTAATCTAAAACTGCAAACATTTGTTCTAAATAGTTGCTGTCCAAAACCCTCAAGTAAATTAAAATGCCATGATAAGCAGACACTTGCAGGTGACTACAAAATAAAATCAACATCCCCTCCCTCACAGACACACTGAACTGTAAGCTTTTCTTGCAAACTGCTGGCAAGTTCAAACATCTTAATTCTTTTGTTCTAGGATATCAGGCATGAAGCCAGTGACTTTCCATGTAAAGTGGCCAAACATCCCAGAAACAAAAACCGAAACAGGTACAGAGATGTCAGCCCCTGTAAGTATCCTTTTTTTCACAATTATTTGTAACAGACTGTTAACCTCTAAGAATTTGTGTCTCAGAAGGCACTTGGTTGTATATTTTGAATGGATGGCTATACATCCATGACTTAAATCTTGTCATTAATATACTTCATGACATGAGATCTATCACAATACACCATAGTGTGGTATGTCATGGGATTACACTGTAGCGGTGTGCAGTAGCTGCAATGTTCATGGACAGAAGTCTTTGCGGGAAAGTAGTTGTCTCATGGTTATATCCCAGGGACAGAGAAGGAGGATGGGTAGGATAGCACAAATCTGTTATTAGTATTAAATGTACAGTTATCCTCTCCATTAATGTAAAAATAAATATATATAGCATGCTGCCAGTTAATATAGAATGTTTGTAGCTGTACAGAGACAGGAGGAATTTTGCCAAAACAATTTAATTGGAAGTTGGTTTGAGAGGAAAAAAGGAAGCAAAGAAACCAGCCTAGCTAGCTTTTAACTTAGTCACTTCAGAAACTCTGGTCTCCTTGTTTTCCTAATATATCTGTTGATGAAACTTTATATTCAGTCCTCTAAGTCTCTTCTCCCTGCACTAAGTGGGTCATGATTAGGGCTTCTGATTTTCAGTCTTAACTGATAAACACCGACAAAACACCCTAATACAAAAAATGCAATAGCGTTTATTGGATAAACACCCGAAATGGTTACTTGTATCCAGGAGCTTGTTTGCACAGACTGGTAATGTGGATTACAGGGATGTGAGTTCTAAAGCGCACTTAAAAAAAGTGGGGATTGGCCCTGCTTTGAGCAGGGGTTTGGACTAGATCTCCTGAGGTCCCTTCCAACCCTGATATTCTGTGATTCTGTGAATTTCTTGCACGATAATTGTTCCTGCTGGTGTTCGTTAGAGGTTCCCTTGTACACTTTAGCATATTGCTGTTTGAAAGAGCACTATGTTAAAATACACTAGGGAACATAGCAAAGAGATTATTCATAGAAAGCCCTTAAAAGCTCCAACTTGGACCCTTACAAAACTCAAAGTTAAAAATAAACCCTGAAAAATTAAATTATAATAAACCAGAAACCCTAATCGTGATGCACTTTTGAGACTTTTCCCCTCATCCCAAGTGTGTATTTATTATGTCCTCTGTTTTGAGAGACAAGGTAGATGAGGTAATATCTTATTGGACCAGCTTCTGTTGCTGAGAGAGACGAGCTTTTGAGCTACACAGAGCTCTTCTTCCAGTCTGGGAAATGTACTCAGTGTCACAGCTACATACCAGGTGGAACAGGTTGTTTAGCATAAGTAGTTAGCTCTGCTTAGAACAAACATAAAGAACAGTTGCAGTGTATGCTGCAGTCACAGGATTCCTGTACATATTGCATCTAAACAAATATTTCCAGATACTGGAAAACTTGTACAGTCACTTTAGAGACTAAAATTCAGTTCAGCCTTTCAAGAAATTCAGTAGGGACTATAATGTTGCACATAGCATTGCTTACTGATCACTTTCAGGAGTCTTATTTTTTTCTTGTTGACAATTGTTGATTTTGTTTTCCTTTAGATGGTATTCCTTTCAATAAGTTTGGTTTTCCTGTAAAATGTGGAAATTCTTATACATTGGGGGAATCATAAATACTGCAAGCTTTGGAACTAACAGAAGTCCAGTAAAATAAGTGTCAAGTAATTTTTTTGTTCAGTAGGTGGGGTGGATAGATTAGGAAAATTTTCAGTTGAATGTAGGACCTATAAGCAGAGGTTAAGTTTTCCATTTGATGGTTATCCTGCTGATACAGGCAACTTTGTTCAAATTTATCTATTATCCAGATTTTAAGGAACTGATTTTCACAAAGACCTGCAAAAATATGCATACAGTTGTATAATTAGTTTGTACATGCTGATTGCATGTACAAGCAGTAGCTTGATATATAAATCTGTGTGCATAATTATCCGGTTTGCACATACAATTGTGATCATTGCGTGTGCAAAATACTCCACACTTCACAACTGTTTTTAATTGGACCCTAATTGCATTATCACAATAAAATAGTACTAATTATTGTCTGTTCCCAGTACAGCAAGTACAAAGAACTTTTCATTCAGAAACAATTCTTTGTTGTTACTATTTCGCTTTTTTGTTCTTTTAGAAAGTTACATTTTTCGTCCTAGCATTTGATGAAATTGGTCGTGGATCATAACATATGCATGAAGGCATTAACCTATGTTTTCTGATTATCTGTGCTACAGTTGACCACAGTCGAATTAAGCTAACCAGAGGTGACAATGACTATATCAATGCCAGCTTGATAAAAATGGAAGAGGCCCAAAGGAGCTACATCCTTACCCAGGTAACTACTGGAAAAAAAACCCAACTGCAGAATAGTTGATAGAATAATTTATACCCTCTCTCAAACCAGCAGCTCCAAGAGTTTTTGTTAAACATGACTTCGCAAATATTGTGTTGTCACTTGAGCTGCACATCAGCACTGACTCCAATAGTTCATTCTGACTTCCTTGTATTTTTAGCCTGTGACTTTTTATCCACACTACACACTACTTTCCTAGTGTGGATGGAACACCTTTTTAAACACGAACCAAATTTTGGCTCCACTGAAGTGTATTGGAATTTCACTATTGACTTTTAATGGGACCAGGATTTGGCCTGACCTGTTTTCCAAGACATGGCCTCAGTACAGTTTCCAGATCTGCCTTTGGATTAAATGGAGGCTCTTGTGTTAGATAATAGTGCATCTGTCTCGCCACTTGAGAGACTGCATCCTTTAGATGTCAAACTTAAGTCTGTTGGACTTTAAACCCATCTAGTGGTAAATCCTGATTATCCAGATCTCTTAAGGGACATCTAAAACAATAGGGTAACTGGAGTTTGGCAGAAAATGAAACTTGTATCTCAAATCCAAAATCCATACAGTAACATATCTAGGTGTCTAATAAATCCAACAGTAGGCACACATACACAAAATATAAAATCTCACAAATTAAAACCATAACTAAATTAATGCAAAGTTAATTTGAGTTCAGAAATTCCTCGCAACGTAAGACTCCACCTCTGTTGTTACACCTCAAACTAATTTCTGTTTTTTATGCAAATACTTGGGACAGCCTGATTAATTGGGAAATGAAAAGTCAGGTGCTCTGACCATTCTCTTCCTTAACCCTTTCATCAAGGGTTTGACATTTAGGCTATATTTGCCAGTTTGCCATCCCTTTGGTTAATTGGTCATGCTCCTTTACACAACAATATTACAAGGAATATTAACTGTAGATGCCTATATTCTTAAGTGTAGTACCAGTTAATATTCTGGTTTTGCAATATTTTATGTTTGAAATTGCATCCTGCATATACAGGCTATCCTTTTGTATTTGTTTTTTAAATGCATGTTTCACTGATGAAACTGGAAAATTACAAGCTAAAGAACAGTGTAGAGAGGGACTTCCTGATAGTGGTGAAATCCTTTATTAGTGCTACATTTGGGGGAGGCTATCATAAGAATGGCCATACTGGATCAGACCAAAGGTCCATCTAGCCAGTATCCGGTCTTCTGACAGTGGCCAAAGGAATGAACAGAACAGGCAATCATCATGTTTGTTCAAAACACCATCAATTTTAAATCTAAATTAATCCCAGTTTAGTTGAAGCAGCTGGTATGGTAAATTATTGTTGAATGTTGCGATTCTATAGAATGTTACTTGCATAATCCTTGCTGAAGTTGAAAGAGTCTAAATATAGTGACCACCCCGCTACACCAGACAAGGTATTATATACATTTTAAACAATTTTTTAACCAAGCAATTTAATACAGGTATTACATTGGCTGGCAGCTCTCCATCAGCTCCCCTATGCCCCCCCTCACCCCCCCAAGCGCCTCCTGCCTGCCAGCGGACCCCATGGATCAGCGCCTTCCCCCCTGCTCCTCCTGCCTGTGGCAGTCAGCTGGTTTGCAGCATCCAGGAGGCGGGGAGGGGCCTGGGAGGCTGTGCGCCGCATTCTCACTCTCCCCTCCCCCCCCCCCCCCCCCCCCCCGAGCCTCCTGAATGCCACAAGACAGCTAATTGCCTCGGGCAGGAGGCGGGGGGGGGGGAGCAGGGGGAAGGTGCTGATCCGCGGGGTCCGTTGGTGGGCGGGAGGTGCTTGGGGGGGAGAGGGGGGCATGGGGGGCTGCCAGCCATGGACAAAGCAGGCGGCCAAATGATGTTATAGGGGAGTATTGTACAGCTTTAAACGAGCATGTTCTGTAATGGAGCAGGGACGTAAGATCAAAACAATGTTAAGCGAGAGGACTTTGAGTACAGTAACTCCTCCCTTATAGTTTTATAGTTATACTTTAAGGACTATTAAAATCCTCAGTCCTCAAACAGCAGCACATTCCTGGACATGTAACACTAGTGAAAGATCCTTCCTATGACTTCAATATAGCTGCCTCAACACAGCAATGTAGTTCTCCACTAGCTGAGGTTTATATATAAGTGTATAGTTTATCCACTGAGTAGGCTATGTCACCAGTGTACTATGTAGAAGTAGTGAGAAGTCTCACCTTTTAGTTTAAACCTTCAGGTCAGGCTGTTGGGAGCTATTTTCTCTTGTAAGTTTCATTTAAAAATAGTCAGGAAAAGTGTAGAAAAACAGATCTAAGATCTTTTTAATATAAAAAATAGCACCATTGAGTTACATTTCCTATGAATCTAAACTTCTACATCTTTATATGTAATCAGACTGAATTATACCTTAATAGCATGACTTGTTAGTTGCTAACTCTGAGCCTGTGCCAGAGTTCTTGTTTGCCTTAATGTTGTTGTTTAGACAATGAGATTTATGGTTCAGTTTCCTGGGAACAGTCATCTGTAGTGTGTGTGTGTTTTTAAAAAAAAAAAAAAAAAAAAAACCACCAAATTTCGTCGTCCTACGCTTATTAGATGAAGGTAAACTGGGATTAATATTTTTTAGCAGAAGTCAAGAGCTCTTCCTCATTTTCAGAAAATCAACACCAATCTGTAGTACAGAAGTAGACTTTTTTTTTTTAGAAAACATGAGTTAATTAGGATCTGTGATGACCTAGGAAATGAGGAAAAACAATTGTAGGTACAGATCTACTTGTTTTATTATTCAGGACAAGGAAGTAACAGGTACACTTAGCTGATAGTTTGTCAGTTCTAACCCAGTGTTTCTTTAATCAATTTGAAATGAGGCCGCTGAGAATCCAGTTACTCTTTTCAAGGACCATGCCACATTATTTTGTCTTTGAGCCATGCGAGGTGTGAGAAATGACAGCTGCACAATTCTGTTAGTCTAGGTTATCAAAAAAAAACAAATGAAAAAACAACAACCTCAGAGGATGTGTGGTGGTATTATATCTCCCCACTACATAGATTAACTAACAGAGAGATTAGGGATAAAGGAAAATCTTGACACACAAGCGAAGGTGCTTTGAAAGTAGATAGCTTTGGGATCTAATGAAGAGGACTACCCCTTAAAGAACAATTGATAGAGGAGCTATTGAAGAAGACTAATGAATTCTGTATAGTGTTTGAGCAGTCCACAATAGTTGGCTCATTGTTTTGACTGACCATTGTTTGCTCTGCCTCAGTCAGTAACTTTGGCACATTATTACTAGCAAGGTCTTTATTACCTGTAATATATACTTACTGTCAGTCACGGAGGCCCCAGTTTTGCTTGCTTACTTATATATACTTACTCTTAAATCCCGCTGACTGGGTCAGAGTGAGATTTCCCCATTAGATTCCTTTTTTGCCCTTCCTGAGCAAATTCTGTGTGTTTTGGTTTTTGTTTCTTTTTTTTCTTTTTCCCACTCCCAGTTCCCTTCATGCAAATAAGACCATTTCTCTCTTCCTATTTTCTGTGGGGAAACAGATATAGTGCACACAAGCTAGTGACTTCATAGTTGGAAAATGGAACTTAAAGCTATTGTATTGCATTTCAGACTCTTAAAATGAGAAGTTACTTGCATGCGTTAGGCTGTAAAGTTAGGGTACAGTGCTCTAATCTATTTCCACAGAAAATGTCGCTTACTTTAGAAGATTCTCTGTCTTTGCAGGGTCCTCTGCCAAATACTTGTGGTCACTTTTGGGAGATGGTTTGGGAACAGAAAAGCCGTGGTGTTGTCATGCTCAACAGAGTGATGGAAAAAGGATCAGTAAGTATATGTGTGTTTTTTAGCTGCGTGTATTTAAAAACAAATAAATAACCGAAACATAATGGTGGCAGAAAGATGCATATACAGAATTTTGTCCAACAAAGCATATCTAAGATTCAGAAGCTGAGTATCTGAAAATGGATCTTGGTTAACTGAGGGATATGTGGAAATTATCCAGTTCCAAATAGCAGATTGTAATTTCTTCTGAATTCAGCTATACTACGGGCTGAGTGCAACTGGAGTTTTCCATACAGGAACACTAACTTGGTTTCTCTCTTCAGTCCTGCTAGTCTAGATGCTTATGTGTAGTTCCTCTTTGGTAATGGCTGGAGACTGGGGCCCTGATTCCCATTTATATTAAGACCCTTTACGTTACTTTGGCACTATCCAGGGGCCTTAAAAGTAGTTGTAGATTAATTTACTGCCCCAGAGATCTTACGATCTATATTTAAAGGCAGACAAAATATACAGAAAGAAGAGCAATGTGTAAAGAAACTGATCAGGGTGATGTTAGCTAACTTCTTGTTGTTTCCAACTCTCTTTCAAACTCTCCTGTGCCACTCCGTCTGATCTACATATTTCCTATGCTCATCAATTCACCCCTTCCCCCTACATACCTACATTTCCCCATAGGTTGGGACAGAGAGTGAGGGGAGTTAGACACAGGGAATGATCACCAGAAAATAATTTAGTGAAATATCTGGAAATCCACCAGCTATCTCTGTACGTATTGGCCACTTGTCCCTGTGGGGTGCAAAAGGGGGCTCAGCCTTCTGGTAAGCAGGTGGGGGCACAGGCTCTACTAATAGCTCTTACGACTTCTTATCCACCGCATGAGCGAGCGGGAGGGATGGTTTAGCTTCATGGCAGGTGATGGGGGACATCCATCCCTAGGTCCAGGACTTGTTCTGTAGCCATGGGCTCAGGAGAAATTACCATAGTTTGCTTGTTAATGGAAGCTGCCATAGTGTGATCACAGTAGTGGGTCTGCCAATGGAGCAGATTTGATTCAAAAGTAATTGAAGATTGACTAGAACTGTACACTGAGATTTTTTTCAAAGGGGTAGCCATGTTAGTCTGTATCAGGAAAAAATAACAAGTAGTCCTTGTGGCACCTTAGAGACTAACAAATTTATTTGGGCATAAGCTTTCGCGGGCTAAAACTCACATCGTGGGTTTTAGCCCAGGAGATGTTTTTAGTTCCTTTGCTGACTGTAAGGCCATTTCAGAGGAGGGTAAGTGGGCATGTTGTGTCCATTAATGGGGATGTAGTGTTGGACACTTGCATAACCAGGAAAGAATTCCTGGTCATCAGGAAACCAGTTGTGCAAATGAGCTGTGTTCTAACTCTGGTCTTGATTTGAGTTTTTTTTGCTTTTTTTTTAGTAATGGGAATAGTGAAATGTAACCTTCAAAGGGGATGTGCAGTAATTCTGTTTTAATCATCCTTCCCTTTCCGACCACATGCACTCATTCTCTCCCTCTTCTCCCCTTCTCCCACCCCCCCCACCCTCCCAAAGTAACAAGGCAAAGAATTATCAAGATCTCTTAGGGCAGAGGGCTAATGCTTCTCAACAAACAGCAGTGAGATTTTTTTCAGTGGAACTAAGCAAAATGTTTGCAGAGCCATTTGGTGCAGAAATTAGACCTGAAGCTAACTGCTCTGTTCTAAGATTTAATTTTTAAAAAACTGCAGAAGATTATAACGTATCCTTGCTTCATATTGTCCTCCTGCTCAGTATTTAACCAGTGTTGGAAGCACTGTAAGCCTTGATAATTTGTCCTGCGATTCCTTCATAGTCTACCAAAAAAAAAAAAGCCATTTGTAAAATGTCTCAAACTTCCCTTAGAGGTAAAATACTCTTTTCGTCCCAACTCCCATTACACAGAAACAGCTCTCACATTTTATTACCATCCCATCATAATGATTTCCTTTTCATTGGTGATAAACTATGTAATAACCAGTTTTCTTATTTCAACTTTGTTCCACTCCAAATTAAGGCCACTTTATTTACAATTTAATATAAGAAGCATTAGCCATGTGCAGTAATCCATTTCCTGTGCAAACAGATTTGGAACAGTGATCAAAATCCTGTTTTGGAGGAGCTTTGTTAAATTCTGAAAAGTAGCAGTTTAGTTGTCAACATTCATAATATCCATATAGGTCTAGAGGTCAGAGACATGGTTGCAGACTTTATGTATACTGCTAACAAGATCCCTTAGTGTCATTTCCCCTTTGTACAGAGCAAAATGCACTACTTGTATTTTTGGCTGACTCATTTAAGTTTCTAGCATGTCAACAGTTTATTGGTGCAGACGTTCGGTTTCCTGGAAAATTATTACTGAGAAAATTACTATGTGCAGGCAGAAGCTAGGTAACAGGAATATTTGCAGACTCCTTTTTTTAGCTCAATTAAAGTTTTCTAACTTTTAAACTGTGCCATATGGAATCACAATGATCTCCTAAGACTTTAACACTTGTGGGGAGTGAATGGATACCCCAAAATCTGACATTTTTACTTCCAAATTAGTAATGCTGTAACTTTCTGTATGTAGAATATTATGGATTCTATAAAGAAGCTTTCACACTTACATTGTGCTGTCTTTTATTAACTCTTATTTTCCTATTGTGATCTCCTCCCTTGAGATGTTCAGTCCAACTTCATCTTATGTGCCTGTTTGTTGCAAAGTGAAACTGCCTAAAATCACGATCTCTGAAGTTCTTCTGAGTCCCCCAGCTTTTAAATGTATAGGAGCCAATTGAATCTTTTCATACTATACGGACTACTGATGCAGGGTCCAAATAAAAATATTGGAGTGCTTTTAACGAGATTCCCTGGGGGGCTGCTCTGACTTACAGCAGCGTTGCACAGCCCTGATCCCTCCCCCAACCCCAGCACACCCCTGTGCCAGGGATGAGTACAAGGGCTACGTCCAGCCTAAGGCACCTTTGTGCTCTGGGAATTTTCCAGGGGTGGAGTGAGGGCCAGCCTCTGGGCCTTTGTGTGAAAGATACTAAGATGTGCTGAGGTAGTACTTGCATGATGTACTGGAAGCAGGAGGCCCTCCTGCAAGAACTAGCCTTTCTTTTTAGAAATGTATGTTTGAATTTATTGCAATATACTAGACCTCAGGGCTCCTTAGTGCCACATTAATACATGTAATTAATAATAACTTAAAAAATACTGGATTAAGGAACACTCCTTTTTTCTCACCTTTAGGATAGACCCAAGTGACTAGTGCTTTTCTTCTGTTTTCTTTTTTAGATAAAATGTGCACAGTACTGGCCACAGAAAGAGGAGAAAGAAATGCTCTTTGAGGATACAAACTTGAAGTTAACCTTGATTTCTGAAGATATAAAATCATATTACACAGTACGACAGCTAGAATTAGAAAACCTTCCCGTAAGTATGGAAAGCGTACCAGTCAAATAGTGTTGTCCTTGAATTCCCCATCATGGAGCTGTATTTCCTGATCCTGGTTTGTAAAGGCTTCCAGTACAAAGGGAATGGATGCTGAAATTGGGTAACATGCCCATCAGTGAGTTAGGAGGTTCTCAATATGTTAGCGTTGCTCTGGTCTGTGAATGCCAATGCAGTTTGCTCTAGACTGTACTGGTTGTGGGGATAAACACTTTTTTCAGCCTTTGATTTTCCCCAACAACATAGAAGTTAAACTCCAAAGTGTAAAGAATCAACATATATTAACATTTATGAGGTTAACTGTTGTAATTCAAAACATAATTTGAATGAATGGATATTCTATTGTGATGTCTTCAGCATTAGGCCTTCTCTACAGTGACAGCTACTTCTGGGGTATGTGTAGTTACACACTGCAATGAAAAGCAGGCTGCATCTAAAGGTGTGTGTGTGTTTGTGGCAGGCAGGCAGTGAAAGAGGCTGGCCAGGGAGAGACAGCAGGGAGCTGCCAGAGCCTTTTCCCACTGCCAGACTCTTTCATTGTGTTCAGGAAAGGCTCTGGCGGCAGGGAGGCAGCGGGACCCTACTCTGCTAAACACAGCAGTGTAGATAGAGGAGGCACTGCTCAGGGAGTGTAGAGCCCTGTAGAGTACATACCCTAAGGTTCTGGAGGCATTGCTTAGATGAATAGAGTGAAGATACTCACTATCTACACTGCATGTCCCCCTATAGCAGTGTAATTAACTCACTGCCGCAAGTATAGACCTAGTCTTAGATTCAATGTGGAACGTCAGGGCAGTGTTACCTTTATAACATCACTGTGTAAAAGTCCAGTATCTCTGTACAGGAATGTCTGAAATAATTGCTCTTCCAAGCACTCAATCATTACCAATTTGCTAAGGAATGTATACATGGAGCTTTTTAAAAAACATCTTCTGAAAACACCTTTTCTTGGAATTTGTCTCCTTATCCTTCCTACATGGACTTAAATCTTCACCTCTTCACACTGAAAGCCTTCAGCAAGGGAATCAGCAGCCTTCCTTACTTAGGGCTTGTCTTCACTACCAGGGTAAATCTACCTAAGTTAACGCTACTCCAGCTTTGTTATTCACGTTGCTGGAGTCGGTGTAGGTCGATTTACCCCAGTGTCTTCACTGCGCTGCGTCAACAGGAGGCACTCTACCGTTGATTTAGCGGGTCTTCACTCGATCTGCTAAATTGACACCCAGCAGTGTTGGTCCCTGATCCTGCAATGAGCTCTGTGCAGGTGGAACTCTGTGCCCACATGGAGCCCCACTGAGGCTCAGGCCCTTAGTTGCTAAAAGGGGACTCTCTATTTTTGGCAGTGACAAAATAAAACATTACAACGGGGGCAGTGGGGAACAGTGCAAAGCAATGCTGGGGATACACTGCACACATGGATAAATACAGCAGAGAGGAGTCATAGCAGAATCATTCAGAGCAGAGGGAGGGGCGGGGCACTGAAACTATGCTAGAGGAGATTGGCTAAAGGGGCAGCTACAGTGAGCGCATCTGATCAAAACTAACATCTGCATCTAGTTAAAATTGAAGTCCACAGAGCACCCCGAACGTGTGTTGGAGCAGGTGCATGTGGACAGGTAGTGAATGTCAAATACATTTTAGTGACATGCTAATTTCAGTTCTACTTTGATTTCAGTTTGCCTTTTTAGTTAGCTTTTTAAAACCTAGTACTGTCTGTTATTGGATAAGCACTCTGTCCCCCCTCACCTAATATTTATAATCTCTCCTAAAGATTTAGCACCTTGCTTCTATGCTCCTTCTTGCCAGGATGCTGAAAATAGGCCCATTGTCAGGTATAAATATCACTAGCCAAACTATACTAGCAAGAACTCAGAATTTGTCAGAAAAAACATCCCAGGTTACAGTGTCTATAGCAGACAAACTTCTAAAGCTTTGGTTCAAGATTTCAGGAGGCTGAGAGCATCAGTCTTAAGTCTTCTGAGATTGCTTTCAGCTTAGTAGACGTTGTTGGTTGTGAAGGAAAAGACTGTGCTAATATAAGGTCCTTGCTTTGGACAGGTCTGAGCTGCTCCTGCAACTTGAGGTACCTCATTTTCCAAAGAGTTCAGCCAGTCCATCTACTGGAAGGCCATAGTGCCCATTGTATATGGGGATAAAATGAACAGCTGAACTATAAACTGTAAAATTACTCTGTATAATTTAGTTTTATCTAGTGTCCTTCATTCAAAATATCACAAGGCTTTTATGGTGAGAGAATTATTTGTAAATTATATAGCTCCTTAGACATTCATGATATTTTACAAGCAAGTAGTGCTTTAGAATTGGGTTCAGCAGCTCTTAAATGCAGAATGGGAAAACTTCATAGGAAAATGGATTGGGTTAGATTAAAGCAGGGATTGGCAACCTTTGGCACACAACCCGTCAGGGAAATCCACTGGCGGGCCAGGATGGTTTGTTTACCTGCAGCGTCCGCAGGTTCGGCTGATTGCAGCTCCCACTGGCCGCGGTTTGCTTCCCCCAGCCAATGGGGGCTGCGGAAGCAGCGCAGGCCGAGGAATGTGCTAGCCGCCGCTTCCCGCAGCCCCCATTGGCTGGGGACGGCGAACTGCGACCAGTGGGAGCTGCGATCAGCCGAACCTGCGGACGCTGCAGATAAACCGTCCTGGACCACCAGCAGATTTCCCTGATGGGCCGCGTGCCAAAGGTTGCCGACCCCTGGATTAAAGGAAAGCAGCAAATGAGCGAGCAAGCAATTATTCTTGCTGAACGGTTAAAGAATGGAGACTGGAAGGATACAGTAATAGAATGGTGAGTAGGATTTAGTCCATCATAAATTTAAAGGGAATCATTTTTCAAGGTAAGATTTGGAAAGAGAAAGCAGCGTGGCATGAATTCAATATAGGGCAGTACAAGTGAAATCCTGCCCATTTCCTTATGAACTGTAGAATGTAGATGTGTATATTTGCAGCATCAAGACTGATCTTGGAAATCCCTTTGAATGTAATATACTTTGGAAATTGGTCACTTACTAGGAATATGAACATGTGTTGAGTGGTATTCTTCCTCTGATTAGTATGTTGTTGCAGACAGTAGCTGTGCTTGAATACTCTTTTTTTAAATCGTATCTAGAGATTCTTATAGCTTGGAAACATTATATTTTACAGGCACAGGAAACTAGAGAAATTCTGCACTTTCACTATACCACATGGCCTGACTTTGGAGTCCCAGAATCTCCTGCTTCGTTCCTCAACTTCCTGTTCAAAGTGAGAGAGTCTGGCTCACTGAGTCCTGAGCACGGACCCATTGTGGTGCATTGCAGTGCAGGAATTGGAAGATCGGGAACTTTTTGTTTGGTTGATACATGTCTTCTGCTGGTAAGAACCACTTACTCTAGATGGGAATAGGGAGTGAGTTACAACTTTGTGTAGTTACTTCTGGGAATTGCTTATATGAAGCTCATGCGAGCCGTGGCACCTTTCATGAATTGTGGTATATAGTGACACACATTCCTCTGAGACATTTGTCTCAACTTTTACTTTTGTCTTTGGTAATATTTTCATTCTAAAGCTAAAGCAAATTGAGCTTTGAATGGGCCATTGTGGGAGTATGAAAGAAAACTATCACTGGTTCCAATTGGAGTGACTCGCAAAGTTAGGCTTTGTCTTCCCTGCTAAGAAAAGTGGTCCTTGCCTAATTTACCTTGAGGTAAAACTAAAGTGCCTGATCTTTACTGTTTGTTTTTTACTTTGGGGATAGCTCACATGCATTAGTTATCCTGAGGTAAAACTGCATTTTTTTTTTTTTTTTAAAGCAGTGAGGGCCTGATAGAAGTCTCACATGTTACCTTCATCCCTATACCCGTTAACATGGGAACAGTTTGAAGCCTATGCAACAAATGAGTCGTTGTGTTGAAACACATTAGAGTGGGTATCTGTGTAAAGCAAGTTTCAAATCTTTACCTTCAGATGGACAAAAGGAAAGATCCTTCTTCTGTGGACATTAAGCAAGTTCTCTTAGAAATGAGAAAGTACAGAATGGGGCTTATACAGACAGCAGATCAACTTCGTTTCTCTTATTTGGCTGTTATTGAAGGAGCAAAATTTATTATGGGAGATGCTTCGGTGCAGGTGTGTATTGATTGCATATCATTTGTACATAGAGAAGGTGGGTGAGTTGGTTCAATAAAATATATTACATCCCCTACCTTGTCTCTCTCATATTCTGGGACCGACGCAGCTACAATACAGCATACAAAAATATCAGTTGTAGGGTAAATTAAGATCCACAAACCTCATAATTACATGTAGCCAGGCAAATGTCATGAGGGAAGTTAGCATGGTTGAATAAGGTTAAGAGGGCTGAATGAATCATTAAAGTACACACAATCCTTGGCATGAGTATTGTACAGTAATTTAAATTCTTGAGTAGTGCACAGTGCTCTTGGATCTAATGCATTGTTTTACGCATGTTGATGTGTTTGTATAAGTACAAATAGCCCACAATAGCTGCTGTCACATGGAAAGTTCTCCTCCTTGTGACGCTCTGGGAAACAGCTGGGAGATAGCCATTGCTGTGTGAGCCTCATGATGCTGTTTTGCTAAATCTTCTGTTTAGGCCCTTAACAATTTTCCAACATGCTGTAGATTCTGCCAGTGTTGTCTCCTTTGAAGCACGCGTGTTTAAGTTACTGCTAAGTAACACTACAGCACAAAATGGGGTTCATGTTGCTACTTAAGAGTTTTTCATGTAGGTGAAGCACTAAATTAAATCTCCAGTTAATGTTTCCCATATGTGTGGTTGGGCTGTGGGCATACTGTTCAGATGCATTCACCTCTGCCCTCCCACCAACTAAACAGTGACCCTGAAAGTAAAACAATGACTGATGTGTAAAGCCTGTGCCAGATTAATGTTAGAATTACAGTGGTTTTAATATAAAATGTATTATAATATAGCGGAGCTTAATAGCCACTTTCTTCTGTGTAGGAGCAGTGGAAAGAGCTTTCCAATGAAGACCTAGACCCTCCACCAGAACATACTCCCCCACCCCCGAGGCCACCAAAGCGAACATCAGAAATGCACAACGGGCGGATGCACGAACACACAGAGTTTTTCCCTAAGCACCAGGTGGTAGAGGAAGAGATCAGATGTGCAGTCAGCACTGTGGAGGAGATGGTACCTGATGGCTCATCTGTGCAGCTGGGTACAGACAGGTAATTCAGTCAAGTTGTTTGTGTTGATGTTTTTTGACTGTTCCAGGAAATCTGCTGTAGATTCACAGCTGTAAGTATGTAGAAATTTCCCTTGTTTGTGCCACTTAGCACCACCTGTAAAGCGTGTTGGACAGAACTTGAGACTTTCTCGTAACAGTGCTCCTAGAATAAGATTATAGCCCTTTATTTCCAAAGGCCCATGTGCTTGTTTAGGTGAGATGTGAAAAGGATACAAAAGCTACCTGACAGCTCTTGCTAGGCCATGACGAAAGATGGAGGAGGAGCAATGACTACATGGTTTAGCCTCACATGTAGGTGCATAAGGGGTTTGGTTATACAGGGCTCTCTTACATGTTAGGTGGATTGTCAGGCCTTCAGCTTGAAGTTAAGCCAGCTAGCTTCAACCACACCAATCAGTGCAGGTATCTGGTGCTCTACATACTTCATCAGATATATCCTGCAACATTTGAAAATGTCCTTTTAAGTCAGTTCAGTCCTGATGTTGTTAGAATATAGGAGTGGATAACTTTCATTCAGTATCAAAGCACCTGTTTGCCTTAAAGATGTAGTTCATCCAATTTGTTTTAAATCTACAGTTCTCTTGTCATATGTATCTTTCATGCTGGGCAACTATTTTTGCTTTCTACTACAGGTCAAATCAATTATGATCATTTAAAAAAAAAATCTCTTCAGCAGCGAATTTATTCTCCCTTTCAGGCTAGCTAGACTCAAGTATTTGATCTAAAGAATAAACCTATAACTTGGGGGGTGGGGAAATAGGGGTTTTTTGTGTTTAACCACTAGATGTCACTGCTGCTTCACTAGTCTGAAATATAGTATGCTATAAGAAAAGGAGTACTTATGGCACCTTAGAGACTAACCAATTTATTTGAGCATAAGCTTTCGTGAGCTACAGCTCACTCCATCGGATGCATACTGTGGAAAGTGTAGAAGATCTTTTTATATACACACAAAGCATGCATCTGATGAAGTGAGCTGTAGCTCACGAAAGCTTATGCTCAAATAAATTGGTTAGTCTCTAAGGTGCCACAAGTACTCCTTTTCTTTTTGTGAATACAGACTAACACGGCTGTTACTCTGAAACCTGTCATAGTATGCTATGTTACCATAGATTCCAGTAGATTCTACTGTAACCATCCTTAGTTTTTAATGCACTGGATATTGATCTACTTCTGACAGTCTTTGTCCAAGATAGCCAACTGAAAACCCATTCTGGGAGGAAAGGGCAAGGGGACGACATCAGAGTTTACCAGGAGAACAGTTGAGGGGAGAATTCCAGGGCTATCAGGCAAATAAAACACATGATCACACCTGGGACACACCCAGTTTCGTAAGGGAATACTAGGAACAGGAGCATCTAACTTTCAACATTTCCCACAAAGTTCTGGAGATTTTTTTTGGCAAATAAAGCTGGGAAACTTAGTGCCTTGACCCGCCTTGTGAAACTGGCTGGAGATTGACCCTAAGAGCTGTAAGTATTGACACGAAATGAGGCACGCTCAGTAGATTTTCCTCCCCTTAAGCTGGTCTCCATAATTTTTTTTTATCTATGAAAGGACATGCTTGCCCTGTAGTGCCCCCTGCTGATGACCTACGTGGGAGTCAGTGTGATGCCACATGATGGAATTACTGATTATTTTTTTTTATTATTATTATTATTATTTTAGTTGCCTTTTAAAAAAAAATCTAGGGAACTAAGCGCAAAATTAAATATAGAATTAAAACTTTAAGGGTATAGAAAAATAGTACAGTATGTGATCTTGTAATTATACTCTATCCTAATGCATACACACAAGGGGGCCAAATAAAGGTTGAACAAGCAAACTTAATTCTGGCGTTTCTTTACTTTTGAGTGCTTGACTTTGCAGCCTTAATCTCTTAATTTAGGAGCATGTTGTGTATAATTATACAGAGCTGAAGCCCTACTGTCTTGCTCCAACAATTGCGCACGCTTTGGTGATAACAGGTTCAGCGTTTCGGTGCAAGTAGTGCTTGTGTGTTTTTATGGGCCCAGAATAGTTTTGAATATATTCACGGTCAGGAATTCCTATTTGTAAGGATGATTGCCGGATGTGTGGCCTTGAAGTGGAGAATCTGAACTGGGTAGATGCTTGAGTATCATCAGGGATATGGCAATCAACTTGGGATAAGAAGCAACTTGTTTACTAGCAACACCCAGCTGATTAGGGCAATAAATATCAGTTTAAATCTCTAACTGAAAGCCCTAACTATAATCTTTAAAAGGATACATCTTGTGCATCAGGTGTAAAATCTCTTGCTGATAACTGATCTACATCTTCATCTGTAAGTGTCCATGAGGTGTCTGGATTGGGCCTCAGTGTCTGCACACCTTCCCCCTCAAGGGGAGAATACTATACTGAATATTTATTTCTTCATCCCTCAGTACTAGTCAAGACACTGAACCGAGGAGGAGAACTGTTGGTGAAAATCTGTGTGCCTCGCCCCACAAAGAAGAGCCAGTGAAGTCAGAAAACATAGAAGAGGATGAGGAGAACATGATGACAACTTGGAAGCCATTTCTAGTGAATATCTGTATGTTCACTGTCCTCACAGCAGGAGCTTACCTCTGTTACAGGGTATGTTTTCATTGATGGACATGTCAGCAAGATTGAGTATACAAAGAACAACAACAGTTTGACCAGTGTGTAATCCGCTTCTATGAAAGAAATCTAATTGAGGCATCTGAGCCTTGTCTCAGTGGAAATATACCTTAGGTTGAAAGGCTGGAACTTTTGGTTAGGGCTTAAAGAGAGAATTGATGCACTAGGGTTTAATTTAGCCCTGTGGTCCCAAGAACATAATATTCTAATCTCAGGGCCTTAAAATATTCAGGAGTAAGCAGAGAAAATGCCAAATAAGTCTTTTTTTTTTTTTTTTTTCCTTTGGTTTTTTTTTCTTTTTTCTGGAATAATAGAATTACAACACATTGTTGTTTTTAGCCTTTTTTAAAAGCCAGTTCTTTTTCTTTGTGTTACTTCAGAAAGAAACTAGGCGCAAGTGAAACTTGCTTGTACTCTCCAAGTGTTGTAACCAAATACATGATTTATATTATTACTGAGTTCCCAAAAAGAGAGAGAATCCACATATCTGAAGAATGTAAACTTTTTGGTCTCACTTCATCTATTAAAGACTCAGTTGTGGGCAGTGCCTGTGGTATTGATATATTTAATCATGGCATAACTGTTCTTAACTAGCTTCTTTTACATATCTTTATAAAAACAGGCTTCTGCATTTGCTCAGGGTATCCCAACATGTCAAACATTGTGTTTTTTAAAAAAAACAAAAAAAAGTATTTCCCCATTGACTTTTTTTGTTGCACTCTACTTGCACCTATGCCTACTTACATTGTACCAATCTCTGTAAAGTTGTTTTTACCTTTATATTCTGGGATGTGGGGGAGGAGGGAAGCAGGAAGGGAAATTCAACCAAAACATGTCCACCAGCATTTTACAGCTGTTCAGCTGGCGTTTAGAAGGACCAGTTTTTAAACTTCATCATTTGGATCGTAAAAATGCAGTTTCACTCTAAACCTGGCTTGTAAGGAGTAATGTGCTTTGTGCACAAACCAGAGGGAGGAGGAGCGTACTCCAGGATGATGTGAGAAACGATTTGGAAAACATTTCAATATATCCAGAGCAATTAATGCCTTGGCAGCTTCCTTAACAAACATAAAAGATCAACAGAAGACCTGTTGGTCTTTGAACATACCAGTTGGCTTATCATGATGCAAGCGATTGTGTGATCTTCTTTTAAGTAAAGATTTCAAAATTGACTTTAGTTTGGTTTGAAATTATGTTGTTAAATGATTACTGGGGTAGTGGGGCATAAGTGCCTGAGGCCTTGCAGCTCTGCAGATGTGGGTGTTCCTATCCTAGCTCAAAGTGAGAAAAGAGCTGGGTGGTGTAGAGTACAGATTAGGACAAAACAACCGAACAATGGCTCAGTTGGTTGTGCCTACTCAAGAGAGGCCCAGGACTTGAATAGTGTTAGGAGTGCATCAGCAGAGCTGTGACTGGAGGCTTGCATTGCACTAAACCTAATTCTCATCAATGCCGTTAATCTTTTCCTTTCATGAGTTCGAAATTCATACATTTTAAACAATAGAGAAAATCTTTGCTCATAGGGCAGAGATTAGAAGCAAATTCACTACTTAAAGCAGTAGTGGTTATAACTAAACCATGATGACTGATCTGCAAGTGTTACTAATCAGTGCTTTTAAAATGCATTCTAGTTGTATAGCACTTAACCACCGTTCTCAGTGTAAACATCTTTATGGAGTATATTGTGTAACAGTCCTTTCACTCCATATTTATTTTTTTCAAAGCTGCCAGTAGCTCTTGCTCTTTCCTTAAATCCATAAGGTGTTGACTTGGGGTGGAAGGGTTGTTTTTATTTGTTTTGGGGTTTTTTAAATGTTAAGCTTGCATCAAGGGCTTCTCAAAAGTACAATAATAATAAATCCTCAGGTAGTACTGGGAATTAAAAATTTACCTGTGAGACTGTTGGTCAGACCAGTACTTGAAAGGGGGAATATTGTAAGCAGTCAGTATTTAGTATATTATTGGAAACATGAAAAATTGAGTATAGAAAAATGATATAATATATAATGGATCATTTGTGTATTTAAGATACAGTATGTGATTGCTTTGTCCCCGTTATTCTCTCCATCATCTGGTAGAATATTGTTGTAAGGCAACATTTGTACCCCCTTTGTATTAGAATGCATGTAAAGTCTTCTAGTGTCCTGATTAAATACCATGTGCTTGAAAGATGAAAAAACTTATACTTCTGCTTACTGATGTGCCCAAATTATATTTGCATGATCTGATCATTTAAGTGGCTGTGGTTCAAAGGGTGTTGCTGAAAGTGTCTTCATTCAGCGATACATTGATTTGGTGTTTATCAGGTAACGTACTTGCCTAATATTTGGCACGATTTTTTATTGAATTTCTGCATACTCAGTGTAACCCGGTTGTTTAGCATAGTTCATTTCAGCTGAGTAAGTATAATACAGACATTCCAAAGTGTGTATTAAGCCATATTCACACCTCACCTCCAGTCAATTTTGGCAACAAATATCTCAACAATTTCAGAATGACTTGCTGTGCTGCCTTCAGAAACTTGCACTTGGGGAAACTCTGCTTTTGGAAAGGTCACCAATAAAGCAAGGTTTCAAGTGAGTGCTTTGTGCCATCAGGCCCTACTTACTTTGTTTCTAGCGATCAAGACTTGTGAAATAAATGAGTGGCCTATAAACTGAATGGAACTTACAGTATTTTCCTCTATTTGGACAAATGTAAATATTGGGGTTGATGAAAGTATGGAATCCACAGTTGTACTGTACTTGCAACCTTTCCCACAAATTAAAACTTAGACACATCTCACTATACAGAGAGACAGCAGCTCTAGCTAATATGCCGCTTTCTCCCAGTTAACTTTACTACTTGGCTTTCATCTGTTTGAAGTCAAGGGGAGGCCTTGTACTGTAGTGGGAACGTACAGTGGAATGCCCTGTAAGCCGTGAGGTGTGTATAAGGCTTATAATGCTAAACTGTAAGCATTTTGTTTTGATGTCCTGTATATGTATGTAGTAGTTTGGGTGTGTGTATATACAGTAGTGTTTCAAAGTGGGTGTATTGATTAACCTGTTCTTGGGAAAAATGGACAAATATCCATGTTAAAATTGTTAGAAAGTTAGCTGCTCTGCTATATGCCTTAAGCAAATATTTACTCATCAGGTCTTTCTTTTTTTACAGATTGCCATAGAATAAACTTTTTTAAAAAAATATAAAAAAATAAAAAACAAAAGCTAAATGTTTTGGTATAATACATTTTCAGGTATCTTGTCTTTTGTGTAAGGCGCTGCAACGACCTCAGTTTTCAGTAACTGTACAGTTTTTCAATTTCCCATACAAGTTTTCAGTTCTCATTTTAGTTGCAACAATAAAATTTTTTTAAAGAATGGATGTATGAGTCTTTCCACTTCCTGTTTTATCACAGAGGTAGAGATGATTTAGTCACTCTAACAAATTTAGACCTTTGGGTTATCAACAGGATTTCACCTCCTACTGATTATTTTGTGATTTCTCACATTAATAGAAATATTAAGAATATTTCCACTAGTGCAGAAAACTTGCTTTCAGGTCAGTAACTAGATGTCTGCTGTAAAATAAAATGCATTTTCACTACAGATCTGCTTGCTCATAGATGTTCAACTGAGTTTTTAAATATGTAGTGTTTGGGTCATATCAGTAAACTCTCTGATGTGCAACCTGCAACATTAAAGATCTCTAAAGCACTATAATTGTTCTTACAACAGTTTACTAGCTGTGGATTGACTTGCTAAATTTGTTCTTCAGGATGGGACTATATGCTACATCAACCTGTACAACAAGGTTTCCTGCAGATGTAAATATGACATCTCCAAGTACTCTGGGTGCTTTTTCATAGACTTTTTAATGAGACAAGCTTTGGGCCTTTTGATTACCGTTAGATCAATGTCCGTTATGAGAGTGGTGGTTGTACACATTCCCCTGCTCTGTATGTGTATATAGTTTAAGTAAAGCTGCCTAGAGATGCCAATCCCAGTAATCCCTTAAAAAGACGTGAGAAACACCAGTGTCGAAGAGATGGGATATGACACTGAGTCACGTTAGTGTAACTGCATAAAACCTAGCTCAGACTGCAGCTTGGATCAACTTCGTTCTTGTATTGTAATCCTCTCTCACTTTTAAACAAACTATTCCTTGTTCTCTTGTAAGGATGAAGTTATAATATATGCAAATATTACAATTGTGTGCATGCTCTCTGCTTGTAAATGTCTGCAAATTAAGTGGAGCTCTGTGTACTGCTGAGGAAGAGCTCTCCTGTTTTACGTTTGGAGTGGAACAGTAACCGAAAGATGCTTTTCAAGCCAGCATGTCTCCTCCCTAACTTTCCTCTTTTTTTTTTTTTTTTTTTTATTTAGGAGAGCAAAAAGTTTCAGCCTGACTTTGAATGCCAGGCCTATGTTCTGTTTATTTCCCCAAAACAGCCAGAGCAGGTGCTAATAAACTTATGCTTCTAAAATAATACTGGTAACTAAACAAATAAATTCAGGTTCATATTTCATAAGCAGTGACCATAGAACTAAATATGTGATATATCCTCCCCCATATTTGGCTGTGGCTTATTTCACTGGTTTTGTTCTAAGGGATCTGTTTAACTAATAGTTGCCCCCGTAATGTTTTCAGCACACAGACTGTTTGCAAAAAGGCAAGCACTTAATGTTTTATTTAAAATTTTAGAAAACTGTACGTAAACCAACATAGAAATAAATACTGAATAGAAAAGTACAAAGCACAATATACTGTATAATATATACATAAAGACCAAGACTGTTCAAGTATTGTGCCTCACGTGAAGTTCCTAAACCCCTATTTGAATACTCAGAGTGGGTGGTCTTATTCTAAGAGCTGAGCATTCAGCACCTTCTGTTGAAAATCAGGCCACTTCTAGGTGCTCAAGTATGGATTAAGGAGCCTGACTTCAGGTACCTTTTTTTAATCTTAGCCTAAGATTAAACAATTAAGTGTATAAATTAAAAACTTGACACTTCTGCCTGGAGCTGTCCATATACAACTCAGTTCTATACACTTAATCCATAAATGTGAAGGACAGGCATGTGCTGAATTCTTAAAGTAAACAAGTGAGGTTGAAGGAATATTCCCTTAATAGTTTCCTCCTATCTACGCTTACACAGTTTTCAGATTAGAGTTAATTTCAAACATCTCTTGTTTAAAGCACTGAAATCCCAATTTGTCTACTGCACATTTTTACATTGCTTCCAGAAACCAATGAACTTTTAAGATCTTACTCAAATTTACAAGATAGCACAGACCAGCCTAGAAATGATGTTTTAAAGTGCATGGCAGCTGCTATGACATCAGACAGAACAAGTGCTGGTTTATAACTTCAGCTTGGACTAGTTTTCTGCAGATCTAACTAAGTGTATATAGGTATTCTGGCTCCTGAGTGCTGCTGTCCACATCCACATTGTCTTATATCCATAAAATCAAAACTCTAAGGCTGTAGGAAAGCTACATCTAGGACCAGCTATTCAGCTGCTGTAATCTAGTGGAGTTATGCTCCTTTCACACCAACTGAGGAGCTGACCCTTCATTTTTAAGTAGTTTGTGTCAAAGGAGGGGAAAACACTTTGGGATGATAATGAACAGGCCCATTGCCATCAGTTCAGAGTTTCTACATGTGAAGCAGAAAGGAAACCTCTATCTCTTCACACTAAGCTTTATTTCTGCTCATGCTCTCTGCACTAAGAGAGGCAGTACTGTCACATGCCAGGTCTAAGGCTACACTTTACCTTTGCTCCCTTGCCACTCATGAATCCCCACAGAAGAGGAGGAGAATGAGTTTGTGAAATTGAGTCAGGATTCTTAGTGAAAACAAACAAGTTACTAAGTCTCCTGTTAGACTCCCTTTTGCCTCCTAATCTGGGCAGACTGAGTTTTTTCAAGGTTTATTGTGCTTCCTGGTGGACACAGCCTGAGAGGGGCTGATGGATTTACACTAGCACCACACAGTGATACTTCATGGTTTTAGCTCAGTGTCAGAAGAATTCTGATCCATCTGCTGTGGTTTTTTTTTTTTTTTTTTTTTTGTCCTAACCCCCCAAATGGATGCTCCCACTCAATATTCTGAAATCTGCTAGATACCTGTGTGTGCTAATTTAACCACCTATTGGTAAATGGAAAATATACCATGGAAACCAAATCCTTCTGTAGCCACCTGGGCTGTAGGTCAGACCTGGGTTGTAGATCAGCTTCAGCATTTCATTTAGTTAAAATATTGTGATTTCAATTTCAGCTTCTTGGTATACAGTGTCTCTCAACTCACAGCATACTCTGTCCATTTTTTCAAAGGCTAGTCGTCCTTTTTCACCTACAAATAAAGATAGACAGATCATAGTGAGGACAAAAAATCTGTGAGGGAAGCTCAGATGAGGTGAGGATCTGTTAAAAGTTTCACCATAGCTCTGCACCTCCTCTTATGACCTTGTTACAACTTGGGTGTTCAATCACTCTTGAAAATCACCACCTTAGTGTTTTTTGGATGCTCAGCTTGAGACACCTTTAAAAGGGACCCAGTTTCAAAAAATGGCTGAGCAGCTACCTGCTGAAAATCAGGCCCCTTTAAGACATCAGTTTGGTGTGTCCAGAAAAGAGACACCCAAAAGCATAAGTAGTTTGAAAAATTTGGCCTGAATGCAGATGAATTGTTGTAAAGGAATACCTTAAAATGAAACCATTCTTGTTTCCTGGGGCAATTGTCTAGTCGCTGGCCATGAATCTAGCTGTGGTAAGAAATGTAGTACAAGTGAAAAGAGAGCCAATATGTACTATCTATGTCAAAGGTACTTGGGGAGTCTCTTTAGTTACTACATATGTGCTCCCATCCTGCCTCACTCAAACAGTAATTGCACAGAATCAGATCCCATCTTTGCCAACCTAATTTCAGTTCCTTGATGGCAACTGGATCACAGCTTAATTTTTCTCTCTGGAAAATGCAAGTTAATGAATACACCCCTCTGATATTCTTGGCAGTTACATTCTGAGCTTGACCCCCTGTGTCAATTGAGTTTTACACTGCTGTAACTCAATTGAATCAGTCTCTATATGTGCAATTGGCCTCTTTATTTACAACAGTGATGTCCGTACTACATATTTTAAAATCAAATCCTACCTAGATTCAATAAGACTTCGCCCTAGTTATCAGTCTGGTTAGACTTTTACATCTATGGCTCCCAAAAGACACACGTACCAAATGCTAATATTTTGCTAACAATGGTGTTGACAGCAATGCTGGAATATCTTTAATTTTATGCCTTGTTTGTTACCTGAAATTATCTTGATGCTCACTGTCCCTTTACAATGGTTAATAGTTTGTACAGCACTTCCCCCTCAAGCTGTCTTCTGGGCCTGTATATATACAAAGCCTTGAAAGACTTAGCATGTATGTTGTATTAAGATTATTGTAATGTTCTGACCCAGTGTGTCATAAAACCTGTTATCTCCGCCTTAAACGCATTCTTTTGCTGACGCATGTTGGTAAAACTTTAGGCCTATTTTGTTTTCTTAATAGCTCATCTGTCTCTCTCCTTTCAGCATCTTTATTTAAAGCTGCAGTAAACATTTACCAAATGACAGCGTTGTTTCCCTGGCAGCGTTCCGTACATCCTCTGCTTCAGACTGACACAGGCTGGCAATCTGCTCAATGCTTTCTATGGCCTGTTTGGGATAAGAAAAAACTGCAGCATTATCTATTTAATCTTGATCATTTCTCTCAAACAGTTTTCCCACCATAACACCAAGGTACTATCTGTTGCATAAATACGCAGACATGCACCAGCTGTTCAACTGCCATCTCTTCTTGTATCTCAATTCTAAAATGGTTGTTTTCCCTTCCCCCCAACCCCCTCCCCATCCTCCCGAATTGGCTATAGGTTGGTTTTCTTAGCGTAGGCATAAGTTTGCCACCTTCTAGCCTAGACTCAAAGGATTAAAGTTTTGAAGATATAGGATGTGATTTACCACTGCATTACTCCAGTATTGTACTTCAGTTTTATGCCAGTGTAACTCCATTGAAACTGCAAGTAATGCAATGGTGAACCAGGCCCGAAGAGCACTGAGTCAGCCAAGTTATCACACAGTTGCAGACACAAAGGGCCCAAGACGGCTTTCTATCAGTCATTCCTAAAAAGTAAGAGTTAGTGGCTTGGTCTATCTTGTGATTTTTTTTTTTTTTAAATAAGGAAATGCAAAGAGTTGTGCTGACAGTAGTTGCTTATGTGCAAAATAACTGGTTATGAAAGTTATTGGAAGGATTTGACTCCCCTCTGTGCAGGAAAAGTTCTGCTAATTTGTGTTGAATTCTGCTGGTAACTTAAGACAGAAAGCGGACAGATTTTTTTAAAAGACGAGAGCCTGGAGCATGCTGGGATTGTTGATGAGCAGTTACTCTCAAAGCAGGATTAGAAATGTATTCAGCCAATCTTAAAGCAAGAGCACAAACTCTATTCTGTGCTTGATTCCATTGTTAGTACCTTGCTAGAAGCTAAAATGTCTTTCCAATCAGAACCTGTTTTCCAACCCAACTCTTCTCCCTATTAAGAGTGAAGTGGTAACTAAGAATGTTCATTGTGTCTACTCTCTATACTCTAGTTGTTGTCCTGGTTCGAATAGGATTTACATGACCATTGCTCTCTCTGCTGGTTGCCTCAAGTAGCAGCAAAAACCATTCGGAGCTAAAGAAAACCCCAGTTTCCTCATATATATGAGGTAATTTAAAGAAAAATCTGAACAATGCCCACCAGAAAAAATTAAGATGAACCTTTGGCCATACAACTGGACACAGCCCCACATGATAAAAATCCAGTTACCCAGTCAAACACACTTACTCTGAGGTTTTTGAGAGCCAGACATGCAGCTTGCTGTATTTTTGCATCACACTCAGCTAAAATATCCGTGTAAAAAAGCAGAGCCTAGAAAATAAGATTGAGTGATTGGTTACCCTGCAAATAACTTCTCGAGTGTTCTGCATGCCAAGTGGACTGAGATCCAGTGCTGCTTTACCTATTTGAAACTGATCAAACAACACACAAGAATAACTTCTGATGCTGAAAGGCAGCAGTCTCTGGGGTGGAATATGGCGGGTGTCAATAGTGCAGGTTAGAACCGAACAGAGTGTTGATCCTTAACTCAACATCTGCTACCCCAGTGGGTGCAGGGTGAGAGCTTCCTAGAAGCAGGGTGCAAAGTATAACTCCTTCCCCCCAAAATACTGCTGCTCTCAGGGAGATTGGATTCCTTGAATTATAGCATCTCACTCTGAAAACAGGTGAGAAACCATGAAGTGGCCCAATTCAGTTAATACCTTCTCCCTGAAATTCTTATTTGTTGCCGCCCGAGAGAGACAGGCCGTTGCTGCTTTGCTGACGTGGCGGTTGTCATCTAACTGCAGAATCCCAAGCAGCCGTAAAGTTTGGGGCAGAGGCTGGAGCTGGCTCAGTCGCTTTCCTTTTAGTTTCTTGATTTTCTTAAGTCGCCCAGGACACTGTAGCTCCTCAATGAGCATCACTACAAATGGAAGAATCAGTTCAGCTACAACTGTGTGCAGTGTCTATAGAGAGTTGGTTTTGAGAAGTCCCTTCCAATTTTGTCTCCTACCTCTGACGTGTGCCCCTTATTAACATCACTACTGAGCAAGGCTGTCCTGAAAATACTTTGCGAGGTACATGACTAGGTAAGAGGTGAGCTGCAAGTACTGCTAGTCTGCACCAAACATGCTCCTTTTACCATTCTCTTATCCTCCCTTCTTCCCCCAGTTTGTCCTTTTCATCTCCGCATAAACCTAGCTTGTAAACTCCCTGAGGCTGCGGCTATGTTTTTACAATATGTATGCACAGTGCCTAGCAAAATAGGGCCCTGATTTTTGACTGAGGTCCATAGGTGCTAAATTAATAAAAACCGATTCGGTGAATCGGAAACCTTTTGGAAGAATGACAATTTGACTATTACTAAAAGAGAGGGGAAACTGAAAAGTTAAAATAAGCATCTGTGAAAGATAAGGCTGTACTGGTTAGGAGGAGCGTAACTGTACTATAGAGAGAAAATAATATGCCTTGTTTTAAAAATAA
Source organism: Chelonia mydas (assembly GCF_015237465.2). Taxonomy (NCBI): domain Eukaryota; kingdom Metazoa; phylum Chordata; order Testudines; family Cheloniidae; genus Chelonia; species Chelonia mydas. Next base: position 15,946,917 of record NC_051253.2, on the reverse strand, counting down.
TGCAGCACACTGTCCTTTTGAAACCCTACACGCGATAGACAAACTTCCTACACCTTCGTGTTAACATACTGAGCAGGCATGAATGGCCCAGAGGAAATGAAATTACCCCAGTATCTGCCACGGTCAGATTTTCAAAGTACTGGGTGGACTGGGTTTCAGCATGACAGTAGTGCTCTCAGCAAATGCATATTAGTTACTCCTGGAATCTTAATGCCACTGATCTGTCTCTCATCACTGCCATTATGACCATGCGATACCATAAACCATCTACTCAGCTGTGCAACACAGCAGCTTACTGTGCGGCCAGTTTGGTCTCTCCTTATATTGCAGACTTTGAGACCTAAGCCAGACACTTGAGCTAAATATTTGCATCAAATCTGTTCCTTACCTGTCTAGCTATAGCCTGATTTAATTAGAGCAGGGAAGGCAAAAACTGCATGGGCATAGTGAGGAGAATTGTATTATGGTAGGGTTGTATCCTTACTTTAAAAAATTATCCCTTGGGGATTGGAACAGATACAGCCCCATAAGCCATTCCAGCAGCCAACTAGCTAGCCTGAGGGTTGTTTGTCTGAGTGCAGTACCTGGCAGCCTGCCATTACCTTCTTTGATGAGTTCTGCCAAGTGCTTCTCCAGGTTGGTAACATGCTCTTTCTCCAGGTAGCTGTGAAACTGGAATAAGGTAAGCAGTTCTTCAGGGGGGCTCCCAGAGGGGAGCAACCCGCTGCAGGTGACTATCTGCTCCAGCAGCCTTCGCAGCACTGAACAGACATGCAGAGAAGAGCAAACAAAGAAGGCCTGCTGAGGGGCAGGACACTTTGCACTCATGCATTTCATTTACAGTTTTAACAAGAAGACGTTGAAGACTGGAATTTTCAGAGGAACATAAGGAAGTAGGGGCCTAAATTTCACTGAAATTCAGTAGAAGACAGGCCCCACCCTCTGCTGAAAATTCCAGCCAAAGTACAAAACAGACCTCATCCAACACCCACTGAAGTCAACAGGAGTTTTTGTATTGACTTAACAGACTTTGAATCAGGTCTGTAGTTGGTAACAAAAACAAGGCAGCCTGGTCTAAGAAGATTAATGCAGGGACTCAGGAACTAGCTGTGTGACCCTGAAAGAGCCACTAAACCTTTCTGGGCCTCAGTTTCCCCATCTGTAAAGCAGAGTATCATGATTTTACCATATAAAACAAAGCAGTGCTCTGTGCACATGTTTAGAAGCCCTTTGGAAAAACCATGGTTGTGTAAGGGCAATTCCTTTGTTTAGAAAGATCATCCTGTGGGAATTCTTGGCCATATTGTGCATTCAGTGTTGGGATTAAAATCTAAATGAAAGGGGTCATCCAAAATGTAAGTCCTAATGTCAGATGTTGTTTGTGTCTGTCTTTTAGTCAGTTTTTATCAATTTTGTTTTCTCTCTTCTACAATGGGGGGCACTGTGAGTGTGGGTGCGCGTGAGCACACCCCTTTGCAGCAGAGTCTGTACTGAACTTTACTTGCAGTGTTCACACATCACCACAAGACCACTGAGTGACATACAGAATACTTAAATGATAAACTCTACAGGATATGGATGATGGCCCAGATTCTGGGAGTTAGGCACCTAAATACCTTTGAAGATCTGGGCCTATGTCTGCCTCATGTTTGTACAGCACCTAGCGAAACAGGGCTCTCATCCCAATAGGGGTCTCTGGACACCACTGCCAATACAAGAAATAACAGTAACTCAGTGACTTTCTGAGATGTGTGTAACTCAGAAGATAGAACACAGCATTCATAATTATCTTAGCGATTAAATGCCTGCAATTTTTGATTGTAACTTCTTTGGTATATCAAATAGAAGGGAGGGATTTTCAAGAGTGCCCAACGAGTCAGGTTTCTAACTCCTATTGACTCCTAACCCCCTCATGTGATTTGGTAAATCCCACCCAAAATTATTACAAAACATTAATCTAACAGTCCATAATGTCATGGGAGAGAAGTAATGACTCTTCAAGCTACGTGTGCAGAGTGCTATGGTCATTTTATAGTATAAGTAATAAATCAAGGAGATAGAGCCTGAATTTTAAATATAGTTTACAAAGAACAAGTTCTATGTCATTTTAAAAAACCTACAGGGACAACCTTAAACTCAGTGTACAAATAAAATTAGGTGCCTTATCTTCTGCTAATTGACTGGTACCTGCTTCTACGTGTCCTGGATATTTCTCCTTCACTTTGAACATTAATACATATTTCAGTGGATTCTGGAATTTTTCCGATGAACAGAACAAGATATTTCCTGGCTCTGTGAATTCACTCCAGATTTTCAGACACTGCTTGTGCTTTTTCGCCTTGTGAATAACTGTAGAATAAAGTTTTACAAAGTCAGCAAGTGAGCTGGAGTGCATTTTAAATGAGACATGAGACACCAGTTGGGATGGCTAACAAATGTATGAACGTCATTTTTTTTTTTACATTCCGTAGATGGATTTCCTTACAACTTAATTTTATTGCCAATTTATTAAAGATTCACTGAGGACCTGATCCAAAGCCCACTAAAGTCAATGGGAGTCTTTCCATAAACTTCAGTGAGCTTTGGATTAGGCTCTACGCTCATACCAGCGTGTAAGTGAGAGGTCTATCATGCTCCTAGCTCATGCCTTTGCAGGGACATGGACTGTGCTCTACTAGGGATTCCCCTTCTCTAGCATCCTAAATTATCTCATTGGACCATGATCAACCTATTAGGATTGCAGACAGCCTACGACAGCATTTTGCAAGATAAAAGGGTTGTGTGTTAGGTGGTAGGATGAGCAAAGACCTACAATCATAAAATCACCTCCATGTTCTAGAGGGCAAGTAAAAAAGCCCCTGCTCCTCTTCCCTAGGGGCTAATTCCTTCTCAAATCCAAATGTGGGGCCTAATCCAACAGTCCTTGCTTAGGCAAAATTCCCCTGGATTTCAAGGGAGTTTTTCTGAGTAAGGCCTGTGGGGGCTGGTCAACAGTTTAATTTGGATCACCACAATAAAAACCTGCATCGTTCAGTATCTAATAATCTCATTTGTGTTGCTATTTCACTCACTCCCTTTTGCTAGGGAGGGATAATGTTGATGTCCAAGAGCCAGATTTTTAAAGGCATTTAGGCACCTAAAAATACAAATATGCACCTAGTTTTGAAAATCCTACTGGATGCCTATCTGCATGTTTAGGTGCCTAAACTGGCCTCAAATAATTACCCATTTTCCTTGAAACCAAAAATTTAGGATTTTCAAAAGTGGTCACTGTTGGCTTAACTCTGATCCCCCTGGACTCAGTGGGAATTTTATCATCCATTTTAAAGGGAGTTGAGTTAAGCCAATGTTGAGCACTTTTGAAAATCCTTCAAATGCAAAATTCAGAACACTTATGACCCCCTTTGTATGGGGTGGGGGAAGCCCTTTTACATGAAATACGCAAGCTCTATGGTTTACTTGGTACATACAGGGTCAAGTTAATTGCTGCCCCAGGCAATAATTCTAAAAACCCTTTCCTTTCTAACCAAGAAAGAGCTGAGTCCCAGCTGTTAGGGTTTATAACCTACCCATAAAAGCTGCTTTGACTCAGAATTTATTTAAAAGCCTTCAGAATCAATCCCTGATTTGTCATACGAGGTGAGAGCCATGTTATCTGGGCCTCTCTGGTCTCCTACATATGCCTTGGCATCACACACACATTACTCACCCTCTTCAACAGAGGTGAAGCTCCGAGCTTCCAGAACACAGAGCTTTGAAACAGTTTCCAGCACTTGTTTCTGCCGTGACACTTCTTCCAGAAGGCTCTCCTGGACAATTCGGGCTATGTTTGGCGAAACCAGTTTCTGAAACAAAGTGTACTTTTCCTCAGTGGCTGAGATTAAAGCATTGAGCAAACTGAAGAAGTGCTGAACCCCCTGACTTTCAGAGCTCAACTCTCCAACAGCCAGTGGGGAAGACAACTGCCTCTCACAGAAATCCACTTTTCGCATTGTGTCTTGGATGAGATGGAAATAGGAGACAGACTTGTTGAAAGTCTGTGGATAAGGATAAAAGGGGTAAAAAACAAGAGTGATGTCATAGTAGGGTCTACTACAGACCATCTAACCAGGAAGAAGAGGTGCATGAGGCTTTTTTTAAACAACTAACAAAATCATCCAAAGCACAGGATTCAGTGGTGATGTGGGACTTCAACTATCCAGACATCTGTTGGGAAAATAACACAGCAGGGCACAGATTATCCAACAAGTTCTTAGAATGTACTGGAGACAATTCTTTTATTTCAGAAGGTGGAGAAAGCTACTAGGGGAGAGGCTGTTCTAGATCTGATTTTGACAAATAGGGAGGAACTGGTTGAGAATTTGAAAGTGGAAGGCAGCATAGGTGAAAATGATCATGAAATGGTAGAGTTCATGATTCTAAGGAACGATAAGAGGGGAAACAGCACAATAAAGGTTATGGATTTCAAGAAGGCAGACTTTAGCAAACTCAGGGAGTTGGTAGGTAAGATTCCCATGAGAAGCAAGTCCAAGGGGACAAAAACAGTTCAAGAGAGTTGTCAGTTTTTCAAAGAGACATTATTAAGGGCACAAGAGCAAACTATCCCACTGCGTAGGAAAGATAGGAAGTATGGCAAGAGACCACTCTGGCTTAACCAGCAGACCTACAATAATCTGAAACTCAAAAAAAAAAAAAAGACTCCTACCAAAAGTGGAAACTAGGTCAAATTAAAAAGGATGAATATAAACAAATAACACAAATATGTAGACACAAAATTAGAAAGGCCAAGGCACAAAACGAGATTAAACTAGCTAGAGACATAGAGGGTAACATCCTACAAATACATTAGAAGCAAGAGGAAGACCAAGGACAGGGTAGGCCCATTACTCAAAGGCGGGAGAGGGGAACAATAACAGAAAATGTGGAAATGGCAGAAGTGCTAAATGATCTGTTTGTTTCAGTTTTCATCAAAAAGGTTAGTAGCAATTGGACGTCTAACATAGTGAATGTGGAGGTAGCATCAGAGGCTAAAATAGGGAAAAAACAAGCTAAAAATTACGTAAAGTTAGATGTCTTCAAGTTACCAGGGCCTGATGAAATCCATCCTAGAATACTCAAGGAGCTGACTGAGGAGATATCTGAGCCATTAGTGATTATCTTCAAAAAGTCATCGAAGATGGGAGAGTTTCCAGAGGACTGGAAAAAGGCAAATATAGTGCCAATCTATAAAAAGGGAAATCAGGACAACCCAGGGATTTACAGACCACTTAGCTTTACTTCAGTTCCTGGAAAGATAATGGAGCAAATAATTTGCGAACACCTAGAAGATAGTAAGGTGATAAGTAACAGTCAGCATGGATTTGTCAAGAAGAAGTTGTGTCAAACCAACCTAATAGCTTTCTTTGACAGGATAACAAGCCTTGTGGATAGAGGAGAAGCGGTAGATGTGGTATATCTTGACTTTAGTAAGGTTTTTGATACTGTCTCTCATGACCTCCTCATAAACAAACTAGGGAAATACAAGCTAGATGGAGCTACTATAAGATGGATGCATAACTGGTTGGAAAACTGTTCCCAGCGAGTAGTTATCAGTAGATCACAGTCAAGCTGGAAGCACATATTAAGTGGGGTCCCGCAGGAATCAGTGCTGGGTCCAGTTCTGTTCAATATCTTCATCAATGATTTAGAGAATAGCTTAGAAAGTACACTTATAAAGTCTGCGGATGATACCAAGCTGGGAGGGGTTGTAAGTCCTTTGGAGGATAGGATTAAAATTCAAAATGATCTGGACCTACTGGAGAACTGGTCGGAAGTAAATAGGATGAAATTCAATAAGGACAAATGCAAAGCACTCCACTTAGGAAGACACAATCATTTGCACACATACAAAATGGGAAATGGCTGCCTAGGAAGGAGTACTGTGGAAAGGGATTTGCAGGGTCATAGAGGATCACAAACTAAATGAGAGTCAACAGTGTAACACTGTTGGAAAAAAAAACAAACCACCCATCATTCTGGGATGTATTAGCAGGAGTGTTGTAAGCAAGACACAAACAGCAATTCTTCTACTCCATGCTGATTAGGCCTCAGCTGGAGTATAGTGTCCAGTTCTGGGCGCCGCATTTCAGGAAAGATGTGGACAAATTGGAGAAAGTCCAGAGAAGAACAACACAAATGATTAAAGGTCTAGAAAACATGACCTATGAGGGAAGCTTGAAAAAATTGTGTTTGTTTAGTCTGGAAAAGAGAAGACAGAGGGGACATGATAACAGTTTTCAAGTATGTAAAAGACTGTTATAAGGAAGAGGGAGAAAAATTGTTCTCCTTAACCTCTGCAGATAGGACAAGAAGCAATGGGCTTAAAGTGCAGCAAGGATGGGTTAGGTTTAGAGTGACCATGCATCCTGTTTCGGCTGGGACAGTCCCTTTCTTAAGCCTTGTCCTGGCCGTCCCGACTTCTTTTGGCAAAACTGGGCATTTGTCCAGTTTGTTCTTGCCAATTTATCATCATTTGGCAAGAGCAAACTGGACAAATGCCCAGTTTTGCCAAAAAAAAAAAAAAAAAGTGGGTTGCGACCCCTAGTGGGGCACGGAGGAACATGCTCGGGGGCAAGCGGAAATGCCAGCCCCGTGCAGGAGGGAGGGCTCAGGACAGCGTCTTGGGCCAGACCAGTCCCACATGGGTGGGTGGCAGGGGGGCTTGGGCTGCCCCATGCATGAGGGGAGAGGAGGGCCTCGGGCCGGCCCCATGGGGTGTCCCATTTTTCCTTTGGGAAAATATGGTCACCCTAGTTAGGTTGGACATTAGGAAAAACTTCCTAACTGGCAGGGTGGTTAAGCACTGGAATAAATTGCCTAGGGAGGTTGTGGAATCTCCATCATTGGAGATTTTTAAGAGCAGGGGATGGTCTCGATAATACTTAGTCCTGCCCTGAGTGCAAGGGACTGGACTAGATGACCTCTTGAGGGTCCCTTCCGGTCTTATGATTACATTTTGCATCTCTCTCTGAACTGGAAAGTCTTCTCTTCCCATCTGAAATGGTTTTAACATTGCTGTACATGGTTCAATAGCAGCCCAAGGTTGATGTATTGTACTGATGTGTAGAGTAATCCTTGTAGAAAGCCTTTTGTGCTTCAGGGCCTGATCCTAGCTGATGCTGAGCACCCACTACTCCTAGTGAAATGAATAGGGATTGTGGCTGTTCAGCACCTACGAGTCCCAGAGGTGTTCTAGAGCAGAGGTTCCGAGCCTTTTTCTTTCTGAGGCCCCCCCAACATGCTATAAAGACTCCAGAGCCCACCTGTGCCACAACAACTGGTTTTCTGCATATAAAAGCCAGAGTCAGTGTTAGGGGGTAGCAAGCAGGGCAATTGCCTGGGACCCCACACCACAGGGGCCCCCACTAAGATATCTTGCTCAGTCTTCAGCTTCAGCCCCGGGTGGGGCTTCGGATTTCTGGCCCCCAGCGAGTCTAATACTGGCCCTGCTTGGAGTCCCGCCTGAAACCTGCTCGAGGCTCCCTAGGGGGCCCTGGTACTCTGTTTGAGAACGACTGTTCTAGAGAAATCATCATTACTTACCCTGGATACCGGCTATTTTATTCCAGTGATACCAAATTTTCTCTCTGAAAAATTGGTCTTTTGCCAATCAATATGCAGTTCAATCCAAACCTGTCCTACTTCATTCATAGCCAGCTCACCATGCATAAGTCTTCTGAGTGCAGACCTATTAATTCCTACTCCATCAAAAAAGGTCCAGTTTTGCAGAAGCTGTTTATGCCCACCTGATTTCCCTTTACATAGGTCTGTGCATTGTAGTTTGAAAATCTGGCTCAAGTGATCTGCAGTTCCATTCTTAGTCATTCCACTTTATAACATAACCTCATAAATCGCCAGTTCTGTCTTTGCTTGGTGGTTATAAATGATGACCCAGATCCTCAGCTATGGCCATGGAGTACACAGTGCAACTCAAGAATGGGGGAAAAGATGGGTGTTGCACTCCCTGATCCTGCACCAACTGAGTGAAGGGCTGGTTTCCAGCATAAATCAGGGTAGCCTGAAGCCTGCCTTATACTTGCCTTAAACTAGCCTGAAGGCTGCCCTTGGATGTGAGAGGCAAATAGAGCAGCAAGTGCTGGGGCAGAAGTATGTCCCAGCCATGCCAGCTTTCACTCCAACCATGTCCCCTTCACCAACAGCCAGAGAAGAAGGGTCTGGCATAGAAACCGTTACTCCCACACTATGCTACCAGAGAAGTCTGTGCTAGGGGGATTCTCATAGGGCTGGCTATGCCAGCTTTGTGCCCGTTGCACAATGCAAAGTGCCTGCACTGCCTCCCGGGATCTGGGCCAGTATCAATCCACTGCAAATGGGTTCATCCATACGCCATTCCTTACCTGCAAGAGAGCTTTGCACAACTGCAGATGAACTATCAGAAGTTTGTCTAAATCATCATTCCCTGTGGTTAATTCTTTCGTTTCTGTTTTCCTGTCATAGCCCAGTATATTGTCATTGTAAGTGCTGTTAGAGAAGTTAAGAAAGGGGAACAAGTAGTTAATGTTAACCAGCCATTGTGTGCAGTGAAGCAGAAGGATCTAAAACACCAAGAAAAAATTAAAAGTTGTTTAAAAACCCACAAGGCACCTCTAGCCATTAACTCCTATATCTTCAACAAATGAATGTGAAAGTTTCTCTTCCTGTCTTCTCAGTAATAATCCCCAAACTCACCAAAGTGGTCACCACTTTTGACAAATAACTGATGCTCTATAGGAGCAGTAAGCCTGTTAACAATCTTGGTTGTGTGTAAACTTCCTACAAAGGTGAAGATGGGGATTTAAATCTCTAATTCTCATGTCAGGAAGGCAACAGTATGTCAGCTAATCCTGTGACCTCGTTTTTGTGAGGACCACCATCCAAACAAGACACTGCCATCGATAATGTGTGTTGAATGGCTGGCCCATTTGGAAGGACGTATTGCAAAAGCAAAATAAAAACACCTTGTTCTCTAGCAACTCCAACTCAAGGATGCTTTACAGTCTGGTCTATCTGGGGCTACTCAGCACCTCTCAGGATCACAACCCCAAAGGGTAAGTTTGAGTGTTATGAGCAAGGGTCACAAATATGAAACAGAACCCAGTAGAAGAGACCTGTGAGCTGCTCCTGGCCTGTTCCCTTGCAAAACTGTTCCTCATCATACCCATACATCTGTTTGCTGAAGTTTTAAATATCCCAACTATCCCATTCTTCAGCCTAGTAGGAGGAAGGCTTTTCCAGATATTCAGCCTAAACATTCCCGCATTTCAACCCATTTATTGCTCTGACTGAGTTGTACGTTTCTTAGTATCCTAAACAATTCCTCTCTCTCCTGGGTGTCCACACCCTGGGCACCAACCTCCCCCCACTACACAGTCATTGCCTAACTGAGTTCAGTGTATTTAACTCCTAATCTTCCTCCTTCTAATCCCTCCAGCCCCTCAATGGGATGCATTGGTCTGCTCACCTGGTACTGTCTGTCCTTATGCTTCCAAATAAGGAAAGCTCATCAGCACTGCAGTCCGTGTTTAAAAAGTCAAAACTTTCCAGCACCATCTCCACCATCAGACTCTCCATGGATGAATGTTTCTGATGAGACGTCTTCAGCTGTTGATAGATAGGAAATAAACTATTGTTCTTTGCAAGGATCCTGGTGTGTCCCCCAGCAGTTCACCCATACGGATTTACAAATCACCATCTATTCAACCACGGGACAGTTTGCTCCTATCAGCTCATCCACAACACACCAGAAGAGCTGGTCCTTTCACACATACAAAGCACTTTAGCCACATCGCCCCCACCCTGAAACAACTTTGCCAATTCATTTCAGGAACTAGTTCAAAAGGTTTATCCAGTTTTAAAATTCTCCTTGGGTTTCCTACAACCTCACCAGTGTGAGTGTAAGACCATCCTTCTCTGCAGCTCCTGCCATTTGGTATAACTTTCCTGTCTTTCTCCTTCTTAAGATCTAGAGCTATCAGTTTTATACTGCCACCCATCACTATAGCATCTGAGCACCTTCAATAGCGTGCTCCTACCCCTTCATGGGGTGTCTGGCATTTCTCCCCTTTCTCTGCTTGGGGTAGAAGTTTTGGGAAAGTGGTTGGGTTGGTTTGGGGGGGTGTTTATGTTTTTTTAATTTTCTTTTAATTTTTCTGAGGGCTAAGGATGTAGGAGTAGAAAACAGTGTCAGTGACATTCTTATCTCAGATCTAGCTGAAATCCTACAGTGTCTTCTCGCTCTTGCCTACACACAGGGCCTCATGTATTCCACAGCTGTGGGACTACAAGTGCAATCCACCCTTTGCCACAAAGTTGTGCTCCAGAATCTTTCACGTAGGGGGAAAAATGTTTCTAGTCTCATATGGTCGTGAAGATATCCTTAAACACATGGGTGGCGGGTATAATAGCCACTGCCGTGGGATGCCATTTGTGGGGTTTTACTTATTATTATGTGTCATGCAGGTTCCAGGGCAGCTGAGGCTGTATCTGCTATTCAGCTTCCGGGTTCCTCAGTAATCTCCCTGGACTGCAGAGATGGACAGCTGTGGGAGGCACACAGCCTTTACCATTCTCTGGCCAGTGACGGGCTGCTCAGGCCGGCCCGGGGCTCAGGTCAGTTGGCCAACACAGCCCAGGTGAGCCTAGGGCTGCTCGGACTGGCTTGGCTGGGACAGCTCAGGCCGGATCAGAGGTCGGGGCTGCTCGGGCTGGTCCACAGCTCGGGTAGGGCAGCCGGCACAGCTGGGGCAGCCGCGGGAGGTGGGAACGAGGGGGGGCCCTCAGGGCTCTGCCAAGGGGAGTCAGAAAGGGGCCTTGTGCAGAAGGAGTGGGGTCAGCCTGAGGGAGTGTCCACCAGCAGCCCATGCTTAAACAGAAACTGAATTTTAATATGAATAACTGTCATCTTTCTGAGGGTGCAGAAGCCCTTAAACATTAGCTCTGATGGACTGACCCATTCATCAAGGGGGTGTTCACTCTGAAACTTATAGATGACAACATACATGCCAACATTGTCAACAATTTCACTGCTGATCATTTTAGCAGGAAAAAAAAAACATGAAATGTGCTTCCTCTAATCCCAGACTGTATCATCAGATGTAGAATTTAATATAAAAATAAAACACAGTGGCTAATATCCTGATTGCCTTATTAATCTTCTTGGGGGTTTTTTCCCATTAAAACCTCCATCTAAATGAAATGACTGTGGAATCCCACACCAGTGTCCCACAATGTAGGGACCTTACTACAGAATTTAGGTCCAGTTTGGCTCAGAGAACACAGGGCCTTGATTATACTCTGCTTTCTAATTTCTCCTTCCCTCTGTTATTCAGCTCTGCAAAGCATGTTGGGATAAAGTGCATGAGAGATGTTATACAGACTGAAATATTGTTGCACTTAGCTAGCTCTCTTGACTTCCAGCCATTTCTGAGAAATGCCTGAGCTCTGGTGGTCAAACCAACATTTTGGGAATGTGCCACTGAAAATTTTGAAGCCATCGATACTTCATCATGTGGTTTTGAGCCCTTTAGAATAGTAAGAGGAAAAATGATGAACAGCAAAAACTACAGCTTATTGCGCAAAGGTGAAAATAACACCACACCTTTAATTTGTCCCTGATGCATAAAACTTGGTACTCCAATTCCTCCAATTGGGTTTGCCCTGGATTCTGTGACTTCAGCAAATTTAACACTTCTTGAAGGAGTTTCTCAACTACTTTGGCACTTGCAGCTGGTTTTATGTCATCTTCAGTGTTCAAGCTTTTCCGACCAACAGACAGGACATTTTCTTGTTCCACTGGCTGGTGACTCCAGTGCTGGCTGATGGAATCTCTGCCATCTTTGCTAATGTCCCTTGGGTTGGATGGGCTATTTGGAGCTCCATCCATGGTGGGTGTCTCTTTCAGGATATCTAGAGTTGTGTGGTTTGGAGACTTGTGTTGTCTTCCTTCTGCACAGGTGTCCTGTACAAGAACCAATGGCAGGGTCCTGTGGTCTGAAGCTGGAGTCACATTTCTGGTTTCTGTTCCTTTCTGATCCTTGAAGCTGAATGAATCAGTCTCTGCAGAGCTGTGGTTGTCATTCCTTAGATGCACATCAAAGTCACAGTCAGCCAAGTAGCTCAGTATGCAGGGGGCTCGCGCCTCATCGTTTATGCCACCTTGGTTAACTCGTTGCTGCGAAACAGACTGCAACAAATAGGGTCAAGTGTAAGTACAGCTACTTGATAAATACAAGATTTACCCAGAGATGGAGAGTCTCAGCCTTACCCTTCTGCAGAGATTTGGGGTGACAGACAGCTATAATGGCCAGAGAAACCTCTGAGCCCCATGCAGACCAGAGCAGGAGGACCTGTCAGGGCAAACCATGCATGGGTCCAATATTTACATTGATCTCGCCTCAGGGAAGACTGAAGACAGGCAGAGATGACTCCACATTTAAAGAACTTTAAACTGAATGTTAAAAAAATAGTGTAAGATGCCACTGCCTGTCACATTTTTCATTCCAAAGGGGCCCTAACAAATCAGTTCTAACCCCCCTTCAGCCCAGTACAATATGATATTAAATTGGCTGGAAAACGTTTTCATGATTAGTTATTAATAAATACAGCACACACATTAAATAACTACATAGCCCCATAATGCCACTGTTTGCAGAAGACTTATCTACAAGCAATGCTTTGTACTCCCTCTGCTGGCTTGGCAGGAGCACACAAACCTGACTGCCAGGCTGACATGGGAACCTGTGTTGAGGTTAGGGGAGTGTACGCACACCATGCCTTTGCTACATATTGCCTGTGCTAATAAGAGGCAGGAGCATACGGAACAAAGCAGCAACACTAAGTGTAAATTCTGTTCGAAACACAGGAGATTCTCTGGTCCAACTGAACTGCACTTGGCACTAGACTGGGGAGAGGGGGGAGAGAAGGGGATGCTTTATACTCCACCTTTAAACCACCACTATGGTTCACTGCTCCTGGGATTGGCCAGTTCCCAGTGTAGACTGCTCTAATTTATGCCTGGCTGCACATGGGGAATATTTGGCAGGAAAAAAAATGTTTGCATTTCAAGATTCTAAAATAGGACTGAAAACAACAGGAGTTAAATTAAAAAAATAAAACACCCCATAATGATCTCCATACTGCCCTGTGTCTGTGGTCTGTCCAATTCTCTTCTGCAACAATCTGATGCCCCACACACAGCCCCAGTTCACTGTTTGTGCACAGTGTTTTACTTCCCCCATCATACTTACGAGATAATATTTCTCCCTGAAGCTTGGAGTGTTTGGCGGGGTCCAGTTGTATAAGGAGCTTTTCCTACTACCCAGAGAAAACTTGGCAGTAGTTCCAGGGGACAGAAACAGGTTCTCTGTGTCAAATGGGCTATGAACAGGGAATACAAAAGGGTAAGTGTTATCAAAGGCCAGGAAGCATTTAGGTGTTTAGCAACAGGAACAGCCACTGGGATTTGAGCCTCGTAGCATCATTCGGGTCCCTGAAGTTTATTAAATAATACTCAGCTCTAGGATAAAAGAAGAGGAAGGCAAGCGGCCCCTCTGACTTATTTCCTTGACACCTGAGCTGCAAGAGGGAGATAGTGGGGCATCATCCTTTTGCATAGAGAGAAGTACTGACTAACCTCATCCTTCAGGCATGGCTATCACAGCAGAGCCTAATCAATGCAGAGCAATCTGAGCTGGCTTTTCTCCCAGAATCAGATCAGAGTCTGATGAGAGATCCCTCTCTTTCTGTGGAGTCTTATATCCCACACAGTAGTTCCCCAACTATGGCCCATGAACGGCAGGGTGCTTGCAGGTGGCCAGCAGAATGGTATATTGGCCGCATGGTGCTCCAGAAATGGGCAGGGGATATTAAATGAAGCATAAAAGGAGTGTGTAACTAACTTTTTCCACAAAGGACAAAACACTGTAACTTGAAAAGCCAGTAAAAAGGAATTAAATACAGTGTTGATCCTACATACACTTAGACACAATGGCTGTAGTTGCCACAGGGATGTTATGTCATTGTGCATGGCAGGAGATGCAGTTCATGCAATTGTGTCTGGGAAGGGAGCTTCCACACACCTATCCCTATAAGATGCTGTCTGTGCTGTAAAGAGCCCAACAACCCTTATTCTAAGCACTTGCCGATTGTCCTCAACGCTCCAGAAAAGATCACTACTCTTCCCCTTTCCAGCAAATGCATGTGCTGGGAACTCTTTCCTCAGAGAAGCACCCTAAGCCAAAGCTGTGTGAACCTTCACCTACAATGCATTCCAACGCAGAGGAAGAGAGGAAAATTCAAGGACTCCCCCCTTCTTGATAGAGCTAGGGCACTTTTAATTAAATTTGTTCCCCCCTCTCAGGTGTACTTTTGTGCACAAGGGGAATGTATCGTTCATATTATCTCTGATCCCACAGGCAATATTTTAAATGAAGGCCAACCACAAAGCTAAGGTGTCTGCCCTCAACTGGAGCCCCTGGGAGTTCTGAAACGATCCAAACAATAGTGGGCACAAATTAGTTCCATGGAGACTTTTGCCCTCAATTCAAAGCCAAGTTCTACTTCCCTTTTATTGCAAGGGCGGAAGGCTGAATATAAACATTTCAGGCACAGACAGCAGTGTCCCTCATTGGAACATGCTGTTGTCATCCCACCATGGAAGTATCACTATCACAGTGTCAGCCTAATGCATGTCAATTAGCTAAATTAACCAGTGTCACACAGCTGGAGTTTGTCAAACAGGCCAGTTCTATGGAGCCAGATTAGCAGCCATCTGTACCTTCTCATTTTGCAGCAAATTAACTAAATCGGGTATCTGACAGCAAGAGCACTTTATCCAGAGAACGTCATGGACTTACTGACAGAGGCAAATTGCTTTCATCTATGGCATTTTGTTCTTAGGAGGAGGAGGGCTGGGGCTGGGGAATCCTTTTGTTTAAGACTTTCAGTGTTAGTTTTTAATACAGCAACAAAGCAGTAAAAATAAAGAATACAGAGTAAAGATATAATGATATCAACCTAAGGCCATTCTCCTCCTGTGAGGAGATTGATATAATCTTATAGTAAAGAAAAAAAGATTAAGGGTATGTTTACACTGCACATTAAGACCAGGCTCTGACTCAGATTTGAGCCCAGCTCCCCTTCGTCTACACACAAATCAGTCTGACTCAGGTTAGCAAGGACTTGGGTCCTAGGACCCTGCTAGGGGGTTATGTCAGAGCCCTAGTCCTGCTGTGACTTGGGTCCAAGCCCTGTCATATTGCAGTATGGACACGGCTCAACCTACAGATCTAAGTCAGAGGGTTTGCTTAGCACAGTACAGACACATTAGCATGGCTGAGAGACCCAGGTCCTGTAAGTGTAAACCCAGCTTTACAATGCACTGTGGAGTCTCAAGCACAGACTTGGAAACACCGAGTCCATAAGGCTGGGTCATACAGGCCCAGGTTTAATGTGCAGTGTAGACATTTGCCCTTATGGAGTACATCTCAGGGTATCAGCCAGAAAATACTGTGAAGTACAGGGGTGAACTGATGACATGGCTCACGTGAGTGAGAGAGAGAAAGAGAGAGTGACCATGATACTGAATGGGAGAGAATGGGAGCTGCTCAACTATGAGCCAGACCAGGGGCAGGCAAACTTTTTGGCCTGAGGTCTGCATCGGGTTTCCAAAATTGTATTAAGGGCCGGTTAGGGGAGGCTGTGTCTCCCCAAACAGCCAGGCGTGGCCCGGCCCCCACCTCCTATCTGACTCCCCCCCCCGCTTCTCACCCCAACAGCCCCCCCGGGACTCCTGCCCCATCCACCACCCCCTGCTCCCCCACCCATGAGTGCCCCCTGCTTCCTCATCTAACCCCCCGTCTCATTCCTGACTTGCCCCTCCCCGGGACCCCTGCCCCATCCAACCACCACTTCGCCCTGTTCCCTGACTGCCCCCGGAACCCCTGGCCCTGACTGCCCCCCACTGCCCCATCCAACCCCCCTGTTCCCCGCCCTTTGACTGCCCCAACCCCTATCCACACCCCTGCCCCCTGACCACCACCCCCCACTATCCAACCCCCTTCCTCCCCCTGACTGCGCTGCCTGGAGCACCGGTGGCTGGCGGCGCTACAGCCATGCTGCCCAGAGCACCGGGTCAGGCCGCGGCTCTGCAACTGCGCTGCCTGGCCCCCCAGAGTATTGCGCTGGTGGCGCGGTGTGCTGACGCTGTGGGGGAGGGAGAACAGCAGGGGATGGGCCAGGGACTAGCCTCCTGGGCCAGGAGCCGGGCAGGAGGGTCCTGTGGGCCGGATGTGGCCTGTGGGCCGTAGTTTGCCTACCTCTGGGCCAGACCCTATATTGCAAACAAGACAGATTTTTTCCCTTATCTCAAGTGGTAGGAGCCTGAGCTTTTAGAGCAGCAGGATCTGAGTTTTAGCCCTACTGTTCCCATGTAGTACTGAAGCGCACAGAAACAGCCACAGCCCTAAACTGTACCACTACCATTTGCAGGGGGAAGCAGTGCTACATTTACATCTACTTGCCAAGGTCCAGAGCTGTCTGGGTGGCTTTGATCCTTGGTTCAGTCCGATTCACTCTTTCCCAACCATATTTGCCATTAGGAACGTCCCAAAAGGCAGGTATTGTCAAACCAAAGATTTTTGTCAGGGTTGTATTCCTCTTCCTCCCCGCCCCCTTCACTCCATTCAAACAATGAGGCAGCCTTGGTGGGGTTCACTCCAACAAACTTGCAGGATTATGGGAATCATCATGGGCCAGATGGTGCCATGACACCCCAGTGAGGGGTGCAGTCTTGAGGGAGAATGTTCCTTTTGTGATTCTCGTTGCTGTTTCGGTTGGCCTGGTGACCGGGTCCCCTTCCCAAGCCAGCAGAGCATCTACGTTCTCTCCCCCACAAACTTCCGACCCTCCTCCCCTAAACAAAGCTCTTAAGGTACGTCTCTCTCACAGCTGGAGGTGTGAGCACAGCTCAGGTAGGCATACCTGCACTAACTTTAATCTAGTTAGTGCAGGTATGCCTAGCCCAGCTAAAAGTAGCAGTGAAGAGGAGGTGCTGTAAATCCTAGCCGGGGCTAGCAACGCCAGTTCAGAGTTGAGCCCCTAGTTCTGGTTAGGCTAGTACAGCGCATCATGAAGCCCTCGACGATGCAGCTTGACTGTCACGTTTAGCCATGCTAGCTTGATTAACACTAGCACAGGTCTGATGACCTCTGACTGCAGTGTCAAAATACCCCAACCAACTGGGGTCTGCAAAGGAGGCAGTAGGAGGTTTATCAGAGCTATCTCAGCTAAAATAGCGTGCACAGTTCAACACCAAAAAAAGCAAGGTGCCATTAGAGCTCTCACTCCACCGCTATTAGGGTGGAAGCTGGCCCAGGAGGGACATTTAGGTGTCACAATTGGACTTGATTAGTCAGTCATCATTTTAGGGGGGAAAGCTGCTGTTGCTCTGAAAAGAGCTGTTATTTTGAGTGGTTTTATTTTTTAAAATGGAAACACCCTTATCTTATCACTGTGCAAATATTTCTCTGTATAAAAACAGCTTCAGCAGATAAGCTGTCAAGAATAGGAGCTGGCCCATTCCATGTGCAAGTGCTCTAGAGAAGCTGCTTCGTGGGATACCAAGGTATTGCACAAACCTTACACAGAGAAATATGGCAGATTCTCTGGTAAGCATCACGATTCCTTCTGGGGGTGCAGATTCGCTCACAGGGGATGTATGTCACCATTAACATTGTTCCCAGCTGGGCAGTCGCCACGTTGAAAACCTCATTTCTTGGAGGCAAAAAAGTGTTACAGCTGGACCAACAGTGCCAAGTATTACCATCAGTGGTGCAAGTATGGTGGTACAGTCCAGTACACTGTATCAGTCAGATATTTATAGCTGGTACAGTGTACCGGAAAGACATAGGAAGAGCCTGCCCCCAGCCCTGTCTTTCCACACAGCTGCATCTCCTGAGTCCTCCTGCCTGGGGTCTGTAGAGCAGCCCTGCCCGAGGACAGGGCTGGGGCAGTACAGCAGCCGCGTGGGAGGAGCTGCCAGCATGGGGCTGCCCAGCGGTCACACGTTCTTCTGCTCCTTTTGCTGCTGTGGTTCCAGAGAGCCCTGATCTCTCAGGAACCAAGTGGCAAAAGGAGCAGAACATGGGGCAATTAGATGGCCCCACACCACCAGCTCTCTGGCACGGCTGTACTGCCCCCAGCCAGGAGATGCAGCTGCATCTCCCGAGTCCTTCTGGCTGGGGTCTATACAGCAGAAGTCTCCAGTGCAGCAGGGGGAGGATAGAGCCTCCCCCCCCCAGGTAACGTGGGATGGATGTGGATCATGGGAAGGGGACGGGGAAAAGTCACATAAAGAGGTCACATGCCTTGCCTTTGTGTCCATCCCATGAGTGCAGTGTACCAGCAAGAAATGATTTCTACTTGCACCACTGATTTCCTGGTAATTATCTGAGTTTTTAAAATCAAGTCACTTCACTTACGTTCATGGCTCCTGTATGTTGGTTTATGCCACACTCTGCATTCACTACAATAGCTGCAGAAAGCGTTAGTAGAAAACAGCAAGTTTTCCCATTGTGAAATATTTGCAGAAAGTGAATTTTTAATTCATAAACACAAACCCTGCCAGCTTCCATTCTGAATTACTCCTCCAGTCACAGCCCAGAAACCATACCATATGACCTCAGTGTCCAACTATAGTGAGCCACGTTTTGAATTCACACAGCTCAAAGGGATTCTGGGCTGGAATTGTTAAGCAAATAATTTTAAATAAAGAATAAATCAGAGAAATTAGAAATCTGCTCAGACAATTCATAAACTGAGAGGCAGACTTGACTATTGGTTGTATTTTTCATTCAGTTCTTCAGGCCACTGTCTTAGAACTGAGGTGTTAGTAGACAGCTATAAGGGAAAAAGAAAAGACCCCCTCAATCAGCATAAAAACAGCAGCATTTGATCCTCAAAGGCTTCATACAGTCTGAAGTAAGTAGAGACAGACTGAAAGCCTTAGGCCAGGTCTACTCTACCAACTTCTGCCAGCATAACTACATTAGTGAGGGGCATGATCCCTGATCAATGTAGCTAGGCTAGCAAAAGTCCCTAGCATAAACATAGTTATACCAGCAAAACTGTTCTTGTGCCAGGAACACAGAATACTGGTATAGCTCTGTTAGCAAAGCACTCTCAGTGTAGACCTGGCCTTAATCAGAATTGAGTGGGTTTGTATGTAGAATGGTATTAGTATGTCATTTGCACACTGCAGTTGCTGCTAAGCGCCAAGAGAAGCAACAGCATGCCAGGGTAGTCAGTCAAAGGTGCCATTTGCCTAGTGGAGTTTTTAAATATAGTCCATGAGGTTGAGGGATTAACACAAACTCCCAGAACAAGAAGGTGCATTACCACCCTTCCTTCCCGCAGAGGCGCAGGAGTTTGTGTGCACACAATTACAGAAACAGCACTAGCAGGATTAAACGCAAAGCAATGGTGTTCATCCTTGGCAGTTATTTGCCCTTGGTGATATGGAAAATTAGATTGGAAGAGATCTCTTCCAGGCTCAGCTCTGTGTAGTTACACTCAGAACCATGCCCCCCAGATTTTGACAGAGGTACTATGGCAAGAGAAGGTTTACAGACTCATTCAACATAGCAAAAGCACTTCCAACAATGCACTCAGGGCTTCAGATCACTTTTTCCAATGCAAGGTTCTTACTCATTTAGGCCCAGAAGTAGAGTATGTAGGGAAGTGTTTGTTCTTGCAAAGAAATTTGCAAGCGAGTAGTTGTTTTGTTTTCTTCTTCTTCTTTGTTGAAAGCCTGAAAATACCTTGCTGCTGCTCCTGCACTCTCAAACTAGTTTGCGGTTGCTAAAAATATAAATGTGTTTAGTGTTCAAGCAAAAACCTGAAAAAAATTGTCAATTAAAAAAAAAAAAAAACCACACACACAAAACAAACCAACCCTACATTTACCATGGAAGTTTCCATTTTGACAAAAAGGATTTTTAATATTAAAGTCATAACACATTAAAAAGTTTGGCCAATTCTAGCCTGATGGCCTTTGCTTACAACTGCAAATGGCATGCATGTAAATCCAAACATAGGTATAACTAGTGATGCTGGAAGTAAGGGTGCTGGGGGTGCCTCTCTAGCTTGAAATAGTAACAAAACACCAAATAGATGGAAACCCTGGTTTCCATGATCAGCACCCCCCCCCCCCATAAAAATTGTTCTAGCATCCCAGGGTATGACAGATAATGCAGAGATCAGCAATCAGAACCACAGTGGTCAATGCTTGCGGAATGATGCTTTGCTGTCAAGCTAATTACTAGCTCAAGCTTCCAAAGAAGAAATGCTAGGGGCCTCACAAAACCTCAGAGCAGATGCAACAAAAAACACAAAACAAACACATACAACCAAAAATAATATGAGTTAGCGGTCCCCCCCCCCCGCCCAGAGCATTATAAACAGGTGCAGGCCTTGAGCTCTGCTACATAAGCATGTTTTCCTTTACTTCAAGCGCTTGAAAACAAAACTTCAGATGCTTTTGACCAGACTGATATTTTGTTGAACTACAGCAACAACCCTGAGCTAAACAGGTGTGGAAGAAAATTGCAGGATGTGTGAGAAACCATTTGCTCACAAAAAGGCATTGGAAAACAGCGTAGGATACTCCACGAACGTTGTATGTTCCAGAGAGCAACCTGAAAGGCCAGCTACTTAGCTACATTTTGGTTGGAAGACTCATGGGAAGGTGCTTCACAGTATTTCATCTGTTTGTCGGCAGCCAAAGACAGCACCAAAGCAGAAGTCAAGCTAGGTTTCCAAATATTCTTAGAAATAGAACTGGGGTTTGAGAACCCAAGAGGATTAGAGTCAGGCTGTTTCCCATTCCTGAAGAGGGGCCTAAACCCACAAGTCCTTCAGATCTGAACTTTGCATCAGAGTTTGAGTTGTTACCAAATATTCCAAGACCCTTTTCCAGCCCTGATAGTGATGGAGCTGAGAACCAGCAGTAAAGGTACTGCTCTCATAGATTTGATGGGTACTTCACAAACATTGCTAACTTACTCTCCGCTACCTCAAACCCAGCTTTCTGCTGTACCAGAAGGGCACCCAGCACTTTGCAAGTATAAAATAAGATTTGCAATATACTGCAACCCCTGAAATATGAAATGCATTGACACTGACTCTCTCTCACACACACAGCTGCCTCCCAGCATGAGTAGTTTGGATTCATTACAGACACCGAACTGTTGATCCAAAGGATTACAGTGGTTGCCTCTGCTTCTCAAGAAAATTGAAGCTCTGCCACATTCTGTTAAATGCAGACTAGGTCTGTTCCTTGGCTTGCTTTGCAAGCCATTTCCTTCTCATATTGGTTGGGGGCACCAGTTTTATATGGTTTTCCATTTCAAGTTTAGAAGAGTTATGGTGTGCACCTGTGCTAGTGAAAAAATCCATAGATTAGTGACAGTCTTTTTCCAACCCCCTCAGCCCTATCAGAAGAGCAGGTCATGGCTATTTAAAAACGAAATAATTATTTTATTTTTGTGACCATGGCCACAAAAACAATCTGTTCCTTCTCTTCAGCAGAAGAGAGCTACAACAACTCAAATATGCCAGCAATTGACATCAGAAGAGAACGGTTGTTAAAACAGCCATCCTACAGTCAGATAGGCAGGACCAGCATGTGGCCACATCTTGTATAGATCAGCCTCAGCCACATATGAGGATACCAAATGCAGCTTCTGTCTTCCAGGCATCTACCCCTGCATCAGAGAGCCCTGGATAAAAGCTCAAGATGCAAAAGATTTCTGGAGTGAGGATTTTGATGCGCACCTTGCAGAAAAGAATTCAGGAACTCTCTCAATGCAGCACCCATAAAATGAAATTTTTCCTTTAATAGTAGTGGTAATTTACTATAAAACTTTACAAATTTAAAATGTAAAACAATGCATCAAATCACAGGTACCACCTAACTCTTCGGGGGCGGGGTGTGTGCGATGCACAATAGAAGCAGTCACACTGGGATCATAATAGTGTTTCACAACCGGGCACAAGCAAAACTAGAACGTGTAACTGTGATCACCATGTCAAAAAGTCAAGTGTGACAGCAGTCAAACCTTTGAGGAAACCTCATTTTTAAAGGAGGGGTTGGCCCCTCTAACTGTAGTGATTTCTCTAAACCTCAACCATATTCATATGGTGGTATCTAACTGCTGTTTTCAGCTTCATTTCATCCTCTTTAAGTCCATTCTTTGCATTTCAGAGATGTGCCTACACCACAAACTGAACACTGACTCTGGACAAAGCAGAGCCCTAAATAAAAGCCAGACGCAGCTGGCTCCATTGTTGGCAGCCTCAACACAGAGCAAAGAACTGAAGGGCCATGGAGATAGGGGCTATCCTCTCCTCCCTGGGATTGGTCCCTCCAGATCAGGGTTCAGGCACATTGGCTGGGGGTGCTGTGGGGAGGCTTGCGCTGCTGCTACCTAGGCTGCACCTGTTATGTGAACAGAAAGAGGACTGTAGTGTTGAGTGCTGTTAAAGTGGCACCCATCAGAAGCACTAAGGCCATGTTAACAGTCCTCTCCCCCATGTTTGGCATTTGAAGTTATACTCACTTCCAGACGACCTCCAACTGTAACTTGATGGTGCCTAGCTCAGTTATATCCACAATGATCGCCTGAGGCCTGGTTGTAAAGAAGTCGATGCTGTCACACGTTACCACGCCAACTAGAATCGTGGTCAGTCCCCGCAGCTCTGTGACCTACAGAGGCACAAACCCATTTTCATTTTACCAGATACCTGACACACATGAAGGATAGTTGAGGAGTTTAGGGAGGCTGGACTCATGGGATTTGGCTGAGACCAGTTCATGCCCATGTGACACACAGATTCTCTACCACCCATATGAGGAACTGGCCAGTATGTCACTTTGTGCGTGCAATGAACATAGCAGCCTAGAATCAGCTCTTTGATGTCATAGGCCAAGTTTTTCAAGCCTGGGTGCCTACGTTTAGGCCCCTGAACAGTAATAGGCTGATTTTCCACACATGCTGAGCCATATGCAGCTCCCATTTACACCAGTGGGGGCTAGGAGTGTTCAGCACTTCTGAAAGTGAAAGTCATTCCATTTATTTAGGAGCCTAAACTTTGGCACCCTGAACATTCTAGTTTTAGTGTATATTCAAGTAATTGTATCAGACAAACAACCTGGAATCCTGGAGCCCATTTTGCTGTAAGATATATGTTTTACAGCAAGCTTCCCCCATCCCTGGATTTGACCCAAAAATCATCTAGGGTAGAGACCCATTAGATTATCTAGTCCATCTCCCTAGTAATGTAAGGCTGTTCCAGTCCCCAACTATCTCCAGAATGTGGACACAGCCCTTGTCTACCACTCCCTCCTGGGCCGAGCTGATCTCAGCTGCAGCTCAGAATCAAAGCCTACAGGTCTTCAGCGTCCCTCCTCTCTTGGTTCACAAGCAGCACCCCCTTAATTTGTCAGTCGCTCATCCCAGTTCTAGCCCATTACGCATGCTTTGCAGCCTGACCCACAGCTTCTTTAGCCACAGCTGAGATCATCCATGCCAGAGAGACAGCTTCCCAGTTCTCAAATCTGTCTGCAGCCCTGGCAAGTGGGGCTGGAAAACTCCCAACCAAGATGCTGCTGGACAAAGGCATATTACTACTTTTGTGCATCAAGGTGTCTGTCATATTTTAGGATCAGGGGAAAGATTTAGCAGGTAAAGTTTTCAGAAGCATGTACGTCTCATTTGAGAGTTAATGGTAATTAGGAGCCTAAGTCACTTTTGGAAGTGGGACTCCGGCACTTTTGAAAATTTCACCCAATACACACTTGGAGAGGGAAAGCAAAGAAACTAGAGAGTCAGTTAGGTTTAATAAACTGGCATGAAACCCAAATCATATAACCTCTTTCTCGAGCTTTGAGGCAAGTCATCTTCACTGGTATACAGAGCAATTAATGTTTTTGCAAATATTATGAGAAAACATGCATTTGAATTAGCTTCTCTCCTGATTCTCATTGTGCAGTAGGGAAAAACATTAAGAACATTTTTAAAAGCTCTACTGGCTAGAAGTCAGGAATTCTTTCCTATTTAACTCACATGCTGCCAGAAGGGATGGGGTGTTGCAATAGCTACTTTGCATGTTTTCCAGGCATTGAAAGCCCTATGTTGGCACTACAAAACAATGTGTTTAACTCGTGTAGTGAAGGGTCCAGCCCAACCCTGCAGTCTATTTAGTCCCAACTCCCATTGAAGTTGATGGGAGTCATGACTGCAGGATCTGTCCTTCAGAGGATTCCAGATCACAACAGGAGTTTGCTCCTAAGCAGCAGTGGCCAGGTCAGGATGGAATGTAAAACAGGTGGAAGCCACAGTAGTAATAGTAACAGGAGGATCCAACTTTTACCTCAGTGAAAGAATAAAGTGCCTATAATGCATCTGTATATCCGTGGCCCCACAAAGTCGCAGGACCTCCTCGTCAACCTCCTCCTAGCCCTGGCCAAAATGGCCATCTGCAAAACCAGGGAGAGGCAGTTGGCCGACAAGGTTTCCTGTGACTGTGGGGCCTATTTCCACTCCTCAATCTGTTCACGCACCTGGGCGGCATCCACTGGCTCCCTTGACGCCTTCAAGGAGCAGTGGGCGCTGTCAGGGGTTCTCTGCTTGGTGTACCTACTAGGTTTCTTTGTTTAGCCCTGTGACCTCACTCCCATTCCTGTTATACCTTTAGTTGTCCCCCGCAATCATTTGGAATCCCAGACCTGTGGATCATCCCCGGAGGCTGTGGGGAGGTCCTTTAGCAGTGGGGGCCTGCCCATTTCCTGGATCCCAACAGGATGCATCTGTATGGTATAGCAGGGAAACAGAGTCTAGGACTCTGTTACAAGAATACAGGGGTCCTCCAATGAGCCACTCTAATGCTGCGTGGCAGAATCCTGCCCAAAGATACTGAATAATTATGGCCAACTCACACTGGCAGGTGGATCTCATTAGCTCCAATAGGATATACATGGGTTTAGAGTGTATCTGGGGCAGAGGAAATTAGGGCTTGAGACAGAAGAGGTCATGCAGGGAAACCCCAGGAACGGGCAAGTTTGGCTTTATATATATATATATATATATATATATAAAGCCAAACTTATATATATATATATATATATATACACACACACACACACACACACTTTTTGGAGCAGGGTAAGAAAATCCCAAAAATCTTGCATGCGATATAATTACTCTATCCAAGCTGTGGACCCCTAACCACCAAATCTTGGATGCAGATCTTAAAAAGGGGTCATTCTAATATATGGAAAATCAGAAGCATTAACCCAGTTGCCATCTAACCCAGAGTCCTGGGAAAGAAAGCAGAAGCAAAAGATCAGAGACCAGCTCAGCGAGCAGAACATTGATTAATTGCTGTTTCTATGGAGCTGTGAAAATTCATGTTGTTTTTTAAAAGTGTGCTCGGCAGAGAGCAGAGTGGGAAGGCAAGCTACTTGCTAACCAATGTCTGAGTGGCTGGATTGGAGCCAACTACCTTTATTTCAAACTGCTCATGAAGGTTGGGTATAAAAACCTTCTCTTCCTCATCCCATGTTTGGCTGTCATCCGTCTCAATCTTGCCCTTCAGCTTCCACTTCTGGCGTCCCAGTCGCACAAACACCTAGAAGCCACACAGGGAAGAGGAGGTTAGAATCAGCAAATCCCAAGATTCATATGGGACTGCACCATCCCTCCCTCCCTATACTGCAGAGCTGGGGCCTGTTCCTTTGACTGCTATGCTTGTTAAGAAGCAGGGGTGGAGGTGCCAAGTAGTTCTGTGCCCCATCTGTCCTGGAAGAACTTGGGTGGCTAAGTCAGATACCAAAGCGTACGTGTTGTTGTAATGCAGAGAGTGAGTTACTGATGTGTAATGTCCTGCTCTGATGCAGGACATGTTTGAAAGTGATTTGGGGTTTTGTTATCAGCAGGAAGAAAAAAGTGTGTTAGAATTGAAACTACTGGGATGAAAGCCATAGGCTTTATACACAGTTATGCAGTCCTGTGCCCTTCAGGGCAGTTGTGCCAATTGGGATCTACCCTATGAAGAGGCAACAGTATTGCTGCTACCCTCTTTCAGGGTGGTTTTAGACTCCAGCCAGGTCCCTCAAGGAGCAATTCTGGAAGACTCCCGTCTCACAGGTACCTGGGCCCTGCCCTCTATCAAGGCACTTAGCCAAGTCCTTCAGCTTCACACTGAGGCAGGAATAACTCGGTGGCTGTGCAGCACCCATAAAGCTTCTGGTTTCCCTGCACTCTCTCCTGCTCTGCCTACACATCCCCACACTCCCCACCTGCATGTTACAGGTGCAAGCCCATAATTGCAAGTTGTAAGAGAAAATGGATTGCTGTGTACTGCACCTCATACTGGTCCCCTGGGCAGAGACGTGCGTAGCCCACCAACCCTGAAAAGAGAAGGAAAACCCCTTCCAATGTTTGTAGCTTGAGAGAGTTTCAAAAATATCTACTAACAAACCTCAGCTTGCATTAAACACCCAGGTGACACTCTGATTAACTTCCCCTTACAGCGAAATCTAGAGAGGAGTTGTTAGCAAGTCAAGCCATTTGTCTTACTTAGCACTGCAAGCTTTGCATAAGGGCGGGGAAGAAGAAAGTCCTGCTTCAACACTCACATATAAAAGAATGCTGCAGAGCAGGGACAAGTTCGTTTCACATCAATGGGAAACAACTAAGTTTCATTAAGAGTTAGTTTAGGTCCCGATCCAAAGCCCAGCTCCCAGACTTCCATGAGCTTTGAATCAGGCCTTTATACAGCAAAGCTGAAAAGCTTTTGGCTCAAGTGATGAATGCTGTAGAATAGTACAAGGGCTACCTTTCATTTTCAAGTGAAATTCTCCCAAGTGCACCTCCAGTGCCCCTTCAATCAGACACATATCCTGGAAGAGAAAGACAGAGCAATGACGACATTGACTGAAGAGCGGAATAAAATGGTACCATGAGAAAGTGGCGGCCATTTGTCTCCATTCGTGAAGACAAAACACATCACAGACCAGTTTAGGGCGGTTTGCAAAAGAACATACATTTTACACGCCATTAACACTTTTCACTTCTGCAGACTGAGGCAGATTTTTTTTTTAAATGCCACTTTCAGGATGGGAAGTTATATCCCAGCTCTGCAGAGGAGCAAGGTGGTTTAAGTAATAGGCTTCCCACAGTCTTCCCCATTTAGGGTACAGTGACATGGAGCTGGAGGTGTAAATTCCAGCTTGACGAGACATATTCGCGCTAGTTCTGATGGAGCTAGTGCACTGGGGGGGGGGGGGGAGTGGGGAAGGGGATGTACTGCTGCTGTGGCTAGGGTCTAAGTAGAAAGGTGGGCTAACCAGCCAAAGAACAATCTTGTCCAAGACCCTAGGCACATACTCAGACAGGTAGTCCCTCCCACTGCTTCCGCTGTTACAGCTATGCTATTTTGAGCATGCTAGCGCCATCAGACCTAGTGTGGGTATGTCTCCTCAAGCTGACATTTACACCTCCAGCTTGAAGTCTAGACCTACCCGGACTTACTCACACAGTAGGTTACTAACTATGACTCCCATTAGAAGTCAATGGGAAGACACCCCAAACACACACCTCCAGTAACTTCCTATGAAAGCTAGCTTAGGCCCTAATGTTACAGATCAAATTCAAGAGACTTTCTATGCACCCTTCATTAACACATTTGGTTGTAAGCAAACAACCTGCATTACCCTGTGAATTTCACTGCATATTAAAGGGGGAAGTTAGACAGCAAAATACTTTTATAGAGGAAGCTGTGAGTTGTAGCTGATATTATGCATCTTCATCTAATTTTACGTTACTTTCGAAGCCCAGGCCACAGGAAAGCCAACAGTTCAGAACAGCATGTCTTGGTACAGTATCCACTGCTTTGACTTTAGACAGAAGAGTCAGTTCTTTGTCACATGCTTGAGGAGTTCTCCTACCTCTGTGCATTCTTGGAGGTTCTTATAAAGTTCTACCAGGCTCTCTCTGGAGGCTTTAGTGGAGGGAGTCAAGGAGAAGGCATGTTTCATATTAGAGGCCCCATCTCGCAGCCTGCACTGGATGCAGTAAGTTTCATATAGTTCTTCTACCTTTAATAGAAAAAAGGACTCCATGTTTTACACCACTCTGGTGTCGGTTTCCAATTTTAATGAGTTGAGGGAAGTAATATGAGGAATTTTAGTTTGACGTTTCCCCTTGTAAGAGAGCAAATCCCATCGTTCTAGCACCGACTCGTACCCCCTACTCTCATAAGAAGCCTTTTTAACCAAGTAGATCCAAGATTTCAGACGGAGGGAAGAGTGAGTGAAGGATTAATCCCACCAGCTAAAGATTTTTTGATGTTTCATACAGTACAAGAAAAGCATGCTAATGAGAGGGTCCTACATAACCTTGAAACATGTCACTGTTAACAGTCTGTCCCAGGTTTAAGGCCAAACAATTAAATAAACGTTCATTTCCAGCCAGCAGCAACAAAAACTACTAACCCACCACAGAGCCTGAAAGTCTCTAATTAGTTGTTCTGCAGATTACCCATAACTTATAAATGATCAACTGAAGGTTAATAGTTTCTTGGGGATATTGTTTTTCTGCTGTTTTAGCTACACAGGCTTCCCTACCTCACTTTGTTTTGTCTACCACTGACTCCAAAAATCTGAGCAGAGAGCCAAGTTTCTTCCAGCACTACTTCTAAAGAGCTAGGGTACCAGGCTTTGGAAACCACCACCACCAGATACAAGACCCAGAACATGTAGTCCTAGAATTCTATCCAAGGTACTCAGTGTGGTAATGTGAGCCTTGTATCTGAGGGCCCTGCAATCTTTAATGCACTTCTCCTCACAACATACCTATAAGGCAGGGCAGTGCTATTATCTCCATTTTACTAACAGTGAACTGAGGTACAGCAAGGCTAAGTAACTTGCTTAAGGTCACACAAGAAGTTAATGGCAGAACAGGGAATTAAACCTCAGTCTCCCAGGTCCTAGACTAGTACCCTAACCACTGGACCATCCTTCCCATCTCCAAGTCTACACGGAGGAGGCAACCCACAGAGTCAATGGGAGCATGTTGAGGTGGCTAAAGATGGGGCTGCTCTATTTGTTTAATCTCAAAGCAACTATATAGGGAGACCTATGGCACTGATGCTTCAGTGCTAGCCCAGAGAAAGCCTTCCGCTTCCTCAAGCTAACCAATCCCTTACCTACATCCAAGTCATGTTAGAATGGCCTTAAATGGGTGTGTAGGGTACATCAGACTCCCAAGTGTGTGTTTAGTGAGGGCATGACTCAAACCAGGGATATCCAGAAAGCAGGTTCATTCTACTGTTAACTAAGCCACGAGGCATGGAGGGTGAAAGGAGACATGGTTTAATCCGGGGATGGACTAAGGGTGTAGGAGGCAGCCACTAAATTCTGGGTTGGAAAACACACACACACAGCTCCAAGTATGTAAGAGAGATTTTTGAGCCCTTCAAATCAGACAGGAGATTGGCAAAATCCATTAAGTGCCACCAACTAGGCTTCCAGGAAGCAAAAAACACAAAACGAAAACAATCACCCTCTGCAACTCCTCCCAACAACACCTTTCTTCTGAATAAGCCGGTAGGATATAGAAACTGGTTCTGCAGGCTGAGGCTGGGCTGTGCCCAGGATTCAGCCTGAATAGAGCTAAACAAAAACAAAAACCCACACACAACAACAAAAAAAAACCCACTCCTCCTCTTCTCTTATGAAAGCTAGTTCCCCTCAAACAAGATATCATGAAAGTATTTTCTAAATCAGAATTTTTATATAGCAGTGTAAGTCTCCCATACACACAATATAAATAGAGCACCCCTTACCTTGCTTATATGAAATTCCAGTTTTCTGATGTACCTTTCAACAGAGCGAATTTGCTTTAGAAAGGGAAAGATTAAAAACTATTTAAACATTCACATAATATGGCATTAAATTATTCAGTGATCATATAGTATCAGTGCTTGCACTTCACTGTTCATTGCTTTCTGTGACATGTCCATCCCTACCCCTCCAAAAGAATGAGTACGTACCTTATCCAGATCATAATAGAAAGCCTGAAAGACAAATATGACAAGTTACCTGTGAATTCATTTGCACATATTAAAGACATTTCCAAATCTGCTGCCAGAACAACTGCCCACGCTGCACCAAGTCCTTGTTCGGAGAGTTACAACGTTGTAAGCAGCATTGTGCAATACAGTGGGCAGACAGCAAGGCCAACATTTTCAAAAGTACCCTCTGCGTTTCAGTGTCTTGACTTTTGGGTGCCCAAACTGAGGCACCTCAAGTACGATTTTTCAGAAATAGTAAGGATTTGAAAATTGGTTGAGGTAGGTGGGAGGTTTTTGAATCCTTTATCCAGCCTTGGAAGGTTACTTTGTGTTCCCAAGGACAGTCCCAAATCTGAGTCTGAAGTGCTTTATACACCTTAGCACTACTAATAGCAAAGATTTTGTTGGAATTTTTGTATGTGGCAGAATCAGAGTTGCTTGGACCCACTAATCAATGTTTCACCAGTTTTGCCTAATCTTTATTTCTCCTCAGTTTCTAGACACAGCCAGGCATGTATATTACTTCCCAGATAATAATCAGCAGCCAGCTACCCTCCCAAAAGGGAAGGAGTGCAATCCGGGAACACAGCAGGATACTGAGAATTAAGACTCCTGGATTCTTTCCCCACATCTAGCCTTGACTTACTTGGTGAATTTAGCAAATAGGTATAATACTAGCCTCTCACTTTCAGCATTAACAAATGGAAACCCCTTTGAGTCCCAAAGGCAAGAGACAGTGGTTGTTTTTAAAACTCTGCCCTCTTTAAACCATCTAAGCGATTAAAACAGAGAAGCATCTTACCAGTCTGGAGTTCCTTTTTGTATCTTTGTGTCGAGCAGACAGATAATCCAACTCAGCCTGATGCACTTGCAGGTATTCACTGGAGAGGAAAAACCCAAAAGTGATATTTTCTTCTAGCATGTGCAGTAGGATACTCCCAGGGAGAGGTTTAAGAGGGCCAGGGGGAGGGAGGGAAGAGAGATTCTCTGAGCCCCCACCTCAAAAGTAGCCAGAGGTTGGGAAGGACTGAGCTTGTGCAGCTGAAGGAACAGTTGGAAATGGGAAGGGGAGCCATGGCAGCTGGAAAACAAGATGGGCTTCACGTGGCTTAGAAGCTGCTGCCCTCTTCCTTGCTACCTCTCATCCCCAGATATTTCCTCACGTGCCCTCCGAGCTGCAAGAACTTCCTGTTCCGTTTCCCCCACACCAAGAACACAGCCAGAGCCTCGTTCCGAGAGACTTATTTTAGATTAAGTGAAACAAGAAACAGCAAAAGTGCAAGTGAGCAGGCACAGCATGCAGCTCACTGCAACAGCTGCCATCTTGGGACAGGCTGCTCTGAGGCATTTAAAGGAGGAACGGGGCCCAGGAGACTCCTAATGCTGAAAAGTGCTGTACATAGGAAACAAAATAGTACGTCTCCTTATGCCCACGCTGTATGTCTGTGTGCCCCTGCTCTCCCAGCAGGACCCTCCCTGCATCAACTTTCTTCCCCTCAGGACAACCCTTTACTTGCACAAGCCACAATCCCTTCAGAGGAGCCCTCGTGCCTGGGCCTGCTCCCATGTCTCACTCTCTCTCCCACTACCTCCCCTTTGCTTGGCCACCCACAGTGGGGAAGCAAGAAGTGGGAGAGGGAGGTGTCTCCCAGCCTCTGTCTCCCCTTAGAGGGGGAAGGTGGCTTTGGGCCATGCTGCTGGCCTCCTGCTCAGCTTCCCAGAGGAGCACTGGGGTAGGGAAGATGGTGTTCTGCAGCTCTGTGCTCTTTGTACCCTTGTGGCTGGAGCAGTAGCTGCCGTTTGAGGAGGGAGGAGCTGCAGAGCTGACTGAGAACTGAGCAGCTCGTTAGCCAGCTGTAGCTCACAAGGCCAAAGGGTTGTGACACTGAACACTTCAGCCCTCTGGGCCCGATTTTCAGAGGTACTGAGCATCCTCAGCTCCAGCCAAAGTCAATGGGAGCAATCAGTACTCAGACAGCACCTCTTAAACATGCCCTTTGTTTATCTGAGCAGCTGGGGACTGAATGCCACCTTTGCTGTCCCCTAGAGCAGCCATCGGCTCCTTCCTGATACTACCATTGCTTTCCCCTCCCCCATTAAAAAGCAGGGGCCTTACCCTGCAAAGTGTTGAGAACTCAGCAGTTATCGGCTTCAGTGAGCCCCATGGCAGCTCCCAGAAGACAAAACTCCTCCTGAGCTGAACCTCTTCCAACTTTGTTTTAATTCAGAACAGACTTGAGTAAGTCTGTTTTCCCCTTTTGTATTTAAAGAGCTGTAGACAATCACCTTCTGAAAAATGCTGCTTTACAAGACACAGAACCTGAGCAGCTTGATGTGTTTATGTTAAGCAGCCTGCACTTTTCCAAAAATACACCAAAAGAGTAATTTATTTTCTAACTATTATGAACACATTCCTGTTAATACACAAAAAGTGACTCCAGCATTCAATTTTCTTCTCTCCACACTTGCTGATAACAGCTCAATGCAGTGGTAGTCAGAGTTGGGTTTTTGTTTTTTAAAGTCATTTTAGGTTTTAGCAGCATTTTAAGATGCTCAGTTGGTGGGGCGGCACCCAGAAGGGTCATTAGACTTAAGAGCTAGTTGCTGTTACTATCTTAAAACAAAAAACATTCCAGCAAGAACAAATGGATTTAGTTTGAATCTGCTTAAAATTTGGCCTTTAAATTATTGGATGCAGCTGTTTTCTGCAGGCAGCTTTAATTAGTTACTCAGTTCTGCAAGGAGGTTGCAGGAGTCTGACTGTGCGATGTTCCTCACAGAATTGGGACCATAACTCTAATCCATATGACAGTTTAGTCTCCCCAAGCCCTAATAAAATATCAGAGTCAAATCTATTTTTTTTTCTAGGTTTAGAATTTTTATTGTTAATTTAATTCCATTAACTAGTCACTGGCATAAACTTTTAAAGGCTAAGACATTACAGTCCTCGAGGGAAGCCAAGTGTGTTTTAACTATGTGAGACATAATTAAGAAGTTGAGGTGTTTACGTTTAGGATAAATAATTTCAGTACTTTTTCTCATGATGTTCTTAGCTTAAAATCCCATGGTAATAAAATCCTGGAGATGCCAATGTTGTATTTGAAGGAGCTGCGTGCCAGCATGGTTCCCACAGATTAGAAGCACTGAGAGGAATTATAAAGCCACATGAAGGTTGATGATGATTCCATTTACTCTTTGTCTATTCAGCAATGGCCAGGTACCTAATGAAGTTCCTAGAGCTCCATGCTAGACCTATGGATATCATGGAGTTTAACTATTACCATTAATAGAAGCAGGATAAAGGATGGCGTGAGGGAGGATTTGGTCCCAAATAAATTTGTTTGCCACTAGGTAGTGTATTTACTAAGGGCCCAGTTCTGTATCTACTTAAGACAATAGGAGCTTTGCCATTGATTAGAAAGGTTACTGTATTGGGCCATTAAGCTAGAGTATAACGAACAAAGTTTTTGCAGTAACAGAGAAACTAAAGAAAGCAAATTCCAACAAATTAATACTTGAAAAGTCCTTACTTAAGTCCTTTCTTCAAAGCTTCAAAAATTTTCTTCACCTGCTGTGGTTTTGGATCCCAGATAACAGCCCCTCTCTGCAGGGACGGATACATTTTGGAGGATTTCACAGACATTTTAGACCTCACTGAATTCCTGCTGAGAGACTTTCTGTAGGG
This sequence comes from Chelonia mydas, assembly GCF_015237465.2. Taxonomy (NCBI): domain Eukaryota; kingdom Metazoa; phylum Chordata; order Testudines; family Cheloniidae; genus Chelonia; species Chelonia mydas. Next base: position 15,913,064 of record NC_051253.2, on the reverse strand, counting down.
AAGGGGAAAAAAAAAAAATCAGCACCGCCTCAGAGCTGAAAGAAAGTCTCACACATATAGCTACTACAATGCTAGTTACAGAGCTGTTCCTGCAAGCTTCTACTCAAAGGAGCAGTCTCACTGTAAACAGTAGGACTACTTAAGTGAGTAAGGGAAAGCAGGATCAGGACCTGTATTAGAGCCATAATAGAGAGCCGTTCAGTGTTTGTCTTTAACACATCAAAGGCAAGAAATGGCTACAGCTCACTGGGATGAGAGGCCAAAGGAAGATAGAGAAGATTAGGTTATGAGTGTTAACTTTGAATTTCCTGGCTTCAAGGGAGACCACTAGGAGTCAAGTGTGTCTCTTCTGTTGTTAATTTATATTACACACACAATGTCCCATTATTTTGGGGAACCAGAAAGGGATCATTTTTATGTACTACTGATTCACAGACTGCCATTCAAACACTGAGTAATTAATCCTTGTGGTCTGCTCACAAGATAGCTTATGCCCTGATCCTGTAAACACATTCATACAAGTAGCCCTGTTAAACATAACAGGGCTACTCAAACAAGGTAGGTTTGTAGAACTGGGACCCAATTGTTATTATCCAGAGAAACTAAGGCAGGGTGTTTGTGGGTTACTCAAGGTCAGTAAAGAAATTGGGTCACAGTCAGGATTAGATCTCAGGCACTGCTGTTCTCCAGATTTCACTAATCCCCTGACAAATGGTCCACTCTCATCAACTAAAAGGTATCCACTAAACCACTGATTCAGTGGTTCTCAAACTTTTGTACTGGTGACCCCTTTCACATAGCAAGCCTCTAGGTGCGACCCCCCCCTTATAAATTAAAAACACCTTTTTATATATTTAACACCATTATAAATGCTGGATGCAAAGCAGGGTTTAGGGTGGAGGCTGACAGCTCATGACCCGCCCCCCATGTAATAACATAGTGGCCCCCTGAGGGGTCCCAACCCTCAGTTTGAGAACCCCTGGATTAAACATTTAGGGATCATATACATGATTAAAAGTATGTTAACAGACCAGATCAGTTCTGGGCTATTAGGCAGTCTAGCAAAGATATGTTATAAAAGGACTTCAGAAATAGCTACTGCTTGGCTGCTCTCAACATCTGTTTAAATAGTCACTCATTTATATTTTGAGTCTGAAACATGCCAGCAGTCTACCAGGCCCAGATTATAAAACGATTTAAAAAAAAAAAAAAGGGGGGGGGGGAAGGGGTTCCTAACCCAAACTGGCTATCTTTTTAAAGCAAATCAAAATCAAATCCCACTTAGCTCAGAAATTCTGTAAAAAGTCATTACATAATAAGCCTGCTGTGCAAATATGAAGAACAATAGCATCTGTAGTCTTTAGTCACATACCTGTGATGGGTAAGCAGAGCCCAGCATAGGCTTTGAAACCACTGCTAACACTTATCTCCTGTTGATAGATTCCTGGCTGGTTTACCTCTCTCTTTATAGGCTCATAAACCCTGATTATTTGTAGCTGGTTTAATTAATTCCCCCTTCTATTTGCTTTAACTTCCTCCTTTAAACCAAGCCTTTATTTGAGAAAGTTATTCTAGGGAAATTCCCCACTCCTGACATTTATTCATATTGTGTCATTGGGTTGAGTTGAGGCTCCCTCAGCTTTAGAGTGCTGAGTAAATCCTGGATTGGATGCACCTGGGGAAATGACAAAAATCTGGATTCTAGAGGTGGCCCATTGTATAATTCATGGGCTACCATAAAGAATGTGCATGAAACTCAAGGTGTGAGGAAGGATGGCCTAGGGATTGGCTCTATCTGTATCACAGGCTTGCTCTATGATCCTTGGGTAGGTCCTTCAGTTAGGTGCCTAAATACTTTCAAGGAGCTGGGTTTTCTGTGTCTTAATTTCCCCATTTTACAGTTGGGAATAACAATATTTATCTCCCTTACAGGGTGTTGGGAAGCTAAGTTAATTAACGTGCCTAAAGCATTTTGAGAGCTTTAGATGGAAGCTGCTGTAGAAATGCAATGTATGGTCAGTGTGTGCTCAGAAGGGAGTCTCCCTGTGATCTCCTACTGTGTCATTCTAAAGTGCTAGTGAGAGATTATGAAGGGAAAGGCAATGAGCAAATACGTTCACTTTGCTGGGGAAAGTCCTCTGGTGTTTCACAATGTCTTGCTCTTAACACTTAGCATCATCTCAAAATACTTTCTTAAATGTCTGAATCCTCATTCCTGAGCAAAACTTTCCTCTATTGAAAGAGTTAAGAGGCAATGGGATTTTGCAAATAGGAAAAAAATGCATAAAGGCTGATTGTTTAGAAATGCTTTACAGCTGAAAGTAACAGAGTAATCTTAGGGGAAATCTAAACTTGCTTATTTGGAGCTTTCTTAGCCTGCTGGAGGTGATTTGGTTATAAAAACAGCTGTTCAACTCTTTTCCTGCTAGACTCCTTCCTTGTAAGAACTCCCACTATGTATGTCAAGCTCAAATCCATTTATGTAATTTACTGTCTGTGTTTTTCTCGACAGTTTAGTTATCAGTGTGACTTTAGACATCTGACTTGTGCTAGGACTCTTATTATGCAGGTTCCATAACAAATTTTATGAAGTCATGTGCAAAGACTTCCAGATTAGATTACCAACCTGTGTCAGGTTCTCATTTCAACTCGTAATTTTATAAATGCTGTATTTGGTGACAAGGTTAATTAGTTTGTTCAGTCCTTTGAAAATACAAAGTTTTGTATAAGAAGTGCCAGGTGCTTTACTGAGATACAAGCGATTACTCTCAAGGATTGCTTTAAGAAGTGGAATACTTTTAGTGACATATTTTTCAGCCCTTCTATATGATTCAAATCAGTTCCCTTTTGGTATTTTTCTGGGATATGTTGACAGCCAGAGCTGATGATAATCTTCCATTTATATAGCATTATTATCCTAAAAACATTTCACAGATTATATAGGAATCACTTAATTCAGCACGGGAACATGAGCCACTCTTGGGTGGAAGTAGCAGCTATTTAACTCTACCTAGCAATGTTACACAATAATTTAGAACAATCAGTAAGATTACTGGACCACACTGATGATACGGTCCTGGGACTGAGAGAACTGGGTTCTAGTCCCAGTTGTGCCACTGAATTGCTGTGTGACTTTGGGCAGTTCCCGTAATCTTTTCTGAGTAGCAGCCGTGTTAGTCTGTATCCGCAAAAAGAAAAGGAGTACTTGTGGCACCTTAGAGACTAACAAATGTATCTGAGCATAAGCTTTTGTGAGCTACAGCTCACTTCATTGGATGGATGAAGTGAGCTGTAGCTCACGAAAGCTTATGCTCAGATACATTTGTTAGTCTCTAAGGTGCCACAAGTACTCCTTTTCTTTAATCTTTTCTGTGCCTCTGCACACCCTTTGTCTGTCTTGTCTATTTCAGCTGCAAGAGACCTTCTCTGTCCCTATTATAATGGCATCTTGATCTCATCTGGGGCCTCTAGATGCCATTTAATATAAATAACTCCAGGAGGAATTTAGGTATGATGAATGTAATTACCTCAGTGAGATTTTAACCAGGATCTAGACCTAACACCCTTGTTCTACTGAAAAGTGCCATGAGATTTTTAATGACTATAAGGAGTCAGGAAGTTTTACGTCTCTTCTCATAGATGGCATTGGCACAAGCATGTTAGTCACTACTACGCTGCTGGGAGAGAATTGTTGCTTCGGTACAGACTCAGAGCTTCAGCAGGGGGGTTCTTCCCTCTAACACCAATGCTTGCAGCACTCGGTGTTCTCTTTGGGATCCCAACCAAACATGGATCTGTCACAACCCTGCTTTTTGTGTGAGATGTGAGCAGCTCCCTTTGAATTCCCATCCATGTCCTTTAAATCAGTATCTAGTGGCAAGTTTGCAAATAGATTTTGCAGGTATTGCTTGGTAAGTACAATTTTGCCCTTAACACGCCAGACCCATTTTAGGGGAACTCAGCTGTGCTCTTCCTGCCAGATGGAAGAATGATCCATACAGTCTGATCTGCTTTTGACTCTGCAGAAACGTTGGGTGACAATGATAACGATAAATAGTACTTTAGACGCACCTTCCATCCCAAAGCAGTTTGCAGACTAAAATTGATATGCAAACTAAGAAGAGGTTGCTTCATCCGCCAGTGAAGTGCAGCCATCTCTAGAGCATGATGAAGTAGCTGTTTAACAGTGCACAACAACAGTACTTGTCCATTTAGGACAAAAAATGTAAGGCACACCTTATGCAGGGAGGATTTAGGTTGGCAAGTGTTGACCTGTGTCTAATATCTGACTGCTCAGGGTGCATGTATTTGTTTTCACTTTTTATTCTACTTACGCTAGCTTTCTGCTTTGCACTGTGCTGAATCCAGCAAAGGAGCAGCTCCTGCTGATTCCACCCCCATCGCTGGGAGAGACAAATGTCAATTTCACGGACATGATAACTGCTCAGGAAGTCTGTCCCCTCCTGAAATAAACAGAACAACAGATGAGTCAAAACCTGCTTGGCAGTTCAGATTAAACCAGTGCTGCACTGCAGAGAGGAGAAACCACTGAGCAATACAGCAAGCACTGGAGTGGCTAGAAGAAAAGATCTGTCTGCTGAACACATTTTTCTCTCTCACACAATATAATTAATAATCAACGGAGTCATCTGAAACACACACACACCCTCAGGTATTTGCTGATTGGTGTAGCAAACTCTAGACCTCATCCTATCAGAGGCCAACTGCTGCAGAAGCCAGTGGGGCTGGAGGGCTCCCAGTACCTCATGCACTACTTCCTACAATTTGCAACAGCCCTACTGTCGAAGAAGGAGGTTGATGCAACCCATGTACTCCCAAGTCAGTCTGGGATACCAGAACAGTACTCGGGCCCCAGTCCTGCAAGCAGGGACATGAAAACAGAGCCCTGCATCCATACAGAGCCCCATGGAAGCCAATGGGGCGCCACATGGCTGAAGCGTGTGCACACACACCCTAGCGTGGAGCTAATGGCAGGATCGGAGCCCTCGTTTGTGGTGCTTGAGCCCATGGCAGAACTTCTTCCATCAGTAAAACTCAGGCTTGTTCTCTCTTTCTGGCGAGTTTAATTTCCCTGGGATCCCTCACTTCTGTTTCCCATCAGTCATACTCTTTTGTTTCCTAGAGAATTATGTTCTCCACTGTATATGTATAGAATTCATACTGTAATACAAGTAACAGACACATCTACAAAACAGCTGTAGAAAATCATCCTAGGCAGTTAATATACAGAAGAATTCCCCTCCCGCCCCCCCCCCTTAGGCTGGTGTAATGTAAACACCATAGCTAGCAGCTTTGCTTTCTTTTTTTTAATGGGGCCATGCAGAGGGCCAAACCTTGACATCTTCTCTCCATTCTTACTCTCTCCTTACTCAGGCAAAACTCCCACTGAGGTCAGTGGGGAATTTTTGCTTGAGTAAAATGTGAGAGCCAGAGCATTTCCTTCTGCAGAAATAGCTGCGGAAGAGGAGAACGCCACAAGGATGCCCTCACGGACTTGTGACCAAATTACTCCATGGGGGAAGAGGTATGTGCCTTGCACTGTGGAATGAGTTCCAGAGCCAAGATCCCGCAAGCTTAGTGTGCCTTTGCGGTGGCTCTCGCCTCAGTAGCATGGCTTCAATTAATAGCACAGCAGTCTTGGAGTCCAGAGAGCAGGGTTCTATTCTTGACTCTACCAAGTGGTTTGCTGTGCAAATGCAGGCATGGTACCTAATCTCCCTGTACCTCAGTTTCCCAATGGATGAGTAGGATGATAGTGATCCTCCTGGAAAGCGCAACGTAGGAGGGATGAGAGATTTTGAATGTGTCTCCTGAATTCTAGGCTAAGCTAAGGGCCTTCCTAGTATTAGGCCTCTAAATATTATCTGCAGCAATAGTAACTATATAAATAGTTCACATAACCATGCCCACATATATTTTTCCATCTGATCATTTGAACCTGCATGAGAAGTGAACATTTTACCTGCAGCTTTTCAGCTAATTGTTGCCTGTACTACTTGAGTTCTAAGACTTCTAGGTCCCTGCATGTTTCACTGGCTGGTCCAGGCTTTGGGGAGTTCATGAGTAAGCCAATGGAAAGCAGATGAAAGGTGTTAGAATAAGATCCAGCAGTCAAGCAGCGGGGCCAAATAGCCTGCTTTGCAAGAGTCATTCAAGGCAAAAGGGCCTGGGCGCTAAGTATCTTTTCTCTTAGTACATTGAGCTCCACAAGATCTCAAAGGGTCTCATTCAACTCCTAGTGAAGTCAATGGAAACCCTCCCACATGGCTGCTTTAGGTGTGCCCCACTCACATTTTAATCAGACACCATGGGCGTTTTGGTTTTTTTGGCTGTGAGTGGGTGTCTGGTGGCCATCACTGTGTTTAAGGTTGCATGACAGCTTTCATTCTTGCCTGCAGTTTTCAGAAGCTCATAACTCTGTGAACAGTCGACAATTATGGTGATCATTGGGCTGAAATAAACATGCAACTTACTGAAAAATGTCATTGCCTAACAAGTCATTAGGGGAAGAAACAAAAGGAATGGCCTTGTGATTACTGCCTGCATACCCCATGAAAGCTGGACTGGAGTCCTGGGTCCAGTCCTCCACTCCCTGGGGTTGGGAGTCTGACAGTGGGGTGGAGAAGTATGGAGGAGAACCTTGCCTTATTTTATTTACTCCTCAAGCCGGTTTGGTAATGGACATTAAAGAGCTCTTAAAGGGAGATTCGCAGGCTTTGAGGGAGGGGGTAATAAACCACAGACAAAAGGAGGGAGACTTGTGGGGGTTGGAAGGTTGTGAGAGGCTCCGTGCAGAAAGGACTTGCAGGTCTGAGCCCTAAATTTGAAGGGCTAAGAAGTGTGAAACTTACAGATCACAAAATCACACTTGATGCTGTAACTAAACTATACTTCAAAAAACCTTGGGCCTGATTCTCTTCTCATTTATACTGGTGTAAATCAGGTGACACTATTAAACTCCAAGGAGTTACACTGGTGCAAAGTGGATATAAATGAGAGGAGAACCAGGCCTTGTGACTGTCATGCTCAGCCCTGAACTTAAAGAAACACTGTCAGGCTTATCTAAACTCACGGGGGCTCAATTCTCAGATGGATTGAGTATGTCCCTTTAGTTACAACATTTAGGGTTATATTTCAAAGAAATTCACTGGCAGGACTTGCAAAAACAGAAGCTTTTCTCATCAGAATGAAGGGGAACTGAAATAACCTCTGAGAAAACATCATGGGGGGGGGTATTTTTTTTACTTTGAAATAACTGTGATAAAGTCAAATCATCTCATGGTACAAAAAATGTTTACATATTTTTGGTGGTGACCCAGAGACCTCATAGCTGAGTTCACACTTCTGACTACAAGACCTTAAGTAGGATATCATGGTAGCATCTTTTTTTAGCAGGGAAGATTTATAAACACAGTTCTCTAGAAGAGGCTCACAGAGTTTTGCAAGCCAGTGTGTCTATATAAAGTGCTGAACTGCATTACAACTGCTCCTGGAAAAAAGCACCTGGCCACATCTCAAACCAGTTCTTCCCTTAGGTTAGGAGTAGCTCAGACAATGATTTTCAGCTAAGTTTTGCTGGAAGTCCATCTCAGAAGTTTACTAACCTGGTAATCTCTGTTGGATGGATCAATGTCTTCAAATCTCAAAATTTTGGGAGTTAACCCTTGGGGTCAGACTCAGAGGTACTTCTCCAATCACAGAAGTCCCAGAAAGCATAAGATGTGATGACAGCAGCTGACTGGGGCCCAGCACATGTAAAATACCAGACATCAGACCAAATGTAAGGAGCCTGTTGCTGGGTGATGGAATAGTTAGGGGAATACATCTAAGGCCACTAGAAGGATTGGGCTGAGAGGAAAAAGGACAGGGACTGAGAGTCTAAGGGTATGTCTACACTACAAAATTAGGTCAATTTTATAGAAGTCCATTTTTAGAAACCGATTTTATACAGTCGATTGCATATGTCCACACTAAGCGCATTAAGTCGGCGGAGTGCGTCCTCACCACCGTGGCTAGCATCAACTTACAGAGCAGTGCATTGTGGGTAGCTATCCCACAGTTCCCGCAGTCTCTGCTGCCCATTGGAATTCTGGGTTAAGCTCCCAATGCCTGATGGGGCAAAAACATTGCCACGGGTGGTTTTGGGTACATGTCATCAGGCCCCACCTCCCTCCCTGAAAGCAATGGCAGACAATTGTTTCGTGCCTTTTTTCCTGGGTTACCCGTGCAGACGCCATACCACGGCAAACATGGAGCCCGCTCAGCTCACTGTCATCGTACGTCTCCTGGGTGCTGCTGGCAGATGCAGTACTGTATTGCTACACAGCAGCAGCTCCTTGCCTTCACAGCAGATGGTGCAGTAGGACTGATAGCCAACGTACGTCTCCTGGGTGCTCCTGGCAGACCTCAGTGAGGTCTATCGGGGCGCCTGGACAGACATGGCTATTCTCCTCTTAGAGCACCAAATGGGAGCCAGAGACTCCAGGTCATTCTCTTCTTTAAGTTTCATCTCATGGAGATTCAGTCCTGCCTGGAATATCATGCGAGCTGGAGGCTTCTGCCTCGGGCTGCTTTCCCAGCTGGCAGCACCATGCGGTTGCACCTACCCCAGCCTACCCCTTGCTCCCATGGCTCATGAAGCCTGGACAGTAGTAAGTAGCACTTCAACTGTAGGCTGAGCAAGTGCAGAATGGTGGTAGAACGTGCCTTTGGATGTTTAAAAGCTCGCTGGTGCTGTTTGCTGACTAGGTCCGACCTCAGTGCAACCAACATTCCCATTGTTATTGCTGCTTGCTGTGTGCTCCATAATATCTGTGAGAGTAAGGGGGAGATGTTTATGGTGGGGTGGGAGGTTGAGGAAAATCACTTGGCGTCCGATTTTGAGCAGCCAGACCCCAGGGCAATTAGAAGAGCACAGCAAGGCGTGCTGCACATCAAAAGGGCTTTGAAAACCAGTTTCATGACTGGCGAGGCTTCGGTGTGACAGTTGTATGTGTTTCTCCTTGATGCGTACCCACCCCCTTTGTTGACTTTAATTCCCTGTAAACCAAACACCCTCCCCCCTTCGAAATAAAGTAGCTATTGTTTTGAAACCATGCATTCTTTCTTTATTAATTAAAAAAAAATGAGATAACAGACAAGGTAGCCCAGGTGGGGTGGGGGAAGAGGGAAGGAGAAGGCCACATTGCTTATTGTAGCCACACTAAAAATCAAACTGTTTGAATGACAGCCTTCTGTTGCTTGGGCCATCCTCTGGAGTGGAGTGCCTGGGTGCCCGGAGCCTCCCCCTCCGCGTTCTTGGGCATCTGGGTGAGGAGGCTATGGAATGTGCGGAGGAGGGTAGGCAGTTATACAGTGGATGCAGCGGGGATCTGTGCTCTTGTTGGCTTTCCTGCAGCTCCAACAGATGTTTCATCATGTCCATTTGCTCCACCAACAGATGCTTCATCATAGATTCATAGATTCTAAGGTCAGAAGGGACCATTATGATCATCTAGTCCGACCTCCTGCACAATGCAGGCCACAATCTCACCCACCCACTCCTGCGAAAAACCTCTCACCTATGTCTGAGCTATTGAAGTCCTCAAATCGTGGTTTAAAGACTTCAAGGAGCAGAGAATCCTCCAGCAAGTGACCCATGCTACAGAGGAAGGCGAAAAACCTCCAGAGCCTGGAGGAAATATGCCCTGGAGGAAAATTCCTTCCTGACCCCAAATATGGCAATCAGCTAAACCCTGAGCATATGGGCAAGATTCACCAGCCAGATACTACAGAAAATTATTTCCTGGGTAACTCAGATCCCACCCCATCTAACATCCCATCACAGGCCATTAGGCCTATTTACTATGAATATTTAAAGATCAATTAATTACCAAAATCATGTTATCTCATCATACCATCTCCTCCATTAGCCTCAGCATCGCATCCTGCCTCCGCTCTTCACACTCACTTAATTCTTTCCTGGCCTCTGCCACTGAATGCCTCCATGCATTAAGCTGTACCTTATCAGTGCAGGAGGACTGCATGAGCTCGGAAAACATGTCATCATGAGTGCTTTTTTTTTTTCACCTTCTAATCTGCAATAACCTCAGGGATGGAGATGATAGGGGGAGCGTAGAAATGCTCTATGCTCTACAATTTTGGGGGGACTGCATGGTCCCCTGTGCTGCTGAGTGCCGCTGAGCTCACCAAGCTGACCAAACAGGAAATGAAATTCAAAAGTTCCCGGGGCTTTTCCTGTGTATCTGGCTCGTGCATCGAGGTTCAAAGTGCTGTCCAGAGTGGTCACAATGGAGCACTCTGGGATAGCTCCTGGAGGCAAATACTGTTGATTTGCGTCCACACTACCCCAAATTTGACCCAGCAAGGTTGATTTTAGCGCTACTCCCCTCGTCGGGGAGGAGTACAGAAGTTGATTTTAAGAGCCCTTTAGGTCGATGGAACGGGGTTGGTTGTGTGGACACAGTCATTTTTAAATCGACCTAAAATGGATAAATTCGACCTAACCCAGTAGTGTAGACAAAAGCCTAAGTATCCGCATTTTGGTGGGGCTTAAGCAAATCTCCCAAACTGTCAGAGATTAACTCAGTCAAATGTTAAGTGTCTGATTTTGCTGGATTGAGATTCTAATTCCCTCATAATAAATTTTGTATTTTTTGATTTAAGGGAATAAGCTAATTTGTCCCAATTTTAACAACTTGAAATGCCGCAAAGTCACTTTAACACTGTGCTTCACCGTTCTCATATAACCAGACTATAGGACCAAAGGTTCCACTATACTCAGCAATAGGTACTAAAACTCAGCTCAGGTTGCCTGCAGTACTTAGAATCTGTTAGTATTAGGATATTCCTAAAGCCAAACTACCCTCATCCCCCGCAAACAAAAACCTGGTTTCTGTTTGTGTTTATGCCTAAACTTTTCCAACCCTAGTCACATTCTTGCTTGTTTCTGGGCACAATAGTTTCAACAATTTTATGAGGAAAATATGACTCATTGACTACTTGCAAATATTTCTACTGATGTTTTGTCCTTTTAAACTAGTAGTTATGGTTTTTTAAATGACTCCAAGAAATTTATTTGCATTCATTATACTATCGCTAGAGAAGGCTTTAGTGCCTGTATAAAATAGTAAAACATCCCATTTCTGTTAATTAAAAGAAACACACTTGCTTCCATTTAGTGTATGTCTGAAAATAATTGTACTTGAGTTTTGCTTCCTGCAATAAATTGTGGATACATATATTAGTACTTAGATCTCTCCTGACCTGTTTGTGCCAACATATCAGATGGCTACTCATGTAATTAATAAATATTTGCACCCACAGTTCATTGCATGCAACAAAAAGGGCCTCAGCAATCTACAGCTACAAAATACTATCCACAAAAATGGAGGCCAGATTGAGCTCAAGATGAATATCAGGCCTTAAGTATGAACATCATCTCAGATCCCTAATAGTGTAGACTGAGAACATTCTATGCCATCCTTCCATAATGCTGCAATATGAGACACAAGTGACTGAGCAGAGGATGTGTTATGTCACTGGTCTACTTTGTCTTTTACTTTGGATGTTAACTTTGTTAGACACATAGTACCCAAAAAACTTTTTTTTTTTTTTTGGTCCTACATAGATCACTCTAAATTTGTCATATACTGCTTAATGCTTACTTTTCCCTCTCTTTATTTTGATTACTACTAGTATTTATTATTCCTGATAAATTATTTTGCTTTAGCTGTATGGTAGTGGCATTGACTGGGTAGGATACACAAGGCACTCTCTTTCTTCAGGTTTGTGAAAGACAAAGGGAGTTATTGTATTTTGTCTTATCACAATTTAATCCTTTTATGCAGTAGCCTCAAGTGTGCCCAGCACTTTACATAAGGAACTATGTCTCTGATTCTGAAATTGGATCCACATATGCCAACCCCTGTGCCCATTTGGAGCTTTGTGGCTGTCAATGGGGCTTCACATGAATATGCTTACATTAAGTACATGGATCAGACTGCAAGGCTTATGCCTGCTGCATGCTGGCCAAACAAACTGTGCTGGCAGGAATGGTTTCTACACCATCTTTAACCAAACTCAATCTCCATTATAGATGGAACCAAAACTAAGTAAAGAGAATGAGTTACCTTCTGGTAATATCTAGTCTACACCTAGAAAAGGTTTGCCGATATAGCTAGCTATACTGCAAATCGACCTACTGGAGGTGCAGCTTTTCGGGCAAAAATGTGGTTTTGCTGGTATAGCTTATACCAGTTTTTAGAACAAAATACCAGCAAAAGGCTTTTTGTGTGTGTGTGTGTGTGTGTGTGTCTTATCCCCTTGCCCCCAAATAATTGCATGTACACTAAGCCTTTCACTAGTATAAAAATGCCATTAAAAAATCACACCTCTGTCTGATATTATTCTACTGTCAAAAGTTTCTAGTATAGACCTGGCCTACATCTCATTTTGCAAACAATGTTTCGTTTTGCTCGCATCACATTCATATGATCAAAGATTGTTTTCTCCCCCTCATTAATTGAAAAGCTTGGGAACAATGGACTCCAACACATTTTGTAGAGAGACTACAGGCCTGATCCTGCACCACTGAGTTGAAGGGGAGCTTTGCCATTGACTTTCAGTGGGTGCAGATCAGGTGCTAAATACACATTCCTAGATTTAGGGCCCAGTCTTGCAGTTCTAGGACACATGAGTAGCCTCACCTAAATCCCCATGTCTACTGATGTATGACAGCTTCAGAACTCAGCCATTAGTTATTTTGAAGATATATAAAAAGCAAGCAAACTAAACAAAGAATTAAGGCTCCATTTTACATACAACATAGTGTAAAATCCACTGGGAAAGTACACACTATATGTAATCTCTGCTCCCAAGCATTCTTTAGAGAGACCACTGACCTCAGTAGCAATGTCTCCTTCACTAGATATTTTACTGGATAAACATTCCAAATTTATGATTAAAAAAATTAACTTTTCAACTTTCCTTTTAGATTATTACCCAGTCATGGCAATAATATTGTTAATGTCAGAACTAAAGAACCTTTCTCTCGTTATTTTTCTAGAGCTGGAAAGGCCATTTTAACTCCTGGAATGGGAATGTTATCTTTTTAATCCTTTCTCATAGGGACATTTTCACACAGCATTATGTATACTGCATACAAATGGACTTCCTTTCCTCAAATGTATACTTGCCCTTGGAAACTTACAGATAGAAGGAAGTGCAGGACAAGTACAGAAAGGTCACATGCCATTCAGTTTTAGACCAAAAGATCTAATTGATAGACATAATTATTTTGGCACTGAAGCTTGTTGTCTCAGACTGGCAAGCAAAGCATGAACCCAGGTTTCCAAGAAAGCTGGAGGTAAGACATCCTTACAGATTTCCACAAAGAGCTTGTAAAATGTACAATTTTTAATTATTGTTTTTGGTTTTTAATCAAAGACTGATATAATCCCTGGAGCCAATGGGAGCAGAGTTAGCACAACACGGAGAGCTTTAGAAAATCCCACCCCAATCCACTCAAAGTTTTGCATCTTGCCTCTATCATGTTGAGGATCAAATTCTGCTTCTTCCCCTCTGGACCTTCTCCACCCCACACTCCCCAGGAGCATAATGCAACATAGGCAGCCAGACTGGCGCAGTCTGCTGTGCAGGATGTGGAGAGCCTGTCATAGAGCTGTGCTTGGCAGCAGCTTTGCATGACCAAGCTAAAGCTGTCTGGAGAGAGAAGGTATCCAGTGGCTCTGTGACTACACAGATTCACAAGCCAACCACCCCTTCATGCCCTGAGGCTGAGTAGAGGTTACAGGGCAATTCTGCTACAGATCCACAGCCTGTAAGGGGAAGATTTTTTTTTACACCAATACCCATACGCATGCTGCTGTGGAACTCCCTGCCCCATGCCAGTTTCACTCAGGCCCTAACAGACTTCTAGGTATAAGGTAACATTTTCAATAGTGCCTAAGAGACATAGGAGCCTAAGTCCCATTTTCAAAAGTGAGTTAGGTCTGTAGAAGCCCAAGTGTCATTGAAAGTCAGTGTGACCTAGACTCCTAAATGCCTAAATCATATTGACTTTGAGTTGGGCCCCTAAGGGCCTACTTCACTTTGGCAAATGGGACTTAGGCAGTTTTGAAAATTTTACCCATAAAATACATTTAACCCTTAAATATCTATTTTAAGACCAAATATCTGAAATCACTTTCCCCTTTATGCCACTCACTCAGGCATATTTAAGAACACATTAGACTGGTTTATCATACAGCTGAGCCCCACCCACACTGGCTAGCTTCAAGAGTTTAAACCCAGCTCTGAGGGCACAGCAGATGGGGCCTTACGCAACTTCCAAGAGCCAAATTCAGGACTCTGTGTTTGCCCTGCACCAGTGCATAGCATCACAACCAGCCCCCTCAGACAGCTATCCCTGGGCTACATATGGATCTGTGAGATAACCAGCTGCTGCAGGGAAAAAGCACGACCATGATCTCAGGCCCGGCCTCTCAAGTACAATGTGACCTGCTTTTCAAGTAATGTATTCAAAATGCCATTGCATTTCTAATTGGCTTCAGTCTAAGCACATAAAGCCAAATTCTGCTGCCTGTGACACTGGTGTGAATCCAGAGTCAGTGGAATTACTCCAGATTTACACTGCATTCCCTGACAGCAGAATTTGACCCCTATTTGAACATGATCTGGAAATTATTTTTCAGGAGTGGGAGGTGTAGCTGTTAGTTTTGAGGTTCACTTTGACTCTCCCCCTAGTGGCAGGATATTAGATGGTTGAAGCAGAAAAGAGAAGTTACAGGCCACATGCTGGCTGTAAAGCTCCCACTTCTTCCAGCCAGACTGTTCGCCAGAATCAGGGCAGGCAGTAAATCCCACTGTTATTTTTAAAATGCTTTGGGAATATTATGGCAAGAATCGGTTTGGATTTAACCACAAGCCCTGTGCAGTTTAGTTCCCTCCCCGGTGTGTGGCATACTCATGTGGCATGCTCATTCATCCACATGTGGAGTCCACAGTATGTGGGGTGGCTTCATGCCCACCTGTATCAGGGCTCCACCCGTGGCACTGAGGTGTCGCTGTGAGGCTGCTCTGGCACCCTCCCTGGAGTTTTGCTTTCTTCCTCAGGGAAAGGCAGGGAACAATCCATCCATTACCGGCTGATTTATGAGCTCAGACCCCGCTGCTTGCGCCTCTGGTTTCAATTTCAAGCTTGATGACAAACTTTAAAGCCTGAACCAGGGATTCTGGAATGCACCAGGCTCTACACACTAGCCTGACTCATAGCTTGTTCTGCTTTGGCAGAATCTGAGACTGCAGTTAGATGGATTCTAATGAATACTTTAAAAAAATCCTACCAAGAGAATAAGCAGATGGTGTTGAGAAAGTGAACTATTTACAAGCAACAAACAGCCCTTTCTAGTTCTGATAAGGAAAATCTGCCTAACACTGATGCGCCAAATTCTACAGCCACTGCCACAGATAAGCTTCCCTTTGTCAGCTGGGAAATCCTGAGTATTTCCGTCAAACATCTCTCCTGTAACACACTTCTCCTTTCCCCCCAGCCCACCCAAGTGCATGCCTGTACAAATGTAATAAACAGGCTAAGTGCATGTGATTATGTCTCCCTCTAGTGGCTGGTCCCAGAGGCTACAACAGCCTGCTACTTATTCAGAGCGAAACTTCCCCTGTAGCTCTACTATGAAAGCCCTGGGGCTTTAGGGCTCAGACTCTCCTGGTTCTTTTAACCCCTGCTGGAAACCATGGTGATGTAATGTACCATGGGCACCTACATATATGTGCATGCACACTGCAGCCAAAGTGGATAGGTATGCCTAAGCAGTAATGAAGTTTGAAGTTCAGCAGCATGAGGTGCCTTTCATAGAATATCAGGGTTGGAAGAGACCTCAGGAGGTCATGTAGTCCAATCCCCTGCTCAAAGCAGGACCAACACCAACTAAATCATCCCAGCCAGGGCTTTGTCAAGCCGGGCCTCTAAGGATGGAGATTCCACCACCTCCCTAGGTAACCCATTCCCGTGCTTCACTACCCTCCTAGTGAAAAAATGTTTCCTAATATCCAACCTAGACCTCCCCCACTGCAACTTGAGACCATTGCTCCTTGTTCGGTCATCTGCCACCACTGAGACCAGCCGAGCTCCATCCTCTTTGGAACCCCCCTTCAGGTAGTTGAAGGCTGCTATCCTCCCTCACTCTTCTCTTCTGCAGACTAAATAGCCCCAGTTCCCTCAGCCTCTCCTTTAAATATCTCCAAGAGGCCAGCTCTGCAAATCACACTATATGGGAATTTCTACCAGGACAGACTTCTGGCAATATAAGAAGGAGCCATTATACTTCTCATTTAGTCTTGACATTATAAAACTAGCCTCCCTTGCTAAAGACTCAGGTCCAGATTTTTAAAGGTATTTAGGTGTTGTTGCGCTCAACATCATAATGCCTAACTGATTTAGAAGCCTAAATCTCATTTTCAAAAGTAATGCAGGCACTTTGGAGTCTAAATCTCAATAGTCAATGGGATTTTGGCTTCCTTTTGCCATTGAGATTTAGGCTCCTAAATCATTTAGGCATTGCAATGATGAATGCAGCAAGGCCTAAGTACCTTTAAAAATCTGGATCCTAGCCATTATGACAGCCACATGACCAAGGCTTTAATCCCTCAAGGACCCCAGGACACTTGATGTGATGGGCAACTAGTAAGGCCATGGGAGATGTGGGATGTACAGTACATTCTGCCATTCCACTCTTGCTCCCTAGAAAATAATGAGTCTGATAAAACAGGGTTAGTCTCGAGAAGCACATGGCAGACAGAGAAATGGAAATGAATACAAAACATCAGGTCACTGGGAATGAGTTACTCTATAACTTGTCTTTGTCGACAGCTAAAGCTAAATGATTTCCTTAAGGCACAATCCAGTGAAGTGCTGAGTGATGATGGAGTTACAAAAAAGAGGTCAGCATTTTCACAAGTGATTTGGGGTGCCCAACTTGAGGCACCTTAAAGGGGGCTGATTTTCAGCAAGTGTTGAAAACTCACCCTCTGCGAGTTAAGTCCATTTAAGGCATGTCAAGTTGGGCGCCCAGAAGTTAAGGGTCCCAAAAATCATTAATCATTTTTGAAAATTTTGCTGGGGACAAATTTGGCCCAATATCTCTTAAGACAAACAGGCAAGGCTTGAAAAGTTATGATTTCTAATGAATTAGGGGTGGAGAGGTCTAGTCATTGCTGTCGCAGTACTAATCTCTACCATTATGTTCTGTGTAACCTGTTTTCTCTGCTGACACACAAAGGCTTCCCAACCATGGTACCTTCCTTACAGGGGACAATAAGGATCTCTGCCAATACAAGGGTGTGTTTGTGTTTTTTGCCCTTTCATTTCTATCACACCAAAGCATTGTTCCTATCCAATCTTGGCACACAAGCTTCTGCCATTTGTAGCCCATATTCTCTTATGCTGTTACTCCCTGATTTTATTTGGTTTGGTTTGGTTTTTAATGAGATGAAGTTTGCAAATGGGCCACTCCAGCTCTTATAAACCATTGGTTTTAAATGGCCAGATTTAGAGATTTTGCAGGGAAAAAAAACAGTCAGTAACCACACAGCTCTACTTAGAAACAGATGTTTTACCCCTTCTAAGATGAACTAATGAGGTAGGAGTTTGGGAAGAACATGCCAGATTCAGTAAAAGTTCTGTCCAGATTTTGAATTACTGAGAGCCGCACAAGCATGATGCTTCCAGACTAGGTGGCAAATCCCCAGCTTGTGCAAACTGTTACAGTTCTATTGACTTCAATGATCTGCCCCTTTGAGTCGCAGATCACATCTAAACTAGACTGCAGGCCCAGCCACAGTGACCTAAATGCTACTCACCTAATTTACAAAAGTATCCCATTGGCATATTTCATGTAAGTAAGGGAAGCAAAGCTTGGTCTTTTAAGGGGAACATCACTTCAGTAAGCCAGATCCTCAGCTAGTGTAAACTGGCATAGCTTTATTGAAGTCAATGGAGCTACACTGATTTATACCAGGTGAGGATCTGGCCCTGCATCTGGTTTGCATTTAGCAGGCAAAACAAGGACTCTAAAGCCTATTTTTCAAAGCAGATCATCTAGGGTCAGATGCAACTAAAACTCTGACTGGCTATGGAAATCTGGCCAAATGTAAAATTCTTTAAACTACTTCTGTGCATCAGTTGGGTCTTAAACTATGAAGTATTTTCTGCTTCTAATACAGCAACAGGTAAGGTTTCCAGGACCACTACCACTCTGCCCAATCTTGCTCCCATCAAAGTCACTGGGAGCTTTGCCATAACTTCAATGGAAGACCTCTGTAATCATAAGTTGGCTTACACACTGGAAAAATGCATTAGTTATGGGCTTCTATAGAAAAGATGCATCACCATTTTCCCTCAGATTCATAGTTTAGAGCCTGCCTAAAATCCATCCAGGATCTGTCTTTATAAATTTCTTATTGACCTGTTCACTAATACTACAGACTGGGACTTTGACAAGAAATACTGCCTGCTCCATTAGAATGTAACAACAGCAAAAGAAATATACAGCTTTGTGAGGGTGAAGGAGAGGGAGGATGGGAAGGGAACAGAGTCTAGCACAATGGGGCCCTGGTTCGGGATTGGAGCATCTAGGAGCTAACATAATATAAATGATTAATAATGAAAATAAACATTGGTTGGCTCAGACCCTTTTTCTACTTCTTGCCCCAGAGCTTATTTTTGTGATGGATGTAGCTAAACAAGGCTCACCTGAAAGAATGCTTAATTGCAAACGATCCACACAAAATGAAATACAATTAATTATATTGTAAAGGTTATACACTTAACAAGATCTTAAAGCATGGTGACTTGGGAAGCAGCAGCTAAAGGAATATTATCTACCAGGATGCATGACCTGGAATTGGGTTGGGCCAGTAGTCAGATAAAAAGTTATTTTAAAAAATGTGCCTTTTCTTTTTGAAGTAAAAAGACCTGAAAGATTTGTTTTTAATATATTTTTATTCTGCTCTTTATTTTTAACTAGAAATTCAAGCCTTGTCTAGTCTGTTATTTCTGGAAGGATGTTACATACTCCAAAAGAGTAAAATCTGAGCAGTTGTGACAGGTCAGTCTTTTTATAATTCTTTGCAGGGTTGTTTTGTTTTCGTTGATATCTATTTCACTCAAACATCTGACACACAGTTGGGAGAAAAGATATCTTTGTGAAAGATTCAACGCCCTTTGCATTTTCAATTAAGCACTGAGAAAAGTTCCCCATGCTATTTCTCTGGCCCTCCAAGGAATCCTCTAATAAAAACAAGAAAGACAAGATTTGATGTGCCTGATACTTCCAAGGTTATAAAACAAGATGAAAATAAAACTTTATTTACAAAACTTTCTTGGACTTCTTTACATATCAAAGAGAAGCAATAGAGGGCACAATTTCCTCCACAGATTCCCTTTAAGAAGCAAAGAAATGGTAATTGACCTCATAAACTATCATTTAAAAAAAAAATCCGAGCAAACTGGTGAAAGAATTGGTTTTCTGGGGGTCATTAACCACTGTGACAGGAAACTGGACTGGAAGGAACTGGCTGTATAGTGCCTCATCAGCCAGCACATACTCTTCTGCTTATCAATGACTACCAGTAGCAAGGCGACTGCCAGAGATAGAAAGTTCACAGTGGTGTCAGACTCTTCTAATCATTTTATCAGTATAAATCACCCAAGACCCAATTTAAGAAGAGTCTAAGAAACAAGAGAGTCAGTTACGGAGAAAGAAGGAAGGAACATAACTGGAAGTGCTGGATAGAGGTTGCTGGCAAACGGATACAGTGTTTTCATCAGTGGAACCAGTTAGGATCAAACCACCTAAAACATTTATTTAAAAAGCTGAAACTATTTTTAATGTACTTTGAACTATTATGGGTATCATCAGCATAAACTATTAGGGGAACGTACTTCAAAATGGCCTTGAATTTTTGCACACAGTCAATAGCACCTTTGTCCCCAAGTCCTTCAAAATCTATAAACCCAATTCTTAACTCCTTTCAGCACTCAAAACTCTCACTGCAACCAACAGTTATTCACAGTATGGTCACTGTTTGGCTTTTTAAGAATCCATACTTAGACCTTGTCTACAGTAGAAAGTTTTGTTTCTTTAACAATACAAGTGTAGTTTTGAAAGGTCTCAGAGCCCTGCACATTACAGATCCTGCTCCCTGTGTTATACTGGTATAAAAGTACCTATACCCATATAGCTTAGGGCACGTCTACACTAGAAACACTATAGAAGCACACTGAATGCATCCGATGAAGTGAGCTGTAGCTCACAAAAGCTTATGCTCAAATAAATTTGTTAGTCTCTAAGGTGCCACAAGTCCTCCTTTTCTTTATAGAAGTGCTGCAGCTGTGCTGCTGTAGCACTGTAGTGTAGACACTTACTACAGCGATGGGAGGAGTTCTTCCATTGCTGTAGTACGTCCACCTCTCCAAGAGAGGTAGTAGCTAGGTCAACAGAAGAATTCTTCCGTTGACCTAGCTGGGTCTATAGTGGGGGTTAGGTCAATCTCACTGCATCATACAAGGTGAAAAAATTTTGACAGCCCTGAGAGGTGTAAGTCAATCTCATTTTTAGGTGTAGATCAGGCCTCAGGTCTGATATTAAAGCCATGCAGTTAATCTGGAGCAACTGTATGTGTGGACGCTCTTACATCAGTTTAAACTGGGTATATATTGGTTTACCTTTCACTTGTAATAAAGAAAAGGTACAAGCTAAACCAACAAAATTTAAACTAATGTAACGGTGTCCAGACACAAAGTTGCATTATCAATTTAACTTTACACCTTTACTTAAAGCAGTGAAATTTTGTATGTAGACCACATCTTAACCACATTTGCACACACAATTACCCAATTTGTTCACACAACAGTGGTAATTGCTCATCCAGCATTATGTGCATTTTCCACACCATTGTTTGCTAAATCTTTCAGAAATGCTGGCCTCTCATTTTAACTCTACAGATTTCATAAAACAAATCCTTTCTTATAATTTGGAGTGACCCTTTGAACTTTTTTGTACTATTTCAATTATAGAATGTAAATATTGCAGAAATCTTGAGCACACATAGCTAAAGGTTATTTAAATTGTATTTCTCCTGCACTGATGGAAATGTAAACCTATTCATGTTATCACTAGAGCACTAAATGAAAATCCTTTAGCACACTGAGCTCTTTCAGTTGCTCCCTTCTTTGGTTTATCTGTCCAGTCCTGGTGTTGGGGAATGGATGGGTACTCATATGGGGGGAGGGAGGGGGTGCGGCATATTTCAAGTGTGTTACAATTTAAATAATAAAAACAAAAAGTTATGTGAATTCAAAGAAAAATATAGAAAACATGTAAATTGAAAACATGCATTTTTTAAAAAAATGCATTTGAATAACTCAAAAAGTAATTGAGTGGACATAGTTCAAATTTTCCAAACATATTATATTCTGGGTTGAAAACAATCACAGGAAATTTTAGACCCAAAGGACAATTTTTGAGAAAATTATGAGCACCTGAAATAGAAATTTTCAATAGAAAGATTTAATTATAGTGTCTGAGTGGGGATGCGCTACACATAAACAAAGACATATCTCATCTACTGAAGAGCCCAAACAAAAGAGATATGAACAAACTAGTGGGAAGTTTGGATCTGTTTGCTAACGTCATGACTGGCTCTGTCCCAAGCAGCTGCTGAATCAAAATCCTAAATCCCAACATCTCTGGATTTATGGAGAAGTGTAGAGCTGGGTTTAGACTCAAATTTTGTACCCCAAACTTATTTCTAACCTTGCAGATACCAACTGTGGGCCCAAATCTGAATTCTTTGCACACCTAAAACTCCCCCAGAAGTCAATGAAATTTTTATCTGAATAAGGAATGAAGGGTAATTACCAGTTTCTTATCTTTATAGCTGATCTCACATTGTGATGTACAGGCCTTTCAATTTGGCTAGGCCTAAATGTGCGATACAGAATGTGACAGTCCCAAAAATGACAGATCCCAAAAAAATTATTCATGCAGGAAGCTTAAAATGATGCAGGATTCTGTCCAGAAGCATAAATAACTCTGAGTATAATTTCAGTTTCCTGATTCCTTATTTCTGAAATAAATAATTTTCAACAACGAAAGTGAGGGAACACCAAAGTGGTGTCCAATCCAGGTAACTTGGGGTCTAAAATGTCTGATATTTAAGAGGTATAGAGATGTCTGAGGGACATGTTTATGATAGTAAAGTAAAGTCAGGTTTTAAATTTAAGGAGTCGGGAGGGGAGAGTTAAATGAGATAAACCATTCTCAGTTTAAGGCTTTTAGGCTAACATCTTCCAGACACACAGAAGGAGAGGTCCTATCACCAGAAGTACAGAGTGTGAAATTCTTGCCCTACTGAAGTCAATGGGAGTTTTGCCATTAACATCAATGGGGCAAGGATTTCACCCATGATTTCAGTGGGGAAATCACTGATGTTGCTTTCTTCAGTGCGGAGATAGTAGGGTTGCAAAGCTGGCAAGGAGCAAGGCCTTTCAGTGGCAAGAATGACAAATAAATGTGAAAACAAAAGAGCCATTTTTTGTGGAGCTTGGCCTGTTTACATTATTTCCAGACTCTTTGGCCAGGCCTACAGGTCTAGAAACTTTTGCCAGTATAGTAACATCAGTTAGGGATGTGATTTTTTTTTATGACATTTCTATATCAGCAAAAGCCCTACTGCAGACTGACATATAAGTGCTTTTGCTGATATAGTTTATTTCATTCAGGAAACCAATATAAGCTATACCATATATAAACTATACCTGCAAAAGCACTTTTTTTTGCCAATATAAGCTGTGTCTACATTAGCATGGCTTGCTGACACAGCTATATCAGCAAACCTTTCCTAATGTAAATTTTCCTTGCTATGCTACCCCAGGCAGTGTGTGCCGCTCCTGGAAGCGTATGCCCCCTTTGTGGCATGTAAAAGCCGTGCAGAGGGAGTTAAGCAACCTATGTCACATTTTGCAATATGAGTTTGTGGCAATAGAGAGGAGGGCATGTTGCCTGTGGCAACTATCCAGTGCCATAGAGACGCTCGCACACATCTGCCTTTCCTCTCTGCACATGCCACCTCCAACACCATTTTCATACTCCTGATCCTTCCCAAGCTGCAACTGTTATAGGGACCTCAGTGACATATATTCCAAGCCTTCCCATGTGAGATAAAACAAAGTTATTTCCCAACTAGATTCCCTCTTTTCATCAACATGTCAACTGTTGTAGGTTAGAATGTGCTAGTAACTGTCAGCATCAAAATCTGGTCTAGTTCTATGTAGTCAGATTCGCTTCTTTACTTTCAAAGAAACAACTGTTATTTGAAATTGCTTCCAAAGCACGTTGCAAATGGGGCTGAATAAATCAGCTAGCAAAATGCACAGCTTTTCAAGGAAAAAAAGTTTATAAAATCCAGTCAGGATTTAATAAAAATGTCTCTAAGGTGCATAAATCATGTCCCTAATAGAGTATTCTTCAATTTCCAGTCCTGTATGGAGAATCTTAAAATGCTAACAGATGTAGGAAAGGAAAAGTACAATTCCCCCCTACTCTTTCTGTCTCACATATACACGCATACAAAAAAACCCCTACAGTCTCTGAAATATGTATATAACTTTTATATTTACCACTATAAAGACTATTCACTTGAAGGTCCTTCTCCCTTTAAATTGTTTCTGTGGCAACACATCTGGTACTGTAACTCTGGGCCAGAATGTTAACTATTTTGGAAGAGTGAGCTATGTTGTTGTTTGTTGTCTGCAAGAATGTGAAGCACAGATAGCTCTGCAGACACATGTGATCACATACCCTTTTCTGCCTCCACAATGACATAGAATATTTGCTGTTGATTCTCATGCTTCACTGTAAACAACAAGACTGAAAGTGTTCCTGGGATCGTTTGGGGGGAAAAAAATCCTTTGGGACTGTATTTTTAAACAAAATGAAGAACATTTAGTTATCACCATTTCTGCTCAGTGTGTGAGAAACTCTCATGTTATTTCACAGCTGAGAGAAGCAAAGATCTCATCCTGATCACAGATAGAAGTCCTACTCCTGGGGGAATTCTGCGCCACTGCGCATGTGCAGAATTTATGTCCCCTGCAGATTTCTTTGCTTCCCCACAGAAAAATGACATTATGACAGGGAAGCAAAGGGAAGCCACAAGAGCGGTCATGCAACCCTCCCCAGCAGTACGTTTTGGGTGACCAGGGCAGCCGGCGGAGAAGTAAATCACTGTGGGGCTGGGGGCGGGACTGAAGAAGACCTGGCTGGTGGCTCCTACCCTGTGTCGGGCTCAGCTACTAGTCAGTGCTGGGCAGGGGATCCAAGGCCAGGTCAGACCCAACCCCAGATTTCTCCCCCAGCTGCAGGAAGCTCTGCAAACTTCCCCCACCCCACTTCTTGCACCCATCGCTCCTCAGCTGCAGGGAGAGGGATCCCTGTGCAGGGAGCTGCACCCCCATCCTCCCAACCCCCGTGCATCCAGACCCCCTCATACCCAGACCCTCACAATGAGCCTCACCTGCTCCGCCCTCAGAACCTCCCCGATGAGCCCCAATCCCCCTGCACCTGGACCATCCCGATAAGCCACCCACACCTGGATCCCCACCCCATCAAGTCCCATCCAGTTGCACCTGGATTCCCACCCCACTGAGTCCCACTCTCCCAGCATCTGGACCCACATCTGGATTCCCACCCCATGAGCCCCCACCCCGGACCCCCCCTCCGCTGAGTCCCAACCACCTTCACCTGGACCCCCCCCCCGCAGAGTCCCGTTGCATCCAGAACCCCCCAACAAGCCCCTGTGCATCCAGATCCCTCCCATACCTGGATTTCCCCACTGAGCCGCCTGCACCCAGATTGCCCCACACAGACCCCTCTCAACCCACAGCTGGAACCCTTCACACTAAGTCCCTCCACACTTGGATCCTGCCTTACAGAGCCTGCCTGCCCACGCCTGGTGCACCTGGCATGGAGGGGCAGGGCCCGGGATGTTTCTGGGGCGGGCACGGTCCTTGCACTGTTTCTGGATTGGGTGCCATCTCACCGCTGAGTCTGTGCCCTGGGGGTGAGCTGCACAGTGCTCTTCCACCACCATGCAGCCAGTGGCCTGTGCTCCCCAGTGCCATGCTGGAGCCTTCACATTTAACTGAGAAATAAAATTTGCAGAATTTTGAAGAATTTTAAAATATTGTGCACATAATTTTTAATTTTTTGGTGCAGAATTTTAATTTTTTTGGCGCAGAATGCTCTCAGGAGTAAAGTCCTCCTGGATAATGGAGAAACTAACAATACTTAGTACTTATCTTCTTCCAAGAGCTATATAAACACGGACTAACCCTTACTGCACGGCAGTATTATCACCATTTCACAGATGAGAAACCTGAGGCACACTGCTTAGGCCAAAATTTTCAAAAGTGGCCATTAATTTTGGGTGCCTCTATTTTTGGTTGCTTATCTTGACACCTGTAGGGCATGATTTACTGAGGTGCCGAGGATCCACAGATCCCACTGACTTTAGCTGGAGTTGTAGGTATTGAGCACCACTAAAACTCATGGCTTGTGTATCTCATATTGAGCCACCAGAAACTGACAGGTTTCAGAGTAGCAGCCGTGTTAGTCTGTATTTGCAAAAAGAAAAGGAGTACTTGTGGCACCTTAGAGACTAACCAATTTATTTGAGCATAAGCTTTCGTGAGCTACAGCTCACTTCATCCGATGAAGTGAGCTGTAGCTCACAAAAGCTTATGCTCAGATAAATTGGTTAGTCTCTAAGGTACCAGAAACTGAGACACTCAAAATTGGTGAACACGTAAGAAGTTGTACCCTGAGCAACTTATTCAAAGTTACACAGAAAGACCAGGACAGAACTAGGGGTAGAACCCAGTAACCCTGATTCCCAATCATGTACTTTAACCGTAAGGCTACATTTCCTTGGTAGAGATTTATTCTGATCTTTTCTCATCTTCTTTCCCTGTTGGTTGTTATAATTAAGCAACCTCACAATAAGTATACTTACCATATAGTTCTGCTCTGAAATGTCGCTAACAATAGCATCCCAATGACTCTATGTCAAACTATTGTCTCCCAGTGCCTTGAGATCAAATTTGCTCAGTTAACAAGTAAAGAGATGGAGGGGTGGGGGTGTTTTATAACTACCAGCCAGCCCTTCAAATTCAGCTTGGGTTTTGAAAGGCAAGCTAGGTTCTTTCAGGCTAATACATTATCACCAGTGACTATGACCCAATGAGGCCCTTTAGTGATCTAGTTAGGCTGCAGTTGAGATGGACACCTCAAGGTAAAAACTAATGGAGTTGAAACTTAATTCATAATGCAAGAGCCACAACAGAATCCATTTCTCTTTCACTTAACTCATTGGCTCAGCGTGGAGTAGCAGTAGTAAAACACTGTGAAAACAACTACCATTATAGCACTTTAAGTTCCCTGTGAAACAGATTTTATCACCTAACTTGAAACAGCTGAACCTACTTCTTGCTCAATTAAAAGATAAACTGGATCTGTACACTATGATTATAGCATTTCCAGCACCAGTGATGAAGAAAACAAAATCATCACAGAGTTCCCTCCATCACTAATGATCAAATTCAATGACTGGCTGAATATCAATTTTTCCCTTGCAGCCATACTCCACAGAAATCATGGCTATAGGCCTTCTGTCTTTGAAGACATATTGGTTTAAATATTGGTGCTTGGAGAGAACAAACTGGCAACATAAATGGAAAAGTTAGAAAAAGAGGATAAAATTGGTATTTCAGAAATGGCTCTGTATGTCCCTGTTGTGCTGTTGGAAGTGCCGTCTTCAGATCAAAATGAAACTCAGGATCGTAGGGATGTGTTGAGTAAAGGTCTGCTGATGCTTTTTGCAAGAGTTACTCTGTGTGTAACTTTGGTTTGTCATCAGACAGTCATCATTCAAAATCTTGTACTGAGCAAACTACAGTTTGGATAATTACGTTCTGACTATTCACTTCCTCTTGGCCTTATGACTTTTTAAACCAAACTTTGGACTTTGGGATAATTTAAGCATTATACCCACATGTATAGAAACTCTTTTTTTAACCTGTGTATTAGATAATTTTAACATTAGTTTAAAATGTTTAGTAAAGCTAATATTACATATGTATTTATTGACATTTTTATATATAAAATATCTTCTTTCCTTCCAATTCCCCTCTCCTTTGCTCCACCCAAACTTCATAATGAACAACTCTTTTTGGGTCCTTCTCCCACACTTAACTCCTTGCCTTATTTCACACAACTGTATATGACGGGAACCCCCATCCTGCCCTTTTCCTCCATACCTTCACCCTCTCACCCTTCAAGCATCTCTACAGGACACATTTCCTGTGATCCATCATCCTTCCCTCCAAGTACACTGGATCTTGTAGGTGCTTTACAATCAAAAAAGAAGAAAACACCTACCAGGTTCTCTTTTGGGAAACTAGATCTTGCATTTGCAAAGGGATAAATTTCAAGGGGGGGGAAATGGGGTGGGGTTGGTAGAACAGCAGCTACATGGATCCACTAACCATTGCCCCTGTGGAGGGAAGTTTTAGGGAACACAGAGGGCTCTCGTCTGACAGAAAGGAATCCTCTTCTTCCTACATTCCCTCATAGAGAAGCCCTGGACACATCCCACTGTTTGGCCTATGATTCCCAGGTCTTGACTCTATGTCATCCACATAGAAATATTAGTATTTTGCTTCTGCTACAAACCGATTCCAAGGCAGAGCACAAGATAGGGATACTGGAGCTGCCATCCCAGGACAAAAAGAAAAGGAGGACTTGTGGCACCTTAGAGACTAACAAATTTATTTGAGCATAAGCTTTGATGCATCCGATGAAGTGAGCTGTAGCTCACGAAAGCTTATGCTCAAATAAATTTGTTAGTCTCTAAGGTGCCACAAGTCCTCCTTTTCTTTTTGCAGATACAGACTAACACGGCTGCTACTCTGAAACCGATCCCAGGACAGTCCACCAATCCTCCTGATCCAGTATGCTGGCTGGATACTTCATCCTTTAGAAGACCCCACTGAATACCAGGCCAGTTGTGCAATGTCATATCATATGCAGGGTGTATGTATTTTTAGTGACTCACTTCCCCATCCCTTAGGCAAACAAGTGGGATTTGAGCTGCCATTCATTAACATCAGGTCTATCTTGTCCTGGTGTGTATTGTGCAGCCTCTTCTCTACTCTGCATGCAGCGCATGTGTCACTCACTCAGCAAAGTGACATGAAGAGCAGAGGCAGTGACATGAAGAGCATGAGGAGGATCAATAGCAACACCAAGACTAGATTCGTGTGTGAGGTGTTCTCAGATTCAGGTTCCATTAGCCTCCACTGTCAAATAGCTGTTTTTAGGACATGTGTCACCATGTTCAATACCAAATATCCCTCAAGGGGAATTTTACATAGTTTGTTATCCTTCTATATAATCCTCCTTTCATTCCCATAAAGCCTTTCATTAATGCATTACAAAAAATAATTAATAATTAATAATTAAGTCTCATTAATAGGTTTGAAAATTATCCCCATTTTACAGCCTGGGGAAACGGAGGCACAGAGGGATTTTAAGACTTGGTTCCGTTGCCAAGAATGGACCCCAGGAGTGCTGAATGCCAGCCCTGTGCCCCGACCACCATCCCATACGCTCTCCAACACAAATACAAAACTTTATTTTTCCCCCAGTAACCCTGCGCTGCCTTAGTTGATGACCAGTTCAATTGCCATATGGCCCAACTGAATCGACACATTTTTTACAGAGAATCTAAACATTGTCAACGGGAAAATGTAACCGGCCTGAGACCCAACACCTGAGGCTATATTTATGAGCGAATAAAACAATCTCCATGCAGCCAAAAAAGAGTCATTCCAATGTAACCAGCCCAGGCAATGACACATCCGAAGAAGCAGGGTCCTGTGCCTCTGCCCTGCTTCTCCACCTGCCGCAGACAGCCATCCGCTTCCTCCGGCTCCTCGGGTCTCGCCGGCGCGTGCATTTACACCCTCCTCAAGGGTAGCTGCGTGTCTTCGTGGCTGGGCACCCCCTGTAGGTGCATCTGCAGCCCTCGGGGCCTGTGCCCCTCCTACAGCTCGATGCATGAGCGTGGCTGGTGACTGTAACCCCCCCCCCCCCCCGCACACACACACACACACACACACACACACACACACACACAGGTGCCGGCACATCTCAGAGTGGCTACACACCTGGGAGCCGCATGCACACGCCCTGCAGGTGCACCGACCCCTGCCGGAAAACCCCCACGGGTGTCTCTAGCCCCTTTCCACAGGGGCGGGTGCACCGGCGGCGGGCAGCGCCTCCCCTCTGCTCCCCCCAGCCACCCGAGCTCGGGTCACCCTCCCCCCCCGCACCTGGGGAGCCGCCGGCAGGGTCTGCCCCCGCGCAGCGCGGTGTCTCCTACCTGCCTTCAGCGCGGGAGGGACCCGGGCTCCGAACCTTCCGCCGGGCGCGCGCTGTCTGCTGCCCAGCCCCGCAGCTGGCGCCCCGATAGCCGCCGCCTTATCGAGCCTGCCTGTCCCGTCCGCCCCCCGAGCCTCTGCTTCCAGGAAGCGGCGGCTCCGGGCTGCTGGTTGCGCTGCTGGATGCGGATCGCCCTGTTCCGTTCGCTGCCTCTCTCCCCCTCTCTCCCCCCATCCTGGCAGGGGGGCTGGGAAAGTGCAGCGAGACTCCAGCACATGCTGAGCCTGCGGTCACGGCCCGGACCCTCTGCTATTCATCAGGAAGCATCCCAGGCGCTCTCTCCTCCAATCCCCACCGTGCTGCAGGCTAATGGCAAACAGGCTGGGCCCTGGCGGACTCCCTGCCCGCCCGCACCCCGTTCCTGCCCCTCTTCCCACCTCCCCTTCTCCCCGGCCCCTGCCTTTCACTGCCCATTTCCTTCTTCTCCCAACTTTTCTTCCCCTTTCTCCCCCGCATCCTTAGCCACTACCTCTCCCACCTCCTTCTCCCCTGTCCCTAGTCTCACACTCTTCCCCTCTCCTCGGCCCACCCCACTCCTTTCCCTCGGTTTTAATCCCCCCTTCTGAAAGGGTGCTGAACCTGGTTTGCCCTGGGCTACCCTTGCAGCTAGCCCATGTTTGGGGCAGGTTCCACTGCACCCCTTCCCTATACCAGGGGCCACATGCGGCTCTTCAGAAGTTAATTTGCTGCTCCTTGTATAGGCACCGACTCCGGGGCTGGAGCTATAGGTGCCAACTTTCCAATGTGCCGGAGGGTGCTCACTGCTCAACCCCTGGCTCTGCCACAGGCCCTGCCCCCACTCCACCCCTTCCCGCCCCCTCCCCTGAGCCTGCAGTGCCCTCACTCCTCTCCCCCCCCCCCAAGCCTCCTGCACGCCAGGAAAGTGCTGAGGTATGAGGAGGGAGTGGGAGGTGCTGATCTGCAGGGCTGCCGGTGGGTGGGAGGCACTGGGAGCGGGGTGGGTGAGCTGATGGGGGGGCTGCTGACGTATTACTGTGGCTCTTTGGCAACGTACGTTGGTAAATTCTGGCTTCTTCTCAGGCTCAGGTTGCCCACTCCTGCCAACTGTCAGTAACAGGCACCTTTGCTTCTGCAGACAGGCCAGTTTACTTCTGCAGACAGGCCAGTTTTGCTCAGTTTTCACTCTTTTTTGTCTTTTGTCATGTCACACTTTCATAGCTCTCATAGAGACTTCGCCGTTAAAAGCCTGCATTTATAACATACAATACCAACAGCATATCTCCCATTCCCATCCCTTTCTCCCCAGACCACCCCCACACAAACACACACCCCTTTTCTTTTTAACAAAACCCTATAAATAACAGATCCAAACACACAAATCAATATTTCCCTCTTTGCAGGTCGCCTCCCAATCTAAATCCAGGCTTTGGAGCTGCAATTTTGCTTTCACCTTAGTTTTCTGCACCATTTTTACAATGAAGCCAAGTAACAGGCCTTTCACTGTCACCACAGAAGTCTGGTCCTGGTCCTGTGAGGTAACTGAGTTGCCTTTCATGGGAGATGTGGCTGCTCAGTACCTGCCAAGTTTGGGCCTTCTCGATTTGTTCAGCCCTGCTGGTGGGTTCAGCACCATTCAGAACAAACAGGAGATGTTCCATCCTGTCTCCCAGAGTTTAAAACCTTAAAAAAAAAAAAAAAAATCCACCAAGGAAGACTCTCAAAGCACCTAGTGAGGACAGGCCCAGTAAAAAGAACCTAGTAGGACAACGTTATTTGTTTTCTTACAAGCTTCCCTGAGGAGAAGATTAATACTCTGTTCATGTCAGTCTTTATGGCAGAGAGATGTGTGTTTTGAGGAAGGAATTGAAATAGGAGAGGGGTGGTTCTTCTTGTGAAGTTGGCTATGGAGGGCATTTCAGGCACAAGGAAATGCATGAGGGAAGCCATGGAAATAAGAGTGGGAAGAGAAAGCAGAAAGGCAGGAGGTTCTGGTTGAGAAAAGAGCTCAAGGGCTGAGGGGGTATGGAAAGTAGGAGGAAGATATTTGTGCTGAAATGTAGAAAGAAGGGGAGATGGTACCAAATCTTAAACATAAAGACAGGGATCCTGACTTTCAGATCCAGGAAGGTAGTTAAGCACATCCAGAACTACATGAAAAATCCCACTTGCTTAAGTACCTTCCTGAATCGGAGCCTTTGTATGCTCATGTCTTTTCTTGGGAGTTGGACTACATGGAAAGGGATGAGTTGGAGCAGAGGGAAGGTCAGGATATCTTTTGAAAGCCCAAGGGGGCTCCAACAATGGCTGAACTCCCATAAACCAAATGTGTCATAAAAGTGACCTGCAGGGGAAAATGGGATTGTGTTTTGTATGAGACAGATATAGATACATATGGAGAGAAAGAGAGAATTTATTGTGGTTACAAAGTGGTTAGTAAATAGTAAAAGTTTATTTCAGTGTAAAAATGTGTATTCTCATATTTAAATTCACTTGTTTCAAAATGGGTATGACCTTTGATGTATATTTATAAATTACATTGAGAAATAAAATCTTCACAGATTTATTAAAAATTTATAATCCATGGTTTTATGTAGTCTTTTTAAAAGTTATTAGCTTCCTTGGCTTATGATTTAAATAACAAGCGGATAAATTATTAAACAATCTTAATTATAAGATTAGTTATTGTACGATGAAACAATTGTTTTTATAGACATAGGCTAATGCTATCATTACAAAGTAAAATTATATTTAACATCAATCATAATAACTACTCACATAATCCAAATATGTTTAACATTCATTCTGAATAGATTACATGTATGATTTCATCCTAGTAAATCTATTTGAAAATACCAGATGCACAAGTAATGTGCATATTGCCCTCTACTGGATACTTTTTGAATTCCCTGTACAATTCAATGTAATACATTATTGGAGGCTGAGGGGGACATTGTTTAAGTAATGTTAAACAGACCTGCCAAATTTAATCTGAAGGGAGACTCCTTTGTTTTGCATTAATTTAAAGGGAGTTTAAAAGCCTATCCCTCTTATGCAGAAGGATTTTTCTTTGTGTTTGCAGTGAGACATTACAAATCTCAGACCTATGGCTTATATGAGATTTATTACGTTCCATCCTTAATCTTGTGTGAAAGCTCATATATCACATATGCACTGTAATACCTTAGACACATAAGACTGTGTTAAGGATACAGGGTCAGATTCTAAACTCAGTTACACCAATGACATTTGAGTTTTGCAGCGTCTTCAATGTGACGGAAATTTAATGGAACCATTAGTTTTCTTAATATGTATATTATTAATGGACCCTGGGGGCCATAAAATGTCAGTGGAAGTGTATGAAGAATTTGCAGATGGACACAGTAACCCACACTATTTCCTTTTGAGCTGAACAGTGGCACCTTGAATTCATATTTCATTGACAACATATTCTGGATCCCTTGGAACCAGTACTGAGAACAGTGTCTACTGGAGCCTGCGTATATCTTGTGTATACCTTGGCAGCAGCCATGTCACTTTGTGTTGTGATATTATTAGAATACACATGCTGTGTTGGGTCAGTACTTGGATAGACAGTATGCATCCGATGAACTGAGCTGTAGCTCATGAAAGCTTATGCTCAAATAAATTGGTTAGTCTCTAAGGTGCCACAAGTACTCCTTTTCTTTTTGCGAATACAGACTAACACGGCTGTTACTCTGAAACCAACAAATAACTGAGGCTACATCTACACTGCCAGTGGGGGTGTAATTTGCAGCTTCTGTAGACATAGCCAGGCTAGCTTTAATATCTAGCTCACTAAAAATAGGAGTGAGGACACAGCAGCATTGGCTTAAGTGCAGGTTAGCAATGCGCATATGTAACCAGGGGGCCAGGTGGGCTTTTACAACCCACGGTAACACTTCCCTATTGCTATTTGCAGCAAGCTAACTAGGGCCATGTCTACACTACCCATTTGTGTAGACAAAAATGACGTTGACACCCAAAAGTCAACATGTTAAAAATCACGATTTTGTTTTCACACTTGCTCCCTCTGTCAGCAGATCGCATCCACAGTAGGGGCACCATTATCAACAGTGTGAGCAATGCACTGTGGGTACCTATCCCACAGTTCTTCTGTCACTAGGAGTTATGGGACGACAGAGCAGATCATGGCACATCTTGGTACAGTGCTAAATGTCCCATGATGCATTGCTTTCTGTCCCAGCACTCCATGGGCTTCTGGCTTTCTTTCACAGCATTTTTTCAATGGCCCTTCTTTGCTGTGCACCCCGGCATATCTGTGAGAAGGGATGGATCCTGCACGGCTCTCCTGTGCTCTGTTAACTGTCATGAAGACATCGCAGATGGCAGTGTAGTTAATCGTGAAGTTCCTAACTGAAGAAGACTTGCAGGCGCTTGACGTTCTGCATGACATGGATAGGAGCAACTTGAGATTGCTTTGGGCATTCACAGAGCAGGTGCACAGGGTAGACTGTCACTTTGGGGCTCTGGAAACAAGCGCTGAAAGTTGGGATCTTACCGTCACGCAGGTGTGGACTGATGAGCAGTGGCTACAGAACTTGCGGAAAGCCACCTTCCTGTAACTGTGTGCGGAGCTTGCCCCAGACCTGCGGCGCAAGGACACCAGAATGAGAGCTGCCCTCTCAGTAGAGAAGCATGTGGCAATTGCTGTGTGGAAGCTGGCAACTCCAGACTACTACCAGTCGGTCGCGAATCAATCTGGAGTGGGGAAGTCGACTGTTGGGGCTGTGTTAATGCAAGTGTGCAGGGCAATAAATCGCATCCTGCTACAAAGGACTCTGGGAAATGTGTGTGAAATAGTGGATGGCTTTGCAGAAATGGGTTTCCCTAACTGTGATGGGGCGATAGATGGCACACATATTCCAATTTTGGCACTAGACCACCTTGCGACAGAATACATCAATAGGAAGAGGTACTTCTCCATGGTGCAGGCACTTGTGGATCACCATGGGCATTTCACTGACATCAAAGCAGGTGGTCTGGGAAGGTGCATGATGCACACATCTTCAGGAACACTGGCCTGTCTAGAAAGCTGCAAGTGGGGACTTTCTTTCCTAACCAGAAGATTACAGTGTGGGGTGTTGAAATGTCCATAATGATCCTGGGGGACCGTGCGTATCCCTTACAGCTGTGGCTCATGAAACCTTACACGAGACACCTGGACAGCACTAAGGAGTAGTTCAACAACAGTCTCAGTAGGAGCCAGATGACAATTGAATGTGCCTTTGGCAGATTAAAGGTGCGCTGGTGATGCCCTTATGGCAGGTTGGACCTCACTGAGGATAATATTCCTATGGTCTTAGCCGCCTGCTGTATGTTGCATAATCTCTGTGAAGCTAAGGGTGAAAGGTTTGCTCAGGAGTGGAATGCTGAGGCAGACCACTTGGTTACTGATTCTGAGCAGCCAGATACCAGGGCTGTCAGAGGAGCCCAGAGGGGAGCTATTCGAATCAGGGAGGCTTTGAGGCAGCACTTTGACAGTGACCACCAGTAACATATATCTCTGTCTGAGTTGTTTCAATGTTACATTACATGTAGCTTTCCTAGGGGGCAATGGTGACATTTGTGGCCTTATATTCCTGTAATAAAGTGATTTAAATGCCTGGGCGTGTATTGGCGTTGCCTGCAATCTCACCTTGTAGAAAAAAATTAAAGATGATTTACCATTATAAAAGTTTGCTTTTACTGCACAGGAAATAGCACACACAAACACACAGATGCTTGGTGGGAAAGGAAGAACCAGGAAAGGGCAGACTTTCACAGCTGTGTGTAGGTCCAGCTGTCATTGTGAAAGTTGTCCGAGGGGGTGAAGTGAAGCGGAAACCGAGAAGTCCCAAAAGGTGGAAAGGAATGTGTGGGCGGAGTTGGGGGAGGGTGTTGACTGGATTTAGAATGGCCGGAAACCAGTCAAGAGATTCGTCTCCCTACCCACCTCTATCATCGGCATTTTAAGATTGCCCAAAGTAAAAACTAACAAGGAAGTGCAGGAGTAAAACTCAGTACGTTTATTAGACTAACAACAGTTCAACAAGGTAAGAAAACTGGGTATATTTAAGGGACTCCCAAAACAGGTAAGTAAAACAAACAGGTAAAGGTGACATTATAACTATACTGTGTCCAAAAGGGTTTACTCCCTCCCCAAGACGGATGTCAGGTAAGGGATATGGAGGACTTAAAAGGTCTCTACCATTTCTTACAGCTTATCTGGAGCATCCTGACCTCATGGCACAAAGCGGGTCCGGAACCGACCAGATGACTTGGCAGGGTGAGAAGTGGACCCCAGGCAACTGATAAGTGGTAACTGTGATTTTTCTTCCTTCTTCCCTGCAGCGTCATGGGTGCAAGTAAGATCTGGATGAGATCTTCAGCGTGCAAGTATGTTAAACCCTCCCACAACCCTAAGGCACGGTGCTCTGGCATACACACCTGAGTATAGCACTCTGCCACTTAGATGGGCAGCACCCTCCCTCGGACATGCTAGCCCTTATATGCCCTACTGTTACTGGACAGATTGCATGTCACATGGTTGCCCGGTTTCCCGCCTTTTGGCAAAAAAGGGCGGGAAACTATCCCTAAGGAGGGGGAAGAAAGGCAGCAAAGATGGATTCCTAGTTGTTGTTGTCAGGAATTCAAAATGATGTATGGGTATTAACAACAAAAACAGAAATATGGAAATTCTCCCCCTACAGGGGGCATGGAAAAGAGTTCTGAATGTGCTGCAGTGGAGGTCGAGCACTGATCTCCTCAGTCTGCAGCATTATTAAGGACTTCAGCATCTGCGTTTGCTCCTCCATTACTTTAAGCATCCGCTCAGTAGCATCCTTAACAAATGCGTGATTCTCTTTTCTGTCCTGCCGTTCGGCTTCCCAGCACTCCTTTCACAACTTTTTTTCTGCATTGCAGCACTGCAGGACCTCCTGGAACATATCTTCTTTGCTGCGTCTTGGGCGCTTTCTTATCTGGTGGAGACGCTCGGCCGGGGTGCGTGGGGTGTTCCTGAAGGCTACATCTGGTGAAACACAGGGTCCAATGCACAGAAGTGGGATTGTTAAATTCACACACTGCATTGAAACATTTCTGTTAAATACACCTTTTGCAACATTGCCATCACTTTCTCACTGACCCTAGCAAGGCACACATCTCTGCGAACACTCAAAGCCTGGTGAGTGTTGGCGGCGGTGAGGGCGCTCTACGTGGGGAAAAGAGCACACACTTTTTGAAAGGGTTGTGGCGCAGCACTCTGGGGAACAAATTCTAAAATTCTCCCACACTTTTCCACAGGCAGGGGTAATTCTAGCAGACATCTCACTGCTAAGGGTAAGCAGGGAAACACGGGTACATCTACTCCATGCTTGTGGCTTCCACCCTGCTCCCTATGCTGCTCGCCTATGTGCCACTTTGGTCCCTGCACAAGTGATTGCTGAATGGCGTGGGAAAGTTTCCTACAGTGGGGGAAGGAACAAAGCTGCTCTGCCACGGAACCCTCAGCAGAGGATTGCCGAGTACTCCCAGGAAACTTTCCTGGAGATCTCTCTTGATCTCGGCGTGCATCAACACCCTGTTCTGCCACACCGATTAGCTACACAGGGAAATGTCCACCTCACAGAAACACAGCCAGCCTCCCACATTTCTATACCCCAAACCCACCTTTGCACTAGACAAGCCACAGCCACTTACCAGGAGTTTCATCTCCTGCTTCTTGTTCGCTGGAGAGCGACTGCTGAGACTGGCTAGACACCTCTGGAGTGGAGAACAGTTCCTGGCTGCCTGCCCCATCAGGTGACCCCGCTGGGAGCTGCACATCCTTATCTAACTCCACCTCTTGATCAATAACTTTGTCCTCTGGGTTAGGTCCTCTTTCTGCTGCCTCCGTGCCCTCTGAAGTATCCATAGGGCTCTTGGCGATGGAGGTGGGGTCGCCACCAAGGATAGCATCCAGCTCCTTATAGAACTGGCTGGTCTTAGGTAAAGCACCTGAGCGACAGTTTGCCTCCCTCGCCTTATGGTACGCCTGCCTCAGCTCCTTTATCTTTGCTCTGCACTGCAGTGTGTCCCGATCATAGCCCTTTTCGCACAAGCCTCAAGAAATCTCCCCGTCAGTATCCCAATTCCTATGGCTCAAGCGCAGCTGGGACTGCACAGCCTCCTCTCCCCATATACTGGCAGATCCAACAGCTCTGCAGTGGTCCAAGCGGGAGAGCGTTTGCTGCGATAACCCGCCATGGTCATCTGGGAAGATGCAATGAGACCTCTCCAGGCCAAGCAAACAGGAAATGGAATTTCAAAAATTCCCAGGGCTTCTAAGGGGGAGGGGTGGATGGTTGTTTACCTGGCTGCAGGGCAGTGGATTCAAACTGCTGACCAGAGCGGTCAGGATGGGCATTGTGGGACACCTCCTGGAGGCCAATTAAAGCAATGAAATGAAGCGTGGTGTCTACACTCGCACTTTGTCGACCAAAATATAGAGGAAAAAGACGTAAATCTTTCATGAGGGTGGATGTATTTTGTTGCCAAAACCGGGCCTTTTCCCCAACAAAAGTCGCCTAGTAGTGTGTATGCACTCACTGTTTGGGTCGACAACCGGCAGTTTTGGTGACAAAAATTGGTAGTGGAGACAAGGCCTAGGTTAAAACTAGTGCAGGTACATCTACACAAGCTGTAAATTACACCATCAGTTGCAGTGTGGACACAGTCTGAGAGTTGCAAGAAGTCTTGATGACTCAGTAGCTAACAGTCTTTCCTCTGGATTAATGCTGTTCTATAGAAGAGTCAAAAAGGCACTCCTGGAGTGAGTATTATTATTTATATACTGCTAACAATGTGCAAGGTGCTTTTCCCCATCAGGTACGAAGATAAAGTCATCAAACAACTTACTGTGGAGTTTTCAGTCTAAATTCTGTCGCTGGGAATGAGACAAAACTGAAGTTCTGACCAATGAACAGACTATACTAGCACTACTACGGGTGGACCTGCAGCAATGGGAAATGTTAAGAGAAAAAGTCTTGTATAGATACAGCCTTAATCCCTCTGGGTCTCAACTTGTCCACCTGTAAAATTGGGATAATAGTACACACCCACCTGTGAGGATTAAGTAATTAATGTTTGTAAAGTACTCTGAAGATGGAAAGGATTAAATATTATTTACTGTTTTCTTCAAGCCAATTTAGAAATAAAAAGAGATAATAAATCATTAAGCTATAAACATAGCTGGGATGAGAGCACTGTGATTAGCACTACTTTGTTCAGTTAATTACTTTCCTTTTAAACAAATCCAGAGTTGTTTTATGCAAGGGGAAGTCCAAGGTTAAAAAGGATAAAAACCGTTTTTAAAAAAGACAGATCGGATTACTTAGTTGCAACACCCCCCAATAGAACAAATCAATAAATTAGGGCCATCGCTCAGTTTTAGGCTCATAATGAAGATGCATCCAAAACAAGCACACATAGGTGCAAAAGCCTGTATTCTAGCCAACAGCAGCCCATGCCCAGGAATAATCACAGAAGTATGTTTCGGACCCACCACTGCCAGGCCAGACACACACTCACATAAACATGTGCGTCACATCTGTCCTATAGGCCCTACCACAAAACGGCTGTTCTCAATTCTCCCTCCTGAGTCTTCTGACAAATACATATGTGCAAGAATTTGACTTGGGCCCCAATCCTGCAAACAGTTCTGCATGTGCTTAATCTTAACTCAATGTGACTGCTCATGTGATTAAATTTAAGCATGTGTGCAAGTATTTGCAAAATCAAGGTCATAATTCATACAGCATCATAAGCAGATATTTATTCATTAGCTGGCATGATGTCAAGACAATTTTACACTTTTAAAAAGCTGGACAAAATCAATGTTACAAAAAAAATCACCTCACTGGCAAATTAGCATATTTTATTACAGAAAATAACACATATATAAAACATTATAAATCACTGAATAAACATTTACTAATCAATTAATCTTCACAACATCCCAAGTAGGTAGATAAATATTGTTATCCTCATATTATAGTGAGGGTAGCCAAAGCAGAGATTAAATGATTTGCTGGAGTGGAGACCATACAGTGAGTCAGTGGTAGAACCAGGATTAGAATTCTTGTGTCCCATCCCTCTGGTCCAGGGGTGGGCAAACTTTTTGGCCCAAGGGCCACATCGGGGTGCGAAACTGTATGGAGGACCGGGTAGGGAAGACTGTGCCTCCGCAAACAGCTTGGCCCCTGCCCCCTCCCACTTCCTGCCCCCGACTGCCCCCCTCAGAATCCCCTCCTCCTTGTCCCTTGACTGCCCCCTTCCAGAACCCCCCACCCCTAACTGCCCCCCGGGAGCCCACCCCCTACCCCCATCCCCTGA
This sequence comes from Chelonia mydas, assembly GCF_015237465.2. NCBI lineage: Eukaryota > Metazoa > Chordata > Testudines > Cheloniidae > Chelonia > Chelonia mydas. Next base: position 15,873,093 of record NC_051253.2, on the reverse strand, counting down.
CCGCCCCTCCCCTGAACGTCCGCCCCATCCAACCGCCCCCTGCTCCGTGTCCCCTGACTGCCCCCCCAGGATCCCCTGCTCCATATCCAACCCCCCGGCCCTGGCCCCCTTACCATGCTGCTCAGAGCAGCATGTCTGGAGCTGTGCCACCCAGCCAGAGCCAGACATGCTGCCCTGCACGAGCGCGCAGCCCTGCCACCCAGAGCACTGCCAGCACAGCAGCACGGCTGCAGGGGAGGGGGAACAGCAGGGGAGGGGCTGGGGGCTAGCCTCCCCGGCAGGGAGCTCAGGGGCCGGGTAGGATGGTCCCGTGGGCAGGATGTGGCCCATGGGCCGTAGTTTGCGCACCTCTGCTCTGGTCACTCCTCCAAACTATGCCATCTTTCCATACGTGAGATAATAAGCATTCTTAAGAAAAGTAGACAAGACAGATAATGTACAATACCGGCTTACTGAACCAATGAATAATTTTAAATACATCATCTTTGGATCCATACATTTCTTCTTCTAGATTTTACAAACAAGCTGGTAAATTCCCTTTTCAATTTTTTACGGATATGGAAATACATTTGTTAAGCCTTCCCAGTTACCTATAGAAAAACACTGTAAAAACCTAATTGGCAGAGGAGTAGTGCTCATGAGTTGACGGAGTAGGGTCATTTAGGGATTAGCTATGCACAGAAGTTGTACTGCTTTAAATACAGAGATATAGTTATATCTGTACAACCTTCAAGTGTGGACACAATTATACTTATTTCTGTACAGAAAGACAATAAGGTATTCTAGTATAAGATACCTTTATACCCCTATAGCTGCATCCCCACCAGGAGCTGTATTGGTATAACTATTTTGGTAAAAAAATCACACCCCTTAACTTAAAAAATCTGTATAAAACCCATGTAAAGCAGCCTGGGCTTGCAGATTTTGCAGGTCTGACGCGGGAAAAGCCTTCCACGGCAGTTGGCACTGCATGATCGGAACTTTAACTTTTAGCTTTGATGGAAAACTGTTTGGATTTGATTTAGGACATTAAGAAATGTGATTTATCATCTCAGCCCATTCCACAGCAAATATTTGCCCTTGTTATTTGCTTTAATATTATTATTATTAGCACATAAACCAAATCATCAGGCAATTGGGGTTAATTGGCAGGTTTTACTCAGGACAAACCCAGTGTGGCATATTATTATTTATATATTACCACAGGTGTGCCTGATACTTTACATATATAAAATAAAACAAAGTCCTTGCCCTAAAGAATCTAATGTGTGGTATATAGGTTTATATATCATGGACAGCATCAGGAATGTTAAGAAAGGAATGAAGTGCATGTACAGGACTATGAGTGGACCTTGAGCTGGAGCTATACATTTTTCACATTCATGAACATTAAATGCCATAGAAAATATATTGGTTATCTGTATGATCACTGTACTATGTGTGCAAGAGGGAAGCAATCTGGTCACACAAGCTTATGTAGTGTTCTGACAAAGCTGCATTTATCTGAGGCAGAGAGAAAGAGAGTGTTAAATTCCTTTTATTTTTTTCTCTTTAAGAGTAATGAATAACTACATTGCATTTTTGGAAGGGAGAAGCCTTCAGTACGAAGTAGGGTGAATGGGTGATGTGTCAAATAAAAGCTGTTATTGATGCCAAACATGATGGTTTACACACTTCAAATCCTTTTATGAAAAGGAAGTGTAAGAACCTATGTTATGACCTTCCTATGTCTATCTTTCTCTTTTCTGTACAACTCCCACTGATATTTTTTTCCACTTATTTGCTAATATTGAACAAAACTACCATTGGTTTCAATGGGTTCCTGATTAAACCAAATCTATCTAATCTACTGGGCCCTATTCTGATCTGACACTTTAAATGAAGAGTAACTTAACTGAAATGTAAAAACAGTGCCAGCCCTGGTCTACAATAGAACATTTTACCACTTCTGAACCACACCGTTGTCAACAAAAACGAGGAGACCGGTGGCACCTTAAAGACTAACAGATTTATTTGGGCATAAGCTTTCATGGGTAAAACCCCCCACTTCAGATGCAATCACCAACATGGTGCTAAATACAGGCCTAGTTCTACACTACAAACATTTGCTGTTATTGTAATGGTTGGTTTCAGAGTAACAGCCGTGTTAGTCTGTATTCGCAAAAAGAAAAGGAGTACTTGTGGCACCTTAAAGACTAACCAATTTATTTATTTGAGCATGAGCTTTCGTGAGCTACAGCTCACTTCATCGGATGCATACTGTGGAAATTGCAGAAGACATTATTATATACACAGAAACAATACCTCCTCCCACACCACTCTCCTGCTGGTAATAGCAATTTCCACAATATGCATCCGATGAAGTGAGCTGTAGCTCACGAAAGCTCATGCTCAAATAAATTGGTTAGTCTCTAAGGTGCCACAAGTACTCCTTTTCTTTTTGTTATTGTAATGTCAGTTAAGAGGATGATTATTTATGAGATTTCTATTCGAGCTAAAGCCATAGTGTAACTGCAGTTTTAACGGCATAAAAGTGTTTTTGCTGGTATGGCTTATTTCACTTGGGGAATCAATATAAACTATACCAGTAAAAGCATTTTTTTTCTGGTATAAACTGTGTATTGTAGTTACACAAGGAAAGTTTGCCAGTACAACTATACCAATATAGCTATATCAGCAAATCTTTTCTAATGTAGACCTGGCCTATAAGTGTGATCAGAATCAAGATCTACATATAGTATTGATACAGTGCCAATCACCATAGTAACTAAGCATTGAGTGTATGAGCCAAACCTTCCTCCTGCCCTTCAATCTGAATTTTATCCCTCAATGCAACCTTTCAGCTACTGGGTGTGTGGAATAACACACTATTTAAAAAGTAGTAACTCCTGGGATGAGAAAGCTACCTTATGGGGGAATACTTGATGATATTGGCGTTCTGACCTTGGTGGTAAATGTGGGTGAGAGGGAGTTAAAAAACAACAAAAAATTAACAACCATTTCTTCCGGCTATAAATAGGTCAGTAGAAACTAAACATTCCTTTCTTTGGGGGCAGTGAATAGTTTGAGTGAGTCTGAATCACAGGTTTTATGGAATTTGTGACTAAAATAGCTCTGTAATCTTGTGCTCCGCCTGGCATGGAAGTCCTGCCCCTCTCCTTACCTTTATCTGAAATCAAACTGTTCCTCACATTCCTTCCTTACACAACACTAGTTCATTGTGATGCAAGCTAGCTAGTGATTAATACCTTTTTATGAGGTTGGTTCCAGTGACTTGAGATTATATCACCATGGCTGTCTCAGAAAGCATGAGACCACACCCCATTGTGAGGAACTCCAACGACTCCTGGAATGCAAGAGAAGAAAAAAAAAGTCCTTAAAAGAATCCTAATAAATATGTAGCAATAATATCAGCTGCATGGTTGTTTCAAGTGCTGGGAGCTTCCTCCAGGCTTTTTCACATCAGAAGAAGGCCAATTCAATTGCTCTGCAAACCCTTGGGAAGGCTGTGTTCTCCTCTGCACCTTCCCACCATGGTCTGGCAGAGCTGAGCAACTTGCTTGTAGAAGATGGCAGGCTTAGAAAAACAAGTTGAGCCGCTGCCCATCTCTAGTTTTTGGTAATTAGTAAAATGATAGAATTAGAGGTTTGATTCCACCCTTGCTCACACAATGGTAATTTCACTGACTTCTATTTACATCAATGTGAGAGAAGAAAAAGGCTCTAGACATAGATAAGAACTAGCAAGTCATGTAAGCATTCTCTTTTGCCAGTGTAAAGAAAACAAAGACCAGAGAAGGCATAAGACTTGAACTGGATGCCAACTGATTTGCTGGCAAATACTCATTGGACAATAACCTCTGTCTGTACTAATCAGCACTTGTCTGGCTGAGTTGAACCAGAGTGAGAGCTGCAGTTTCTTTGCCTTTGGTAGCGCTGGACTTGGACCTACCTGATCTACTACATGCAAAATTGCGCTGGTTTAACTAAAGGTGTGATTTTGAACTGATTTAGTTAAATTAGTGCAACTTTGTGTGTGGATGCTCTTTTATTGGTTTAATCCTGATTTATATCCAAATATAAATACAAACCAGGAGTAAACCAATATATAGCCATCACACTTACAAAGTTCATTCTATTTATAGAGCTATTACTGGTTTTAATAGACTTCCGCCTTTTAAGTATAGGGAATATTGCTGGATCTGGTAATATCTCTAAAACCAAATGAACTTTTTAAATGTACCCAGTGTGTTGCACCAGTTACACTAAATAATTTTAAACCAATTTAAATCAAACTGGTGCAACTTCTTTGAGTACACAAAGCTTTACAACTTGCATGACGCTGAGATGTTTGAGAGAAGATAGGTTTCAGAGTAGCAGCCGTGTTAGTCTGTATTCGCAAAAAGAAAAGGAGTACTTGTGGCACCTTAGAGACTAACAAATTTATTAGAGCATAAGCATCCGTGAGCTACAGCTCACTGCATCCGATGAAGTGAGCTGTAGCTCATGAAAGCTTATGCTCAGATAAATTTGTTAGTCTCTAAGGTGACAGAGAAGAGTGGCCCATAAATTCCAAATATGTAGCTCTGTTCTGTAATAATGACTATAAAGTAATCTCATGCTCCATGGCTTCAGCTGGTTGCCTGAAGGGGATGAGAAGGATTTTTTCCTCCCAATGTACAATTATAATCTGGGAGAGGAAGGATACTGGTTGGGGTAGATCAGTGATCATCTGAGGTGGTATCAGGAATTGTGTTTTAGATGCCTGGCTGGTTTGCCTCGCTCACATGCTCAGGTGATCCTCAGATATCCTCGGTCACATTGGCAAGGATCTTAGGAGTTTTTCACCTTCCTCTGCAGCATGGGGCATGGATCACTTCCCAGGATCATCTTGGCATGTCTCACCTAATCAATTCCCAGCATTGGATGGGCCTCTCGGGGCATTGGCAGCAGTCTGTCCTCTGCCTGTGGCACAAGACAGTCTATTTTTCTGAGGACTGAAAGACTTTAGTTTGACTGAAGTAATTGGGCCCAACAGGGCTATCTGAGTGAAATTTGATGGCTTCTGATGTGCAGGATTTAATGGTTATGATTTAATGGTCCTTTCTGGACATAAACTCCAGAAAACTATGTGCAGGAATCCCTAAAAGTGAAGGGCCTCACAAAGTTGATTATGTTTATTTGTAGTTGAAGCCAATCCTGATCTTTGGTGGGATACTAAAGCACCCTTATTTCCTTGAACACAGTCTCACAGCACCAAGAGGAGGCATATTCTGTCCCCATCCACATATTCCAAGCGTCACAGGGGTACTTTGCCCCCCCCCCCCCATGATCCCACTATAGGTGATGCACTGTGGCCCTCATAATCCCAGAACTATGGGGATGAGTGCTTCTTTAATCCCAGTACTGGGTGGGGTACTATGCCCCCCACAATCCCAGCACCGGGGGTTACTGTGCCCCCCACAATCCCAGCACCGGGGGGTTCTTGTGCTCCCTGCAATCTAGGCACTGGGAGTTACTGTGCCCCCCACAATCCAAGCACTGGGAGTTACTGCGCCTCTGCAATGCCAGGATTAATCTGGCGGCGTGCTGTGTCCCCCACACAATCCCAATTCTGAGCGTGGGTCTTTACCTACAATAACCTCAGTAGCAGGAGGGGACTGACACCTCCCAACTCCCCGCCTCGCGTGCACCCTCCACTTTGGAAAGCAGGCGAGCAGGGGCTCACGTTGGACGCACGCGCACTGGCTGCAGGTGCGCCAACGCTTTCTTTCCTTCTCGTTCGCCGGGCGACAGGTACGCATGCGCGCTCGCTGCAGGTGCACCGAGACTCCCCCTCCCTTTTGTGAGTGCCCGGCGCGCATGCGCTACCTGCCCCAGCCCTCTCCTGGGAGCGGCAGGTGCTAGGCGCAGCTAGGCGTTCTGTGGGGCGGCTCTTCCCCCGGCCTGGGTGCGTGTGAGGAGGCGGCTCGGCGGCAGGTTGTGGCTGGGAGGCTGGGCTCGGAGCTGCCCGGGTTCTCCCCCTTCCCCCACAGCGCGCCCAGGGACGCAGACCGTCTGGCGGCATGAACCGGACCCACCGCAGCGCTGGGGGTAGCCGGGGCCTGTGCACCATGGAAGTGAAGAGCAAGGTGGGTAGCGGGCCTAGGGCGACGATCCGTGAGGGGCCGCAGAGGGCGGACCGACCCTGTGGAGGGCGAGCCCCCAGGAGAAGGGGCAGGGCGGGGGTGTCCGATCCGTGAGGAGCCGCCGGGGGCAGGGCGAGCCCCAGTGGAGGCTGTGGGGGGGGGGTGTCCGATCCGTGAGGAGCCGCCGGGGACAGGGCGAGCCCCAGTGAATTGGGGGGGGGCTTCTGCTCCGTGAGGGGCCGCCGGGGGCAGGGCGAGCCCCAGTGGAGGCTGTGGGGGGGGGGGTGTCCGATCCGTGAGGAGCAGCCGGGGGCAGGGCGAGCCCCAGTGGAGGCGGGAGTGGGGGGGCCGTCTGCTCCGTGAGGGGCCGCCGGGGGCAGGGCGAGCCCCAGTGGAGGCTGAGGGGGGGGTCCGATCCGTGAGGGGCCGCCGGGGGCAGGGCGAGCCCCAGTGGACGCTGTGGGAGGGGGTGTCCGATCCGTGAGGAGCCGCCGGGGGCAGGGCGAGCCCCAGTGGAGGCTGGGGGGGGGGTGTCCGCTCCGTGAGGGGCCGCCAAGGGCAGGGCGAGCCCCAGTGAATTGGGGGGGGGGCGTCCGCTCCGTGAGGGGCCGCCGGGGGCAGGGCTGGGGTGTCCGCTCCATGAAGGGCCGCCGGGGGCAGGGCCAGCCCTAGCCCCAGTGAAAATTGGGGCTCATCAGGAGGGGATCGTTGAGGAAGGGGGCCATCTGGGCTCAGGGAATTTCTTGTGGGAGCACACCCAGGGCTGCCTGTGGGTTGTCCCGGCATGGGGCCGGGCTGGTTCTGCACTGGATGGATACTGTATGGGGTGAGGGGGAGCTGGGAGAGCTGCTGACTCACCTGCAGAAGGTGGCACCTTGCCAGGGTGGGGAGTGTGTCTGCAAGGAAGATCCAGGTTGCCTAAGGGTAGAGGGGTGCGTCTCAGTGTTTTCAAGGGATCTAGGGCTGTTCCTTTTGCTTGGTCCCTGTGCCATGGCCTAGGAGCAAGATGATTGGTGTCTTATGTTAAAGCCTTGTGGTATTAGTCAAACAGCTATCACCATAGGGTTGACACTAGTAATAATTAATGCTGGGTATTGTCCCTGTAGCCTTCTCTCAGCACTAGCCCCCTTGTCAGATCACTCTTCCTCACTTTTTTTCCCCTCTATCCCCAACAGGGTTGTAGATGATTATCCACTGCAAAACTTGATATTCTTTAACAAAAGTTACAGCATGACTTTACTGATTGGGCAGGTACACTGCTTTCCCTACAATTACTCTACAGAAGTGTAAAACAAGACTGAAAAGGTTTCCCCTGAAACTGAATGCAGACTAACAGAATGCAAACTATATAAGAAAACAAATGGAGACTATGTAAGAAAGTTACTAGGAAAAAAAGGTGCTCAAAAATCAGTTTAGCTAACATGTTTTGAAATGCCCCTAATACTATGCTTTTTGACTAGACTAGGATAAAAATGTATTTTTAAAAACATGCTAGCTAACACGTTAACATGATTTAAAGATCTTGTGTGAATAGAACAAAAATAAGTTGCCTTCCTAACATGTTTTTGGAAAAAAAATCTTTTATCCTAGTCTATACAAGATCCTAATTTAGATGCAGTACAACAGCTCTGGAATCTTATCTGCTCATATAACCCACAATTGTCAAGGTGTTGAACTGTGTGTAAACGGGGTGTTAAGGAGTGTTTCATGTCATTTTAACTAAACTGAATTAGAGAGACAAGGTGGATGAGGTAATATCTTTTATTGGACCAGTTTTCAAAGTAACAGCTGTGTTAGTCTGTATTCGCAAAAAGAAAAGGAGTACTTGTGGCGCCTTAGAGACTAACCAATTTATTTGAGCATAAGCTTTCGTGAGCTACAGCTCACTTCATCGGATGCATTCTGTGGAAAGTATAGAAGATCTTTTTATACACACAAAGCATGAAAAAATGGGTGTTTACCACTACCAAAGGTTTTCTCTCCCCCCACCCCACTCTGCTGCTGGTAATAGCTTATCTAAAGTGATCACTCTCCTTACAATGTGTATGATGATCAAGTTGGGCCATTTCCAGCACAAATCCAGGTTATCATACACATTGTAAGGAGAGTGATCACTTTAGATAAGCTATTACCAGCAGGAGAGCGGGGTGGGGGGACAGAAAACCTTTTGTAGTGATGATCACCCATTTTTTCATGCTTTGTGTGTATAAAAAGATCTTATATACTTTCCACAGTATGCATCCGATGAAGTGAGCTATAGCTCACGAAAGCTTAAGCTCAAATAAATTGGTTAGTCTCTAAGGTGCCACAAGTACTCCTTTTCTTCTATTGGACCAGCTTCTGTTGGTGAGAGAGTCAAGCTTACACAGAGCTCTTCTATGACAGAAGCTGGTCCAGTAAAAGATATTGCCTCACACACCTTGCTTCTCTAATATCCTGTGACTAACATGACTACAATAATGCTGCATACATAAATAGAATTAGGTAATTTGGGGATTGTCTACATGGGGACAGCTGGGAAAATTAATCCAAATTAACTAAAGGTGTGAATTTAAAGTTAGTTAAATGACTTTTCAGAGTAGCAGCCGTATTAGTCTGTATTCGCAAAAAGAAAAGGAGTACTTGTGGCACCTTATACTAACCAGTTTATTTGAGCATAAGCTTTTGTGAGCTACAGCTCACTTCATCGGATGCAACATTAAATGACATTAAATCCCAGTGTGAATGCTGTTCAGAATTAATGTGGCTGTAATTTGGTTTAGTTTAATTCATGCTGATCTAAAAAGCACATTTTCCCCTTGTCTAGGCAAGGCTTAAGAGTGCACATACACTGGGGAAACTTGTGTGTTTCTCCACTAGTGGAAGCTGTAATGCAGACTGGTTATAAACATTTACCAGTGTGAAGCCAAATCCTGCGTCCTGTCTATTCTATAGATTCCATCTCAGTTTACAATAACTGGTAGCTTTAGTGTGGACAGGGAATATGCATTTTTAAGGGTTATGTGACATGGTGGTAAAAATATACCAGTATCTTCTGCTGTAGGTTATATTGGTGCTAGAGCAAGTGAGGAACCATGGGAGAATTTCAGAAGATTTGCGTGAACAGAAGCTAAAGGATGATGGCACCTGCTGACCATGACTCCAAGTAGTAGTTACGCATGAGTGAAACTATAGTTGCTCTGAAGTTTTATTCTAACTCTTTTTTCATTGTAAATAGCTAAAGCAACACATGAGTATATATTTAAAAACAAACCCTATTTCATCCCAGACTTCTAGGTCTCAAAAATCCCCAGACAAATGTGGGTGTTCGAAAACAGGCTGAAAGTATATCATGGAACCAGATATGTTTATGTTCATGTCTGTTTGATATCAACATAGATAGAAGAGGCTGTAAGTTCTTAGTGAGAAGGACAGTCTTTTTTGTAAAGTGTTTGTACAAGCTAGCATAGTGGGGTGGTTCCTGGACCATGATTGGAGCTCCTTTATGCTACTGCAGTAGAAATGCTTTGATTCAGCACATTTTGTCATAATGATCATCTTCCCTGGTTCGGGTTGAGGAGAGAGATATACTTATGGTAAAGCTTTACTCTTTACCACACCCTGGAATTCTTTGCAACAAATGTTGTAGGTAGGTTTTTTTTTTAAAGACTGGATAATTTTATCACCAAGAAACGTTTGTAGTTTGTATTTGCTGAAATAAGGGTAACAACTTATATCCCAAAGAATGATATTTAAATTGCTGTTTAGGACACGGGGACATTTCCCCCTTTAATACAGAGCTGCGCAATAAGCAGTGTATTGAGGTTCCTCTTTCTAGAGGCACGGGGTTCAATCTGGTTTGACAAATTCTGTGTCAAACTGGTTCTAGTATTCTAGACACATGGATAAGTATGTCTGCATTACTTCAGATCATTGCTGCAAGAAGTTATCAAGTAATAGAGAGGCAGGATGCTACAGCCAGCACAAGACCAGTCAGCATTAGTCTGTTCTCTGAACCAATGCATGCTGAAAATCAGGGTTATCTTTTCTCAAAACAGTGTAACTATCAGTGTAGATCTGACAATTTCCTAGCATAGAAAAGAGATTTGTGCTTTTTGAAGTGCTACAGGGCACATCTTCACTGGCAATGTCAAAGTGCTGCCATGGCAGCGCTTTAACTTGGCTTGTGTAGTCATGGCAGAGCGCTGGGAGAGCTCTCTCCCTCTTAAAAAAAAAAAAAAAAAAAAAAACCACGTTCATGAGGGGCATAGTGACCAGTGCTGGGGGCGCAGTCTATACTGGCATGTTACAGCACTGAAACTTGCAGTGCTCAGGGGTGTGTTTTTTTCACACCCCTGAGCGAGAAAGTTGCAGCGCTGTAAAGTGCCAGTGTAGACCAGCCCACTGTTGAATATTCTACTCTACTCTGAAATCCACCTCTTCAAGCACTCTCTTCTGTCTGAATAATCCCCCATAACTTTCTTGTCCCGTGTTTTGCATAGTGCAGCTTGTCTCTTTAAGAGAGTAAAGTGCCATGTAAATACGTGATGTACAATTGCAAAAATTATGTTTTGGGAAAGAACAAACTACAATGAAAGTAGAATATTTGTTTTGAAGTGGAAACAGCAAGCACTACATTGGAAAAAATATGGGCCAGATTTTGAGACTCTCACTTGCATGATTGCAGTAACTGCACAAGCATGCAGACAGAATAAATATGCTTGTAGCATATGCATGAAACTGTGCAATTATTTCTGAAAAGCTGGCCCTGCTACAATATTGTAACTTCAAACATGCTGTCCTTTTTAGCTCATGTCAAATATTATTTGATGTCTGTCACATTAAACTACAGCACTACTGGAAAATTATAAGTAATATACAAAAAGTTGCAATATACATAATATGTGGGAAATTCCTTGGATGTTGCATATTTCAAGTTCTTGGGGAAACAGTTAATGGGAACAAAGAAGTTTTTACTGATGTCATAATAAAGCACACTGCTCTTGACTAAAGGGAGTTCCTCCTGCAGGTTTTATTTACTTATGCACAGGTGTGACTGAAATCAGTATGTGAGTCATTCATCTACCTTATTGTTCACTAATGTCACAGTACTTAGAGTATCTATAGAATAGAGTATTTGCAGTGAATCCTTTATTTAAAAATCTTTAGGGGAGGGAGGAGTGTTGGAGTTCAGAAGGTATAGAATTCTTAATTTGTTGTGCTAACTGGATGACTTGGTGTCATTACTAATGAGCAAACGATAGGGTCCTTGTCTCTGCTGGGTTTTCAGACTCCCAAGTTGAATGCAAATAAAACTTTTGATATTATTTTTGAAAGTAATATGAGGGAGACACAGAATTGGTCATGACAATAGCAAGGGCCCCATTTCCTAATTGGCACATTAGACCTAAACTATGCAACATGAACCCAAGAAATATGTGGTGCTGTCTCTTTAATCCTTCCCTGATCCACTCAGAAACTGTTGTGTTTTGTGCAATTTTTTATTACATTTGTGGCTCCCAAAATCTTGAATTGTACAATTCTTGCTTTGCTAAGTGACTGTATTATAGAAATTGCTGGAAACTTTTGGGTGTCATCTCATTGTGATATTCATTTTAAGGGATATTTATTTTGATCTATTTGACAGCTTTCAAACTATTTGGAATATAGCAGTCAGTTTAGACTCCCCATCTTGATTATGAAAAATCCAGTTCAACCTCATGTTCATTACTGATCAGCTACAGAATGTTGGAAATATTTTTGTATAATCAACTAATGACTAGGCAGGTGGCGAGTTGATGACTTATTACACCTACAAATTGTATACCCAGACTATGCAAAAACAGGCTAGTTTTATTGCTGACTTTTTCTCCCCTGAACCTGCCTTCTTGTTTGTTTCATGTAAGGGATTATGTTAGCTATCACATTTTAAAAACATACCTTTTTCCCCGTGTAGACTTCAGTCTCTGCCCCCAAAGCTTACATTCGCTCACACTGTCTGAACAGTGCTTAGCACAGTGGGGCACTTTGCTGGTTATGTTGTAATATAAATAGTATAATGTAGGAGGGAGAGAAGTCTTGAAGTTTGGGGAACTGAGTAAGGGACAGTCTGCTTTGAAACAGGACTAGTGCAAAGTGCATTAGTGAACTGTTAAAGCACATCAGTACGGTCCATACAGGAGGCGTGGAGCAAGCTGGTACAAGGTAGATTCACTATCAGTAGAGCTGCACTGTAGAGCAGTGGTTCTCAACCAGGGGTCTGCAACCAGGTTTCAGGGGGTCTGCCAAGCAGGGCCAGTGTTAGACTTGCTGAGGCCCAGGCCAGAAAGCTGAAGCCCAGGACCCTGAGCCCTTCCACCTGGGACTGAAGCCGAAGCCTGAGCAACTTAGCTTCATGGGTGTCCCTGTGGCCTGGGGCCCCAGACAGTTGCCCTAATTGCTAGCCCCTAATGCCATTCCTGGCGTTATGCAGAAAACTAGTTGTTTTGGCACAGGTGGGCTGTGGAATTTTTATAGCATGTTGGGCGGGGGGGGAGGTTCAGAAAGAAAAAGGTTGAGAACTACTGCTGTAGAGCATTTCTGTCATTAGGGCTGAACTGGTGGTAAAATAAAAATCTGAATCTTGCTAGTGTGAACAGGCCTATGAAGCTTTTGAGGAATGGGGTTGTATCCCCTCTTTGCCTCTCCTTTTTAGGTAGGAGCAGAAGGGACTTAAAATTAGGGAGGGAGGAAGTATGAATTCTTCATTTCCTTCATGCCAACAACCCTTGAAAGTAACTAACTTCACCCTGGCACCCCACCACAATATCTGCCACTGCATCCAAAACCAAAATCATTAACTATATGATTAACTTGATGGTTCTGCTTTAATAATATTGATATTTGTGTCCTCTGCTCTGACTTTAGTATTGCCCTTTTCAGATGAATGGGTTGGTTCATACCTCTGAGGTATTATTTCAGGGTTGCAGCAGACTTCGGCACAGTCACTGCATGGTTTTACATTTTCTTCATATATTGATGAGTTTCTTCTCAACCATTAGGATGAAATGGAGTTTTTTAAAGCTAAAGCTTGGTCTTAAATTGGTAATGGGTTGCTGGCCTTTTTGTGACTGTATTGGGTCCTGAAAGCAAAATCTTGGATACCAGCAAAATTTTAAAACATAGATTAAGATGAGACAAAACTGGTTTCCATAATAGACAGATAAATGGTGTGAAAATCACACTCTGTAATAGCTTTGAAATTTTAAGTTTTGCCTTCAAGTACATAAATTTAAGAAACATGAGTTGGCAGTATCTAACGTTTTTGTTGCTTAGATTCTTATGCATATATAAAATCAGATGTCATATTCTGGGGTGACCCAGATCCTAAATGACTGATGCTTTTAATTGCTCATTTTAGCTATTCATATGTAGTTGCCAGTCAGTCTTTCAGATTGTTTGGGGTCATCTCAGGGTACGTCTACGCTACAGTGGCACATCTATGGCACTGCAGCTGTAGCATGGACATTTCCTATATCAAGGGAAGGGGTTTTTCTGTTGGTGTAGGAAAATCACCTCTATGACAGATGGTAGCTAGGTAAATGGAAGAATTCTTCTGTCAACTAGCTGCATCTAGAATCATAGGACTGGAAGGGACCACAAGAGGTCATCTAGTCCAGTCCCCTGCATTCATGGCAGGACTAAGTATTCTGTAGACCGGGGTGGCCAACATGAGGCTCTGGAGCCACATGCGGCTCTTGAGAAGTTTAATATGCAGCTCCTTGTATAGGCACTGACTCTGGGGCTGGAGCTACAGGCACCAACTTTCCAGTGTGCCAGAGGGTGCTCGCTACTCAACCCCTGGCTCTGCCACAGGCCCTGCCCCCACTCCACCCCTTCCCGCCCCCTCCCCTGAGCCTGCAGTGGCCTTGCTCCTCTCTTCCTCACCCCTAGCTCCCAAGCCTCCTGCATGCCACAAAACAGCTGACAGAGGTGTGGGAAGGTAGTGGGAGGTGCTGATCAGCAGCGCTGCTGGTGGGTGGGAGGCACTGGGAGTGGGGTTGGGGAGCAGATGGTGGGCTGCTGACATATTATTGTGGCTCTTTGGCAATGTACGTCGGTAAATTCTGGCTCCTTCAGAGGCTCAGGTTGGCCACCCTGATCTAGACCATCCCTGAAAGGTGTTTGTCTAACCAATGATGGAGATTCCACAACCTCCCTAGGCAATCTATTCCAGTGCTTAACCATCCTGACAGGAATTTTGTCAGGATGTCCATCCTGAACCTCCCTTACTGCAATTTAAGCCTATTGCTTCTTATCCTGTCCTCAGAGGTTAAGAAGAACAATTTTTCTCCTCCTTGTAGCAACCTTTTATGTACTTGAAAACAGTTATCACGTTCCCTCTCCATCTTCTCTTTTCCAGTCTTCCTTCATAGGTCATATTTTCTAGATCTTTAATCATTTGTTGCTTTTCTCTGGACTTTCTCCAATTTGTCCATCTTTCCTGAAATGTGGCGCCCAGAACTGGACACACTACTGCAGTTGAGTAGAGCGGAAGAATTACTACTTACGTCTTGCTTACACCACTCCTGCTAATACATCCCAGAATGATGTTCGCTTTTTTTTTTTGCAATAGTGTTACACTGACTCATATTTAGCTTGTAGTCCACTATGACCCCCAGATCCCTTTCCGCATTACTCCTTCCTAGTCAGTCATTTCCCATTTTGTATGTATGCAACTGGTTGTTCCTTCCTAAGTGGAATACTTTGCATTTGTCCTTTTTGAATTTCATCCCCCCCACCCCCCAAAAAAATCACTCTCCTGTAGCCATCTGGCCTGACCCTGTCACAGAAAGTTATCAGGTTGGTTTGACAAGATTTGTTCTTGATAAATCCACAATGACTGTTCATAGAATATCAGGGTTGGAAGGGACCTCAGGAGGTCATCTAGTCTAACCCCCTGCTCAAAGCAGGACCAATCCACAACTAAATCATCCCAGCCGGGGCTTTGTCAAGCCTGACCTTAAAAACTTCAAAGGAAGGAGATTCCACAACCTCCATAGGTAACACATTCCAGTGCTTCACCACCCTCTTAGTGAAAAAGTTTTTCCTAATATCCAACCTAAACTTCCCCACTGCAACTTGAGACCATTACTCCTTGTTCTGTCATCTGGTACCACTGAGAACAGTCTAGATCCATCCTCTTTAGAACGCCCTTTCAGGTAGTTGAAAGCAGCTATCAAATCCCCCCTCATTCTTCTCTTCCGCAGACTAAACAATCCCAGTTCCCTCAGCCTCTCCTCATAAGTCATGTGTTCCAGTCCCCTAATCATTTTTGTTGCCCTCCGCTGGACGTTTTCCAATTTTTCCACATCCTTCTTGTAGTGTGGGGCCCAAAACTGCATACAGTACTCCAGATGAGGGCTCACCAATGTCGAATAGAGGGGAACGATCATGTCCCTCGATCGGTTAGCAATGCCCCTACTTATACAGCCCAAAATGCCATTTGGATTGTTTATCACCTTATGTTCTAGATGTTTGCAATTGATTGTTTAATTATTTGCTCCATTATCTTTCCTGGTACAGAAGTTAAGCTGATTGGTCTGTAATTCCCTGGGTTGTCCTTATTTCCCTTTTTGTAGATTCTCACTATATTTGCCCTTTTCCAGTCTTCTGGAAGCTCTCCAGTCTTCCATTAATTTTCCAAGATAATCGCTAATGGCTCAGATATCTCCTCAGTCAGCTCCTTGAGTATTCTAGGATGCATTTCATCAGGCTCTGTTGACTTGAAAACATTTAACTTGTCTAAGTAATTTTTAACTTGTTCTTTTCCTATTTTAGCCTCTGATCTTACCTCATTTTCACTGGCATTCACTGTTAGATGTGCAATCACTACCAACTTACAGTCGGGGCATATGTTTATATAGCTACATCGCACAGGGTGCAGAATTTTTCAGAGCCCTGAGTAGTGTAGCTAGGTTGATCTAATTTTTAGGTGTAGACCAGGCTTTAACTTTACATGCGGTTATTTGGGCTCTGAGTGAAATATAACAGTAAAAACAAAAATATTTGCACAGAATCAAAAGTAAACACATTCTGATCAAGACTTCGCATTGGAGCAGATTACTTCAAGACAAATAATTGCATACATATTTTGAACTATGTGGCATGGCCTCTGATATTAGTACATCTAAAAGGTCACCTTTTCACGCAAATCTTTAGAACCTTTTGGCTATGCATAAGTTTATCATATTTATCATATTTTTGTAAATTAAATTTTTGACCTGGTGAACACTTACTGTAACTTTCAGGTTGTCCTGTTGTCTTGGTGTACATTGTGATTTCTGTCTTACTAAAATCAGATGTCTGTCTTGTAGTTTGGAGCTGAATTTCGACGGTTTTCTCTGGAAAGATCCAAACCTGGAAAGTTTGAGGAATTCTATGGATTATTGCAGCATGTGCACAAGATCCCCAATGTTGAAGTTTTAGTTGGGTATATAGATATTCATGGAGATCTGCTGCCTATCAACAATGATGACAATTATCATAAAGCAGTTTCCACAGCCAATCCTCTGCTCAGGATTTTTATTCAAAGAAAAGGTAAGTTCACTAATTTTGTGCATTGGTCGTGTCTACTATGTATAAAGCAGTATCCATGCACACGGTCACATATTTTGCACCAGTCTAATTTTTTTTAAAAGTCCCAATTAGACATTATCCTGTTTCTCCATGTTGACATGTACTGACTTCTTACTGATCTTCACTGGGAACTCCCAACTGTCCTTTGCAGCAAGCTGTTTGGAAACATATTGTGCACCATTGCTGTAGGGCTTGAGATTCCCCTCTGTCCTATAACTCTGCTACTAAGCTACTTTTCTCTTTTTTCTTTTTACATTTGGGAATGTCTGTAATACTTTGATTTAAACCCCACTCGCTCCATCAAAAATCCATCCTCACTTCAGTAGAAATACTGCTTTTATATGAAGTCTTCATAAATGAACATATTCAATTCTTAGTTTACTCAAATTGGATAGAAACATTAAAGCTGAATCAGCATTCTCCAGTGAACTTTTTGTATATTGTTTAAAGGCAGTTGCTCATGTCTCCCTTTTCACTGAAAGCTTAACAGTACCATGCATTCGTCAGGAAAACAGGTGGCCTGGTCACATGTTAACCAACATGAGGTTAAGTTCAAATGAAGGCAAGGCAGTTTGTAGTTTTAACACTATTAGCAGGTCAAGGTAAACATTGCATTCCTGCTAGTGTTTACCTCAACTTGTGAACAGGTGAAAACTAGAGACTGCCTTGTCTTCACTGGGATTTTATGATGTGGTAAGAGAACACTTTTTCTCCTACTGTGGACACACCCTAGCAGGGTGGTGATTATTTTTACTTCTTTCTAATTTGTTAGCTTTATAAAGAGTTCATTATACTATGGCTGTGCTAGAATAAAAGTTAAATTTCCCCAGAGATGAATATTGTCTAGGTTAAGTATAACATTATCACCTAGATTAAGAGACAGTAGCTCACTCCTGTCTGCATCCTGAAGTTCCTTTCATAACAGATTAACAGGTATTGTTGATGTGTTGGAAGGGGTAAAAGGGAATTCAAAGGCTGAACTAACATGGCTTTAATTCAGTCAAGATATATGGGAGTCTCTGTCTGCAAGAGAAACCTGACCTAGGGGTGAAACAAATGTGAAGGCCAGCTGGGCATATCTTTTTGCCCTCTTCCACAATATAAGAACACAGGGTACTCCAATGAAACAAATGATATAGGGAAATACTGGGTTTTTTAATACTACTTTACTTAAATTGTAGAACTCACTGTCACAGAATATTAAAGCAGCAAAGTGAAAATAATAAATTTGACATCTAAAGGTGAAGAGAGACTTAGGAAAACACTTAATTCTTCCTCGCTAATGCAAGCTTGTTCACTGCAGCACTTTCTGGCATTTGTGTCCTGCAGTATGGGGCTTTCTTTTTTTACCTGTGGATGACTATTCCATAGCATAATAAATATAGCCTGCAGTTACACTGGCTATAAGTTTTTACAGGTGTAATCAATCTTCATGCTTCAGGACATAGACTAATAGGCAGCTAATGTCATGAACAAATTACCCCACAACAAAGCAGGACTGTGTGATTCTAATCACTTCCATTATGTAACCAGCTGCAAGTGTAATACTACTTTGCTTCAACTTAATGCTTCCCTGCAGAGGTAGATACAGGGTGGCTGAGAGAGAGATGCTGAGGATAGACAAAAGCAGTAACAGTCCTAATGCTCACCATTGCTTTTTAAAATGAGAATTGTTTAGTCACTAGTTTGCAGAAAAACTATCTAATTGTTTCTGGCACCCCATTAATCCTCTATGCAATTAATTTTGGTCCTGCTTGATAATTGGTGGAATGAAAAAAGAGTTGGGTCTGAAGAATGTCTTTAGATATTTTCCCATGCTTCCAGTGTTTTAAAACACCTGTAAAAGTTTTCCCAATTGAGTTTTGAAATGCCTCTAATCAATATTTAGATCTCCATTCTTTTCATAAATGTTAAATACTAACGTTAGGTTCAATGTGACCTTTTTTTATTTTTTATTTTTAATCTCAAATTACAGTTTTTCCCCCAGTATTGTGGTACTCTTATCAAATGTCTTCAGATGGTTCTGTTTATCTCTGGAAACTTGATGCTTGAAGGATAACTTTACCAATAAGTGCATTCCTTTGGAAGCATATCAGAGGGCTTGTCAACAAATTGTGCAATTCCAGGTGTTGAAGAATATCGGGTTGAAACTAAGTTTCAACAGTTGAATACTTTCTTTTTTTTTAAATGATACATCACATACACATAATTAGTATAACCAGTGAGTTTGAGACCATTAAAACAGGAAGTTTTTATACCAAGTTGACATTCACCTTTACATCTTTGTTGTTAACACCTTGTTCTTTGGCATTCTGCCCAAATATTTGTCACTGTAACTATAAACTGATTAGCTAGATGTCAGTACAAAGGTGTCTTTGTACTCAAGGATATTGTTTTAGAAAATTTGTTTGGGGATCTAGGAGAGGTTAAACAGAATCTTGCTGCCTGGCAGAGTTATGGGAATTAGTTTTCTTCAAGCTTTCCCTACTTCTCCAAATTATGTAACTCTAATTTTCTACCTTAAATTTTGTGCTAGTTTAGAATCTTTAGACAACATCCAAAGCTAATTAGTATCCCAAAAAACCCCAATGGTTTGTATAGTCTGTTGATCTGGAAATGTGGTGGCATTCTGACTTGTAAGTTTATGAATACTGTTTTTTGTGTGTGTATGTGTCCCCCACACTGTGCATCATTGAGCTTTAAGAAATGGATTTTAAAAAGTAAAACACCAGCTCAGTAATAGAGATTTCTGAGAGAGTTACATTTACTGTGTTTTGAGGTTTTCTTTTGGTGGGTGAGGGGGCTGTTTTGTGTTGTAGGATAGGGAACTCTTGAAGTTCAGATCTTTTCTAACAGAGGCAGTTTCCAAAATCTTAGTTTTCTTTTAAATGGCCCTTTCTTGCATTTTCAGGCATGTGTTCAAATGGAGGTGTCTTTTGTGGTATTCTTTAAGTTCTAGTTGCAAAAATGAGTTTAAGAAACCTGCTTTTATAACTGGCGTTTAGGTTCCTATGGTGACTTCAATAAGTCTGACTTAAACTGGGGGAAAAAAATCTTAGTTCTGCTAAACGCTATTTGCAAACCCCATTATGTCAAGATTACAGATCTTAAAACAATTAATGTTGCAAGTACACAATTTGCATACAAGTTGCAGCTTAAATGTAAAATCAGAGAATGCAAAAGTTAATGTTGGTTCTGTGGTGTACATTTCACAAGGAAAGAATGAACAAAGGAGTGCATACTACAGTTGTGCTATGTTACTGTTAGAGTCCTAACTCTTGCCTTTTCTGTTTAATTTATACTGTATATTCTTGAATGTTGCAATACATGCTTATGTACTGTAGCATTTAATTTCAGAAAGGGGAACTATACAAAAATGAGGAGGTTAGTTAAACAGAAATTAAGATACAGCACCAAAAGTAAAATCCCTGCAAGCTGCATGGAAACTTTTTAAAAACACCATAATAGAGGCTCAACTTAAATGTATACCCGAAATTAAAAAACATAGTAAGAGAACGAAAAAAGAGCCACCATGGCTAAACAACAAAGTAAAAGAAGCAGTGAGAGGCAAAAAGGCATCCTTTAAAAAGTGGAAGTTAAATGCTAGTGAGGAAAATTGAAAGGAGCATAAATTCTGGTGAATGAAGTGTAAAAATAATTAGGAAGGCCAAAAAAGAATTTGAAGAACAGCTAGCCAAAGACTTAAAAAGTAATAGCAAACTTTTTTTTTAAGTACATCAGAAGCAGGAAGCCTGCTAAACAACTAGTGGGGCCACTGGACGATCGAGATGCTAAAGGAGCACTGAAGGATAAGGCCATTGCGGAGAAACTAAATGAATTTTTTTGCATCGGTCTTAACGGTTGAGGATCTGAGGGAGATTCCCAAACCTGAGGCATTCTTTTTAGGTGACAAATCTGAGGAACTGTCCCAGATTGAGGTGTCGTCAGAGGAGGTTTTGGAACAAATTGATAAACTAATAATAAGACACCAGGACCAGATGGTATTCACCCAAGAGTTCTGAAGGAACTCACATATGAAACTGCAGGACTACTAACTGTCGTCTGTAACCTATCATTTAAATCAGCTTCTGTACCAAATGACTGGAGGATAGCTAATGTGACACCAGTTTTAACAAGGGCTCCAGAGGTGACTCTGGCAATTACTTCAGTACTGGGCAAACTGGTTGAAACTATAGTAAAGGATAAAATTGTCAGACACATAGATGAACATAATTTGTTGGGGAATAGTCAATATGGTTTTTGTAAAGAGAAATCATGCCTCCCCAATCTACTAGAATTCTTTGAGGGGGTCGACAAGCATGTGGACAAGGGGGATCCAGTGGATATAATGTATTTAGATGTTCAGAAAGCCTTTGACAAGGTCCCTCACCAAAGGCTCTTAAGCAAAGTAAGCAGTCATGGAATAAGAGGGAAGGTTCTCTCATGGATTGGTAACTGGTTAAAAGATAAGAAACAAAGGGTAGGAATAAATGGTCAGCTCTCAGAATGGAGAGAGGTAAATAGTGGTGTCCACCAGGGGTCTGTACTGGGCCCAGTCCTATTCAACATATTATAAATGATCTGGATAAAGGGGTAAATAGTGAAGCTGCAAAATTTGCAGATGATGCAAAACTACTCAAGATAGTTAAATCCCAGGCAGATTGCGAAGAGCTACAAAAGGATCTCTCAAAACTGGGTGACTGGGCAACAAAATGGCAGATGAAATTCAATGTTGATAAATGCAAAGTAATGCACAGTGGAAAACATAATCCCAACTATACATATAAAATGATGGGGTCTAAATTAACTGTTACCACTCAAGAAAGATCTTGGAGTCATTGTGGATAGTTCTCTGAAAACATCTACTCAATGTGCAGCAGCAGTCTAAGTGAACAGAATGTTGGGAATCATTCAGAAAGGGATAGATGATAAGACCGAAAATATCATATTGCCTCTATATAAATCCATGGTACGCCCACTTCTTGAATACTGCGTGCAGATGTGGTCGCCCCATCTCAAAAAAGATATACTGGACTTGGGGAAAGGTTCAGATAAGGGCAACAAAAATAATTAGGGGTATGGAACGGCTGTCATATGAGCAGAGATTAGTAAGACGGACTTTTCAGCTTTGAAAAGAAACGACTAAGGGGGGATATGATAGAGGTCTATAAAATCATGACTGGTGTGGAGAAAGTAAATAAGGAAGTGTTATTTACTCCTCATAACACAAGGACTAGGAGCCACCAAATGAAATTAATAGGCATCAGGTTTAAAACAAACAAAAGGAAGAATTTTTTCACATAACATACAGTCAACCTGTGAAACTCCTTGCCAGAGGATGTTGTGAAGGCCAAGACTATAACAGGGTGGGTTCACAAATTTATCTAGTTTTTTTAGAGGATAGGTCCATCAATGGCTATTATCCAGGATCGGAGGGATGGTGTCCCTAGCCTCTGTTTGCCAGAAGCTGGGAATGGGTGACAGGGGATGGATCACTTGATGATTACCTGTTCTGTTCATTCCCTCTGGGGCACCTGGCATTGGCCATTGTTGGCAGACAGGATACTGGGCTAGATGGACCTTTGGTCTGACCCAATATGGCCGTTCTTATCTACCCCTCAGTTTTTAATGAAAAAACAAACAAACATAACTCTGAAGTCCACAATCAACAGTTACGCTAAGGCTAAGCAATATAATTCTCAACCTGTCTTATTTTCACACCTAAAGGGCACTGGTAAGCCAAAGACTAGCTGATGCCTGTTAATAGTGGGTAACGCTCCATGGTCTGATAGCTGGGTGTGCAATTTCTCCCCTGAGGCTTCTTAAAGCTAATTTTCTTCAGTCTCAAGAACAAAGTTTATTTCTGTAGTTTTAACTTCAAAACAGCTCATCATAAATGGCTCAGATTTTCCTAGAAAATTTACCTTTTGATGAGACAAAGTAAGGAAAACTGTTTCAGCTGAAGAGATTTCCTTTGGAAAGTGATGAGCACCTGGAAACAGTTGTAACTGACAGCATTTTACTCTCAACCATATTTACTACCAATGTTTTAATAAATAGGTGATTTTTCCACATCTTTTTTATTAAAATACCAAGTTACAACTACTTTGACAGTAAAAGTTACCAGACTATTTTAAAAGGAAAACATGAGCATTGGAGTGAGAACTACATAAAATGAGCAGTCTAGATATGTTATCCAAATTTTATCATTAATAAGAAATGAAGCAAAAATACAGTGCATGTGCAACTCACCTCTGATGCTTGCTTTAAAATGGGTCTACTCTACAGAAAATAGAATAAATATTATGAAAACTGAAGTCTGTGTTTAGGTTTGACAGAGGAGGGGCCCATTCAAACAGTATACATCCTGACAGATTTACATAGCGCATTCAGTGACTCTTAAAAAAAATCCCCCACTGATTGACCTTTTGAGCAACAGTGAGTTAAACCTTCTTGCATGCTCTCTTGCATACCCAGTAGTAAACTCATGAAGGGTCGTGGCACTGCCTCACCTCTGCAAGGGTGGACTTTCCAAGGGGCAGAGGAACTCGTGGGGAGACACATACTGCCTTTCACCAGCTTAGCTGAATTTGGCCTTGATTGTACAATCTTAAAACTAGACTTCTAAAATCTTAGGTATTTAGATAATTTCTAAATTTCTATTTATATGTAACAGTAAGCCCTGTAAATATTTCTACATCATTTACGAGGCCTCTTCTGCATAAACAATCAGTGAGAGGCAGAAATTAAAGATCCCATGACTAAAACAAAATAACCCTTGCCCCAGCTAACATTCTTCGTTAATAAAACGGGTTCTAACGTCCAAGGCTGTGTAACCTATTGTTTATACCTACAATAGTTTCTCCCTTTACCTACAGTAATTGTGCAGCTATCACTTAAATCAGTATCAGTTGAAAATCAGCACGTGAACTTTCAGCCTAAAATTAAACTCCAGAAAAATGGCATTTATAATCACAGATTTTTAACTAGAAGGGTTACAAATTCTCTGACCTGTTTTGAGAGCTTTTCATAGTTTGTGTTTCTTTCAGTAGTTAAATTTCACATTCAGCTTACAGTGCCTTTAGTGCTGTAGCAAATTCTTATGGTGCTATGTGGTGCTCTTGTTTGGATTAACCATCTCTGGAAAAAGATAGACACTTCTCCAGGTACTTCTTCTAGGGGTATGATTTTTTAAAAAAAATGGTCTTAATTGATGTCAAAGCTTCAGAAAAAATACAGAGTGATATTTAAAAGTTTACAAACTTCTGGTTTACAACCATGTATGCAGAGTGGATAAAATCTATTTTAAAAAAAAATCTTTTTTTTTTTTAATTTTTGTTTAAATTATTTTCTTTTTAAAAATAAACCTGTTTTAAAATTTTGAATTTAATACAAAATATAAGGCCTAAACTTATTGTAATCTCTTAAAACATTTAAATAAAAATAAATATGCTGAATCTATGAGCCTCTATCAAAAACTGAGTGAATTAAAGGCTGTGTTTCTATATAAAGATCTTTTCCTATGTAAAGAAAGATTATTCTAACTTTTGAGGTCAAGCTTTGTAAATATGGCATGATAGGTCAGCTGAAGTAACTTGTCTTAGGGTACCTCTAAACTAGAAACACTACAGCGGCACAGCTGTAGTACTACAACTAAGCCTCTGTAGCACTGTGTAGTGGAGACACTTACTACAGCAACAGAAGTAGTTCTTAGAGGTGTAGCTAGGGTCAACAGAAGTCTTCCATTGACCTAGCAATGTCTACACATTGGGGTTTAAGTTGGCTTAACTACGTCGCACAGGGAGTGCAATTTTTGGTAGCCCTGAGCATTGTAGTTAAGCCACTTAACTTGGTAGGGTAGATGATCCCTTTAGGAGACTCTCATTTTTAAGAGACTTAGATGAGTAGGAACTTAAACTCTAGTCACTTTCACTTAGACGTATTTGATATTCCTGGGGGACTTCTGCATAACTGCGCATGCGCAGAATTCATGGCCCCCGCAGATTTCTTTGCTTTCCCGCAGAAAAATGACTTCTGATGGGGGAAGCAAAGGAAAGCTGCAAAAGCGGTCACACGGCCCTCCCTGTGGCGCAGGCAGGTCGGTTCAGGCGCCTGGGGCAGCCGGTAGAGACATAAACTACTGCATGGACGGGAGGGGCAGTCGTGCGTTTGAGACAGAGAGACACTCTGTCCTCTCCTGCTATTGCGGCATGCTTGGCATGAAGGGGCGTAGCTTTGGGATGTTTCTGGGGAGGTAGGTGTGTCCCCTCAGATAGAGCAGAATGTAGCAGCCTGCCTGACCTTTCTGGAGATGGTAGCCAATATAAATTGTGAGTTTGAGTCCCCAGCCCTCGCTTGCTCTTCAGTTGCCTATGATGTAACACTGAGCATATGGCTGAATATATTTGTTGACTAATAACCGAAGTAAAAGGTCAGTACTCGTTACATTACTATTAAACAGAGCGTGTTTGGGGGATTTCCTCCAGTGCTCCCCACACCCATTCTTCACCCATTGTATTGTAGTTTAAATAAATTACCAAAATAATTGAAACCAGTGTGATTATATTGTTATTTTAACAAATAAAATATGCAGAATTTTGCAGAATTTTAAAATATTGTGCACAGAATTTTTTATTTTTTGGTGCAGAATTCCCCCAGGAGTAATTTGAAAGTTTTCCCAGGCAGACCTGAAATCAGTTTAATTCACAGTTAATCCTGTTTTAATAAATCATTTTGTATTAAATGTGAAACATGTTTTGATAAGAGGTGTTTAGGAGTCCAAAACACTTAAGGTTGTTTTGTTTAATAAAAAAACCCTGCTTATTGTTTTGTTTTAATTCCAGTTACTATCCTAATGCAGCTTGACAATCATGAGCAAAAGTTAATTATCTAGTAAATAAGTAATGTATTAACCATTTTCTAACCTACTAAAATATACAATTGAGAATCTAAAAACATTAAGTTATATAATTGCTTAAATAAATGTCGTTATAGCACTCCTTCCTAAACAGCAAAAAGATATACCAAATTTAATGTAAGTCAACATGTTTTAATGGTTATATCAACAGAGTGCACTTTTTTTAGAAAATAACTGAAGTAGAAATGGAGGCCTATGGAAGTTCTTACCTCTACTGACCTGGAAGGTAGTCGTTCTAGTGGACGTTACCTGGTTCAGGAAAGAGGACAGAGCAACAAGCTTGGCCTTCTCCCTATTTAACTTTCACCAAGATACAGTGCTATTTAGAACATGCCCAGTCTCCTTCCGAAGGACCTGTCAGTTTTGTGTGTGATGTTTGCTGGCCTCTTAATGTAATGGGGACCTTTCTATTCAAGAAAACTGGCAACCTAACCTGTAGGCTCTCCATAAGGATTGGGAGCACCTAAGTTTGTAATAACCTGATGATTCAGAGCTTGCTAGTTTTTTAGATGATCAAGGCTCATGCTCCCTGAGTGACCAATGTCCAAAAGGATAAGTAAAATTGATTATAGATTTTTTTTTTGTAACATTCAGAATGATTACTTAAGGCCAGAATTTTCAAAACCTTAAGACCACAATTGCTGTGATTGTGTGCAAATGGCCACTTTTAATCAATTGTTCAAGTATGTAAATTCACAGTATTGTGAGCCCAAACCCTAAAAATCCAAACCTTGATTTCCCCCCTTTCCTTTTTTAGGCTGAAAATAAAGTCAGCATTTTATCCATTATTTACTGATTTTCAACTAACACATGCTCGTATTCCAGATGAATATTGTTGATTTTATGCTACAGCTGTTTGACTTTATAAAGCTGAAGATCTCTGTGTAGCTCACAAGGTTGTCTCTTTTTCCCCAATAGAAGTTGGTCCAGTAAAAGATATTTCTTTACCTACCTTGTCTCTCTAATATCCTGGAACCAACAGAGCTACAATAATGCTGCAAATGAGTTTATAACATTTTATTTAATGAAAACTTAAAATTCTTGATTCCTAGGACTGCGCAATACCAAATTGAGTTCTCAAGGATGTCTGATATGGTGGGTGGACAAATTGGACTGAGACTGACAAGCCCATCTTAACTTTGATGTCTGTGGACCTTCCCATCACCTCTCTGCCCCTGTTGAATGTGTAATCATTGGCTCACACATTCAGTTTAAAGTTACACGCTTTGCACCTTGCACCCTGAACCTTGAACTTCAAAGTGCAGTTGTGGACTTTGAATGTACTGTCCCTAGATTACATTTTCAAATATATAACACATTTAATTTTCCTAACTTTGCATCAATTTTTTGCATAATTTTTTTCTTACTTCTGCTCAGAGTATCCACAGCAATCTGAACTCTGCCATGTTGCATATTTATTATTTAAGGTGCACATACAATGCTTAATTTGTGCCAGGGCTGAGCCCCAGCACCTCTAGACTTGGCAGTTCATAGCCCCAACACCTCTGGGCTTGTTGCATCAGTTATAAATATAAAAAAAAAATTGCTTGAGCCTCAGCACCTCTTTCATGACAAATTAAGCACTGTGCACATTTAACATAGTAATTAGAAGTATTGGAAGTGACTCCATAGTTAGTGTTGCTTTTGAGGTTTGTATTTACAGTGAACTAAAATCAGTCTTTCACATTTGAGCGGTTGAATTTAGTCACCAAATTTCATGCAAACTCTTCAGGAAGCAAATGGATTTTCTGTAACCTTTTTTTGTCAAAGGTTACAACAAAAATTTAGCACAGGGAACACTTAAAAATGAACCCTTATTGATATTTGGACCTGAGTTTTTTAAAAATTTGGCCCCAATTCTTGTGTTTTTTTTTTGTTTGTTTGTTTTTTCGTTCTCTAAGTAAAGAACCACAATAGCTCCAAACTTCTCTAACAGGCTGCTTTTTAAATTTTAAATAAAACAAAGTGAATCTTGTTATAACCTAACTAAACTCCCTGAAATGTAGCCAGTGGAATTGTTCCACTGAATGCATCCGATGAAGTGAGCTGTAGCTCATGAAAGCTTATGCTGAAATAAATTTGTTAGTCTAAGGTGCCACAAGTCCTCCTTTTCTTTTTGCGAATACAGACTAACATGGCTGCTACTCTGAAACCTGGAATTGTCAAGTTCTTCTAGTTCCTTCCCATTTTTTACACTTCCCAGTTTTTTTTCTTGCTGTGTTAGCTGTGTTGCTTTAACTCTTACCACTCCTGATCTTGGGAAGTTGGGGAGGCAGTGGGGGGTGGGAGGGAGAGGAAGAGGCCATAGCATGGGAGGAGACTCCCCAGAGCATTGCTGATTTAAATTCTTGGCATACCTCAAGCAGCAGCACCACAAAAATATTTTCTTTGCACTTGAAGCAGTGGCATACGTGGGACTATCCATGGTGGTCCTACCATAGCTCCCTCAGCTCTTCAGGGAGCAATAGCATGGAGGCTGGCATTGGCAGGGTTGAGTAAGTGGTGATCGGAGGGGTGAGTGGATATTTTGGGGAGACACCATGGCCTTCCCAGTGGGAGTTATATAGGAGTCCAGATAAAGGCAAGAAGTAGTATTGGATGTAGTATGGGATGTAGTATGGAAGTATTGATTTAACTAGAGACTTCCTTAGATTTGTAGTGTCTCGATTGATTGAAAATGCTCTTGAGCAGCCTTAATGTAAATTAGTTTTCTTTGTGTAGTATAAAATAGTGCATGTTTAAGGGGGTATATTAGTTACCATAGCAGCTAACTTTAAATTTCCTAGCTCTCTTGTTCACTTAAATTCTCAACCTTACATTGCATTGACCAGTTATTGTTAAATATTTAACATTTATATTACCTTGACTCTATATGAAGCCATGTTAGATAATCAACTGGTAAGATTTATATATTTCTTTTCCCTTGTCTAAAACATGCACTGTTAAATTTCATTGCATTATTTCACAAAACTATAGGCTACAGATTTACTGTGTCTCCAATAGGCCTGCAGTAGAGGGCTTTAAATGGGATGCATAGTATTTATGGGTAACCAAGAGGATACTTCAGGTCTTGTGTCTCACTTAATTTAAAGGTATTTTGTCGATAATTTTTGAATGTGCAAAGCTTGTGACATTGTAAACCATTTTGTTTGGTACACTGAAGGTCCATCTGTGCCTTTGATATTTCTTTGTCTGGGGCACTTAGTATTTTCCAACTGTTACATTCCAGAACCCCTTTTTCAGACCATCATTATTACGTTTTGTATTTCCTGCTTTCAAACAACCACTTTAATGTTTACATTTTTTAGTATTTAAATTTGAAAGAAATTAGTTAGGTTAACTATTTAGAATTTGCCATCTTGGTTACTGAACTCGGTATTTAGATTTCCAAAGCACATTGTAGTATCTTGCACTACTGTGGTTCCTTTGCAGCTATTAATGTTCTAAGTAAACACAATCAGTACAGTTCACTTTTTAAGGGGTGAGGAAGATGTTTGCTAGTTTACTCTGACATGTTTTTCTGGTACATGTATCTTATGAATCCCGTATATGGAGCATTGCAGTGCACTACATATTTTTTTAGTTCATCCAATTTACTTTCAAAGTCCCATGCAGAAACTTCATAAAGTCTGCTCAAATTTTACCGAAATTATGGAAATACTCTTTTCATGTACCGTTTGGATTAATATTTATCCTTTGAACCCTTCTGACTACATGGCATAATTGATAATTAGGGCACCAACAGCGTGTACAAAGAAATTCTAGCTCCCTGGATCAAAGGGCTAGTTAGTCCCAGAAGGTCATATGCTAAGTGGAAAAGCAATGTAGTGGTGTCAGTTTTTCTATAAAGGGAATACAATGTTTGTATTTAAGATGAGGCAAAACTATAGCATAACATTGAAGAAGTCCTAATGTTAATTCAAGTAAGCCTAGTGAAATAAGATTGTTGTGAAATATCAAAACATTTATTGAGAATTATGCTGCGCAAAGATTTAACCATAGAAGTTGTCTTTGAAATGCATATTTAGCAACGTTTAAAGTTGGAGAAAAATGGGTGAGGTAATATGTTTCACTTCATTCACCTTGTGTGTCTAATATCCTGGGACCAACATGGCTATAAGAACACTGCATTTGTATTTCTGAACTAACAAGTAATTTTAGAGTGTTCTATAGCTAGCTAATTTTCTTTTCCATAAAAAACAGTTGGTGCATCTTATGCTTTGTAGGCTTCCCCCATGCAAAAAACCAACAAGAACAACAAAAAAACAAAAAGAAAAGGAGTACTTGTGGCACCTTAGAGACTAACCAATTTATTTGAGCATAAGCTTTCATAAGTTGCATCCAATGAAGTGAGCTGTAGCTCATGAAAGCTTATGCTCAAATAAATTGGTTAGTCTCTAAGGTGCCACAAGTACTCCTTTTCTTTTTGCGAATACAGACTAACACGGCTGCTACTCTGGGAAAAAACAAAAAAAACAAAAAACCTCTTGAGCAAATATAAACTATTCAGACACTTTTGTCACTCCAAATTATGGAAAAACAACTAGGAGTCCTTGTGGTAACTTAGAGATTGTCGTTGTTTTTAGTGATACAGACTAACACGGCTACCCCTCTGAAACCAAATTATGGAAGTTATAGTATTGGCTATTGGTTACATCACTTGCCTTAAGCATTTCCTGCTGTGCAGGGTCTGTTTTTAGTTTATTACCAGCGATTTTTACCTACACCATGTAGGAGCAGGGGACAGCATTGTGTGGAATGAACTAAACTTTCTGGAGATTGAATCCAGGTCAATTGGCTAGCATCCAGATACTTGATAATAAAAGGGAAAGCAGCCAGTGAACTGAAACTTAGGGGGAGGGAGAAATTTTAATAAATGGAATCACTTTCTGTATAAGAATTTTAGGTATGGGGGTGTGTGTGTGTGTGTGTGTGTGTGTGTGTGTGTGGAGAGAGAGAGAGAGACTGACTATTTTTGATAAACATCTTGTTTTAAAACGGCTGGATTCTCATTCTTGCCTCCTCCAATACACTATTAATTTTGCTTAATTTTTTTGAAATACTTACAATAGCTTTTCTTTGGTGATTGTAAAGTGAAGTGACTTTAAATCAAGATAGTTTATTTTGTTAATGTTAGAATAATTACCTCCCTGACAGAGAAAATTGTTGCTGGTACAGAATGCTGAGAACTTTTTACTAAACATTTTGCACCTTGTCAGCCTAAAACTTTCTTTACTGATAGCCCTGCTATGCAGAACAGAGTAGTTCACACTGTACTAATTACCAACATATGCTATCTGTCTTTTTACAGAAGATGCAGACTACAGTGCCTTTGGTACAGATACTGTGACAAGGAAGAAAAATGTCTTATCAAATGTGTTGTGTCCGGATAACCACAGAAAGAAACCACATATTGTCATTAGCATGCCGCGAGACTTCAGACCAGTGTCATCTATTATTGATGTGGACATTCTCCCAGAAACCCATCGCAGGGTGCGACTTTACAAATATGGAACTGACAAACCACTTGGATTCTATATACGGGATGGCTCTAGTGTCAGAGTAACACCACATGGATTGGAGAAAGTACCTGGGATTTTCATATCCAGGCTTGTTCCTGGAGGCCTGGCTCAAAGCACAGGCTTACTGGCAGTTAATGATGAAGTACTGGAGGTAAATGGCATAGAAGTCTCAGGGAAGAGCCTTGATCAAGTTACAGACATGATGATTGCAAATAGCCGTAACCTGATCATTACAGTGAGACCAGCAAATCAGAGAAACAATGTTGTTAGGAACAGTAGGACTTCTGGGAGCTCAGGTCAGTCTACTGATACTAGTCTTCCAGGTTACACACCACACAGTGTGCAGAACTTCCATCCAGAAGAAGATGATAGTGATGAAGATGACATCATTATTGAGGATAATGGTGAGCCACAGCAGATTCCAAAAGCTGTCCCTACCAGTGAGAGTCTGGAATCATTAACACAAATTGAACTACTTCATGAGTCAACACAAAATGGTTTCATTCCTTTTAGTGAAGTAAACTTATGTCATTCAGCAGGCAACATTAACATGGAGTATGAAATACATGATCCAGACAAAAAGTCCTTAGAAGATGGGACAATTATAACATTATGAAACTGCCTCAATGGTGTATTTTACATTAACTGAAGATGCCATACAACTTTTAATTTTGCTTGATGTATAATGCAATTTATACCTCTCAACCTACCAGTCTTTAAGACCTGCAAACAAATGTAAGGAAAAACAGTAAATGCAGGAAGCTTAAAATTATGTGGGCTGATTAATGTCAGTTTTATAATTCTGTAATTCCATGTAAATATTTTGTAAGGATAGAAGGTAGATGACCCTGGCTGTGATAGGACGGCGGTAAAATGAAGGATGGTTGAGAGGTATTGACCGCATGTTTACTTCCAGAGGTACTTATACTACTGGTTTTAAAGAGTAAATTTCCATTACCATGTGAGGTGGATCAGATAGTGAAGCTGCATGTCTAATCTGAATTTATGGTCATGTGAGTTTACCCCTTAATGACACAATTGACAATGATCTTAAAATTCTAATGTGAAAGTCTTACTCCTCCTCCTCTTGTACCTTGAGGACCAGTTCTCTTCTCTTAGTTTACAGTATTGTATAAGGTTGTCGTTTTATGCTAGGCTTAGTCACTAATTGTAGTAAATTACATTAGGTAAATGTCTAAAGAAATCAAATACAAAATTAATAGGATGAAAATAACATTTTACCTGATTACCATTTCATGCTCCAAAAATGGTCATGTTAAAAGATATAAAGATTCTTACAAATGGGAGGAGAGTTATTTGAAGTTGATGATAATGAACAGTTCTGTCTTAACTATAAAAAAAAAAAAAAAAATTATTATCCAGCACAACTTATATCACTTGATTTTTAAAAAAAAACAACAACTTTAGGCTTTGTAAAACTAACTTGCAAACTTATGCTATTACCACTTCAGAATTTATAATGAACTAAATTATAAATGCTGGTTTTTTTAATATACCACCCTTGGTAGGGTATCTTCTTTGAATATTACAAAACTGCTATAGGCAAAAAATAAAAATATTGAAAACTAAAATCCTGATGCTGCAAACTCTTAAGCAGGAGTGTAAATTGACTCTCATGAATAGCTGAATAGTTCATTGACTTCAGTAGAACTACTCATGTGGTTTGCTTGCAGCATTAAGGGCTAAAATTTATTTAAGAAATAAATTTAAGACATAAAATTGTCTTCAAAACAAAATTAGTTCACTGCTAATAATGAAAATCTATTAACTTTTAATACATTAACACAGTTAACTTTTTATACATACAAGCTAAAATTTTGAAAAATAGCCTTCTGAAGGTGGAATTTTCAGGTGTTCCAAAGTTCCTTCATACTGCAATCCCTGATAGAAATAGCCTGGTTAAAGTATTTCAGCCTTCCTGACTTGTGAAAATTCAGTCTAATGGAAACTGGTGTTAGCCCAGGCTACATTTGCAATTTCCTTATCAATTTTGTATTTATCTCAGTAAGGATGTAGCTTCTTAGTAGAACAAATTTCTGTGTAAGATGTGAAATTTACAGTTAGGAAACGAACCTCTTGAGGTTCTTTCCAGCCCTAATTTCTATGATTTCTAAAGAAAAAAGAACAAAACATGCACTTAACAGTTTGACTTTAAATGGGAATAAAAGTAAGAATTAGCAACAGGTACTCCTGCAGAAATTCTCCACCAAAAAAATAAAAATTCTGCATATTTTACTTATCAAAATAACATACTATCATGCCAGTTTCAATTATTTTGGTAATTTATTTCAAAATACTTGTCAGCAAGTATGTCTAACAATATAGACAACAAAAAAGTGTTCAGGAAATGTTTTTTTGACAGATTCCTTACCATGAGTATTAATACAGAACTTTGAGTAATTGATTTAAAGTACAATATGAAAGCGTATTTCAATGCCTCCAGGCCTCTGCACTGTTGCTGAGGGATGTCGGGGTAATGGAGGAGCTATGGCGGGGGAGTAATTGCTGGGAAGGAGTCTGGGAACAAACCTGGAGGGTTGTTAAGTGTGGGTGGGAGAAGTATGGAACAGATTATTTTGCAGGGAGGGGGGCGTGATTGTTAGGGAGTTGGGGAGTCTCCCTCATGCAGATGCTGGCTGACCCCTCTCTTCTCCCATTTAATCAGACACATCTGCCCGGGTGTGTCCCTGCACCCCGATTCCCCATTCAGTCAGGCATATCTGCACATCCCCGTATGTCCCAGCACCCTTCCTCAGCCAGGCCTAGCTCACCTGTCTCTATGTGTCCCTACAGGCCCACTCCCTCATCCGGCCCTGGATCCCCACTCCCCATTCAGCCAGGCATAGCTGCCCTGTCTCCTTGTGTCCCGCCATCCCCATCTGGCCCTGCATCCCCACTTCCATTCAGCCCCTGGCTCAGTGCGGTCACTCCACTAGCTCCACTCCTCCTCCCTCTCCCCCATCCCATGCCTCTTCACATGGCCCTGCCAGCAGGAGCCTGTGAGGAAAACAGTTTCCCTCTCCATGGCTGGCTGCTCTAGCCTGTGAGCCTGCTGCCCTCTCCTTTTGCCACCTGGTGAGTGAAAGGTGTAATTGCAGCTTCCCTTTGCCTCCCTGTTAAAATCTGCTGGGGACATCAAGTGCAGAATTCCCCCAGGAGTAAACATGTAAATTTAAAAACTGATTCTTTTTTTAAACTTATTTTTTATCCATGCTGCTCCTTTTTATTTAGGGCATGTGTCTTACTTCAAAACTGGGTTTGGTTTTTATTCCTTCAGCAATGGGACGACTTTCCTGTATCGTGTTAGTGTGCATTCACATGCCTTTTTATTTACTTGAATGTATTGTGAATAATCAAAGTGGTAAAATGCACTTGGATTAAGAGAAGAGAATGAGATCCACAGATACAGATATAGATGAAGATAAACTAGTACCACACTTTTTTTTTTTATGTAGAGGTGTAACGCTTTCATTCAGTGGAATTGTTTTATGGATCTAATATGGTACATTAGTAGTGTTGCAGCTTGGATGTAAAATAAGCTATTAACTTACACATGAGCCTGGCACCTGAAAACAAGTTACAAGATATTAATTTATTGCTTAAACACAAACACTTCAAGGTAGTATGCTGCTAAACTTTTGTCCATCACCTAATTTTGAAGGTTTTTTTACTCATAGCATATGCATTTTGGGTATATATACTGATAATAACTTAAATCTTAAAAAGGGCATATAGTATGTAAGTGCTCATGAATTTCCATCATGAAGGATTAACAAAAGTTTTTGTAATTAAAATGACAGACTGCACAATATGTAGTTGCATAACACTGCAGTTACCATAAGAGAGATTTTCTAAATATCTTCTATCTGCATCATACCACTTGACAAATTATTACTAAACATTTTAAAAATCACTATTCCAGGATAATCAACTTTTGAAATAAATGGTTACATTTAACTTTATATATAAAATGGTACTGGGTTCAGTATATTATTTTTAAAAGATGATACATATATTAGCCTTTTATACACTACCTCTTAAAGTTAATTTTTTTAACAGTTAACATCTTTCAAAATTTCTCCCTGTGGGGAGAAGAAAATTCAAGGCTTGACTATTTTGTACTGATTTTAACTGTAAAATCTAAAATTATGCATGACTTAAAATATCAAGCTGCTGTCAATGCACATTCTTTATGTATTCAGTATCCTAATGCACATAAATTATATTTTAATCCAGATTTTATAAACTAATTTATATCCAAATTATTTCAAAATGCATTGGAATACCAAAATTCCTTTGAATAGTGTTTATATGGATGTGTACATGCACAATAAAAGCAATCTGTCCCTCTTCTCTGCTGGCAGTCTGAAAACAGATTAACCTTTTAAGTGCACCTTATGAGAAGAGAGCAAATGTTGCTGGAATTAAGGTACGTTCACTTTGGATCTCTGTTATGGTATCAGTAAAAGTCAAGCTTAACTGTGAATCATGTTCTTCCACAGCCTCAATAAATTTAGGACAATGTCCTCGTGAGCTGTCTGCAACATGTACTTTTGTGAATATTCTGTATTTTCTAATTAAATTTTACTTGCAACTTGATTTTTACGCAAATGAAAATTTGTTTAAAATGTCAAATATCAGTATTTTTCTTACAACTTTAATGTATAATGTACATTGATATCTCACTAAATGAACTTTGATTTTACAAAATCAAACTAGCTTTAGCTGTATAATACTCTTATATTTTTACAGACTGGAATAATAAATATAGAAATATATATAATTGCTTTTTTAATTACTTTGGCAAGTCAGAGAATCAAGAGAATTTGTATTGTTCTAAAACATGGATACATTTCAGGCACAGTTCTTAAAGGACTCTTACTGTGTACGTGCTTTTCTTTGCCACCAGAGTATCAAGTACTTTTATAACCCTGTTAGGATGAAGAAAACTGACCAAGGTGCAAGAAGATGTCCACGTTCACTTGTTCCCTCACCTGGGCTGCTATTCCCCTCACACCTGTACAGCCCTTTAATGTGAAGACAGGGTTTCACAAGCATAACTGATGGTGAAATTTGGCTGATAGTATCTATTATTATTGATATACAGGCTGGAAAAAACGCAATTTAACTCTTGGATTCCAGATCAAGTTTGTAGGCCTGGTAGTGGGAAAATACATTTCTTTACTTGGCCTGGGACCTGTTTATGCAGACCCCCTTTGTTTCCAAGAGCAGTGCTAACCCAACTGCCTGGAGCAAGAATTATGATGAAGACATTAAGTTTAGAATTCACTACATACCTAAATTAACCTTATTTTTTAAGCTTCAGAATGTTGCAATTCCTATGTACCTGAAAATTTTGGAGAGTGTTTGAATTGTCAAGGTGATGGGTTTGGAGATTTTTGGGGGATGGGGTCTCTAGAGGAGGAGATTTTTCTCATTATTGGCTGTTTTTATGTTTAATTGTAATTGGGATGAGTTATTTTTTGATGGTCTTGTTCTTTTAATATTTAAAACAGGGCACTTAGATGCTTTTTTTATATTTATAAACTGAAATATTTGTAAATTGAGACACAAATTGTAATGCCACAATGTAACTTTTAGAACTGAAGTGCATTTTAGTGCCTAGGGCAACATCAGCACGTTGCCCATCAGAATTTTTTTTTGACACACACACACACACACACACACACACGGGTTCCCCCCCCCCCCCTTTTTTTTTATGTCAGTTGAACAGTTGTAGCTTTTGGCTCTGGGCTGTTTGGGGTAAGAGTAGAGCTGTATTGATGCTGGTGTGATCACTGCTGGAATAGTGTCGGGTTCTGGTGTCCACAATTTAAGAAGGATGTTAATATACTGAAAAGGGTTTGGAGAAGACGCACAAGAATTATTAAAGGATTAGAAAACATGCTTATAGTGATAGTCACAGTTCAATCTATTTAGCTTTCCAAAGAGAAGTTTAAGGGGTGACTTGATTACACTCCATAAGTACCTAAATGGGGAACAAATATTTGATAATGGGCTCTTCAATCCAGCAGAGAAGGGTATAACACAGTGGAAGTTACAGCTAGATAAATTCAGACTGGAAATAAGGTGTACATTTTTTAATAGGGTAATTAACCATTGGATTAATTTACAAAGGGTTGAGGTGGATTCTCCATCAGTGACCTTTTAAAATCAAGAGATTTTTTTCTAAAACTTGCTCTAGGAATTATTTTGAGGAATTTCTCTGGCCTGTGTTATACAGCTAGTCAGACTATTAACACAATGATCCCCTCTGACCTTGGAATCTATGAACCTATATAAAAGGCAATCTGGAAATACTCAACTCTCACAAATGCTGCCTTTTACAATCACTAGGGGGCTCTATCTTGATTCCATAGAAGCCAGTTGATTCAGACCCTGCAAGAACTTGATTGTCATATCCTGCCACAGCAAGTATTCATATAGTGAAACGAGGCCTTCATGTAAATTCCACAATGTGGACTTCGTCAACAATGCTTACTCCTTATGGAAGTTTGCAAGCTGAATAAAACATATTCAATGTCCCCTTATTCAAGAGAAGCAATGGACCATAATAAACTTTAGAGCATAAAGTAAAGGTCCACCCCTGGATTCTGAGTGCGTATGATGTTTGTGATACAGCAGTAAGATCCAATAAAACCTTACACTCGGTTTGCGTGGAAGGAAGGGAGCAAGTTAGAGGACAGATAATTAAAGTGGAAGAGAAGAAAAATTTAGTCTGCTGATATTTTGAAATAATTTGGAAGTCCATTTACTGATCTCTTAGCTATAAACCTGATCGATAAAACAGGTGAGTTTTACCTAACTCTAACCCATTAAAAGTATATTCTCTCTTGAAAGTGTTTTAACTACAAAATCCACATGTCCAAAGCAGCAATTTCCACATAGGAGGAAGAGAATGGTTATATTAAAAAAATCTTTCCTATAACAAAACTTGTTTGCACTAAATTAAAACATTAAATATGAGCAAAGATGTGTTACATGTCTCATTAAAACACTGCACTACACATAGAGAGCTTCATTGCAGAGTTAGCTTGGACTCTTAACCAGGTATTGCCTCTAACCAATCTCTTTCCCATCCACATGTCCTCTCACTTGGGCTTAGTGGTGAGAGGGTTCTACTTTCACTTGGGCTGATAACCTGCCTACTTTGCAGTGAGGATGCAGACTAAATCATTGTGGTGCTGACAGTCTTCCAGTGATGTGCTACATCCTAGCCTGTGTGCCCAGAAGAACAGAGCAATTCTCCTACAATTTGGTAAGAGAATCACAAAGCAGCTCAGCTTTCTGCAGCACAAAGAACCATAGGATTCATCCCCGGAAGTCCTAGCAACATACTGAGTTGAGTGCAACACCACTGAAGACACAATAACTAAGGTAAAGCTTTGCGGTGTGGCTGTTCTCACGTGAGCTAGGCTAACCTGGGTGCTAGTCTCCTGGGCTAACTAGTGAAAACATTTTAGATTCTTGTCAGAGGCACTTGCCAGGAGAGAAAAACATCCACTCCCCCAGAATGTGATAGATAGAAGCAGCTGAATTGTACACATACGTATAGCAGAACTGATTTTTCCAATAATGGAATCTCATTTAGTTTGAGAAGGGAAGGTAAAAGCATGTGTCTCATCACTAAAGCCACCTCTAGGGTGGAACACAGCTGTTGAGTACATAGCAACACTGTGCAACAGTTAAGAAAAGGAGGGCGGGGGAAATATCCAACCAAAACTGCAGAGGGAATTTAAGCCTCTATGCTTATAAAACAGTACAAGGATATTTCCAATGACAGTGGTCAATATCTCTTTTATATATATGCTGAGATTAGTCTCTCAGGCCCCTGTTTTCCTAGACCCTACAGCCATCCATCTACAAAGAGCCCTTAACTGTTATGATGCCCAAATCTACATCCTTCTGACGACTCCATGTGGATGTGAAGATTCTGCACCTACAGTGGATTTTACATCTTGCATGACAAACTTCCATTCAAGGGAAGAGTGCCATGTATTGTATCAGCAATATCCATTACTACTTATTCTTCCCTCCAAATAGCAATTGAACTCACCCATGCTTAGCGTGAGATGACATGATCACACTGAGATACAGGATTCAAAGTTTTATATGGTAACTCCGCAGATATGCAAACTTATGAGGATTTTCAGAACTTGTCAGTGTTGGCCTAATTCTATTCCCATTTGAAGTCAATGGGAGATCTATTAACTTCAGTTGGAGATATTTGTGTTAGCCTATAATTATTAGCATAAAGAGATACATTATGTAATAAAGATGTTATGTTCTTGGCTAGTAGTTGGATTAGATTAATAACCAGTTATGAGGTAGCATAGTTGAGTGCTTGATATGCTAGCCAAGACCTCAGAACTCTAATCCCTTATTGTGCAGCCCTGGGCAAGTAATTTATTTTGACAGGTTTCAGAGTGGTAGCCGTGTTAGTCTGTATCAGCAAAAACAACAAGGAGTCCTTGTGGCACCTTAGAGACTAACAAATTTATTTGGGCATAAGCTTTTGTGGGCTAGAACCCACTTCATCGGATGCATGGAGTGAAAATATAGAAGCAGGTATAAATACATGAAAGGATGGGGGGTTTCTTTACCAAGTGTTCTGTTACTTTCTTTGTTGGGCCTGTCTTGTAGTAGGTGACTTCTCAGTACCCTTCTGGCTCTGTCAATTTGTTTCTTCACTTCACCAGGTGGGTATTACAGTTTTAAGAACGCTTGAAAGAGATTCCGTAGGTGTTTGTCTCTGTCTGAGGGATCGGAGCAAATGCAGTTGTATCTTAGAACTTGGCTGTAGACAACGGATTGTGTGATACGGTCTGGATGAAAGCTGGAGGCATGTAGGTAAGTATAGCGGTCAGTAGGTTTCTGGTATAGAGTGGTGTTTACAAAGAAAGTAACAGAACGCCACTAGCTGTCACCTACAGCCCCCAACTAAAACCTCTCCAGCGCATCATCAAAGATCTACAACCTATCCTGAAGGATGATCCCTCACTCTCACAGACCTTGGGAGACAGGCCAGTCCTCGCTTACAGACAGTCCCCCAACCTGAAGCAACTACGCACCACACAACAAAAACACCAACCTGGAAACCAAACCCTGCTACAAACCCCAGTGCCAACTCTATTCAAGGGACACCATCATAGGACCTAACAACATCAGCCACACCATCAATGGCTCGTTCACCTGCACATCTACCAATGTGATATGCCATCATGTGCCAGCAATGCCCCTCTGCCATGTACATTGGCCAAACCGGACAGTCTCTCACAAAAGAATAAATGGACACAAATCTGACATCAGGAATCATAACATTCAAAAACTGGTAGGAGAACACTTCAATCTCTCTGGTCATTCAGTAACAGACCTAAAAGTGGCAATTCTTCAACCAAAAAACTTCAAAAACAGACTCCAACGTGAAGCTGCAGAACTGGAATTAATTTGCAAACTGGATACCATCCGATTAGGCCTGAATAGAGACTGGGAGTGGTTGAGTCATTACAAAACCTAAACTTAATTTCCCCAATACTAATTTCTCCCTACTGTTACTCACAGCTTTTTGTCAACTGTCTGTAATGGGGCCACTCTCTTACCACTTCAAAAGTTATTTTTCCTCCCTTGGTATCCTGCTGTTAATTGATTTATCTCGTTAGACTGACCTCACACTTGGTAAAGCAACCCCCAACCTTTCATGTATTTATACCTGCTCCTGTATTTTCACTCCATACATCCGATAAAGTGGCTTCTAGCCCACAAAAGCTTATGCCCCAATGAATTTGTTAGTCTCTAAGGTGCCACAAGGCCTCCTTGTTGTTTTTGCTGATTTATTTTGGTTCCCCATTTGTGAAATGGGAGATAAAAATCTGTCTCGCAGGGGGTTGAGGTTGAGCAGAGATTGTACAGTGCTTTGGAAATGTGAAGTGCTGAGATTTAGAAAAGTGCTATATTATCTCATTAGCCCAATATAGTTATAACATACTACATTAGAAACTTTACTTATACCATATAACCTCCAGATCCTATGCAGTTACCTCAATGCCTGAAGAACAAGGAAATAGCATGCATATCTTCAGGAGCTCGGATAATGACTAATGCCTGGAGCATGTTCTACATAACCTTAAGTACAAAGCTTATATAACACAGTGTATACACTGCACCCATGTTTGGTTTCCACATGAAAACACTTGCTGTCCTTTCCCTTGCACTGTGTAATGACATTTTCTTTTGAACACCCAGCTGCCGCTATGAAAACTGTTTTGTTTTGCTTCATTTACATAGTCACAAACTTCTAATGACTCATATGCAAACAACTGAAATTCCTCTCCTCTCCAGTCACTTTGAGAATAGGGTGTGTGGGAAGGAGCTGGGGATGGTAGGTGAAAATGGAGAGAAAAGAAAAGGCCGTAGCACCAGCAAATAGAGGGCCATATCAATCAAAGGTTTTTACCTAGGAGGCAAATCTTGTGTACCGACCAGGCAGGAATGCCAAGCAAAGCTAAATCTGCAGGTGTGTCCTTTCAGACCTCCAGAGAGGCTGGCCAGTTGTGGGGGCATGAGAGAAATTAAGCGAACAGAAGGTAAATGTGGAACGGTAAAGGAAGTGAGACAGAAACAGAATAGTGGAAAGGATGATAATGGGGGACACAATGGACCCATTAGGGCTGACACTGAGAAACTACCGAACCTATTATTGACCTTTCCTGTCCCTGCTGTCCTAATAAAACCTGCACACCTATATCCTTTCCTTCAGCTGGGGATCACAAAGCGCTTGACTATCCAACCTTACTATATCTCTGCAAATTATATACCAACCACTGCACAGGCAGGTAGACTGATCTGACTTGCCCAAGGTCACACAATGAGTGCATGGGAGAGTTGATACTAGAACCAAGTAGTTCTAACTCCTAGTCCCCTGTTCTAGACATTAGACTACATTTCTTCCTTCTCTTCCATGACATAAGGTAAAAATGCAAAGGATCCAAGCAAATTACCTTTTACATGTTTAAATGTAATTTAGTTTCTAAAAGTCTAGTGCTAAAACTATTAAAGACTAATTTGGACTTATTCTGTAAGGGAGGAAAAATCTCATCCAGTTGTATTCTTAAAATTCTGCCATCTTTTCAAAAGAAACTAACAATTTTTCAGGTAGTCATTGCATGAGACCAATGTATGATCAAAAACAACAGATGGTTTAGGGCCCATATGCAAAATAAAATTATGCTAAGTCAGTTACTGAACTAAAATGACACTGCACTTCTGCTGCATAGGGTTCTTCTTTCTAGGATTTGATCATGCTTTATAGACACTAATAAAATATTACTTGTGATAGCGATGGTAGAAGTATATCCCAGTTTTACAGAATGGGAAATTGAGACACAGGGAGGTTGTGACTTGCCCAAAATCTTAAAGCCAGTCAGTAATGTACATGGGAACAGAACTCAGATCTCCTGGCTCCCAGGGGGTTCACACGGTTATTTTAAGGGGGTTGTGGTATTGCTACCCTTATTTCTGTGCTGCCTTCAAAGCCAGACAGCCGAAGAGCAACAGCTGTTAGCTGGGCGCCCAGCTCTGAAGACAGTGTCCCACCAGCAGCAGCAGCAGTGCAGAACTAAGGGTAGCAGTACTGCCCCCCACAACTCCTTTTTGGGTCAGGGCCCCTAAAATTACAACACCATGACATTTCAGATTTAAATAGCTGAAATCATGAAATTTATTATTTTTAAAATCCTATGACCATGAAATTGACCAAAATGGACCATGAATTTAGGAGGACCCTACATATGGTGAACTTAAAGTATGATGCAGAGATGAATTCTGGGGGTGGGGGTGTTCTCCCCTTGGTACTAAGTTTGACATTTGGATTTTTAAATATTGTAAAACCATACAAAGCAATGTGGATGGTCACTTATTGTATGCTTCTAATCTAAATTAGTGGTGATCCCTGGTTGCCAGAATGGTTGGTTAGTGTGCTGACTCAGTCAATATTTCTTATTATATGCACAAAACTGAACTTAAAGCTAGGCCAGTTAGGTGTCATTTTCTTTCATTAAAAGTAAAGTTCCTGGAAGTTATAAATGAAGATCTGTTCGGTAAACTGATTAGATGATCTTATCAATGCATGACTGTTTCCTACAGTTGACTGTCAAGTGTGTTTGTTCAGTGTGGCTTTAAATAATTCAAACAGTGAGGCTTCAATTTCCCTTGGGGGGACTACTCCACAATCTAGTAGATGTCACTATTAATAAGCTTTTTCTTATACTCGGCCTAACTGTTTTTCTTTTAATTTCCTTCCTATTTTCCCTCTAAACACTTCCTCCTCCTATCTTATATATGCTCCTATGACACAAAGCTACTTAAGGACTGAATCTGTGAGATTCACAGGAGAGGGGGGAAAAAAGGTATTTCCATCGGTGTTTTTTAAAGCTTCTCACTTAACAGTTCCAAATCTCAGCCAAAGTTGACGGAATCAGGCTTGGACAAGTACACGCACAAGTAACTGCTGCCAATAGTTTCCCCATTTCACAGAGCTGCTGCCTTTATAAAAGGGATCTTTTCTTGTTTGTTTGTGTGTGTGTGTGTGTGTGTGTGTGAGTGAGCGCGCGCAACAATGCAAGTTAACTGCAGGCTTCAAAGAAATTCTCTTATATTGGTCCTCACTGTGAAGTAAGAGTGAAGAAGGGGTGCTTTGGGACTTAAAACACAGATCTGAGACTCAGGAGATATGGGTTCTAGTTTTGCTTCTATCATTGACTTTCTGTGACCTTTGACAACTCACTTACCTGTGAAGTGCCTCAGTTTCCCTATCTGTATATTTAGCTTAAGATTGCTCTACTTTGGAGGGTTTTATGAGGCAGCCCACCTGCATACGCTGTCTGCACAATCTTTTGAGATCCTGGAAGGGATCATACTATAGACATGTGTTAGTGTTCAATTTAGTTTCCTGTTATATTGCTTTATGCCAGTTTATAGTGTGTGCATGTTAAATTTGATCAGACAGTATATCTGTAGGGGGTCATGGAATTCATAGCCTTATGCTGGCATTTTAATAATAATTACACCTCAAAAAGTGTTACAAATATTAACTGAATGCTGATAGCCCTCCTCTGTGGTAGACAACATCCCCTTTTCTCAGGTGAGGAAACTGAAACAGAGGTTAAGGAGCATCTCTAAACAAGGGCTGCTTTTGAAAATGACTTGCTTAAGGGCATGCAGAGATGGTGGTGGGGCAGGGATTAGAATGTGGAATATTTTAACTCCTCTGTACTCCAGGCCACATTATACTATTAAAAAGCAGAGATACTATTAGAAAAATAGGATTACATTTAAAAAAAAAATACTAGGAAGGAAATGGTGTTCGTGCCTTGTGCTAACACAAGAAATACTGTAAAAAGAAAAGGAGTACTTGCAGCACCTTAGAGACTAACAAATTTATTTGAGTGTGAGCTACAGCTCGCTTCATCGGATGCATCCGATGAAGCGAGCTATAGCTCACGAAAGCTTATGCTCAGATAAATTTGTTAGTCTCTAAGTTGCCACAAGTACTCCTTTTCTTTTTACGGATACAGGATAACAGGGCTGCTACTCTGAAACGAGAAACACAAGTACTCCTTTTCTTTTTGAGAAATACTGTGTTAGTTATCCACATTCCAATAGAGCAAGAAATTCTGCAACAAAGTTATGTGGCAACTT
Organism: Chelonia mydas; assembly: GCF_015237465.2. Taxonomy (NCBI): domain Eukaryota; kingdom Metazoa; phylum Chordata; order Testudines; family Cheloniidae; genus Chelonia; species Chelonia mydas. The sequence continues at coordinate 15,828,193 of NC_051253.2, read as the reverse complement.
CTTTAGTCTTAAGAATCAAATTACTTTGAAGAAAGCAGTTTAACTCTTATCAGGAGAAGGGTTTTCTGTATGATGCCCAATTAAATGTCTTGTTCTATGAGTCATGGGTTGGATAGCCTTGCAAAGAAGTAGTGGATTTTCACCTTCTCCCAGGCAAACACCATTAGAGCTGGCTGAACGTTTTCCATTGAAATGTTTTTGACAAAAAATTATTCTTTCTACACAATAGAAATGTTAATGAAATGTCCATTGTTGGGGGGTTGGTTGCCAAAACAGCCTTTAACACATTATATTTTATACCTCTCCATACTCTAACCATCTTTAACATAAAGCCAGCCAGCTTATACCTTAGATGTATCAGGTATGTCGAGTCTGGTCTTTCCAGGTGTGTGCGTCGTCTTAACTGGAAAGTTGGGAGTGAATCTTTAGGAAGGCTGTCCTGTCTCCTGCGGGGTCGTTACGCCTTGGAGTTAGGGTGAATCCTCCCCCCCACTCAAACTGGCTGACCCCAGGCCCTTCCCCCTAGCTCGGTTTTCCTGCAGTTGTAATTTCCACTGCTTCTCCAGCCCGCGGCCGCAGCGCCTTCTCCCAGGTGGACAAGCGCTGAATGTCTAATGTAACCAGGCAAGGAGAAGAGCCAGGCTTCCTCCCTCCCTCCGCTGCCGCGTCATGCTTTTACACGGCAACAAATCTGCCAGCGGGGCAGCCCCAGCTCCGAAAGCGGCTGGTCCGCGCTCTCCCTCCGAACGAGCCGGGCTCGGAGACGCTCGGCTCTATGGCAAGGCGCATTCTTGCTTTAGCAACGGGTGGGGCAGATGCCTCCGGGTCTGTTGCAGGGGCCTGGGTGATAGCTAGGGGCGGGCTGGGCACCGGGGGCTCCCGGCGGGGGGGGGGGGGGGGGGAGTTCCCCTTTGTCAGAACAATTAACCAAGGTTTCCAACCCCCTCCCCCAGCCTGGGGAGGGGGGGCGCTCCCGGGGCTGCAGCAGGAGGGCGGCGGCAAAACACCACACCACAGTCTGTGCCGCAGGCTGCCGCGTGGGCGGCCCCCCTCAGCCACGCGCGGCTGAACTGAACGAGCGGCCCCGCCACGGGAGAGGGGCTGCGGCGGCTGCTGCCGCCAGGGCTGCCCTAGGCGCAGAGCCGCGGCCCAGCCGGGGGGTCCCCACCGAGCCCCCGCGCGGGGCGGGAAGCGCCCCCCAGCGGCCGGCGAAGGCGGGACGGCGGCGCGTTCGCGTTCGCCGGGGCCCAGCTCCAGGCCGGAGGGCAGTCGGGCTCCTGCCCCCGGGAGCAGCGCGGCGCAGCCGGCGGCCACCGTTCCCGCTTCGCCCCGCTAGGTGGCGCCCCGAGCTCGGTTGCCGGGCGCCAGAGCGGCCGCAGCGGGAGGCTGCCCCGTTAGCTCGGCTGTAGCGGCCGGGCGCATCCGGGCAGCCAGGCTGGGGGAAGCGCTCGGGCGGCGCTCGCTGTGCAGCCGCCGGGCCTGGGCCGGGAGGAGCCGGGGCTGCCATGAGCGCAGGCGGGGGCCGGGAGGAGGGAGCCGCCGCCGCCGCGATGCTGCAGCTGCTCCGCGAGCAACCGGAGCCCCAGGCGGAGGAGAGCGGGGCTCAGCGCTTCGCCCTCTGCCTGCCCCCTGGGGAGGAGGAGGTAGGCGCGGGCCGGCCGGTCTCAGCGGGGCGCGGAGGCTGTGGGGGCGTTAGCTTGCAGGGGCCCCAGGGGATGGGGGGGTCCCTGGGGGCACTAGGGGGCTGGGTAGCGTGTGTGTGTTGGGGGGGGGTAGGAGCGTGGGGGGGAAGGTCCCCCGGTGCTCGGGGAGGATATTGGGGGCACGTCCCTGCCTTTTCTTTGCCCCCCACTTTCAGCGGAGGGAGGGGAATAGCTCGCTCTGCGGCAGGCGTGGGAGGAGCGGAGGTGACTGAGGGTCGCTCCCCTCTGACCTGTAGCTCGCTCCCACCCGATAGCGGGTGTGGATGTGATGAGGGGTGACTCTCTTCTGTGCCTTGGCGCCGGACCTGGTCCCCAGGCCAGGCAAGATGGTTAAACTTGTCCCCTGACGTGGGAAAATTCCCCCGGATCATTGCTGCTCCTCCTATGCCAGCTCCTCCTATGCCAGCTCCTCTTCCTCGCCCCTTTGTTGGCAGTACAGTTCCCTGCTTATTTATTATCTAGGTCAGAGGTAGTGGTGTGGAGCCAGGTGATTCTTTATGCTGCTCTAATTGTTCAAACACTTCCCAAGCCGGAAAGTGTAGTATCCCCTGTCACCTCCCCTGTCTGCGTTTGTTTCAACCCCTGCCTTCCCCTCCCCTCCTCCTGCTCATCCCCTTTCATCTCCCCATGTGTTTTTCTCTGTACTGTGCATTTAACCAGGCTACTTAGCTGAGCCCACAGCTTTGCGATCTTTCCCCTCTGTACCTACTCAAGGTGTAAATCCATGCAGTTTCCCTGTCACCAAGATCCCCAAAGAATTTCCACACTCATTGTACCATTGAGACCAGTTATCAGATCCAGAATTTGATTAGCTGAATTCTTCAAAGCTGTTTAAGTGGACCAGGGGCAAGCATATTTTTAATAATACAACCTATAAACAAGAGTGGAGGGAATTTTGCCTAAAATGCAAAATGAGAAGTTCTGAAACTTGACTAGCTATCCACTTTTGGTGTTTCGTGCTATCAGTCTCAGATTTAGAGCCATTTGTTATAGAAATAAGTTTTATTGCAGTGTTACTTAGAGTGTAAACTCTTTGGAGCAGGAACTCCATCTTTATCTGTCTTGCAAAACAACATAAGTAATACATAATAATATGTAAGACTAGAACAGGGGTTCTCAAATGTCATTGTGCCGTGATCCCCTTCTGACAACAAAAATTGCTACATGACCCCAGGAGGGGGAACTGAAGCCTGAGCCTGCCCAAGCCCTGCCACCCTGGGGGGGAGGGGGCAGGGGTGTCAAAGCCAAAGCCCCACTGCTCTGGGGGAGAAGGAGCCAAAGCCTAAGGGCTTCAGCCTTCGGCAGGGGTCTATAATCTGAGCCCCACTGCCCAAGGCTGAAGCCCTTAGGCTTCAGCCCAGACAGTGGGGCTCAGGCTTTGGCCTCAGTCCCTGGCCCCAGCAAGTCTAAACCAGCCCTGGCGACCCCATTAAAACAGGGTTGTGACCCACTTTGGGGTCCCAACCCACAGTTTGAGAACCGCTGGACTATAATATTCACTATCTCACATTGAAATTGGCTACATCTTCCAAGTTGCAGCTGAGCACCCAGCCTGTTTGGTCCTATAGGAATATTAAAAACAACATATGATCTTTGTTATTTGTAACTTTCCGTCCTGCCTCTCCACGTGAAATTAACCACTTTTTTTAACACTGTTCTCTGTTTGCTCTTGCACACCCTTGTATCCTGTTCAATGTAGATGATATGACAGAATAATCCAATCTCTATTTACAAATTAACTATGGCATGTGTGGGATATTCTTAAATGTTTCTTTCCAGGGGGCCTGCCCTTGCTAGCTCAGCTCTATGCTCTATCATCAGCAGCAGCAAGAATTGAATTTAAACTTAAAACACCCAATAAACACCAGCATCCATCTAAAACTCATGCTACTACTTATTAAAAAAATTAGAAGGAAAAGTTAATGTGCAACATATGCAATCTTCTTCATGGAGAAGGTAACTTTAAATTATGTTCATTGACTGGTCATGATAATTGAAACATCTGAGGCTGGATGAAGAAGAACCTATAGAAGCATGACAAAGGCATTGTGGAGTCCAGAAGAACATTTAACAGACTCAAAGTTACATCAGAGTCTAAGTTGGGACTGCTAGGCCCAGGCTCCATGGGAGTAAATAACTTTATCTGGTCCAAATATATCCTCTAGAATTGCAAGAGACTCTGATTTATTTTTTGTTTTGATCTAAAGATATCTATTTGTCTCATTTACAAAATTCCGTGCTCTTGTTTCCTTTATGTTTTGAATGTTTCCCCTCTCCCTCTCTACTGTTTTCTTCTTGTAATATCCTGAACCTGACATTGGAGGGCATCTTACTGAAGAATCAGTTAATTTCAAGAAATATTGGAATGTTTCTGTGTGCACTTGCAGTATTTTTTAGAGATGTGTAGTTCTTCAGTTCAATTATTTTGAAGAGTCATCTGTTTCATTTGGTCTCCATTAACTTCCCAGGGAGTCCTTCAGGTTCTGACAAAGGAAGTTTAACTTTTGAGTGGGAGATAAGAGCTTGGAGGAAAACCTTGTAGAAGAAACTTGATATTGTTTCTTAATATTCCCTATTGTAAATTAATATTAGTAATATTGCCTGCTGTAAATTAACATGTCACTTTACATACATTCCCTGCCCTGAAATGGTTACAGGCTAAGATACACCAGATCCAGGATAGCAGTTTGTGTAAAGGAGGGAGTGGTTACTGGTGTGGAGAGTAAGGAAGGTAGGGTTCCTGGAAGACGAGTGTTTTAAAGAAGAGATAGAGAGGACTCTTGAAGCACAAGAACTAGAAAATGGCGCAGGGATGAATAGGGGCATAATGCTGAACCTGGGAGTAAATGAATGATGCTTAGGCAGGGCTGAGATTATATAGGACTTTGAAGGAGGGGAGGAGGAGTTTGAACTTGGTGTGGTGAGAAACAGGAAGCCAGTGCAGGAGTTCACAGGGGAGTGGCAAGAGAGAAAAGTGGCTTTAAATAGGTGGGAGAAGGGCAGAGAAGAGAGAACCAAGTTGCAGAAAATGTGGCAGGCCTTGTGTTATGGTCAGTGGTTTTGCAGGAAGGAATAAACAGAAAGGAAAACTCTCAAGGCCAGACCCCACATGTATTTTTTTCATCTTAGGTTGAGAAGTGAAATAGTGATTGTTTTCATTTCACTTTTATTTCTTTACAACAAAAAGCATTGAGAACTTCAGAGGTCTTTATTAATTAAACACTTCAAGTTAAATATGACTGCAGTCCCAAAAGGGGACAGAGGTGGACTAATGCCAACCTGACCTGGTGCTCTTGGTGCCTTAAAGGATCAAATGCCACCCTGTGTTGTTTTCATAGCTCTGAAATTTTCTGAGTGGATTTTCTCTCAGACTTTTAATGCTGAGATGCTTCAGGTGTCTGTCATATAAATGTGATAATTTCCGTAATCACCTGAAAGGAGCTTGTTGCAGTCTGCTCAGTAAGTGCTTAATTACAGGTGGTTGAAAACGAGTGTGATTTATGCTGCAGTTTGTTATAGGCCCCTCTGAGCTGTTACAGAAAGTGCAGTAGACATAATTAGGGGCTCAGTCTACTTTTCCCTGTTTTCACAATTGCTATGAAACAGTTGAACACATGCAGCTGAGTCCAGTGTAAAAACAGGATGTTGGCTTTGTCTAAGCCTGCTTTGCCATCCCATTGGGGTATTTTAAAAAGACAGTGTCAAGTAATCTCTTAGAGTTTGTATCTCTTCTCTTTTTTTTTTATTATGCCCTCATATGGAGTGCACAATGGTAAATAATGCTTCCAACAGTAAAGCATTAAATAATGTCAGTCTGGCTGGAATTGGCTTAAGCTATTTTTTAATGAACATAAACATCACTCCTGTCCTGAATCCTTTCTTATTCCAGTCCTTGTGACCAAAGACTGCCGATCATGGGAGGGTTAGTGATGTTGACAAATGCCCTCTCCTTGTGTGCCTGGTAGACTTTGGGCTGGTCTACACGACCTCTTAAGTCGATGTAATATACATTGCTCAGGGGGTGGGAAAAGACACCACCCTGAGCAACGTAAATTACATCGACTTAAGCGCTGTCCACACCATGCTAGGTCGGCGGGAGACGCTTTCCCGCCAACATAGCTTCTGTTTCTCGCAGAGGTGGAGTCATTCTTCAACAGATGCACTACAGCGGTGCAGAGGCGCCAAAGTAGCACGGTAGTGTAGACATGCCCTTATTCAAAGCAGGACAGGAGCCAAATGCAGTTTCAGTCCATGGATGCAGCTTCCACTGAAGTTGGTGGAATGACACTTTGCTTTCGCTGTGTCTCAGTTGCTAGTGTGTTAATCATTACTGCTTATACTGTAAAATGTACTGTTTGCAAAAAGGCTAGAAATTGTGTGGCCCCATCATTCCTGGTAAGCTATAACTTGATGCATGCTGGGAAAAATAGCTGAGTGTGACTTTTTTGATTCCCTTACAGGGCTTCAGTACAAGAAATAAAATTCTCAGGAATTAAACGCACACATATCCACATGCTAAGCGTGTCCTTTAGTAGTGTGAGCTCACGGGGAACAGTTGTAGTCTTTATTTGAAGAAAGTAAATTGTGTTTTTTCCCCCAGCAGTGGTCTTCTCCAGTGCTATCATGTACAGTGTCTGCCAAGGGGGAACATTTCTCCCCTCTCTTCCGGAATAGCGAGTAGGGACTCAGGTTCCACCTCATTGTGATAAAAGTTATAAGTATGCTAGGGAATTGCACTTACCTTCTGATGGACATGATGGGCCAGATCATCAGCAGGTGTAAATTGACATAGCTCCCCTGACATAATTATGCCAGTTTACAGCAGCTGAAAATCTGTTCTAGTAAGTCTTAGAGAGACAAGATGGGTGGGGTAATATTTTTTATTGGACCAATTTCTGTTGGGGTGAGAAACAAGCTTTCAAGCCACACACAGAGCTCTTTTTCAGGGCTACGCTGCATACTGATAAGTCTTGTTAGTTGGAATCTTCACCATGATTCTTCAAAGAGTCCACAGGGCTGTGATGACTCTTGGAGAGTCTCCTCCTATCCGAAAGGGAAGGAGACAGAGGGCATAGTATATTAATATTTTTAATCTCTGCCTGCAGCTGGACAGAAGATCCTTCTGATAGAGACAACTACCATTTAGACGTTTAGGGCCAGGTTTTTAGCATTCTGTGGGCAAAACTTGTAGGTGCAAATAGCGTGATGGCCTATGCTATCAGAGACTTCACACACAGTTCAGAAAATCTAGGCCTTGATGCGTGACTGTAATTAAATGGCTACTTGATGTTACGTGACTGTGTCGCAGATTTACAAGTAGTAACTATAAGCGCACACTTGGTAATTGCTCAAACAGATGATTTATCTATTTGCATGTGCAATTGTCATCCACAACCATGCAAATCACATTAGGAAATAAAGTGTACAAATCTGCAAGTGCATTTCTGAGACTTCCTGCCCATATTTATGTGTGCATGTAGATAGGGCCATGTGATATTAATGGGAGTTGTGCACTTAAATCTTTCCTACTGTGCTTTGAAAATGCAGGGTGCCTCTCTCATGAATCAAGTTATTAGCTTATGAGGAGAGAAAGCTTTTGCTGCTGGCAGTGCTGCAAGGCTGTGGAATGGTAAAGCTCCATTCTGTAATCTTGTGTATCTTCCTCAAAATTCCCTGCTGAATTTGGATTCCATGATCTTTATTACTGGTGGCACTTTCTCAAGTGGATAAAAAACAGCTTGGTTTCCAGACACCAGGTTGAGCCTGTAAGTGCTGAGACTTAGAAAATTTCTGCCCTGACTTGTAAACTGAGCAAATCTGATCATTAAATAAATTGGTGAGGAAAAAGTGATTTAGAGCATTCAAGATGCTGCTGTTGTTGTATTATTTTATATATTATATGTTTATATTGCAGTAATACCTAGAGGCCTTGATCAGAATCAGGACCCCTTTGTCCTAGGTGCTGTACAAGCACAGAAGACGACATCGTTTCAGGCCCAAAGTAAAGTGTTTGCCACCTAAGAAGGCAAGCAATATACAGAGGGTGAAGGAGGGATACAATCAAACATACGGGCTTATGTGTACATTTGCTTTTTATATATAAATACGTAAATATTGTTTGTCTCCAACTGCCTCTAGATGTCATTAGCCAGCTGGCTACTTGTCTCCTTTGTACAGGCACTCTTCTGAGTGTTGCTGAGGCTTTCTAAAGATAGCCAAATTTCGTTCCATTCTTCCTTCCTGTTACAGTGCTTGGTCTATGGAGGAGGTGGAAACTCTAGGGACACGTTACAGGTTAAGCATATCAAAGACCTACAAAAAATGGGGATATTTGCATCTCATTTATTGTGGCCTTTAAACTTTAGCCTTCCCTTCAAAGCAATAACATCTTAAGAATAAAGCAATTGTGGAACCTACAAGATGCATCCAACAAAAGAAACACGTGATCTTATTAGTAGCACGAGTCCTGCTTGTTTTCCCTGGCCTTGCTTGCCAAATGCTTATCTTCTGTTGTCATGCAATGTCATGGGGTCTGGTCTTCTTCCTGTTGAAGTCCTTGGCAAAACTTCCACTGATGCCAATGGGAGGGGAATCAGGGCCCTTAGAAAGTAAGCTAAAGTAGGGATTCTGTCTCTCCTTTGCCAGGCCTGTTTATGTTGTTGTATGAGCAATACACTTATTTCATAGAATTGTGGAAACGTAAGGCTGGAAGAGACCTAACAAGTCATTATGTCCAGCCTATGCTGAGGCAGGACCAGATAAACCTAGATCATGCCTGACAGATGTTTGTCCAACCTGTTCTTAAAAACCTACAATGATGAGGATTCCGCAACCTCCCTTGGAAGTCTATTCCAGAACTTAACTATCCCTACAATTAGAAAGTTTTTCCTAATATCTAACCTAAATCTCCCTTGCTGCAGATTAAGCCCATTACTTCTTGTCCTACCTTCAACTGTTCTCCATGTCCACTGATCACAGTCCTCTTTATAATAGCCCTTAACATATCTGAAGATTGTTATCAGGTCCTCTCTCAGTTGTCTTTTCTCAGACTAAACATGCTCAGGTTTTTTTTTTAAACTGTCCCTAGTTTAGTGAAATAAAACTAATAAGTTTTTGGCGGAACTTCATATACAATATCTGACCAAGAATCCACACCACTCAGTAAATGGTACATATATATTTCCTGTGCAAACACACACTGCATCCAGTCCCTCTTCTGGTAATATTGCCATGGCTGAGTTCTTTTGCCAAAGCTTTGGTCTCACCAGCTAGGCAGGTGTATGAGTCTTAGATTCCTTTCATAAACTTGAGCAGGTGCCTGAGATGTCTCCTTCTGGTTTAGTGCCACAGACTCAATGTGTGCTCTAAGGCAAGTCATTCTGCTACTCTGTGGTTCAGTTTAACCATCTGTAAAATGGAGGTGGTGTTTGAAGCTTAATTTCTTAATGTTTACAAAGAGTGAAATGTCACTGAGGTGCAAAATATTAGCATTATTAATACGTGTGTTTGCAGGTTAAATTGATCTTGTTCCATTTGTGCAGCTTATTGTGGTGTTGCTGCTCTTGTGAAAACAGATGTCAGGTAACGGATTATGTCCTGCCTCCATGTGTTTGGTGCCTTGTTCTGCTCCTCCCCTCCACCCATTTTGTGATTTCATGGTTTTCCCTTCCTGGCCTCTGAGTGTTGCTCTCCTGAACTTTTCCCCTCCTACTCCTCCTTAGCTGCTGTTGCTGCCCTTGCATTCCATCCAGACTGCGTTCTCTTCCCTTAGCCACTGATCTGCTCCTGCCTTCTGTAGTAATCTTGCTGTAGCTGCGTAAAGACATCTCATTAGTTCATGGGTTCTCAGATTGGGGGGGGGGGGAGGGTCATGACACCCTGTCCTTTCCATGTTGCTAAATTGGAGGGGTCCTGCTATAGAATAGGTTGAGAAATACTGCAATAGTATTTATTTGCTTTATTAATTATGTCTTTTGCGACAGTGCCTAGGAGCCCCAGCCATGGGAAGTGAATTTACCTTACACACTTGTAGTTTTTAGTGTGAATGGGGTCAAAATCTTTAATCCAGAGTGTATTGTAATTTTCTGCTGCTAAGATTATACAGTTGACCTTTTCTCTTTTGCTCATCCACATGTGTAGCGAGCGAGCTGGTGCTGCCTAAATATCATCCTCACTCCATAAGAAGCAAGTTTCCTATCCATGTCTGGATATCACTCAAACTATTCATTCACAAGTATTTTAAACAATGTGAATCTTTGTTCACTGGGGTGAAATGCAGATACCCCCTTCCTTCCCAACCCTTGGGGTTTAGGAGGCGATAGAATCCAGTCCCTACAACCTGCAAGAAGGCTATAGTCTGGAATAGTGGCCACAGTTTACAAGGAGGGTTGTTCCACTGAATGCATGTAGTCCTGTGGTCTCTCCTTGGGCTACTTCCAGTGGCAGCCCCTCCCCGAGTACTGAGAATGCAGAGTTGATGTTTGTGCAGTGCTTGTCTTTCCTTTCTTCCTCTCCCCCACACTTCTGGCATTAGGCTGTCCCCCTTCCTTCCATGTAATCTTATCGCTGTTGGTGCAGGACTTTTCTCCTCTGCAACTCCTGACATCTGGAACAGACTCCCTGCCTCACTGTGCTGCTGTGACTGTTTCACTATCAATCTCAACTGCAAATTGCTTTTATGCTTCTGAAGGCCTTTGACCCTTTGCTGGGATATTGAGTCTAACTATGTGAAGTATTTCGATTGTATTGTTTGTAAAATGACATTTTGCAAAGTAAAACTGGATGATGAATTGCACGGCATGGAACCCACCTTCAGTCCATTCAAAACATAGCCTCCAAGATCATCTTCCTTGCCTGTTTCCTTGACCACATCACACCCTTTCATTGGCACCTGCTCCTCCACCGTATCAAGTTCAAGCTACTGTATTTTATTCTATTAATAAAAACAAAGTTTGTACTCCACCAAGCTGTGCATAAGCCCTCACTAAGAAATGTCATTGTTATTACCCCATCCCTCCTCCTCCAACCCCCTCTCTTCCATCTTGTACCTTTCCTTTATTATGTAACATCTGATATTAGCATGTAAGCTCCCTGGCACAGGGATTTTCTTATCTGTATTGGGAGGCACTGGTACCCTGCTGAGTGCTGTATTGATATCTACCCAATCTGAAGCGCATGTTGGCAACTTAGATTCATCTTCTTTTATCCAGGCAAAATAATAGTAAATTTAGAATAAAAGCTGAACAAATCATTGTTAGTATGAGTTGGAATGATGAAGGACCTTACTTAGACACCTTTACTCTTGTTTCTCTCTTTAGTTGGCTTTCTCAATGAACATTTAAGCAAACTAATCTTAATAAATGGGATAATTTCCCTTTGATCTGTAAAACTTTCTTCAGTTGCAGTATTTTCACGCTGTGGATTGTGTAGGGAGAGCTGAGGCCAAGTTAGAAATCACGTGTTCACTGCATGTCCCAATCAGAGGCAGAAGGTTGGATCCAGGATTCAAAAACTGATTAAAGTTGAGGGACAAATTATACTGTAAATACACCTTTTCTGTTTACAATCTCACTATTTTTAATATCCCAATGATTTAATTTATTTTTGAAAATATGAGCAGAATGAATTTTCAGGCTATGGATAGTTCTGTCTGCCTTATAGGTCACATCACTTTACTGAGATCTTCTATTATCACAGCTTTTTACTGCCAGATTTCCTATAAATAGCAACAATTCGGCAGGTTTCCTATCTCTCTGCAAACAGAGGGTATGTTGCCACACGTGCAACTCTTCTGTTGAGATCTGCAGTATTTCTGAATTTTTGCTTCATCCTTGATAAATTTATGAGAAAACAGTAAAGCGACCCTCCCGAAAAATTTATTCCAAGAATTTTTGGCTTTTCTTCAAGTGAGTTGTGCATTAATATATTCAAAGTGTTTTTTTTCTAGGTATGTTGTAGGTCTTTTAATGGATTTAAAAAAAAATTCTGTCAGTAAAAATAACATGGGCTATAACAGGTGTTTTGAGTTTTAAATCACACTTTGGTATTATTTGTATTCAAGTGTTAGTGATGGTTTTGGAATGGAGTGATTTATTCTGTCTTTGAAACACAGGCTGAGCTTTTAAACAGTAAGGGCTGTTCCTGCAACGAGCCATCTCTGGGTGAACTGCCATTAAAATCAAGTGGGGTGATACAGAGAACTTATTGCAGGTTCAGGACCTTAAAACACCTATTACATGTGCAATGGAGACATCTTAGATAGTGGTGTACCCAGAAGATGCCAGGCTTGGAAGAGAATCTGGCTGATTGCAGTGTTGCCAGCTCTTATGTCATTATCTCAAGTCTTTTTATTTTTGGAGCTTTTCATGAAGCCCCAGTTCCTGGAATCTTGTTATATAAGAGATCTTACTTTTTTTTTTATAAATGAAAGTCAAGGTAAGTATCAGGCCCTCCTGACATAGGAAGTAAGTTTTTGAAAACATGAAACCCAAAAGCTCAAAAAGCAGATTATGAAAAGAACCTAAAATTATTTAAAATCTCATGATTTTTAGAACAATCCCATGATTTTGGGCACCCAACTCATGATTTTTGAACTCTTGGATTTGGCTATACTGTGGTTGCTTGAAAATTCCTCAGGTTGACCTAGATTCTGTATTTCCGAGCGGGAAAGAACGATGTACCATATCTTATGGATAACCTGAAATCAGAACACTTCCTTCCATTCCCAGGCTTAGCTTTTGACAAAATAAACATACTTTTGATCAAAACAGGATTTGGCTCACATTGTTGTTCATTCTGAGAAGGCTGCGCTGCCTTTAATTCACAGAAGCAACTAAATACATACGTATGTACATATATTTGTTTTTCAGGTAAAAGAAGTAGAAGAAACCATAGAAGAGATGTTAATACGGCTGGATGAGTTCTGTGGCATGACTGATGTGGTATGTGTTTAGCTTATAACTCTGATTCATCCCTACTGACACTATTATCAGCTCTCTCCAGTAGGTTTCTGAGGAGGCCATGTTGGTAGTGATTTGAAACCATGCAGTTCAAACAGGGCAGCAGTCAGCAGTGGGGAGGGGAAAAAAACACACACAAGTATTTCCTGAGGCAGCCATCTTGATAACTCTTCCCTCCCCTGAGATGGTTTTATTACACAAAGCAGTGACGGTTGAGCCACAAGGTGGCAGTCTCGTGCACTAATATTTAAGACCCTAGAATGGAGCACTATATTTAACTTTCACAAGCTCCATACAGTTCACTGTACAGGCATCTAGGAGATCTCCTGATCTGCTGTTCTTTGTACACGTGAAAGCGCAACACGCATAACTTTTACTTTTTGCTTTTTTTTTTTTTTAAGTCCTTTCCCCAGCTTGGTTAGTATCATGCTATATTTTCCCCTCTAGATATAGTAAAATAAACCCTAATGACATCCCGGAGATAGAATTGAATGGGTTTTTTTCAGAAGACTTTATTTCTCTTGGGAAGCTTCCCTTTATTTAAGAGGAGTTTTATGGAAAATTCTTCAAAGACTCCATGCTCTAGTAGTGTCTCAATATTTGGATCACTTCCAGGGGGTGGTACCAGGCTGGCTCATGTGGGCATCATTTGCATCATTTATTTAATATTATTACTTTTTGCATTGTGGTAGCAGCTAGAGGCCCTGGTCAGGAATTAGTGCCTTTTTGTGCTAGGTGCTGCACAGACATAACAAAACCAATCCCTGCTTCAAAGAGCTTGCTGTCCACGTGTAAGGTGAGAGACAACAGGGATGGGTGCAACAGACAAATTGGGGGAGCGCAAGGTAACAGGGGTGATTATGCTTGTGTGATGAGCAGCAGTTGTACCATACAAGCTCCCCAGTGATTGTCATTCCCTAATCATTTGTGATGAACTTGAGAACAGCAGGAGAGTGGATGAGATACAGTTGGACCAAGGAACGATATTGCTTTGCTGCTCTGTGGTCTCCTACACAGAGAGATCCAGCTGCATGCAGGCTAATTGGAGGTGGTGTTCACGATAAAGAAAATGTCATTTTTCAGACAACTTTACCTCTTCCTTCCTCCCCCTAATGTGGAAGAGTTCAAACTGGCTAGGGCAATCCAAAGCTGCAGCGTGCGTCTTCCTTACACATTAGAGGGTAGGACAATATTTCAGGCGTTCTTTTACAGTTTCATAGTGTGGACCATGTCTGAATAGAGGGATTGTCTTCCTTCCTATTCCCTAATATGCACACCATCTCCCCATCTGTTAGCAGCCACACACATTCCTCCTCCCTACTCACTTGCACTACTGCATACATCCCTGTGGCAATTACATCAGTTGTTTACATGGGAAAGCGATATTGAGTAAGTGTTAAATGTACCTTTAACAATCTTGGTAAAGATATGTAGCAGCTGGCAAGCAGGAGGAGAGCCAGTGCCATCTGACCGTCCAACAAATTCTCCATGAACCATAGCTTGGGGAACTGCTTCTCTATGTGATTCTTGGGAATTATGCAGCATAAATGGAAAGGGGCAGGAAAAAGTCCTTACTGTTCCAAATCTCCTGTGATAATGAGGAGAGGCTATAGGAGAGTGGGGGGAATTAGAAGGTCAAAGTTGCTTGGGCAGTTGCAAAGCAGATATTCCCCATTTTATATTTTCTTAAAGCGCAAGTGAATGGTCTGACTGACAGCCCTGCAGAGTGAATCCTCTGCTATCCACGTCTTCTTAGCATATGTACAACATGTCTCATGTGGCACGTAACCAGGATTCATCCCCGACTTTGGTTCGTTGGTTGGATCACTAATTTACCCAGCCTGGGCAGGGTACTCACGCGGAGTGCAATGTGAACACTGATCGATGCCCCCCTGAACAGATATCAACAGGCAGGTGTGTGAACTTCCTTATGCTGCCCTGCCCATGAGTCTCACTGTTGTCCTGGAAGGAATGTCATTTCTAAGGGCAAGAGGGTAATTCTGTCTCCAAACCATTTGGTCCTTTGCTTTCACAGTTGGATGACCAGTCCTGGCGGCAGGCTTCTTGAGGAGAATGCCCACTGCAAAACTTCAGTAATGAGAATTTTCAGATGCTTCCTGCGAACTGGATACTGGAGCACTGTATCCAGTTGCCACTCCTTTTCCTGCTCCCGCTCAACACTGAGTGTAGCTGTGTCAGGCGCATTGCAATTTGTTATGGAGAGAAAGTATCATTACTTTCAGAAGAAGTGATTTGGCATGTTGATAGACAGAGAGAGGTCTTCCCGGCTTTCTGAGGAGTTCAGAGGAGAAACATCTTGAAAGTACAGTTCAGCATTAATGGGCATTCATGCAGTCCTGTTTCCATTCTGCTTTTGACAAAAAAAGCTGTAAAGCAGCTTATGAAATTCAGAGGTCTGAGTATCTTGGCACATATGTATAAGTTTAAGATGCTCTAATAAGGCATTTATAGTCTATCCAAAACGTAGTATATTCTGACCACTGAGAGAAGTCACTCAGGTTCCAGGACCAAAAAGCCAGTTGAGGTTTCTTGTAAGATGAGGACTGTTTCAATTCTAAGCCAAGAGCTACTCAAGCCAAGTGATTAGAATTGGTGACTCTGCACTGCTGGTGTTTTTATATCAAATGAAATGAAGGACAACCAAAGAAATAGTCCATCTCTCATCTGGATTTGTGCTGTGGGGGATTTTCATTAAAGCTTCTGTAAGCATTGGGTCCTTCTGCCTGTTGGTCAGGAGCACACCTTACGCTGTTGGCTGCATCCTGTAGGAAATCATAGCTTCCTCAGGTGAGGGGGTCTGTGAGCTTTCAGAGCTCCCATGAGACTTTCTGTCTTTCCAACCTCCTCTACAGCAAACACTAACCTAGTTTCCATGTTTCATCTTTGCTTTACTCATGAAAACATTTTTCCACAACCTGCAGGCTATGAATAATTAGCTTGTATACAGATGATTGACCTTATCTGGGAATATCAAAGAGCTGCACTTCATGTGCTGATTTTGTGCCTTGCAATGCAGTACCTGCAGTGACAGGTTCCTTGCAACTGCACATTAAACGGTGTCTGAGAATCTGATATCATGTAATCTTTGGATTGACTCCAACTTTTGTATTTAACAATAATTTGGCCTTTTGACATGCCAACAAGAGGCAAGGGGAATTTTTTGTGTGTTTCAATCAGGTGTTCCATAAAGCATTTACATAAGGGTAATTTTTTTTTCTGCTTTGAGCATGCTGCTTGTCTTCACCAGTAAGTGCTCTTGTCACACAGGTTCTAATAGTAAAGTAGTAAGAGGCGTGGATCCAGCCATAGGAAGACGTAGTGTATGAGAGCTTCCATCTTCGGACCACAGATGGTGTACCTTGGGAGGTATAGTACTTTAACCAAGAAAATGGAACTCTTCTGTTTATCTGTAGAACAGATAACATGGGCAGAGCAGCGTTCTCACAACAACATTTTTGATGGCCTGAGAGCGTGGCCCGTCTCTCTATCCTTGCCTCCTGTGGCCCTTCAGCGAGATGGTGGGTCGGGAACTCACCGGACACCTGTGGAGTCCCAGGCTCCCGGTGCCCTGGCCAAGCAGGAGCGGGAGAGCTGCCCTGGGGAGCATCCCAACAACCATACACCATAGCCGCTTCCGGCGCTGTGCACACTAACCCCACATGTCTCCAGAGGTGCTACCTGGAGCCCCCGAGGAGGCTGCGTGGTACAGGGCACCGATCCCTGCTGGCAGTGACAGCACAAACACCAATCTCGCTGCCCTTGGTAACAGCTATTTAAGAGCAACAGCTGGGTGCTGCAGGGAGAGGCTGCCGCTTTGTGGCCCCCCCCGCTCCTCCCCCAAATCTCCACCTATGCTTCGGAGGCTGTCGTGGCAGCAAAAACAATCTGCTGGTGGCCGCAGTTGAGAAACGCACACTTCATTGTTCTTCAGCTCTGCCTTGAACACATCGGGGTGGAGGGTTAGACAGTCTTTGGCCTCCCTCAGAGACTGCCAGCATGGGTGCCAATTGTGGAGCTGTTTTTTCAAATGTAGCACATGGACTTGGACCCAGCAAATTAATTTCACAAAAGCCACTAATTTCACAGCCAGCCAAGTATAATTAACAAGTTCTGAGCTGGTCCAGATTTGAATTAGTGAAATGTTGATATCCTATAAACAATCTAATTCTACTCTTTTCATTTTCTTCTTCGCATTGCTGGGGTCTTTATACTTGCTGCTCTTCTCTCCTCTTAAAAACAACCCCTCTGCCCCACTACCTACTAGCTTAGTCAGATGTGAAAATTCACAACTTTGTTCTGATTTCTAATCCTTGAAGGGAATGCATGGACACCTGGACATCTCTGCTGGTGTAATGTCTTGTAATGGGATATTTCCCATCAAGTAAAATATCTATTACCGTCCTCCAGAGCTGCATAATCTTTCCTAGAAATAAAGTACAGACACTGAGATGTCAGCACATGGGAGGCTCTGAAAGCAGAATACCCCAAAAGGGATGTGAGATGTTATAGCTGTATTTTTTCTCTATTTTATTGCACCCACTTGTCTTTTTAGACGAGTGATACTCAGACTGAGGCTCAGGAGCTACAAGTGGCTCTTCAGTGTGTCTCCTGCAGTTCTGCAGCACATGATATTAAAACACTGTGTGTTATAATTATTAACCAGTCTAAACTGTTAATCAGGATGCTTTTACTATGTTATTAACCAATGGTAGAACACTTGGTCAGTCATTTTGCTGTGAGAATAATATATGTAAGTATATATAAAAAAAGTAAATGAAACGAATTCACACGACTGTGGCTCTTTTGGGTAATGATGATTGCTAATTTGGCTGCGGAACTACTGAGATCTGAGTATCACTGCTTTAGACAGCTCTGTGCTGTGTTTAACCCTTCGTACATGACAATGGCCACATAAAGTGTTATATTAAAAAATAAAGTGAATAAATCATGAATGGCATGATGCACTTGAAGATTTTTGGATCAGGCTTAGGCTTAGAGGAGATTTCAGTGCTGTCTTAGCTTATGTGCTACTGAAGGTAGTTTTGTCCCTCATTGGGTACAAATCCTGAGTTCTTCACAGGGCTCTTCTTGCAGACAGCTTTGCATTTTGTTCAAATTTCATTTGACTTTGTTCTCCACCCCACCCATTTCTAAGGATACAGACTCCCGTCGGCAATTCTTTTGTCTTTCTCATTGTGTGCATTGGTTCAGTATTGCATTACAGTCCACAGCAAACATTTTCTTTAGGTGTATTCGTCTAACTGTATACCAGATCCATCTAGCTAATAAATATCAAGAGTTCTATAATATGTTTTCAGTTGAGGTAAGAGGTTTTGTTTATTGTGTGTAATCTCTGAGGATTTTGGCTTCTGTTTTTCAATAAATGACACCCCAGTAAAGCATGTGTTAAAATTCTATAACTAAAGATGGGTAAGACAGAAATCTTATTTCGCCATTTCAGTTGTGTTTTCATTGTTGAATTGTGATGAATTTGTTTTTTAATGAGCATATTAGGCACACAACTGTGCACTCACAATTTGTGTCTAAAGTGCTCAGGCCATTACCATGATGTTACCCAAAATTTTGTGAGATCGTGTGCAATTGGCTAATTGTGCATAGCTGCACACAATTACCTGGTTTAGCAGCACAGCAGTGGTAACTCTGCATGCAAATTAGGTGTGTGAGTCAAAGACTCTAGGCATGAATTTGAAGTAGGCTTGAATTCCAGCTAGAATCTTGCTGGCATGGGGTTGGTTTTTAACCTATAAAACCTAGATGTTTTGGAACTTGGTTATGTGACAGATTCCCCGCTCCAGCAACATCCCCCCCGCCCCCCCAAGACTTACTGCCACATTTGAAATGTCAGGCTGGAATGTCCTTGATCTAAAAGAAAGGAAGTCCATTCTTTCTGTGTTTCTTTGTTAGGGTGGGGGCAACTTCTTTCAGAACTCGCTCCCCTCATTGATCTTTCCAAACCTGCATTTGCGAACCTTTGAGGCAACACTTCCAAGCCCACCTTTGCTCTCTGTTTTTTCCAGCAATTTGGGAGAAAGTAAACTGAGGGCTGGGGTGGCTATGTTTATGGACAGTCCCTTTTGTGTTATTTTGTGTGTTTTAACCCACGGGTTGGGTGCCCAGAGCAGAGGACGGGAACCTACAGCTATATCTTCTAATTTCAAATAAATACATCTCTGGGATTACCAGATTTTGGACATAATCTTTGACTTCCAGTTATTGTTTCAGCCACACACATGGATTCTGTTGTGTTGAATATCACTTTGTTTATTAACTCTAAGTTTGTTTAAAAAATATTAATATATCAAAAATCTATCCATGTTTAATTGGCACCATTTAAACTCCAGTGTGTGCTTTGGTTCTAAGGTTCTGCCGTTGGCACCGTTCTTATTTAACTGATGCTGCTAGAACTCTACTGCATGTTTTGGTTCTAAGGCTTTGACCTTGATACATAAGGCTCTTCCCTTCAAGGATGCCATTTTATGTGCAGCATTAGGTTTTGCTGTGTCTGGATATCTGCCCTACTTGGAGCTTGCATGCCATTTCTGGCTTGTGTTTTAGGTCTCCGTTATTACTCGGTTTACTCTCTATGTTAGGCTTTTGCTCTCAGTCTGTTCCCTCCCTGAGATTAGTCTTGCTGACTCGAATCCTTGTTAAACAAAGCTCAAAATGTTTTAATCTTCCAAGTTAACATAGCAAAGCTCAGTAATGGGAATGCAGATTTTTCCCAGGGACCACTGTGCTCTGGTACTTGTGCTGAGCACCCAGTTTAATCTTCAATAAGGTAAAGTATAACAAATTGCATGAAGGGGAAATTAATCTTGTTTTATCGTGTGGAATTTCCAGACCACTCATGCTTTCTCTGGTTGGAAAAAGGTTACTATACCAAGAGAAGTACTTCCCTTCTTTGTTATGGGCTGACTCCTCTTGAACTCTTCTGTCGCTGTGGTTCTGCAGACTGCTGCAGAATGACTCTTCTTGAATCATATTTGCATATCATTTCCTTTCATCACTGACTGCTTGCTGGAAAATTTGCTTTCCTGCATCTTGTATTAGTGGTTTGTTTTTGCCCTCAAAGACAATTTAGATTTTATTCCATGGCTGCTTTGACCTTGCTGTAGCGATAATTTTTACTCTCACTGTACATGGTCTGAATAACTTCTCAGTTGTTTTGGCTACCTCCCCAAACTGTGTTTGTATGTATTGTAGTTATCTATTGGTAGGCTCTCTGAGTGGTTTCTCCCCAGCTCCTTTTTAACCAACACTGGAAAGCACTGTTTGCTGCCTTATCTTGGATAATATGAGGGTCAAGCAAATTAAATGACTTACCCCAAACTTGTCACCAATCAGTGTTTTGTAAATATTGTGTAGCAGACTGTTCTATCTGCCCCTGGCCTAAAGGGCACTAACCAAACGATTCCCAGGCTCCTCTGTATTAACTGTCTCATTCTGTATTTTTGTTTAACAGAAATACCTTTCTTTTAAAAAGGGAAATGAGAGAATCTGGTTCCCTTTTGAGGGGATCTCACTGTCTGAGCTGGTTTTCTGTCAGATATAATGTGCACAATATGTCGTTCTTATCCAAGTGTGTACATATGGGTGCGTGTGTGGATGCATACCATCATACCAGACCAAATGGTAAGACATCGCACGCATAAGTGTTTATCCATACAAGGAAACGTCTTGATTTTAATTTGTCCACGTTACAAGTTGTGCCAGTATAACTATTTTGTTAAATCACACCCTTCACCAAAATAGTTACACTTAAAAGTTTTTCCAGTGTCCATCACCTCAGAAAGCACTGTGTAAGTTCCTTTCCTGTAGGCACGTTTAAATTGGGTTCTCAAGGAAAAGGGAAAATCTCAAAATGCACAGCAAACCCCTGCAGGGTCAGGCAGCACAGCTTCATTCCCTTTTCACCTCAGCTGAAAGACCCCAATTCCAGTCTAGTCAGTTCCAATAAAACCTTGTTTGCCAGTGGCCTGAAAAGGGCCTGGGGGAGGAAAATATCCTCAGCCTCTGGGAGAAAACGGCTGCCAGAAAATGCCTCTGGGGAAGGCTTCCCTGAGCTCCTAGAGTGAGGCAATTATACTTCTTGGCAGAGCCGTGACAGCCCACGGGTTATGTAAACCCTCCTCTGCTCCATCCCACTTAGGCCCAACAAGATTCCTTATATAAGTAGACCCAGACGCCCTCTTTGTTCTTTTGGTTCATGTGTTGCTACTGTGCGCCATTTATCTAATCTCATTGTTTGCTTGGGTGCTTTGCTGTTTTGTTTTTGTTAAATTAAGGCCTGAAGTTAACTGGAATTTCTTTAACACTCATATTCACTTAAAAGAAGCCACTTCTTTGCTGGACAGAAGTTAAAGCCTCTTGGAGAGAGTCCCATCAGGAGCCCTCTTCCACAGCATGTTTCCTTTTGAATGAATGGCTTTGCAGCAGTTGTTTGGGGTGTCACTTGTTGTGTTGGGCCCCTTATTTTTTGGTTCCTTTGCTGCTACCTTTGATGCTTCCATTGTTAATAATTTAGGAGGGGAGAAGTCAGCAGAAGCAGAGAAGCACTAATTACAGCCTCTTCACTGCTACTGTACAGCCTTTCTGGAAGTGCTTGCAATCTTTTTTATGGCAGAACCCGTTAGCACACAGAGAGGGGCAGGTTTGCTCGGATACTTTAAAATGAAACAAGCATCATACTTTTAAGAATATGCTGCTGCCTATACAAACCTCCACACTCTACTGGCTCAATCCAGCAGTCCTTACTTAGGCAAAACTCCCACTGATGACAGTTCGAGGTGCGGGGGGCTCTGCCTGAGTAAGGATGCAGGGTCAGGTCCCTAATCTGCATAATAATACGAGTGATTTGGCGCAGTGTACAATTTTGTAGATTCATGTTCTAATATATTAGTCAGAAGTCATCGTACATTAGATCTTAGAAGTGGAGAGCAGGAGGAATAGCTGTTTCTCAATTCCTTCCTTATCCCTCACTTTATTTTGTATTCTCTGTTCTACTTGCGGGCCCAAAATTGGAGGACAGATATGGTATCTGACTAGTTCTCAATAAGCTAATCGCTTAAGGCTGTTTATATACCACTAACTTCATGCTTCACAGGACTCCAAATAAGGATCAGACATTTATATAGATGACGCCTCCAAAAAACTTGAAAATGGTTAGGCCGCTGGTGTGCTGATATCACTGCTGATCATGATGGCCAATATGGCATCGTTTTCTTATACTCCCCATCTCTCTGTATCTAATTGCTGTCTCTTATCTTTCATACTTAGACAGTAAGGTCTTTGTAACCAGGGTCTGTCTCTTGTGTTTGTACAGCACCTAGCACAATGGGGTCCTGATCTCTGGCTGAGTCTCCTCAGCCCTACAGTAATACAAATAATGTTAATACAAACACCCACAGTTCCCATTAGATAAGATAAAAATGTATGTAAGGGGTATAAACCCTCCTGCTTCAGGGCACAAATTACCACTAACTTGACAGGAGTTAGGAAGGAACTTCCTCTGTGCAGAGTATGCCATCATTGTGCATGATGGATATTCTCACTTCTTTAAAACATCTGATACAGCTAGGGTGACTAGATGTCCCGTTTTTAAAGGGACGGTCCCGGTTTTTGGGACTTTTTCTTATATAGGTGCCTATTATTCCCTACCCCCGTCCCGTTTTTTCGCAGTTGCTATCTGGTAACCCTAGATTTAGCCCGCTGTTACAGACAAAATATTCTACAAGATGGACCACAGGTCTGATTCAGGATGACAGTTCCTACATTTCTGTGCTTTGTGCCTGTCTACAGCACAAATCGAACAAAGTTAGTTAAGTGTAAACTGTCTCTGCCTTTCTTATTGGATTTGATGACAGCTAAGGCATGGTCTACACTAGAAAATTAGGTCAGTTCACGTTTGTCAGGGGTGTGACAAATCCACCCCCCTGAGCGGTTTAGGTAAACTGACCTAACTCCCTATGTACACGGCGCTAGTTCAGTGGAAGACCTACTGCCTCTCAGGGAGGTGGATTACCTACACCAATTGGAGAACTCCTCCTGTCAGCGTAGGTCGTGTCTGCACTGAAGCAATGCAGTGGCACGGCATTTTAATTGTACACAAGCTCTAAAAATCAACCTTTTTTTTTTTTTCCCCATCCGCTACCAGGGCTGATAGCTGTAGGCTAAACTACAGGCTATCCTTATCAAAAACTATTTGAAATTGTATTCCTCCCAATATGAATCAGTTCCTCTCTGATCAAATCAAAGTCAGGGGATGGAAGGAAAATAAATACATTTTTAACCATTTTTAGCTGTTTTGACAGTAGAACTGCTGAATGGAAAATGAAAAGCTCTTTTGAGAAAAGATTTGTGGGGAAGTAGTTTGGGTCTAGTGGTTAGACTGGGAGGAGGCAAGGGCTTGCACTCAGGATCATGGGTTCTACTCCTGGCTCTTCCACTGACTCCCTGAACGACTTAGGAAAGTCATATAACTTCAGTTTCCTCATTTGTATCCTGGGTAGAACACTAGCTGTTTCAATGGGGTGCTTTGTAATTTGCCTAATTAATCACAGAATCATAGAAATGTTGGGCTGGAACAATCGCCAATAGGTCATCAAGCCCAGCACCCTGCGGAGAACCAGGACCAAATAAACCTAGAGTCCCAGACTATCCCTGACAGGTGTTTGTCCAACCTATTCTTAAAAACCTCCCTTGGAAGCCTATTCCAAAACTTAACTACCCTTAGAGGTAGAAAGTTTTTCCTAATATCTAACCTAAATCTCCCTTGCTGCAGATTAAGCCGATTATGTCTTGGCCTACTAATGCTTGTGCTTTGAAACGGTCAGGTGAAAGTTGCTGTTGAGGTGCTGTGTATTATCACGATGATGCTTTCTGCTGTGAGATACTTTGTTTTCTGTGCAGATTAGAAGCGATACATCCCAGATCCTGGACGAGACCATTCCGCTCATTAAAGCCAAGGTGGTAGAAATGAACAACATCTATGCCAAAGTTGATAAATTAGAGGTTTGTTACATTGAGTTTTGCGTTCCTGGGGGGGGAGAAAATGTGCTTCTGAGGTTGCCCTC